>NC_090447.1:418279001-418897493 GCF_031143425.1 Pleurodeles waltl | reverse complement strand
TAGCCAAAGTTCTCCCTGAGCCCCAGAAAGAGAATCCCATTCATTGGTTCAATTCTAACATTCAAAGCCTTTCCTCAATGGCAGTGAGTCTGGAACATTCAAGGCGTGAACTCTGTTTTGGGATCATTCCTGGGTTCAGGTGAGGCTTCTTGGCCTCCTGACCTTGTGTATTCTCCATGTCCCAAGTGGTACATGCAGGTCCTGCAATGCACTCTCGGCTCTTAGTTGGCCCATCATGAAGGCTGCATCTCTGGCTTAATTCAGACCTCACAAAGGGGATACCTTAATATCTGCAGTGGTGGCTGTTAGACACCAACCTGACATGCATCAGGCCACCCTAACTTTCCCACCCGCAGTTCACGGGGGTGACTGCCACATTGCTGCTGAGTTGTTACATCTGGAGGAGATGGAGAACAGAGGCTTCTGGTGTCAGGCAGAAAGCTAGTTCAGTATTAGTTGTCTGGAGCTTTGGGTGACTAATCTGGTCCTGAAAGCATTACTTACATCCATCAAAGGGAGGATTGTACAGTTCCTCACAGCCAGCATGACTGCTGTATGGTAAGGCAACAAGCAGTGCAGTATGGGGGCTTGGATAGCTAACTACCTTCATAGTCCTGAATACGAGAGTAGAGAAGCTGAGAATGCGTCTCCTGGACCATGATTGACATCTCCATCCAAGGTGCTGCAGAGTATTTGATCAGTGCCGTACTTCCTGACTAGATCTATACACCACTGTTAAGTATCTCATTCTGGCTAGAATGGAAGGGCAGACTCCTGTATGCCTTTCCTCTGCTACCTCATCTGCCTCATGTTCGGAGGAGGATCAAGACAAACTGGGACCAAGTCATTCTCATCTCACCGGATTGGGCCAAGAGAGT
The DNA here is from genome assembly GCF_031143425.1 of Pleurodeles waltl. NCBI lineage: Eukaryota > Metazoa > Chordata > Amphibia > Caudata > Salamandridae > Pleurodeles > Pleurodeles waltl. The sequence continues at coordinate 418,896,615 of NC_090447.1, read as the reverse complement.
GCGGTACCTTATGCCTCATTGACTGTTTTTCCTCTGATTCGCTTAGGATTCCTTTTCAGCCACTGGACAGGGGCCTGCATCTTAGTTTCTACAGCCAGTTGTCCTTGCAGCCAGTCTCCCTTTCTCAAAGTATGTCCATGTTGGATTTGGGACAATTTGTCACTTGGTGTGGTGCCCAGCAAGGCTTTGCGGTGGGCATAGTGAATGGTTATTACTCAACCCTTTTGACCTTTTTCTGTTTACCTCACCAACCACCAGAAGTGATGCATTGTAGAAAAGGTTTGACTCAGATCTTTCTTCTAAACCACTCATTAAGCTATAATGGGATCTAAATTTAGTCTTGATGTTTCTCATATGCATGCCCCTTTGGCAATGCCAGTTGTTAATTACAAATTAACACTAAGGACCCTCTTCCTCATTGCCATTGTGTCAGCACACCATATGAGTGAATTGCAGGCATTGTAGGTGCAGCTGCCCTACTCCACATTCTTTCTGGACATGTTGGTATTGAAAGCGAGTGGCTTTCCTACCTAAGGTTGTGACTCCCTTCTGTATTGGTTAGTCAATCACTTTGACAGTTTTTTTCACCCCCACTCACCTGGAAAAAGAGAAAGAGAGGCTTCATTGCCCTTAAAGGGTACTACGTCTTTATATCAACATCACAAAATACCATTGTTTGGATGACCAACTCATTGTTTGGTTTTCTGGGACAAAGATTGACCGGGCAATGCAAAATAAGTCCCTGTCAAAATGTATGGTCCTCTGCAACAAAATCGTCTATGCAGAGCCAAGAAATATCCTTCAAAGGCATGTTGGCTCATTCCTAAAGGGTCAAGGCCCCTACAACAGCTTTGCCACAAGGGGTTTGTTCTGCTTTCCCTCTTATCTCATACCCGAGCTTACAGAACCTCTCTGGAATGCACTTCTGAGTTTAAAGAAGACATTTATTGTTATTAATTCCCCACCCACAAGTTCCTGAGATACGAAACTAGTAGATTGGAAGCACACGTTCAAAAGTAGTCGCAGCAATGAAAGCAAAATATATCAAAGTACTTCTCAGTTGCAATGTACACAGCAAATAGATGTGATTATATTATAGCATAACTTCAAAGCAAAGAATTAAAGTCAAAATTCATCACCGTATGGGCAAGGCGGTAGGGCCTATATTCAGCTTTATCTTTCTGGGGTCTGAAAGTTGATGACTCCGGTCAACTGCGAGAAAGAGATTCTCTACCCAAACGGGAGGCAGGCAACTGACGTCTACTTCCTGTCTGAAGTCAAGCAGATTCAATCTACCTCACCATAGCCCAGAGTCATCCTTAAAAGCAAACTCAGTGTGAGAGCCGAAGAACCTTGGAGAGAGGCCTATTCTCCTGAGCTCACTCGCTCTCAGACTGGATTGCGAGGTAAACACAAAATCTACGTGCTCTTATCAGCTAAGGCATGGTGTGAAGAAAACCGCTTGGTCCATCTTGTGGAAAAACACAGCTTGGAAAAACACAGCTCATCTGCAATGTCTCAACTGCAATGTCTAACCCCTCGTTAAAGCCAATAGGCAGCTAACCTAAATATCAAAAGTAATGTCATGTCAAAGCCAATAGGCAGCTAAACTGACTACAGAATGTAATGGATAATGCCATGTCAAAGCCAACAGGCAGCTAAATTGAATATCAAATGTATTGTCTAATGTCATGTCAAAGCCAATAGGCAGCTAAACTGAGTACAGAATGTAATGACTAGTGCCATGTCAAACCCAATAGGCGGCTAAACTGAACACAACATGTAATGTGCTACTGGTGAACATTGAGCAACTAATATGCGGAGTGGTGAAACACAAAGACATTGGTCAAACACAATTACTAGCATCACAGGGTTCCTGTTCTAAAAGTCTGCCTAGCTACAACAATGGCATACGAAACACAACTTCCTTGATAGTCTGGTCCAACTGGAAGCTAACCATGCCCATTCACTTTATTCCCCCGACCCTCCACCTTTGGGAGGTACTGCTATAGTATCTATTCTAAAGGTGAGAAATCTGCAGTTAGAAGTATCCACCAGAATAAATTACTTACCTTTTGGGTATGCTTTTTCTAGTGGATGTTCAATCTAATCACATGTTCCTCCCTACCTTCCCGTTCTGTGGAGTGGTCTTTTTCTTACATCTAAACAAAATTTCAAAGCTAGCGAATCAGCCGACTGTCTCAGTAAGTCTGCCCTACACTTTGGTGTCTAAGGGGCCAAAAGGAGAAAATACAGAAAAATGGACACTATGCAGGAATGGTGTTATATGCGATTCTGCTCTGTCACTTCCAGTGCGGTGTGTAGTCCATGGCACCTCCTGCCTGCATGCGAGCATTGCTGAAGAAGTTTGTAGTTCCATTCTGGTGTCTGGGGATGTTTACAAGGTGAGGATTGTGCAGTAAGAAATTGTGTCCACCAACAAGATTGTTACTGTAGATAAGTAGATATGGGAATATCACAGTTGCTACACACCTATTTATTGAGACAGCGTTGAGGGCTTAACCTTTTATGTAATATATAATAATATGCATATTTCCTCTCATGAGGTTTCGGTATACAGCACAGATTGTGTTTACTTTGTGTCCTGTTAATCGGGACTCAGAAATATTGCATGCTACGGACACATTTTTGCTATGACTGGTGTGTGCATACTCTGATTGCACTCTTCTTTGTTTCTCTGAAACGTAATGCCCAGAAAAGAACTGAATACCGTTGCTGTATATTTTGTTTTATAGCATTGGATTCGGTTGGAGATCTTCCCTGATGTACTGATCCACAGACTGAAGATGGTGGTGGACCCCGCAGACAGTAGCTATATGCCTTCTCTGGTTGTAGTTTCAGGTAAATAAATTTGGAAAAGGTTCATTAGGAATAACTTTTGTTATTGTGCTTGAGAAATAGTCATTGAACTGAAGGCTTTTTGTTTGTGCAGGTGGAAATTCCTTAAATAACCTCGTTGAGTTGAAGACAATCAACATTAATCCCACTGACACTAATGTACCTCTCCTCAGTGATTGCTTAGAGGTAAGTATTGGGCAGAAAGGTCTCCAACGTGTGCCTTTAAGTGCCCATATACATTAAAGATGTCACTATGCTCTAAATGTCATGGCACCTTGAAATCAAGTGAATGGTGAATATTTTCATGTTTACTTAGACTTCTAAACTGGCACTCCTAGTCAGCCCTCTGAAAACACATATTTTCCTATCCGTCGCGATTTGGTGCTGGATTGCATGGCTCGGAGCCTTCTGTAGCAGAATCCCTAGATTTATGCCATCTGTATCGATTCCAGACTGTAGGAGACCTATGCACAAGCTTTGTGTATACTGTAACAACATAGTTGAAAATATTCCCTTAAAGTGAATGTGTGCCATCTTGGACTAGCATGTCATGCGTTGTTTATCACAGCATGAGGTCAAGCATTAGTGAATTAGAGAATCTTAAATGTTACCTAATTTTTAGGTCTCAACTTCAGACATCTTTAGTTGTTTGTTGTCGAAGACCTGTTGTCTACAAGACATTAAGAGTGGGCTTTAGTCAGGCTGTTTTTTCTGATTCAATGGCTTTCTGTCTCTTAGTCCGTTGCTCTTTATTTAAATGGTTTCCTCCCTTTATATTTTTTTTGTACAGCCTCTGGAATATAGCTTTCTCAACATCATTTTGATCAGCTGCCTTCATTATTTTACTGCTGACATGAAGGAATTATTTTTTATTTCTCTTTATCTCTCCGGGGGAGCACTTGACTTTCCTCGCATTCATCCCTCTCTCCCCGCTCTATTTTGTTATTTTTTTTAATGAGTATTTTTTTCTTATAAGGGTCTAGCAGCTGCACACTCTAGGAAGCTGGCCTGGTGTGTGGTGAGCACCTATGGTTTTGTCACCTTATACCAGGTCCAGGTATCCCATATTAGTGAAGTGTAGGCAGTGTCTAGGAAGCCAGGGCTCTCTAGAGGTAGCAGTGGATGAGCAGCCAAGACTTATCTAGGAGATTTGCAAAGCTTATGCAATACCACTATAGCCATGCAGCACTATCACACATGAAAGAACCACAGTGTTTAAAAAAAATAAAGGTACTTTATTATGGTAACACAAACACTAGAATATTATTAGGCAGTTCCCCCAACTGGAGATAAGTAAACACTTATTATGTACACATTAGCAATCAGTAAAAAGCATAAAAAGCAACAGGCATTGGCAAAAACAATAGAAAGTAGTGTAGACCTTACCAGAGGGCCAAACCATACACTAAGAAAGTGGAATGCAAGAAACAGTCCCCCACCCAAGGATGTGGAATCTTTGTACCTGGTTTTCCCCAAAATTAACAGGAGCACTTTGGAAAAGGATTGTGCAAGACCCAAACAAGACTGGAAGGACCCAAAGGTAGATTCTGGCAGAAGAGGACCTGCAAAGGAACGGGACCAAGTCCAGTTCGTGAGGGAGTGTCCAGCGGTGGCAGGAGCCACTACCCACCCTTCTGTGGATGCAGGACCTGGTCGACGGTGGACAAAGAAGACCAGCATTGTGGCACAGGAGCTGAAAAGGAGTCCCTGAAATGACCCACTTCAGCTGTCTGGTTGCAGTTGATCAGTGGTGCTGAAGAACCACCAACAAGCCTTGGCAAATGCAAGAGAGGCAGAAGACGAATTTTAAAGGCTAAAGATGACCAGCAAGGCCCAGGTGACTCAACCCAATGAGGGGAGTCCTGGGTGAATCTCAGCAGTTGGGAAAGTCACAAGAAGAGGCGGCAGCCCCCACAGGAAACCCACTGGCAGCAGGCACAGCAGTCGCAGTGAGGCCCACTCAGCACACTTGAAGAGTAGTCCCACATCGCTGCAGCAGCATAGAGGAGCATCTGCTTGGCAGGAAGAAGTGCTGGGGGCCGGAGATACACGAAGCCTGAAGATACCTTGGAGGAGATGCAGACAAGCCTTGGTTGCTGCAAGAGTCGCAGTGTACCAGGGTACTGTTCTGCAAGGAGAATCAAGGGCTTACTGTTTCCCAAGTTGGACAGCTGGCAGAGAGGACCAAGGCGACCACTCCAGACTGCCACCTGTGATGCAGTATCCACGCTGTTCCGGAGGATAGCAGATCCATGCAGTCGCTCGCTTTGAAGTTGGTGCCTGCAGATGCAGGAGAGTGACTCCTTCACTCCAATGGAGATTCCTTCTTGCTTGTTGATGCAGATTGAAATCTCGTCGACCTCAGAGGATGCGCAGCCAGGGAAACGTTGAAGGTGCTGGAAGGAACTGGAGAAACAATGTTGCAAAGCGGAGTTGTCACTGAAGTTGCAACTTGTTGGTTCCTGAAGAGTCCAGGTGCGGTTCCGGTAGCCAGAAGATGAAGTAAACAATGCAGAGGAATGCTGCTGTGAATCGTGCAAGTCAAATCTGGGGACCCACCAAAGAGGGAGACCCTAAATACCCCAGGAAGGGGAATTGGTCACCTGGCAGGGTGACCAGCTATCAGGAGGGGCCTGTGATGTCACCTACCTGACCTAGCCACTCAGATGCCTCTGCCTACCTTGGATTCAAGAAGGAAGAATGACATGGCCACCTGGAGCAGCTCTGGACCCACCCATGGGGTGGAGATGTTCAGGGTAGTGGTCACTCCACTTTCCTTTGTCCAGTTTCGCACAAGAGCAGGGACCGGGGTTCCCTGGACTGGTGCAAACTGGTTTATACAAGGAGGCCACCAAATGTGTCCTTCAAACATATGGGTGGCTTGGGGAGGCTACTGCTCCCAAGCCATGTAACACCTATTTCAAGGGAGAGGGTGTTACCTCCCTCTCCCACAGGAAATACTTAGTTCTGCTTTCCTCTGTCTGACCTGGTCAAGCAGCAGGAGGGCAGAAACCTGTCTGAGGGGTGGCAGCAGCACGGGCTGTCTGGAAAACCCCAGAAGACTGGTAGGAGCAATGCCTGGGGTCCTTTAAGGATCCCCAAGAGTGCATGGAATCATACAACCAATACTGGAAACAGTATTTGGGTATGATTCCGACATGTTTGATGCCAAACATGCCCAAGTTTGGAGTTAAAATTATGTATCTGGACTCAGGTAGTGACCGGTGTCCAGTACACGGGTAAAAATGGCTTTCCCACACTTACGAAGTCCAGAGTAATGGAGCTGGAGTTCGTAGGGGCATCTCTGCTCATGCAAGGGTGCCCTCACACACAGGGACCTGCACCCTACCGTTTAGGCTAGGAGGGCCTTCAATAGGGGTGACTTAGAGGGACCTGGTGCAGTGACCTGTAGTGAAAGGGTGCATGCACCTTTTCACGGAAGCTGCAATGGCAGGACTGCAGATACATTTTGCATGTGCTCCCATGGATGGCACAATACATGCTGCAGTCCAGTGCAGAACCCCTGGTGCCTCAATGCACGGGTCCCTAAGTACCATTTACTAGGGAGTTTTATGGGGGCACCAGTATGCCAATTGTGGGGTGTGCAAAGTCCTAGGCCACCAAGTTTAGAGGGAGCAAGCACACTCACTGGGGCGCTGGTTAGCAGGATCCCCGTGAAAACAGTCAAAGTATACTGATAGCAGGCAAAAAGTGGAGGTAACCATGCCAAAAAGATGGTACATTCCTACACACACTGCTACCAGACTGCTTGCTTTTGAGCATTTGCTCAACTTTTCCTCACTTCCTGTGCTTCCAGTTTCCACCCTTCTACTCCTCATATCACCAACTGCTCCCTCCTGACTGCTCTGCGCTTCTTTGTAATTTCTGCTTTTTTTTTAGCTAATGGGCTGATTACTTCTTAGAGATTGTGCAGCATCATGTGCAAAATTTGTTAATTTACAGTTTTTTTCATTAATTTTACTATTTTGAAATGGGCATTTTGGAACAGTCAACTAAAGTGAGCAAAAAAAAATAATCCGGAATGGATGCCCATTCTTGGCCAGTTGTAACTTAGAATGGTTTTACTTTATGCTAAAAATCACTCCAAGATGGCCACCCTGGTGAGCTTTTTGGATTTTGTAAAATGACATTTACACAATGCAAACTATCCAACCTATTTTCTTTGGCAATTCTTGATTTCAAATTTGCCATAATACGTTGAGCATTTGAAAAACAAATATAAAATTATTAGTAGTGGTAGGCATTTATATTTGTAGAAAACCAGACTGAGACAGTGGCAAATAGTGAATCTCTACAGCAAAGAAATAAAAACCTAATCCTGGTACCAGTAACTGCGTTCAGTGAAAGAGGTATGGTAATTCAAAGGTGAAGAGAGGTTTAGCTTAAAAGATGAAAATAGAAAAGAAAAAATATGAATATCTGGAGGACACAGTAAATGGAGCATGCAATGCTTCAAATTGTGACCAAGCAGCATGGTATTTTTTAAAGGTACAACTTAACCAACCTGTTTTAGAACATTGGTAAATTAGTTGGAAGAAAACCAAAGAGCTTTCATTGTTGTGTTGCCAAAACAGAGTTTGCTTTCCTCTGCCACTTACATTTAGCTCCCTACTGCAACATGTTATTCTATCCTATCACTCATATATGTTTTATCAAGTTGACAAGCATCATGTCATCCAGATAAGCACTTTAATTTACGAGTGACCTACAGAATTCCACAAGAGTCTATTCTTTTGTTTAAAAATCTTCACCCTTTTTTTGGAACCTCTCAAAGGCACCACAGTCCTGGAAATTTAGATGAACAAATACCAACTTTATCTGACTCTCTCAACAGTAAATTACATTGACTGCTTTAAATGTAATCTCTGTATGATCAAAGAATCTTAAGCCACTTCTTTTAAACAACTAAAGTAGCAAGACTCGATCCAGATTTGGCTCACTTGCATGACACGTAATGGATTTGCACTACAACTCACTGTGTATTAAAAATTGCTCCGATTTAGTATTGACACTGCCTTCTTCTTAAAAATCTACATCAACACAGAAGTAGACCGCTTGTTTCCAATATCCCTCGTGCAAAATCAAGCATATCTCCAGTGAAAGGTACTTTTGGACCACTGTCTAAGTCGTAGTCCTCTTGAATGATACAGTGAAGTGTTCCACTTGCTTAGCAATTAGTAAGAGAAATTGGTGGTTTGCAGGGTTAGGTACTAGTGATAAGCACATCCCACATACTTCAAGTACATATTTACCAGGGACCCATATCTTATTAAAATCATAATTGGTAATTTTAAAGGTGCAGTGTATTACTTTTGTTGGTAATTTAGGATTTGCATTAATTTTTGTGCCCATTTGCTTTAGGTGTGCTATCATTTGGTTGCATTTTTTTTAGTATATTCTACCTGTGAAAGGATGGGCTGTATAACACATCTCCAATTGATGCAGCATCATATATGGTCCTGTGATAGTGGCACTTGGTTTTGCCTTTTGGTGCATGTTTAGCTGTTTATATTTTATTTTAATTTTTGGAATGGATCCACCTGGCTGTCTTCCCTTTCCACAATCATCTCTTTCCTCCCCTGTGTCCACTCAGTCTAATTTTCCAGACCAAAACGTATTCACACTGTGGCTTAGAAGTCATGCTCCTTCTCTGCTCTCTTGTCTGCTTTCTGCATGTGGAAGATTGAAAGACAGATTCATGGTGGAGATTGTGTGGAATACTAAATGTTTATAAGGGGGAGAATGATTAACATAGTGTATAAATTAGTTTTTTTGGTGACCTTATTGCATACAATTACTTTAAACCAAGTGAAAGCCTGATTTTCAAATATCTTTGCATTCTAGTGGTTTGTACAGCACCTAGCAAAAGTGTAGTTTCAAATATATTATATTTTTGCAGTACCACCGATATATAGAGGTGGCCATAAAGCAGTGTCGGAGCTCTGGAATCGACTGCAAGATTCATAGTCTCAGTGTTCTAGGACGCATCCGAGCAGATGAAGAAGATCTTGCCACAGTGCCTTTCCTGGCTTCTGACAATGAAGAAGATGAGGATGATAAAACTAACACTGGGAGGTAAGGCTATTTACTTTTTAAAGGCTTAATTGTAAATCTTTTTCTGCAGTTCGTTCAGCCCTTAACCTAGGTTACAAGAAAGTTGTTTAACTTCCGAACTTTTTTCAAAGTGGATTTTAACTAATTCTAGTTTCTTCATCCTTAAGTTGAAAGCGTGAAAGAAATTCACCTATGTTTAGTATTCAGCCAGTTCATTCCTTAGTAAACTACTAAAAGGTAATTCAAAACACCATTATGTGATAGAGACTTCTACCTGTAAATCCCTTACCTTTGATTTTTCCCCAGTTGTCAAACTGGATCTGGAAAACATTTGCCTGCGTGCACTGTCGGGTGGCTCCCTTCGGATCCGCTTGGCGTCGCTGGCGCCAAACGTGATGTCACGGTCATCTATACATGCGCCACCCAGGCACGCAAGTTTCAGTTTCTTTCTGCGCCAGTTATCGCAGATCTAGAGAAAGCTACCCCTCTGTCACTTTTTAACAGGCCTTTTTTCAACATTTTGTCTTTTTTTTTGTTTTCAAGTTTGTAGAGGAGGTCATCAAAGAAGGCAGGGTTCAAGCAGTGTGGTGCTTGACACGGGGCCATGTTGGTTACAGATCCCCATTTTGTTTGCCTCTAGTGCCTTGAGCGCAAGTTGTGCTCAGACTGCAGGGCCATAGCGCCAAAGGCTTTGAGGGAGCGGTCCCTAAAGCTGCTTGTGGCCCGGTGGTCGACAACACCAGCACGTCCGGCTCTCGAGGTCTTGGTCAAGGAGGAGGTCGCAGGACCGCTCCAGGAGCCCTAGGTCCTCTTCGTCCCACTTGAGGTCCTCGGGACACTCGGGGAAGAAGCACAAAAAGAACAACTCCTAGAGGACTTCAACTTCGCTTTGACCGTTCGCCGACGAGACGAACCGGAAACAACTGCGTTCCTGGTGCAGTTCTGCAGAGCCGATGCCCAGTTTGACTCCGCTCCTCCCCCCGTTTCTGTGAGCCGGATCAACACCCGCTCAAATGAATGAATTTTACGAGACTATGTATTTGAGCGGGCTAATCCTCTGGTTTACCTTTGGGCCCGCCTGTTCCCATCAGGTTCCATGCCAGCGACTTCTGTCATTGGGGGGGCTCACGGACCCGATTCTGGATCCAGACCAGTTCCAGTCATACCCAGGTGAACTTCTCTGGCATTTGTCATGACACCAATGCTCCCGGAACCGCCGGTGCCCACTGGTGGCGCCAGCACCATCCTTATTCACGAAAATCCAGAGCTGGAACCTTTTCATTCCTACGCACTTCCATTTGGCTACCTGTATGTGCCCAGAATTCACCAAAGTGTATAGCGATGGAGGCATTTTACTTCAGGTTTGATAACTACTGTCTCTTTTTACTCTGGGCCAACTGGCTGCTAAAAGCGACGTCGATGAATAAGCTACAAGGAATTGCATTATCCAGTCTAAGGGCCTGAATATTGCGATATTGCTGCCATTCTGAAACCGTGGCAGACCCGAAAAGACCGTCAAGTCAACAATGTTCACCTGCCAAATTTAGATGTATTCTGGGTTAGCAGAAAACAGAGTGCCCTTACTAATCGTCAGGCTGGTGGGTTACTGCCAAGCCTATTTAGATGTTACAGTCCTGCATGACTTTTGCTGTACCCAATGAACATCAGACAGTGGCACTGGCCATGAAAGAGATGTAAGACACACATACACACTGTACCTTAGCTATGTGTCCCCCTGCACCACTGTTCCCTCTCTCCCTTTCCCACTCCCATTGGTATTCCACCACAACACGGTCATGCCTGAAACACACATTATGGACACTGCACACGACACAACCACAACAGTTAATACAAATACACACTCATCTACAAAAACACACACACACCTATGTACAACTACACACATCACAATGACAGCCACACAACACTCACTTGAATGTGACACACAACCAAACATACACAACATAAAACTCACTTACACAGAAAATTACATCACCCATTCCCGTTGCCTCCGCCTCAACCAGCCAGTCGCATTACATACACTGACTCACATACACCGCCCATAGCACAACATCGCAGGTACACTTCCCCTCGCAGTGTGCCACACCAACGTATTCAGTCAATGCTGATTCCCTACCTTGAGGATTGGGGGGGTGGGGGCTGTCAGGCTTTTCATATTTTCTCCGTGTCCAGTGGCAGCAGCGACAAAAGGTGGGTCCACTCGTGTAACTACAGTTGAAAGCGGAAACATGGGAAAAGGTGAGCTATGGTGCCCCCTTTCCCCCCAAAAAAATAATAATAAAAATCTGCTAACTCAGATATGGAGATCAGACCACTACAGTTGGCTTTGACGGTAAGGCACATCCAAATGTGCACTGCGGTAAAGGGCTGGAGTCCTGTCTCAGCCCCTATTTCCAGTGCTGCCATCAAAAATCTTGGCCCAGTCAGTGGCAGGCAGGAAATTTTATGTTTTTTCGACAGCAAGACCATTACTGCTAACATCTTAATCAGGCCATAAATCTATTGCAGCTCTCTTACTGAACGAAGACAAGTACTTAGTCACACCAAGCAAAAACCTAGTTTTCATTTCAGCCGAAGTAAGCATACTTCTTCTTAAGTTGTTTCTGCTGAAAGGCAGCAAGCAAAAACTAATGGGTTTAGTGGCTTCCATGGGAATGAATAAATCATATACTGTGATGCTGATCTCCTTCCAACAAGGGGCAATATCATTGTTCATTCTATTGTAATAAAAGGGGTGATCACTTAGAAGTCACTTGGACAAGGAGAGAGCATAGTTAGAAATAGGTAACATTGCTTTGTTAGTAGAAGTACAAAACACTATGTAAATAAAGTGTGGAGAGTAGGGTAATTCCCCTGTTTAGTTGTATTCTTTAACTTCCACTACAGCCACCAAATGATGAACCAACCTTTTATGAGATTATAATATAGGCTGAGTAGAGTACAGAAAGGGTCCACAGCTGATCACACAAATTCCACTCATCCTGCATTGTCTTCAGTACATGCAATAGGAGCAGTTCAACAGTCTGTGTAGTAGGGACTGTTATTTTTATGGCAGACTTAAGATGTTGACTTTAAATCTGCTATCACTAGAAATTATTCTTAAGTTACCTGGTTGCCTAAAACCTCCTCAAAGGATTGCCCTTCCAGATGTCTGAGCTACATTTAAAAAAAAATACTCTTTAGTACTTTTAATACTGCGTAAAATACAGGTAGATAAATGTTAACCTGTGGGTGTCACAGTAGCATTGCATAGAAAGGTTACATAATAGCACTGAAAAGCACAGTGAAGCATGACACCAGTAATAAGGACAAACCACACAAGCATCTGTGTGAGATGAGCAGAAATAATCCAACTGGTCAAGGATCCATTAATGATGAGAGGAAGAAACGTTTTCAAGCATGTAATCTATTGCAGAGCTGAGGGCAATGCTGTACAAGGTCACCATCAAAAGTAACATCCAACACCTGCACTCTTCTCTCAAGCGAATATGTTAGATCAACACTTGATCTAACACCTGCACTCTTCTCTCAAGCGAATATGTTAGATCAACACTTGATCTCAATTATGCATGTGGCAGTGGACAGTTCGGGTGCACATCTTGTTGAACTATTCACTTTAGGTTGTTTGTCTTCCTTTGAGCAATGGTTCATTCTTATACTGAAAATAAAGGAGTGTGGATGCAGTTGTGCTATGCCCCAATTATCTCCAGGCTTCAGAGCCTTCTGCGGAATAGGCTCTAGGATTGTTATTGGTCTGACTCATCCTCCCCACCCCGAAGTGAACTGCTACAGCGGACAACCTCTTCAGCTGAGAGAAGCTGCAGAGAAAATATTTGGTACCCCACCACATCCCGCTGCAGGGCCTTTGGGCTCCAAGGGTCCAATGTGGCTACCAGTTGGGATCTTGTTTGTGGATCCGATGCCAACTACGCCACTTGGTCTCCGCCTGAGATCAGCCCGTTCCTCTAGCACAGCACCGCCAACCCCACTCCTGCCACAACATCCAATTTCGTCCCTGTAGCAGTGACTGATGCCACACACTAGAACCTTGATGCCGGTTATCACATCACCAACACCGGATCTAATAGTTTTATCTGAGGTGAAAGCTCAGCCACTATACATAGGCCCTCGACATTATGTCCATTCCAATTCAGAGCCCCATTATGAGGACAGTGGTGACTATGGTCGTAATTTTTGTGACAGAGGGGGGGAGATATTTGGTGAGCTTAAGGATGCTAGTGATCTGAACACTTCATCAAAAGCTGGGTTGTCCTCTCCAAACCAGCCTTTGGCTACTGAAGACTCCACCGTGGTAATTAGTAGGGCAGCAGAAGTCTTTGATCTTACTCCTTTAATACAGGAAGTAAAAAAGAAATAGCTTAAATGATGCCCTTAATCCAGCCCAGACTACTCAAGAACCCTTGCTACTTTTTAATGAGTCTTGTAGTGACATTCTGTGGGAAACCTGGGCAAAACCAAAATCTTGCCGTACAGTAAACACACTTGTGACAAGATGGCTTTGATATTCTCCTAGAGAATCCAACTTTGTGCTCCATCACCCCACACCTGATGAAGTTCCGTTGAGTTGCTGCTTCCTCCCACTTGATCTAACACCTTTTCAAGGTGGCTCACGCACTCTTCACTCTCTTTTTGGAATGGATACAGACAATGATTACCGTGTCGGTGATGAGTTCTCTCAGCCCTATCATGGGTTTAATTGATAGAACAATTTGCAGGAGGCCAGTGGGCTCAATACCTCCCCATAAACAGGTCTCCTCTCACTGGACTCTTCCCCACCGGCAAAACCCCATTAGCAAATCCTTAACGGAGTACAGCTACCAATTTGAAGGTAGGATGCAACAGTTCGTACCGCAATGGGTCCTGCACATCATTTGCAAAGGATATGCCTTCCCTTTCCTTTCTTCACTGCTGAACCTTCCGCTGTTCCAGCAGTGCCTGACAGAGGACAATCTGTCCCTTTTGCAGAAGGGAATACAAGCTCTTTTTGCCAACCGGGCTATCAAGAGGGTGGCTACACTGTCCCAGTTCTTGTCCATGGAGACTGAATGGTGGACATGCAGGATGCCTCTTTCCATATACCTGTCCAGGAGGCCCGTCAGCACTACCTGCGGCTTGTGATGGGACAGGAGCATTTTCAGATCACTGTGCTCCCCTTTGGTCTCATTAGCGTCCTTCGGATATTCAGAAAATTGATGGTAGTGGTAGCAGCATACCTTCAGATCTCAGAGGTGCCATTCTTCTCCTACCTCAACGACTGACTGTTGAAGACTGGTTTCACCTGAGGCAGTCGTCAGCCACATCCAGACTATGACATACCTCCTGTCATCTTGGGATTAAATATCGGCATGGCAAAGTCACTCCTGACTCGCTCTCCGATGTCCCCTTCATATGAGCCATTCTGGACACAGTCCGATTTCGTGCCTTTCCCTCTACAACAAGTCTAGGGCAATCAGGCTATGATCCAGATCTTTCTGCCTCTGTCCTGGATTTCAGTGAGTTCGACTCTGAGGCTACTGGGACTGATTGCCTCCTGCATCTTGCTGGTCGAGCATGCCAGGAGGCATGTGTGGGCTCTGCAGTGGAACTTGAAGTCTCAGTAGGCCCAACATCAAGGGGACCTCTCTTTCCACATACAGATCTTGACTGCGAAAGATCTGCATTGCTGGATACTGGACTGCAATTGGTCTGATGTTAATGACCGATACATCACTTCTGGGGTGACATTCTGGGAGAGGTGGAGATCAGAGGCCTTTAGTCTTTGGCGGAGTCCCACTTCTATATCAACCTTCTGGAGCAGAGGGCCATCAGCTTGGTATTGGAAACCTTCTTTCCATCAATCAAGGTGAGATCGGTTCGGGTGCTCATGGACTACACCACCGTCATGTGGTACTGCAGCAAACAGGGCAGGTGTGTTTTTAGCTTGTGTGTTAGGAGGCCCTGTGCCTCTGGAAAGGGCTAGACTGCCAAAGAATTTTCCAGGTGGCAAAGCACCAGGCAAGATAGTTGAAAGCCAAGGCAGACTAACTCAGCTGCTGATAACTAGCAAACTACGAGTGGCAATTACACTCAGATTTGGCACAATGTCTCTTCGTGAATGGGGAGAACCTTGACGCGATCTATTCGCCACTGCTGAGAATGCACAATGTCAGCAGTTTCGCGCGTTGGAGTTTCCCAGGCGTCTGTTGCTAGGAGATGTATTCCCACCCAGATTGCCCCTCCTGGAGGGGGGTGGTTGGGGTGCTGTCATTCCAACAGAGAAGGGTTCCACACCTGGGCCTTATCAATCTCTGCCTTCATGCTTGGAGATTGAGCAGTGACAGCTGAATACCTTCGACCTTCATCTGGAGGCCATTTTGGCAGCCAGACATCCCTTTGCAAAACTCTATATGCCTGTCTGGACACATTTTTGGCTTGGTGTGGTACACAGTAGGTTGACGCCCTACAGGCAAAACTGCCTGATGTTTTGTGGTTTGTCTTGTCCATGACCCAGAAAGGCTTTACCATCGTCACAGTTACTGGTTACTTTTCGGCTTTTTTACGGTTGCCGGATCAGCCCTCATTGTCTAAATATCCAGTTATGCATTTTGTAAAAGGTTTAGAACATTTGTTTCTGCTTGTTCCCTTTGTCATGCCACAGTGGAACCTTAACTTCTTCCTTACATTTCTAATGTGCATTCCTTCGAACCTCTTCACAGCCGCCCCTTGCAACTTTTCACCCGTAAGATGTTGTTTCTTCAGCACGGTGAATGAATGAGCTCCAGACTCTCTAACGCCACCTTCTTCCAGGCAAACTTGTTTTGCAGACACGGCCATCTTTCTTACCTAAATTTGTGACACCTTTCCACATTGGTCAGAACCCATTTTGCAAGCGGTTGTTGCTCCTCCTCCCTGCTCTAAGGAGGAGGAAAGACAACTTTGTTTAAACCCCAAGAGAGTGCTGAGTTTTTTTTTTTTTTTTACATATCGAAAGAACACTGGGTGGATGGTTAGCTCTTTGTTGGGTTCTCTGGAGAGAAAAAATGCAAAGCTATAGTGAAGAGAACCTTTTCCCGCAGGATCGTGCTCTGCATTAAGATTTGCTATGCATTAGCTAAAAAGCAGCCTCCAAAAAAGACTCCTGTGAATATTACCAAAGCCAAAGCTGCTACCACTGTGTTAGCCTGCAAGTCGCTGTCCTGGACATCTCCCAGGCAGCTAAATGGGCCTACCTAAATAGATTAACAAACCTCTAGTTTCTAGACAGTCAGGTTCATTAAAAGGGGCCTTTTTGCCAGCTCAGTCCTCCAGGACTTTGTGGTTTGAATCCTCTCACGACCCACCTCTAAACAAATACTGCTTTGGTATCTATTCAAAAGATGAGGAACCTGTGGCTAGATGCCTCTACCAGAAGAACAAGTTACTTACCTTCAGTAATGTTATATCTGATAGAGACTTCTAGCTGCAGCTTCCTTACCTTAGAATTCCCTGGCGTCAGCTTCGAATCTGGAATTTTTCTGCTGAGCAATACCCTGCGCGCGCCGTCGGGTGTTGTCATTCGGATCCGCGTGCGTTGACCAGCTCCGCGTGCGTCATTGGAGCCGTCTATGACGTCACGGTTGTCTATATAGACGCTGCCTCGGCGCACGTACACCAGTTCTTTTCCTTCCGTGCCAGTTAAGCGCAGTTCCGGAAAGAGTTACCCTTCTTCGACGGTTTGTCGAGGCTTTTTTGACTGTTTGAAGTCATGTCTTCGAGAAAGACAGGGTTCAAGCTGTGTGGTGTGTGTCATCGCACCATGTCGGTGACGGACGCGCACCGTGTTTGGCTTTGGTGCCTGGAGAAGGACCACGACTCCACCTCGTACTCCGGCTGTCGGGCCATGGCTCTGAAGACCTTTAGGGAGAGATCCCTCAAGCTTTTCGCGGCCCGACATTCGTCCTCGGTCGGCGTGACTTCACGGAGATCACAGTCCCGCAGTAGGAGGTCGCAGCACTGCTCCCGGAGCCCCAAGTCCTCTTCCTCGCATTCGAGGTCATCTGAAGGTAAAAGGCACAAGAAGAAGAAGAAGTAGTCCAAGCGGACTTCGTCTTCGCCATTCCCGTCGGCCGACGAGGTGTCTGTGGAACGTCGACGTTCCGAGCGCGCTTTCACCAGGGGCGACTCCGCGTCTTCCCCCTTTTCCGGAGACCGGATCGACCCCCGATCAGATAAAATAATTTTACAAGGCCATGCATCTCGTTTTTGAGCGGGCTGTACCCTTGGAGGGGTTTTCGGGCCCTGCAGGGTCAGCAGGGGCCCCTTCAGATTCGACGTCGGCAGCTTTGGCCTCAGCGGCTTCGGGGACCCCAGGATCCGATACCGGATCCGGACTGGTGCCAGACCCTCACAGTCGACCTCCTTCGGCGCCGGGTCCGACGTCGACGATTCCACCAACGGCGCCCACCGGTGGTAGACCCATCCTTATTCTGGATGATCCGGAGCCAGAGCGACGTTGTATGACGTCGACTTCGACTGAGCCAATTCGGCCCAGATCATTGCCTGAGCATTATTTAGATCAGCCAGACGCAGGAGAGGAATGGGAGGGGTCTGAGGACCCTTTAGAATGTGGTTTTCAACAGGACTGGTATGAGGGTCCAGGGGAGGCCAGTGGACTGGACACGTCTCCAGATACTGGTATGTTCTCTCCTCCTAATTTGGCTACGGAGGAGGGTGCTTCATTTGCTATGGTGGTGCGTAGGGCAGCTGAGGTCTTGGACCTAGATTTGCCTACGGTGCCAGTCAGGACGAATATCCTGACATAAGTGCTTCAACCGGGGGTGACAACATCAGAGCCGATGTTGCCCTTCAATGAGGCTCTTACAGACGTCCTTCTGGGTACATGGTCCAAACCAGCACAGGGGCTCCTGTGAATAGGACGGTCGGCCGCCGCCATAGACCCGCTCCGAGTGACCCTAGTTTGCTGACTCAACACCACACTCCTGAGAGCTTAGTAGTACCAGCCTCTACTTCCTGTCGTGCCTTCCCTTCTGCTCCCCCGGATAGGGAATCCAAGAGGCTGGACCAGCTTGGGAAGAAGATGTTTTCTTCCACCAGCCTGACATTGAGGTCCGTAAACACCTCTTGCCTATTGGGCTGTTATTCCCATACTTTATGGGATACAGTGGCACAGGTGCTGACCCAGGTCCTGGAGGGCGTACGGGACACTCTCACCCAGGCTGTCAAGGATGGGAGAGATGCAGCCAAGTTTACAATCAGGTGTGGTTTGGACACGACTGACTCGCTGGGCAGATCGATTTCATCATCAGTGGCCCTACGTCGCCACGCCTGGCTATGTTCAACTGGTTTCTCAGGGGATGTCCAGTCCAGCTTGATGGACATGCCCTTTGATGGCTCTTGCCTTTTTGGCGAAAAGGCAGACTCCGCGCTTGAGAGGTTCAAGGATTCTCGAGCTACGGCCAGATCCTTGGGCCTTTCAGTGCCAACACGACAGCAGTCTGTCTTTCGCCCCTTTCAAGGCTTTGGAAGGGGCACAGTACCTCGCCAGCCACAGTTTAGCCACTGTCCTCTGGCCAAGGGAGCCATAGAAAGAGTCCCGATATCAGAAGTAGGCAGTGGTTGTTATTCCCACTACTTTCTGATTCCTAAAAAGAACAAAGGCCTTTGCCCTATCTTGGATTTAAGGGACGTCAATCTCTTCCTCACGAAGGAGAAATTCAAGATGCTTACTCTTGCTCAGGTTTTGTCTGCCCTAGACCAAGGAGACTGGATGGTAGCGTTGGATTTGCAGGATGCGTATTTCCACATTCCCATCCTGCCAGCCCACAGGCGTTACCTGCGGTTCAAGGTGGGCCACGAGCACTTTCAGTTTACTGTGCTTCCTTTTGGTCTCACCAATGCCCCTCGGGTGTTCAGAAAGGTGATGGCGGTGGTGGCAGCTCATCTGCGCAGGTCAGGGATTTCAGTCTTCCCGTACCTAGATGATTGGCTGCTGAAGGCTCCTACGCCCCAGGCTCTCGTCACCCACCTCCAGACTACGGCGGACCTCCTGCATTCGCTGGCGTTCACTATAAATGTTCCGAAGTCACACCTGACTCCCTCTCAGAAGCTCTCTTTCATCTGAGCTGTTCTGGACACAGTGCAGTATTGGGCTTATCCTGCCGAACAGCGGGTCCAGGATATTCAGGTTATGAGACCGATGTTTCGGCCTCTATCCTGGATTTCGGTGAGACAGACTCTGAGGCTGTTGGGACTCATGGCTTCCTGCATCCTATTGGTCAAGCATGCCAGATGGCGCATGAGTGCTCTGCAGTGGGACCCGAAGTTCCAATGGGCTCAGCATCAGGGAAATCTTACCGACGTGATTCAGATCTCCGAGGGGACTGCATAGGATCTGCAGTGGTGGATAGTGAACTGCAATTGGGCCAAAGGCAGACTCCTCTCCCTTCCCCAACCAGATCTTACAGTAGTGACAGATGTGTCACTTCTGGGATGGGGTGGCCATCTGGGAGAGTTGGAGATCAGAGGTCACTGGTTTCCGGCAGAATCTGGGCTCCACATCAACTTGCTGGAGCTTCGGGCGATCCGACTAGCATTAAAAGCATTTCTTCCTGTTGTGAAAGGGAAGGTGGTGCAGGTGTTCATGGACAACACTACCGGAATGTGGTACTGCAACAAGCAGGGCGGTGTGGGGTCGTGGACCCTTTGTCAAGAGGCTTTATGTCTCTGGACCTGGCTGGAACAGCAGGGCATGATACTGGTGGTTCAACACCTGGCAGGTTCTCTGAACGCCAGGGCGGACGAGCTCAGCCGTAAATGCTTAGAGGATCACGAATAGTGTCTCCATCCGGAGGTGGTGCAAGGACTCTTTCAGCAGGGGGGAGCCTTGGTTAGATCTGTTTGCCTCTGTAGAGAATGCGCAGTGTCAGCAGTTTTGCACATTGGAGTTTCCAAGGGGGCTATCGCTAGGCGACGCTTTTCATCGCGAGTGGAGTTCAGGCCCTCTGTAGGCCTTTCCGCCTATACCACTTCTGCCCAGAGTGCTCAAGAAAATAAAGAACGACCGGGCCCAAGTAATCCTAGAGGCTCCGGATTGGGCATGGAGAGTTTGGTATCCAGAGCTTCTCAAAATGAGCATCGGTCCTCCAATCAGGCTGCCTCTTCGGGAGGATCTTCTGTCGCAGCAGCAGGGGAAGGTTCTCCACCCGAACCTGTCAACTCTGCGCCTTCATGCGTGGAGATTGAGCGGCGACAGTTGATGGTTTATGACCTCCCTCCCGAGGTCTGTGATGTCATTCTGCCAGCCGGGTGTCCCTCTACTAAGTTGATCTACGCCTGCCGTTGGAAACGTTTTGTTATATATTGTACAGAGATGTCTATTGATCCTCTTTCTTCTTCTCTGTCTAATATCCTTTTGTTTATATTGTCTCTCCCCCAACAGGGTTCCTCCTTAGGGACTCTCAAGGGCTATCTTGCAGCCTTATCGGCATTTCTTCAGATGCCCGATCAACCATCTTTGTTTAAATCACCTATAGTAGAGAGATTTTTGTAAGGGCTTGTGTATTTGTTCCTGCCTGTGCCTTTCGTTATGCCCCAGTGGAAACTTAATCTGGTTCTTACCTTCCTTATGTGTGCTCCCTTCGAGCCCTTACATAACTGTCCTCTTCGGCTGCTCAATGTTAAGACAGCCTTTTTGGTGGCAATTACATCTGCCAGAAGAGTGAGTGAGCTACAGGCTTTGTCATCAAAAACGCTGTATCTCACAATCTTTCCTGAAAAAGTGGTTCTCAGAACTCGTGCCTCTTTCCTCCCCAAGGTGGTGACCCCTTTCCATCTGGGTCAAAATATCACCCTGTCCACCTTCTTTGCACCACCACATCCCTCTAAGGAAGAGGAGCGTCTCCATCGGCTGGACCGAAAAAGAGCGTTATCGTTCTATCTTGACCGCACTAAAGAGTTCCGGGTGGACGACCAACTCTTTGTGGGGTACATTGGTGCAAAGAAGGGTCGGCCAGTACAGAAACGATCCATTTCGCACTGGGTCGTTCTCTGTATAAAAATCTGCTACGCTTTGGCAAAGAAGCATGAGGTATCTGGTAGAGGCTCTATCTAGCTACAGATTCCTTACACCCACCCAAGCTTTCCCACTCTGCGGATATTTTTATACAAATATATATATAGAGGTGGCACAAGGCAACTTACTCCAATGGGGAGAGCCCTGACGCAGTCTATTCACCACCACAGAGAATGTGGAGTGTCAAAATATTGGAGCAATGGAGTTCTTAAGGCAGTGCTTCCTCAGGGATTGCTTCCTCCAGAACTAGGGGGTGCGACTCCTTTATGTGTTTCAGATCCTTCCTCTCCTGCTCTGACCACTGGAAAAGATAGAGACACACTGGGCCCAAGTCATCCTGGTGACTCTGGACTTGGTGAGGAGTGTGTGGTACCCGGAACTTCTAGCCATGAGCATTCGTCCTTTGATATGGCTGCCCTTTTAGGAGGACCTCCTGTTGGAACAGCAGGGCAGAAGCCTGCACAGCTGACATTGGCATGTGTGCAGATTGGAGGGCAAAAGCTGAGGGCTTTCAATATCAGAAAATAATGGAGACCCTATGGGGAGACCAAACCATATACTAAGTAAATCGAATGTGAAAGGCAGACCCCTTCCCAAGGAAGTAGAATCTGTGGAGGGGAGCTGGCGGAACTAAGTACCTCAAAAGTTAAGTACCAGAGGGCTCCCCAGCTACCAGGAGAGAGGAGGTAGGTATCTGGTTTTTCGCTATCCCCGTACATAAACTTTGTAAATGGACTGTTCCAGTTAGAGTGTATGGTTGGGGCAGGAACCACTACCCACCCTTCTGGATATGCAGGACCAGGTAAACAGTGAAGACCAGGAGTCGGCTATGTAGCACAGGAGCAGGAAAAGTGTTCCAGAAGTGATGCAGTCGATGTCCCACGTCGGAAGACGTGTTGCAGTCAGTCAGTGGTGTGGAAAAACCACCAACAAGCCTCGGCAAAGGCAAGAGTTGCAGAAGAAGAGTTGTAGAGCTGCTGGGGACTAGAAGGTCTGGTTGGGGGGTGGGGGTCTCATCCCAAGGAGGGGAGTCCCAGGTGACCCGCAGCAGTGAGGAGAGTCAGAAGTCAATGTCGCAGCCCCCACAGGCAGCAGGCACAGGAGTCTCAGTTAGGCCCACTCAGCACACCTGAAGAGGAGTCCCACTTTGCTGGAGAAGCAGAGAGGAGACTGTGCTTGGCAGAAAGAAGTGCTAGGGGCCGGGGCTACACAAAGCCTGAAGATCTCTTGGAACAGGAGCAAACAAGCCTCTGTAGCTCCAAGAGTCGTGGTGCACAGGGGTACTGTCCTGCAAGGAGAGGCAAGACCATACTGTCTCCCAAGTTAGACAGCTGGCAGAGAGGACCAAGGGGACCACTCCAGACCACCACCTGTGAGGCAGAATCCACGCAGCTTTGCAGGAGAGAAGATCCACGCAGCCGGTCATCATTGTAGTTGGTGCCTCAGGATGCAGGGGAGTGACTCCTTCACTCCAAGGAAGATTCCTTCTTTCTTCTTGTGCAGGCTGAAGACTCGTCCTGAGAGGATGCACAGTCAGGGAAATGCTGCAGTTGCTAGAGGGAGCTGGAGAAACAATGTTGCAAAACAGAGTCATGGCTGGATTTGCAGATTGTCGGTTCCTGGAGGGTCCAGTTGCAGTCCTGGTGACCAGAAGTTGAAGTAAACCATGCATAGGTGTCCTGCTGGAATCTTTCACGTCGAATCTGAGGACTCACCCTAGATGGAGACCCTAAATAGCTCAGGAAGGGGAATAGGTTACCTAGAAGAGAGAGATCCCCTAACAGGTCAAGCAGCAGGAGGGCAGGAACCTGTCTGTAGGATGGCAGCAGCGTGGGCTGCCAGGGAAAACCCTGCAACTGATAGGAGCAAAGCTGGGGGTCCTCTAAGGAGCCCTCAGAGTGCATGGAATTATACAGCCAATACCAGGAACAGTATTGGGATATGAATCTGACATGCCCAGGTTCCGAGTTACCGTTATGGAGCTGGACAAAGACAGTAACCTGTGTCCATTACACAGGTAAAGTGGCTTCCCCTCACTTACGAAGTCCAGGAAAATGGAGCTGGAGTTTGTAGGGACACTTCTGCTCATGCAGGGGTGCCCTCATACACAGGTACTTGCACCCTGCTCTCTGGACTAGGAGAGCCTGCCATAGGGGTGATTTACAATGGCCAGGTGCTGTGACCTGTAGTGAAAGGGTGCTTGCACCTTTTCACACAGGCTCTGATGGCAGTCCTCCAGACACATTTTGCATGGGCTCCCATGGGTGGCATAATACATGCTGCAACCCAGGAGGAACCCCTAGTGCCTCAATGCCCTGGGTACCTAGGTTCCATATAGTAGGGACTTATATGGGAGCATCAGTATGCCAATGGCGGGGTGTACAAAGTCAGGAACAACCAAATTTAGAGGGAGAGAGAGCATAATCACTGGGGTCCTGGTTAGCAGGATCCCAGTAAAACAGTCAAAACTCAGTGACAGCAGGCAGAAAGTGGGGGTTACTATGCCAAAAAGAGGGTACTTTCCTACACACCTCATCCCTCCAAGAAGGAAGAATGGCTCCACCATCATGACCCTAGGAGGGCACTTAACTTCTATTTAGGCTGAACCAAACACTACTGACAGGATGACTAACTGTTTGTCAGTTTCTTTGGAACTAAGAAAGGCAAAGCAGTGCGAAAGCAAACTTTCTCTAGATTTATAGTGTTCTACATTAAGATCTGTCATGGACTGGCCAAGAAACAACCCACAGAAGCCTTGCTCTTCTCTCCACAAAAACAAATGCTGCTACCACTGCACTGCACTGGTGCACGGTTTTCCAGATCTGGTCATTTGCCAGGACCCACACATTCACAAAGCATTTCTGCCTGAATTTATTGGCCCTGAGGGATGGGCATTTTCCCCTATCTATCCTGCATGATTTCCTGGTCTGAGAGATTCCACAGATGCACCATCAGAGGGGATATACTGCTTTGGTATCTATTCACAAGGTGAGGAATCCACGGTTAGAAATCTTTGTCAGAAGGACAAATTACTTATCTTTTGTAATGCCTTGCCTACTAGACTCTGACCCCAGATTCCTAACCGACCGTTGGTCTGCTCCAGCGCCATTGACATGTATAAGAGGAGTATTTTAATCAAAACAGCAAAATCATTGTTAATAATAATGTGTGAAAATGCAATTTCATTAATGAGAATTGCTAGTGATTTTTACGAGAATTATGCCTATTGCACTTAGCAGTCATCTGTGTGACCAAAGTATGCAGGTATGCTTTTGTGTATGAAAATAGTGCACAATTCCTTTTCACTATGTTTTCCTTACATTTCATAAAATAAATAAGCCTAATAAAGAAAAGCAAAATCCAATAATTGATATTTACGTGTCATTACATTTGTGTGATAAAAATAATCCACCTAGTCCTAAAACT
Organism: Pleurodeles waltl; assembly: GCF_031143425.1. Classification (NCBI taxonomy): domain Eukaryota; kingdom Metazoa; phylum Chordata; class Amphibia; order Caudata; family Salamandridae; genus Pleurodeles; species Pleurodeles waltl. The sequence continues at coordinate 418,872,164 of NC_090447.1, read as the reverse complement.
AATTTGCAAGGGAACTTTCGTAAGCCTCTTGCTCCATTATGGTGTTTACTTTAGCAAAAGGATAGTGTAAGGAAATGCCTCCTTGGCATGGTTACCCCCTGACTTTTTGCCTTTGCTGATGCAAAGTTATGATTTGAAAGTGCGCTGGGACCCTGCTAACCAGGCCCCAGCACCAGTGTTCTTTCTCTAAACTGTACCTTTGTCTCCACAATTGGTACAACCCTGGCACCCAGGTAAGTCCCTTGTAACTGGTACCCCTGGTACCAAGGGCCCTGATGCCAGGGAAGGTTTCTAAGGGCTGCAGCATGTCTTATGCTACCCTAGGGACCCCTCACTCAGCGCATGCACACTGCTTCACAGCTGGTGTGTGCTGGTGGGGAGAAAATTACTAAGTCAACATGGCACTCCCCTCCGAGTGCCATGCCAACCTCACACTGCCTGTGGCATAGGTAAGTCACCGCTCTAGCAGGCCTTACAGCCCTAAGGCAGGGTGCACTATACCACAGGTGAGGGCATAAGTGCATGAGCACTATGCCCCTACAGTGTCTAAGCCAAACCTTAGACATTGTAAGTGCAGGGTAGCCATAAGAGTATATGGTCTGGGAGTCTGTCAAACACGAACTCCACAGCACCATAATGGCTACTCTGAAAACTGGGAAGTTTGGTATCAAACTTCTCAGCACAATAAATGCACACTGATGCCAGTGTGCAATTTATTGTAAAATACACCCAGAGGGCATCTTAGAGATGCCCCCTGGAAACATACCTGACTTCCAGTGTAGGGTGACTAGTTTCTGCCAGTCTGCCACACACCAGACAAGTTGCTGGCCATATGGGGAGAGTGCCTTTGTCACTTTTTTGGCCAGGAACAAAGCCTGTACTGGGTGGAGGTTCTCACCTCCCCCTGCAGGAACTGCATCACCTGGCGGTGAGCCTCAAAGGCTCACCCCCTTTGTTACAGCGCCACAGGGCATCCAAGCTAGTGGAGATGCCCGCCCCTCTGGCCACTGCCCTCACTTTTGGCGGCAAGGCCGGAGGAGATAATGAGAAAAACAAGGAGGAGTCACCCACCAGTCAGGACAGCCCCTAAGGTGTCCTGAGCTGAGGTGACAATTACTTTTAGAAATCCTCCATCTTGTGGATGGAGGATTCCCCTAATAGGATTAGGGATGCGCCAACCCCTCCCCTCAGGGAGGAGGCACAAAGAGGGTGTAGCCACCCTCAAGGACAGTAGCCATTGGCTACTGCTCTCCCAGACCTAAACACACCCCTAAATTCAGTATTTAGGGCCCCCCAGAACCTAGGAAAATAGATTCCTGCAACCTTAATCAGAAGAAGGACTGCTGGCCTGAAGCCCTGCAGTGAAGACGGAGACGACAACTGCTTTGGCCCCAGCCCTACCGTCCTGTCTCCCAACTTCGAAGAAAACTGCAACAGCAACACATCCAACAGGGACCAGCAACCTCTGAAGCCTCAGAGGACTGCCCTGCAACCAAGGACCAAAAAACTCTTGTGAACAGCGGCCCTGTTCAACAACCTGCAACTTTCTTGCAACAAAGAAACAACTTTAAAGACTTCACGTTTCCCGCCGGAAGCGTGAGACTTTCCACTCTGCACCCGATGCCCCCGGCTCGACCTGCGGAAAACCAACACTACAGGAAGGACTCCCCGGCAACTGCGAGCCCGTGAGTAGCGAGAGATGACCCCCCTGAGCCCCCACAGCGACACCTGCAGAGGAAATCCAGAGGCTCCCCCTGACCGCGACTGCCTGTAACAAGGGACCCGACGCCTGGAACCAACACTGCACCGCAGTCCCCAAGACCTGAAGGAACTGAACTCCAGTGCTGGAGCGACCCTCTGTCCAACCCAGGTGGCGGCTACCCCGAGGAGCCCCCCTGTGCCTGCCTGCATTGTTGAAGAGACCCCCGGGTCTCCCCATTGCTTTCAATACAAAACCCGACGCCTGTTTGCACTCTGCACCGGGCCGCCCCTGTGCCGCTGAGGGTGTACTTTCTGTGCCTGCTTGTGTTCCCCCCCCCCCGGTGGCCTAAAAAAAAAACCCTGGTCTGCCCCCCGAGGACGCGGGTACTTACCTGCTGCCAGACTGGAACCGGGGCACCCCTATTCTCCATTGAAGCCTATGTGTTTTGGGCACCTCTGACCCCTGCACCTGACCAGCCCTGAGCTGCTGGTGTGGTGAATTTGGGGTTGCCTTGAACCCCCAACGATGGGCTACCTTGGATCCAACTTTGATCCCTGTAAGTGTTTTACTTACCTATGAACTTAACAATTACTTACCTCCCCCAGGAACTGTTGATTTTTGCAGTGTCCACTTTTAAAATAGCTTATTGCCATTTTTGCTAAAACTGTACATGATATTGTGTTGATTCAAAGTTCCTAAGATACCTGAGTGAAATGCCTTTCATTTGAAGTATTACTTGTAAATCTTGAACCTGTGGTTCTTAAAATAAACTAAGAAAATATATTTTTCTATATAAAAACCTATTGGACTGTAATTGTCTTTGAGTGTGTGTGTTCGTCATTTATTGCCTGTGTGTGTACAACAAATGCTTAACACTACCCTCTGATAAGCCTACTGCTCGACCACACTACCACAAAATAGAGCATTAGAATTATCTCTTTTTGCTACTATCTTACCTCTAAGGGGAACCCTTGGACTCTGTGCATGCTATTTCTTACTTTGAAATAGTACATACAGAGCCAACTTCCTACACGGGATCAAATCCTACCAAAGTACAGCTCCAGGAGCTTTTGGCAGAGTTTGCTAGAGACAACCCCTCTGAAGATAGCCTTACAGAGGGGGAAACTAGTGACCTGGAGGAGAATTTCCCCCCTCCTGTCCTAGTTAGGGAGCCCAGGGTTTCTCAGACCCTGACTCCACAAGTGATAGTCAGAGATGCTGCTTCTCCCACAGGGGAGTCCAACAGCCCTGGAAGCATTGAGGGCAGCCTCAATGAAGATGACCTCCTGTTAGCCAGGATGGCCAAAAGATTGGCTTTGGAGGGACAGCTCACAGCCATAGAAAGGGAAAGACAAGAGATGGGTTTAGCCCCCATCAATGGTGGCAGCAACTTAAATAGGGTCAGAGAAACTACTGACATGCTAAAAATCCCCAAAGGGATTGTAACAAAAAATGAAGATGGTGATGACATCACCAAATGGTTCACAGCTTTTGAGAGGGCTTGTGCAACCAGAAAAGTAAACAAATCTCACTGGGAAATGTTCACTGGAAAGTGTAGGGATAGACTCCTCACACTCTCTGGAAAAGATGCAGAATCCTATGACCTCATGAAGGCTACCCTGATTGAGGGTTTTGGATTCTCAACTGAGGAGTACAGGATTAGGTTCAGGGGGGCTCAAAAATCCTCGAGCCAGACCTGGGTTGATTTTGTTGACTTCTCAGTCAAAACACTAGATGGTTGGATTAATGGCAGTGGTGTAAATGATTATGAAGGGCTGTATAATTTGTTTATGAAGGAACACCTTTTAAGTAATTGTTTCAATGATAAACTGCATCAGCATCTGGTAGACCTAGGTCCAATTTCTCCCCAAGCATTGGGAAAGAAGGCAGACCATTGGGTCAGGACTAGGGTGACCAAGACTTCCACAGGGGGTGACCAAAAGAAAGGGGTCGCAAAGACTCCCCAGGGGAAGAGTGTTGAGGCATCCAAGGGAAAAAGTAAAGAGTCTTCTACAGGGCCCCAAAAACCTGCTCAGGAGGGAGGGTCCAAAGCCTCTTCACAATCCTCATTTGGGTACAAGGGTAAAAACTTTGATCCCAAAAAGGGCTGATGTCGTAGCTGTAATCTGCAGGGACACCAAACTGGAGACTAGGCCTGTCCCAAGAAAAGTTCCACTTCAACTACTACTCCAGTTAGCACTGGAATAGCCAGTCTCCAGGTGGGATCAACAGTGTGCCCAGAGCAAATCAGGGTCCACACTGAAGCTACATTAGACTCTGAGGGTGGGGTGGACCTAGCCACACTAGCTGCCTGGCCTCCTAACATGAAAAAATACAGGCAGCAGCTCTTTATTAATGGGACTAGTGTAGAAGGCCCTGAGGGATACAGGTGCCAGTGTCACAATGGTGACAGACAAACTGTTTTCCCCAGGACAATACCTGACTGGACAAACTTATCCAGTCTCCAATGCTGACAGTCAGACTAAAGTACATCCCATGGCTATGGTAACTTTAGAATGGGGAGGGGTCACTGGCCTGAAACAGGTGGTAGTCTCTTCTGCTATTCCACCTGAATGTCTGCTTGGAAATGATCTGGAGTCCTCAGCATGGGCTGAGGTAGAACTCAAAACACATGCAGCCATGCTGGGTATCCCTGAACTGGTGTTTGTCAAGAAAAGGGCACAGTGCAAGGCTCAGGGTGAAAAAGAGGTGTTGGAGTCTGGAATAATGGCGCAACCCTCCAAGAGAAAAGGAAAGAAGACTGGGGAACCAGCTTCAGCACAGAAAAATAACTTCTCTTCTCAGGAAGAAGTTCTATCCCCTGAGGGAACTGAGCCTATAGAGTTGGAACCTTATCAGGTTGAGCTCTTGGGCCCAGGGGGACCCACAAGGGAACAACTGTGCAAGGGGCAAGAAACATGTCCCTCTCTTGAAGGCCTTAGGCAGCAACCTCCTGAGGAAACAAAAGGAAATGTCAGTGGAACCCACAGTGTCTATTGGGAAGATGGACTCCTTTACACTGAGGCAAGAGATCCAAAACCTGGTGCTACTAGGAAAGTGGTAGTGCCTTAGGAGTTTAGGGAGTTCATTCTAACATTAGCCCATGACATTCCACTTGCTGGGCATTTGGGACAAACCAAGACATGGGAGAGGTTAGTCAACCATTTCTATTGGCTGGGAGAGACACCTTCATGAGCCTAAGCAAGATATAGTGGACTATGTACTAGGCCTATGTTCCAGGATGGCAGAGTACATGGAAAAGGCAAGCAAAAACCTTGAGGCCAGCTAACAGCTCCAGAAGATGTGGTATGACCACAAGGCTGCTATGGTGAGTTTCACCCAGGGCAGAAAGTCTGGGTTCTTGAGCCTGTGGCTCCCAGGGCACTTCAGGGCAGATGGAGTGGCCCTTGCCCAGTGCTAGAGAGAAAGAGTCAGGTCACCTACCTGGTAGACCTAGGCGCTAACAGGACCCCCAAAAGGGTGATCCATGTGAACCACCTCAAACTCTTTCATGACAGGGCAGATGTAAACATGTTAGTGGTTACAGATGAGGACCAGGAAGCTGAGAGTGAACCTCTCCCTGATCTCCTCTCCACTAACCCTAAAAATGGCTCAGTAGATTGAGTGATCTATTCAGACACCCTCTCTGGCCAACAGCAAGCTGACTGTAGGAAAGTCCTACAACAGTTTCCTGAGCTCTTTTCCCTAACCCCTGGTCAGACACACCTGTGTACCCAAGATGTGGACACAGGAGACAGCATGCCTGTCAAAAACAAAATTTTTAGACAGTCTGACCAAGTTAAGGAAAGCATCAAAGTGGAAGTCCACAAGATGCTGGAATTGGGAGTCATTGAGCACTGACAGCCCCTGGGCTAGCCCAGTGGTCTTAGTCCCCAAACCTCACACAAAAGATGGCAAGAGAGAGATGAGGTTTTGTGTGGACTACAGAGGACTTAATTCTGTCACCAAGACATGCCCATCCCATTCCAAGAGCAGATGAGTTAATTGATAAATTGGGTGCTGGCAAATACTTGAGTACCTTTCACTTGACAGCAGGGTACTGGCAAATAAAAATGGCACCAGGAGCAAAAGAAAAGACAGCATTCTCTACACCTGATGGGCACTACCAGTTTACTGTGATGCCCTTTGGCTTAAAGAATGCCCCTGCCACCTTCCAAAGGTTGGTGAATCAAGTCCTTGCTGGCTTGGAGTCCTTTAGTGCAGCTTATTTTTATGATATTGCTGTCTTTAGCTCCAACTGGCAGAATCACCTGGTTCACCTGAAGAAGGTTTTGTAGGCCCTGCAAGCAGAAGGCCTCTCTATCAAGTCATCTAAATGTCAGATAGGGCAGGGTACTGTGGTGTACTTGGGACACCTTGTAGGTGGAGGCCAAGTTCAGCCACTCCAACCCAAGATCCAGACTATTCTGGACTGGGTAGCTCCAAAAACCCAGAATTAAGTCAGGGCATTCCTTGGCTTGACTAGATACTATAGGAGGTTTGTGAAGGGATATGGATCCATAGTGACACCCCTCACAAAAGTTATCTCTAAGAAAATGCCCAAGAAGGTAAACTGGACTGTAGAATGCCAACAGGCCTTTGACACCCTGAAACAAGCTATGTGCACAGCACCAGTTCTTAAAGCTCCAGATTACTCTAAGCAGTTCATTGTGCAGACAAATGCCTCTGAGCATGGGATAGGAGCAGTCCTGTCCCAAACAAATGATGATGGCTTTGACCAGCCTGTTGCTTTCATTAGCAGGAGGTTACTCCCCACGGAGAAGCGTTGGAATGCCATTGAGAGGGAGGCCTTTGCTGTGGTCTGGTCCGTGAAGAAGCTGAGACCATACCTCTTTGGTACTCACTTTGTAGTTCAGACTGACCACAGACCTCTCACATGGCTAATGCAAATGAAGGGAGTAAACCCTAAACTGTTGAGGTGGTCCATATCCCTACATGGAGTGGACTTTATAGGCGAACACAGACCTGGGACTGCCCATGCCAATGCAGATGGCCTTTCCAGGTTCTTCCACTTAGAAAATGAAGACTCTCTTGGGAAAGGTAAGTCTCATCCTCTTTCGTTTTTGGGGGGGGTTGGGGGGTTGTGTAAGGAAATGCCTCCTTGGCATGGTTACCCCCTGACTTTTTGCCTTTGCTGATGCTAAGTTATGATTTGAAAGTGTGCTGGGACCCTGCTAACCAGGCCCCAGCACCAGTGTTTTTTCCCTAAACTGTACCTTTGTCTTCACAATTGGCACACCCCTGGCACTCGGGTAGTCCCTTGTAACTGGTACCCCTGGTACCAAGGGCCCAGATGCCAGGGAAGGTTTCTAAGGGCTGCAGCATGTCTTATGCCACCCAAGGGACCCCTCACTCAGCACATGCACACTGCTTCACAGCTTGTGTGTGCTGGTGGGGAGAAAATGACTAAGTCGACATGGCACTCCCCTCAGAGTGCAATGCAACCTCACACTGCCTGTGGCATAGGTAAGTCACCCCTCTAGCAGGCCTTACAGCCCTAAAGCAGGGTGCACTATACCACAGGTGAGGGCATTAGGGACATAGTGCTCATGCACTTCAGTGTCTAAGCCAAACCTTAGACATTGTAAGTGCAGGATAGCCATAAGAGTATATGGTCTGGGAGTCTGTCAAACACGAACTCCACAGCACCATAATGGCTACACTAAAAACTGGGAAGTTTGGTATCAAACTTCTAAGCACAATAAATGCACACTGATGCCATTGTGCAATTTATCGTAAAATACACCCAGAGGGCATCTTAGAGATGTCCCCTGAAAGCATACCCGACTTCCAGTGTAGGCTGAATAGTTTCTGCCAGCCTGCCACACACCCTACATGTTGCTGGCCACATGGGGAGAGTGCCTTTGCCACTCTGTGGCCAGGAACAAAGCCTGTACTGGGTGGAGGTGCTTCTCACCTCCCCCTGCAGGAACTGTTAACACCTGGCGGTGAGCCTCAAATGCTCACCCCCTTTGTTACAGCGCCACAGGGCATCCCAGCTAACTGGAGATGCCCGCATCTCCGGCCACTGCCCCCACTTTTGGCGGCAAGGCTGGAGGAGATAATGAGAAAAACAAGGAGTAGTCCCCCAACAGTCAGGACAGCCCCTAAGGTGTCCTGAGCTGAGGTGACTCTTACTTTTAGAAATCCTCCACCTTGTGGATGGAGGATTCCCCCAATCGGATTAGGGATGTGCCACCCTCCCCACAGGGGGGAGGCACAAAGAGGGTGTAGCCACCCTCAAGGACAGTAGCCAATGGCTACTGCCCTCCCAGACCTAAACACACCCCTAAACTCAGTATTTAGGGGCCCCCAGAACCTAGGAAACTAGATTCCTGCAACCTTAACCAGAAGAAGGACTGCTGACCTAAAGCCCTGCAGTGAAGACGGAGACGACAACTGCTTTGGCCCCAGCCCTACCGGCCTGTCTCCCAACTTCAAAGAAAACTGCAACAGCGACTCATCCAACAGGGACCAGCGACCTCTGAAGCCTCAGAGGACTGCCCTGCAACCAAGGACCAATAAACTCCTGTGAGCAGCGGCCCTGTTCAACAACCTGCAACTTTCTTGCAACAAAGAAACAACTTTAAAGACTTCACGTTTCCCGCCGGAAGCGTGAGACTTCCCACTCTGCACACAACGCCCCCGGCTCGACCTGTGGAAAACCAACACTACAGGGAGGACTCCCCGGCGACTGCGAGCCCGTGAATAGCCAGAGACGACCCCCCCTGAGCTCCCACAGCGACGCCTGCAGAGGAAATCCAGAGGCTCCCCCTGACCGCGACTGCCTGTAACAAGGGACCCGACACCTGGAACCAACACTGCACCTGCAGCCCCCAGGACCTGAAGGAACCGAGCTCCAGTGCTGGAGCGACCCCCCCCGGCGACCCTCTACCCCGAGGAGCCCCCCCTGTCTGTGCCTGCCTGCATCGTTGAAGAGACCCCCGGGTCTCCCCTTTGTTTTCAATACAAAACCCGACACCTGTTTGCACTCTGCACCGGGCCGCCCCTGTGCCGATGAGGGTGTACTTTCTGTGCCTGCTTGTGTCCCCCCCGGTGCCCTACAAAACCCCCCTGGTCTGCCCCCCGAGGACGCGGGTACTTACCTGCTGGCAGACTGGAACCGGGGCACCCCTGTTCTCCATTGAAGCCTATGTGTTTTGGGCACCTCTTTGACCTCTGCACCTGACTGGCCCTGAGCTGCTGGTGTGGTGACTTTGAGGTTGCTTAGAACCCCCAACGGTGGGCTACCTTGGACCTAACTTTGAACCCTGTAAGTGTTTTACTTACCTGTGAATTTAACAATTACTTACCTCCCCCAGGAACTGTTGATTTTTGCACTGTGTCCACTTTTAAAATAGTTTGTAAATCTTGAACATGTGGTTCTTAAAATAAACTAAGAAAATATATTTTCTATATAAAAACCTATTGCCCTGGAGTAAGTCTTTGAGTGTGTGTTCCTCATTTATTGCCTGTGTGTGTACAACAAATGCTTAACACTACCCTCTGATAAGCCTACTGCTCGACCACACTACCACAAAATAGAGCATTAGAATTATCTCTTTTTGTCACTATCTTACCTCTAAGGGGAACCCTTGGACTCTGTGCACACTATTTCTTACTTTGAAATAGTATATACAGAGCCAACTTCCTACAGATAGCTATTTCAAGAGAATCACATGGGACAGAGACAGATATACATGCCACAGAACTCAGTAGAATGAAACATTTCCTATCTGTTTGTGGAAAGCTGGCTATGTATATACTATATCAAAATGAGATATAATGTGCACGGAGTCCAGGGGTTCACCAAGAGGCTTGACAGAGACAATAATAGATAATACTGATGCTCTATTTGTGATAGTGTGGTCGAGCAGTTAGGCTTATTAAAGGGTAATGTTAAGCATTTGTTGTACACACCAGCAATAAGTGAAAACAAACACTCAATGACTTAACTCCAGGCCAATAGGTTTTTATATAGAAAAATATTCTTTTGTTAATTTATTTTTAAAATCACAAGATTCATTTAGCAGTTAAGTACATTAAGTGAACGATACTTTGCATAGTAATAGTTGAGACTTTGAATAGATTCAGTATTGTGCACAGTTTTATGGACACTGGAATTTTCAACAGGTCCCGGGGAAGGTAAGTACAGTACAGTTTCATAGGTAAGTACCACACTTAAGGGTTCAATCTCCGGGGTATAGGTAGTCCACAGCTGGGGGTTCAAGGCAACCCCAAACACCCAGCACCAGCAACACAGGGCCGGTCAGGTGCAGAGGTCAAACCGGAGTCAAAATAACGTGGGCGCCTATGGAGACAATGGATACTCCAGTTCCAGTCTGCTGGCAAGTAAGTATTCATGTTGTCAGAGGGCAGATCAGAGTGGTTTGGAGGAGTACTGGAGGGGCCCCAAGTAGGCACACAAACCACACCCTCAGCGGCATGGGCGGCTGGGTGCAGTGTGCAAACAGGATGTCGGGTACTCTATAGAACTCTATGGAGGGACCCCTTAGGCGCTGCAGGCAGGGCACAGGGGGCAAGCCACCAACTGGGCAAGGGTGAGGGCTGCCTGCTGGTCGTTGCTGCATCGGTGGTTGGTTTCTCACGGGCCTAGGGGCTGCGGGTGCAGTGCTTCTTCCAGGTGTTTGATATCTTTGTCCTGGGGGATCCCCGGGATTCCCTCTGTAGGCGTCCTCGTGGGGGTGGAGGGAGGTCAACCCAGGGTGGACCCATCGTCGGAGTCGTGTGGGAGGGTCCTCTCTGGATAGTTGGTTTCTCTGGACACAGGCCGGGGGCATCAGGTGCAGAGTGTTGGGGACACACGCTTCTGGAGTGAGGTGGGAGTCCTTTTAAAGATAGATGTATTTTCTTCTTGTTGGGCAGAGCCGCTGCCCACGGGAGTTCTTGATCCTCAGTGATGCAAGTAGTCCCCTGGAGGCTTTTCAGGGGTCGCTGGTCCTGCAGAACGTGTCGCTTTTCATTTGCAGGGTCTTTGAAGTAGAAGACAGGCCGGTAGGGCAGGGGCCAAGTCAGTTGTCGTCTCTTTTTCTTCTCTGCAGGGTTTTCAGCTCAGCAGTCCTTTTTCTTCTTGTGAGGTCATCAGGAATCCGAGGATTTGGGTTCAGGGTCGCCCCTAAATACTAAATTTAGAGGTGTGTTAGGGTCAGAGGGCAGTAGCCAATGGCTACTGTCCCTGAAGGTGGCTACACCCTGTTTGTGCCCACTCCCTCTGCGGAGGGGGGCACATCCCTAGCCCTATTGGTCCTACGCCTCCAAAGGAAGATGGAGGATTTTTAAGGTTTACATACAATAACTCCAAATGGATAAATAGAAATGACTAAGTCCAGGGAGGGTTCATGTAAATTTGAAAAGGTTTCCTTGAAAAACATTTAAATGACCAGGAGGGATAATCCTCGCCTCAGAGTCCTTAATAGAATTGAAACTTTCTGTTACGATAGCTTGGAAATATTTTATTCTATGTCAGGACCAGAGGCGAGGATGATGCTAGTTCAAAGCTTGTTTACCACTAATTCAGCCATATTTAACTGGCTTGAAATAGAATCTCTTGAAAGTAGAGTCAGAAGACCAGTTTGCTGCATTCATGATATCCTCCAGACGAGCACCCAAAGTAAATGTTTTAGAAGCCATAGCTCCACAAGTGGAATGGGCACCAAAAAGGGAAAGACTGATACCAGCCTCCTGTATCACCCAACAAACCTACCAAGCAGTGGTAGGTGAGGAAACTGCTTTGTGTGGTTTATGCAGTGCGATAAGAAGTTGACGCTCTCCAGGAGGGCAAATATCTGCAGTCATCTCATAAGCTTTGAGGCAACAAACAGCACACAACTTTGGAACATCTGGGAAAGCAGAATAAGAGATTATTCTGGTATTAGGTTTTGTTTGTCTACTTACTGTAATGGATACTCCAGAAGGAGAGAAGGTTCTATGAGATACACCCAAGGCACAAACATCAGAAACTCTTCTACAGGATATGAGACAAAGAAGCATGGATAGCTTGGCCGAACGTTCTTTCCTGGAAAGATACTGATTATTTTGTCAAGACAAGAACAGATTCAGTACTTGATTGACATCCCAAAGGGATGAATAACGGGGTTCAGGTGGTAAAGAAAGTCTAATACCTCGAAGGACATACTAACTTATGTTCCCCTAGGGGAACACCATCGACCTTGCAGTGTCCAGCTGAAATAGTTGACCTGAAAGTATTAATGGATCGATATGCCATTCCTCTAGAAGCCAGATAAGCCAAAAAATTAAGAACATGGACTACATCAGCTTCCACAGGATTGCAACTCCTCCTCAAACACCAACAGGCCCATCGATACCAAGCGGATCTGCAACACTTAGGTGTGGTGGGAGCCCCAGCCTTTGATAATAGGTCCTCAGCTTGTTGCGAAAGACCTGGGAATGACCATTGTCCCTGGAAATTTGCCACACCATCAATGAGAGAGAGCCTTCCAGAACCATCTGATGAGGCATATTGTCTGGATTGAGAAGCAGCGAGGGAAATAGGGCGAGTCGAATTGGAGAATCCCAAGAAAGTTCCAGAAGAACCGGAAACCAGACCTGCGACTTCCAAATTGGTGTCACAAGAACTGTGTCTGTTTGTTGCCGACGAACATGAACAGATGTTCGAGTTATCATTTGCAAAGCGGGGGGAAGGCATAACCTTTTTCCCGACTCCAGTCCTGAAGGAAAGCATCTGTGGCGGTCGCTAAAGGATCCGGTTCCCAGCTGAAAAATCTGGGAAGCTGGTGATCCAATCTGAATGTAAAGAGATCTATTGTAAACAAACCCCATAGATCCTGAAGGTGAGAAAACACCTCCAGATGAAGTTTCCAAAGACTAGAGTCTCTAAAATGCCTGGAATGAAAGTTTGTAATCTGACTTTGAGCACCCGGTAGTTGTTGAGCAGTGACTGAAATTTGATGATCCAGGCAGAATTGCCAAAAACTGGTCGCCAGATTGGAAAGAGCCTTGGAACGAGTACCCCCTATATAGTTGATATAACGGACCGCCGAGATATTGTCCATCTTCAGGAGAATACATGAGTGGATCGAGTTGTTGGTCCAGCACTTGACTGCAAATGAACCAGCTAAAAGCTCCAGACAATTTATATGTATATTTTGTTCTTCCGGAGACCATGTCTTCCCGTGGAAAAATCTCCGCATTGAGCACCCCAGCCTGATCTGCTGGGGTCTGACTCGATTATGAGATCCGGAGCAGAATCGAAGATTGCTCTCCCATTCCAGGCCTCCATATGTGATAGCCACCAATATATTTCTTCTATTGATTCTTCTGAGAGAAGAACTTTCTGAGAGTAGGTTAAACCCTTGCGAAGATGATACGCCTTTAGGTGTTGAAGAGCCCGACAATAGAGAGGACTGGGAAAATTGCTTGTATAGAAGAGGAAATGAGTCCCTCTAAGAAAGCAGTCTGCCAAAGTGTAACCCTTTGCTTGGTCAGAGTACGTCGCAGTTCCTGACAAATCTTTGCCATCTTTCGAGATGGAAGACTTAAGGTGGCGGAGATGGAGTCTATGGTGAAACCTAGGAAGACTGCCCTTTGAGAAGGAATTAATAGAGATTTGGATTTGATTATGACCAAATCTAGGTCTTGTAATAAGTTGCCAGTTAATTAAAGATGGACAGAGTGTTCTGGGACACTAAGCCAGGTGTAATATGCCGTCGAGATAAACGATTAATCGAATGCCCTGAGGTGTTCCACAACAGGCCTGAAAACGTTTGTGAAGCACCATGGTGCTAAGGAGAGTCCGAATGGAAGGGTTGTGAACTCGAAAGTGTGATTTCTCCAGATGAACTGAAGAAAACGCCTGTGTGGTGGAAAGATGGGAATGGTCAGATAAGCGTACTTCAGATCTAGACGAGCCAACCAATCCATAGGATGCAAGACGTCTCAAAGAAGATGGATTCTCTCCATTTTGAAATGGAGATAAACCAGCCATTCGTTGAACTCTCTTAGATTGATGACTGGTCGTCGACCTCCATCTGCTTTGTCCACTAGGAATAGATTGCTGATGAACTCTGGAGGATTCGGCACCGTCAGAGAAATATCTGCTTTGTCTGACAGTGCTGCAATCTCTGCGTCCACCAGAATGTTATCTTGAGAGGAAAACACAAGGGGATTCGGACGAGAAACTTGTTTGGGAGTACCAAAAAAACTCTATCTGAAAACCCTTGACTGTCTGCAAGACCCATGCATCCTTAGTTAATGACTCCCAGGCCTGGATAAAATCCGCCAAACTGCCCCCTACTTTTAGAAGGGAAGAAGGGGTAACACTCACGGGAATTGGCTGTTATAGCTCCTCTGCCACCTCGATACCTTAAGCGTCTGCCTCTTGCGGGGTAGAAGTTGGAGAATCTGGAATGGTCCTGAAACTGGTTTTGCCTGGAGCCTTGGCCTCTGAAAGAGGTAGGTGCTTGAGCAAGCCGATCGAGCGGCCCCTGCCTCGACCGGCCCCTGCCTCGACCGGCCCCGTGGAAAAAACGGGTGGGAAAAACCCTTTTCATTGATGATTGTGCCCTTTCCAAGGAAGTGAAAGTGTTCACAAACTTTCCCAGTTCTTTTATTAAGGGTTCGCCAAATAATCCACCTTGGGCCATTGCTCCTGCTTCCGAATCATCTAAATATTCTAATTTGGGATCCACTTTAATGAGGTGACAACGGCGCCGCTCAGTACAGAGCGCAGAAATTGCATTGCCTAGAAATAGTATGGCACGTTGAGCCCATCCTAAGAGGATATCAAGAGAAACAAGCACACCTGAGGATTTGGCGTCCCCGGCCATGTCAAGAATTTTAGTTAAAGGGCCTAAAATATCCAATAGCTTATCTTGACAAGCCCGCCATGACCTATCTATTCCCTTTTTACAAATTTCTGCGTGAATGTAGACTTATGGAGCCCAGTTCAGGAGTTAGAGCTAGAGAAGGGTGGGGGCACTCAGCCCTAAGACAATTACGGGATTCCTTTTCCAAAGGTTTCCGGATGCGACCGGCCACATAATTTGCGACTTCATCAGATGGGGCCCATTTGGAAGACTTAGGATGGATAATTTAGTATGGGTCTAATATATCAGAAATGTCCAAAATGGACTCTAGAGAGTAGATTGAGAGTTGGAAGGAAGCCACAGTCTGGACGGGCCTTCATCGTCATCTTGATCTACAGAGGAGTCTGTATATTGGAGAGACGGAGAGAGGGGTTGAGGATCTGAGGAAAGAGAGGGATCAGCAAGGGATAAAAGGGAATTTTTAACACGATTGAAAATATCATGATCAACTCCTGCCTCACGATGGCGCTTTGCTGGAGTTGCGGGAGTGGTAGAGGATTGAGAGTCATTAAGGGACATAGGTGGCGTTGAGGGAGTAAGATTAGAGGCTGTACATTTTGCACACTCACTAGCAATCTGTTGAGCAAGTCTGCCCTCAAGAGGACCAATTGCCTCAAACTGCTCTATAAATAGAGGCATCAACAGCATCAAAGAACTCCTCATCAACTGTTAATTCCATTATAAACTATATGATGAAAATTCGAAAATAGCACGAATTAATCTATAAATGTATTCAACAATATATATGTACATTTATATAATAATAATTATTTGAGAGCTGGGTGTCAGCTAAGGATTAAATGTGCAAATTCACACTAATGTAGAAGGGCATCCTCCCGGGACACCTCTCCCCAGTGCACAGATTTTTTTTTTGTTTTTTTGTTTTTTAAGGGGCTTAAACCTTATTATATATGCATTATCAGAGGAAAAAAAAGTGCCTGGGAGCTTGTCCCAAAAAGGGGGCAGAAATGCCCTAATACCAACCATGCAGGGCGTATAGAGTGGCAACACTACAGACCCCAATAAAAAAAATGGGGCATCTAATGGTGGTATAGATCCTTACAAAAAAGGCGTCACTCTCCAGGCTGAAAGAAAAAAAAACTAGAGAGAGACACGCACAGCTGGAGAAGGACACGCAGCTTCAATTCAGAAATCTGATAGGAATTGAAGCTGCACGTTCTCCTCAGCTCGTCTCCCCTGTAAGTGTTGAAATGGACACCACCTGGAGGCGTTCTAACACCGCTAGTGCACTCATATTACAGAAAACAATTGTGAAGGAACGATACAGTTCCCGCGATGTTAAATAATAGAATGAATCAATAAATATCAAACACTTGTACATATTAGGTAACACTGAAAATACAAATCTCAACAAGAAAACAAGCAGAAATAAGGAATTCAACTTGTCTCGGCTGCAAGCAGCGAAAAAAAGAGGAATCCTGGAAATAGATAATGGACTATATTGGGACTGCCTGTTCTGATTAGTTTTAATTTTGTATTTTGATTACTTTGGTTTGTACTCCGATTCCCAAGTTCTCATGGGAATAGTGTTTCTTATATAATAATGGCTGCTGTTTAATAAAGTGGAGAAAGGAGGAGTAATCCTTGCCTCCGGTCCTGACAGAGAATTTCAAATTAAAACGAACAAAAAGCAAACGTTTTGGCCCAGTTGAATTTCCTAAACCTTGTTATAACTGGGTTTATTTTTTCTAAAATTAATGATCTGTATAATCCTTCAAAGGTTGCCTGCTTTCTAAATGGTAATTACATGTAAGATAATTGTTAGGAAAATGTTTAATTGTGGTCACAGACAATATGTAATGAGTTTGAGCTGAATCTTCGAATGAAAAATTCACAAAAGCAATATGTATGAAAGAATAAATTGTGATAGATGCATCAAAAAGCATATATATATGTTCGATGGCATGTGTAGCTGCAGATACACATGCTGTGCACATCCCGCCATCTGGTGTTGGGCTCGGAGTGTTACAAGTTGTTTTTCTTCGAAGAAGTCTTTTCGAGTCACGAGACTGAGGGACTCCTCCCATTTCGACTCCATTGCGCATGGGCGTCGACTCCATCTTAGATTGTTTTTTTTCCGCCATCGGGTTCGGACGTGTTCCTTTTCGCTCCGTGTTTCGGGTCGGAAAGTTAGTTAGAATCTCAGAAAAATCATCGGTATTGTTTGCGTTCGGTATCGGGTTAGTTACAACAGATCGACACCGATTTTCGAAGAGCTCCGGTGGCCCTTCGGGGTTTATTTTTCGATCCCCCGTCGGGGCCTGGTCGGCCCGGCCACGTGTCTCTTCAAGGCTGATGGAACGGACCCCATTCCGCTTCTGCCCAAAATGCCATAACAAGTATCCATATACGGATCAACATCTGGTCTGTAACTTGTGTTTATCGCCAGAACACAAGGAAGATACTTGTGAGGCCCGTCGAGCGTTTCGGTCCAGAAAGACACTCAGGGACCGAAGAGCAAGAAGACTGCAAATGGCGTCGGCGCCGATAGGACAAGGGCGTTTCGAGGAGGATGAAGAAACATTCTCCACCCACGATTCGGACTCAGAGGAGATCGAGCCCGAGGAAACGCCGAAAACCGTGAGTAAAAAATCAAAAGAAAAAACTCACGAGAAGACCGCTAAAGCCCAGGGGACGCCACCGCCAACAGGCCATGGCTTAACCCGAAAGATAGGTGACCGATTATCGGCACGCTGGTGTCGAAGTCATCCGACTCCGGTCGAGATACCGGCACACAGCAATCTCGGGCCCGAGATAGTGGCTCCGAGCAGGTTCGGCACCGAGACAGCGGCACCGAAATGGGTCGGCACCGAGAAAGCACGACGCCGAAAGTAAAGAAGGTTTCGTCGGAACCGAAAAAAGCAGCCGAAAAGGTTTCGGTACCGAAACATCCGGCCTCGGAAACTAAAACAAGTTCCTATTCAGAGGAACAAGGACTGTCCTCACAAATGAAGATACATAGATTTGGACAGGAATTAGAGACAATGGAGCCAGATTACACACAAAGACGGCTCCATATTCAAAAAGATACAGGAAAGATCAGCACTCTTCCTCCAATCAAAATGAAACGCAAACTTGCCTTTCAAGAAAAGGACAAACAGCCACAGGCAAAGGTGGCTAAACAAGTAACACCGCCACCATCCCCACATCACTCTCCACAACCATCACCAGTAGCCACTCCACCAATGATGCAATCCCCAACTCATACAGGGATGAGTCAAGATGACCCTGACGTATGGGACCTTTATGACGCACCGGTGTCAGATAATAGTCCTGAGTGCTATCCAGCTAGACCGTCGCCACCAGAGGATAGTACAGGCTACGCACAAGTGGTGTCGAGAGCAGCGGCATTTCATAATGTCAGCCTTCATGCAGAGCCCATTGAAGACGACTTTCTTTTTAATACACTGTCGTCCACACACAGCCAGTATCAGAGTCTTCCTATGCTACCCGGAATGCTAAAACACTCCAAACAAGTGTTTGAGGAGCCTGTTAAAGGAAGAGCCATTACTCCAAGAGTAGATAAAAAAATATAAACCGCCACCAACAGACACAGTGTACATTACACAACAGCTAACACCAGACTCTGTTGTAGTAGGAGCAGCGCGCAAAAGAGCCAACTCGCATACTTCAGGAGATGCACCACCTCCAGATAAAGAAAGCCGCAAATTCGATGCTGCAGGCAAAAGGGTGGCGGCACAGGCAGCAAACCAGTGGCGTATCGCAAATTCACAAGCTTTGTTAGCCAGATATGATAGGGCCCATTGGGATGAAATGCAACACTTTATTGAACATTTACCCAAGGAGTTCCAAAAAAGAGCGCAGCAAGTAGTAGAAGAAGGACAGAGTATCTCCAATAATCAGATACGGTCAGCAATGGATGCTGCAGACACAGCTGCTAAAACTGTCAACACAGCAGTAACAATAAGGAGGCATGCATGGCTGCGTACATCAGGATTTAAACCAGAGATACAGCAAGCTGTGCTGAATATGCCATTCAACGGACAGCAGTTGTTTGGGCCGGAGATGGACACTGCGATTGAAAAACTTAAAAAGGACACTGACACAGCCAAAGCCATGGGCGCACTCTACTCCCCACAGAGCAGAGGCACATTTCGAAAGACACAATTTCGAGGGGGGTTTAGAGGGCAAAGCACAGAAGCCACAACCTCACAAACAAGGCCCACTTACTAGAGCCAGTATCAGCGAGGAGGTTTTCGGGGACAGTATAGAGGGGGACAATTTCAAAAGAATAGAGGAAAGTTCCAAAGTCCCAAAACTCCTCCAAACAAACAGTGACTTCAAGGTCACAAATCCCCAACACATAGCACCTGTGGGGGGGAGACTAACCAAGTTCTACAAACATTGGGAAGAAATTACAACAGACACTTGGGTCTTAGCAATTATCCAGCATGGTTATTGCATAGAATTTCTCAAATTCCCTCCAAACGTCCCACCGAAAACACACAATATGTCAAAACAACATATAGATCTTCTAGGACTATAAGTTCAGGAATTGCTACACAAAGAAGCAATAGAATTAGTGCCAAAGCAACAGAAAAACACAAGAGTTTACTCCCTATACTTTCTGATACCCAAAAAAGACAAGAGTCTAAGACCTATACTAGATCTCAGAACATTAAATACCTACATCAAATCAGATCACTTTCACATGGTCACATTACAAGACATAATCCCACTGCTCAAACAACAAGACTACATGACAACACTAGACCTAAAGGATGCATATTTCCATATACCAATACATCCTTCACAGAGAAAGTACCTAAGGTTTGTATTCCAAAGGGTACATTACCAATTCAAAGTGTTGCCATTCGGAATAACAACTGCGCCAAGAGTTTTTACAAAATGCCTAGCAGTAGTAGCTGCACATATCAGAAGGCAGCAAATACATGTGTTCCCGTACCTAGACGATTGGTTAATCAAAACCAACACGCTAAAACGGTGTTCACAACACAAAAAATATGTCATAGAAATCCTCCACAAACTAGGTTTCTCAATCAACTACACAAAGTCACACCTTCTGCTGTGTCAAACACAGCAATACTTAGGGGCGACAATCAATACAGAAAAAGGGATTGCCACTCCAAGTCCACAAAGAGTTCAAACATTTCACAATGTAATACAGGCCATGTATCCAAAACAACAGATACAAGTCAAAATAGTTTTGAAACTACTATGCATGATGTCTTCATGCATAGCCATGGTCCCAAACGCAAGGTTGCACATGCGGCCCTTACAGCAGTGCCTAGCATCACAATGGTCACAATCACAGGGTCAACTTCTAGATCTGGTGTTGATAGACCGCCAAACATACATCTCGATTCAATGGTGGAACAGTATAAATTTAAACCAAGGGCGGCCTTTCCAAGACCCAGTGCCACAATACGTGATAACAACAGATGCCTCCGTGATCGGGTGGGGAGCACACGTCAATCAACACAGCATCCAAGGACAATGGGACATACAGCAAAAACAGTTTCACATAAATCACTTAGAACTGTTAGCAGTATTTCTAGCGCTAAAAGCATTTCAACCCATAATAAGCCACAAACACATTCTTGTCAAAACAGACAACATGACAACAATGTATTACCTAAACAAACAGGGAGGCACACACTCAACACAGTTGTGTCACCTGACACAGAAAATATGGCATTGGGTGATTCACAACCACATTCGCCTAATAGCACAATTTATTCCAGGAATTCAGAACCAGTTAGCAGACAATCTCTCTCGGGATCACCAACAGATCCACGAATGGGAGATTCACCCCCAAATACTAAACTCTTACTTCCAGATTTGGGGAACACCACAAATAGATCTATTTGCAACAAAAGAAAACGCAAAATGCCGATACTTCGCATCCAGGTACCCACAAGATCAGTCTCAGGGCAATGCGTTATGGATGAGCTGGTCAGGGATATTTGCTTACGCTTTTCCCCCTCTCCCACTCCTTCCATATCTAGTAAACAAATTGAGTCAAAACAAACTCAAACTCATACTAATAGCACCAACATGGGCAAGACAACCTTGGTACACAACACTACTAGACCTCTCAGTAGTGCCTCATGTCAAACTACCAAACAGACCAGATCTGTTAACTCAACACAAACAACAGATCAGACACCCAAATCCAGCATCGCTGAATCTAGCAATTTGGCTCCTGAAGTCTTAGAATTCGGGCACCTAGACCTTACACAGGAATGTATGCAGGTCATAAAACAAGCTAGGAAACCAACCACAAGACATTGCTATGCAAATAAGTGGAAAAGATTTGTTTATTACTGCCATAATAATCAAATTCAACCATTAAACGCATCTGCTAAAGACATCGTCAGCTACCTACTGCACTTAAAAAAGTCAGTTAGCTTTTTTCAAACAACAGATCAGACAACCAAATCCACCATTGCTGAATCTAGCAATTTGGCTCCTGAAATCCTAGAATTCGGACACTTAGACCTCACACAAGAGTGTATGGAGGTCATAAGGCAAGCTAGAAAACCTACCACTAGACACTGCTATGCAAATAAGTGGAAAAGATTTGTTTATTACTGCCATAATAATCAAATTCAACCCTTACACGCTTCTGCCAAAGATATAGTAGGATACTTACTACATTTGCAAAAGTCAAAGCTAGCTTTCTCTTCCATAAAGATACATCTTACCGCAATTTCAGCTTACCTGCAAATTACGCACTCAACTTCATTATTTAGGATACCAGTCATAAAAGCGTTTATGGAAGGCCTAAAGAGAATTATACCACCAAGAACACCACCAGTTCCTTCATGGAACCTCAACATTGTCTTAACACAACTCATGGGTCCACCTTTTGAGCCCATGCACTCTTGTGAAATGCAATACTTAACATGGAAAGTTGCATTTTTAATTGCCATCACATCTCTAAGAAGAGTGAGTGAAATTCAAGCATTTACCATACAAGAACCATTTATTCAAATACACAAGCATAAAGTAGTTCTACTGGCAAATCCAAATTTTTTACCAAAGGTTATATCGCCGTTCCACTTGAATTAAACAGTAGAATTACCAGTGTTCTTCCCACAGCCAGATTCTGTAGCTGAAAGAGCACTACATACATTAGACATTAAAAGAGCGCTAATGTACTACATTGACAGAACAAAACTAATTCGAAAAACAAAACAATTATTTATTGCCTTCCAAAAACCTCATACAGGAAATCCAATTTCTAAACAAGGCATTGCTAGATGGATATTTAAGTGTATTCAAACAACCTGCTGTCTTAAAGCAAAGAGAGAACTGCCTATTACACCAAAGGCACACTCAACTATAAAGAAAGGTGCTACCATGGCCTTTCTAGGAAATATTTCAATGACTGAAATATGTAAGGCAGCAACATGGTCTACGCCTCATACATTTACCAAACACTACTGTGTAGATGTGTTAACTGCACAACAAGCCACAGTAGGTCAAGCTGTATTAAGAACATTATTTCAAACAACTTCAACTCCTACAGGCTGAACCACCGCTTTTGGGGAGATAACTGCTTACTAGTCTATGCACAGCATGTGTATCTGCAGCTACACATGCCATCGAACGGAAAATGTCACTTACCCAGTGTACATCTGTTCGTGGCATTAGTCGCTGCAGATTCACATGCGCCCACCCGCCTCCCCGGCAGCCTGTAGCCGTTTAGAAGTTGATCTTGAACATTTGTAAATTTGTAAATATATTACTTTAAACTTCATTATGTACATACGTATTCACTCCATTGCATGGGCACTATTACTAGTATACACAACTCCTACCTCACCCTCTGCGGGGAAAACAATCTAAGATGGAGTCGACGCCCATGAGCAATGGAGTCGAAATGGGAGGAGTCCCTCTTTCTCGTGACTCGAAAAGACTTCTTCGAAGAAAAACAACTTGTAACACTCCGAGCCCAACACCAGATGGCGGGATGTGCACAGCATGTGAATCTGCAGCGACTAATGCCACGAACAGATGTACACTGGGTAAGTGACATTTTCCATATATATATATATATATATATATGAATTTGCTTGAATCGATGCATCTGAATTAATATTAATCAAAGAAGGGCTTTTCTGCCATTTAATACATTTTAGCCTGTGTGCTACTAGCATTGCTTTTGGCATATTGTGCCCCATCTATTTCTCACTGCACTCCTAGAGAGTTTCAATCTAATGAAGGTTCCAGCTTATACCGTCTGTCCTACCGCTTTGTTCTACACCCTTCACCAATAGTGGTCTGACCTTATCCCATCCACTTCCAGTATGACTTTGTGGAAGTTTAAATTGACATACTTTTCTTTTTGCTTTTGTTACTTACTGGTTTTCGTTTTGTTTTTGATGTTTACTGATTTCTTTAATTAAAGTTATTTTTATTTCTCACTTCTTATTCAAATATCTAACCTTTATCAAAACGATTAGTGAATATGATTATCTCAGACTTCAAGAAAATTACTATTTACTGCAAATATTTGTTCAATAAATTTATTCAAAATTACAACAATCAATTAACTATTTCTGTATGCAGCCTTGTGAGGAAGAAGGCGACCGGGCTGGAGTCTACAGCTACGATACGAACCAAAGTTTTTGTTTGGGGACTTAATGATAAAGATCAGTTGGGAGGATTAAAAGGCTCAAAGGTACTCTTATCTCTTTTTATTTACTGCCCTCTGTGTTTATACATTGTTGGTTTCTTACTGTATTTTATTGTCTTCCATGTTCTTAATGCGCTTAAAAATTACTTCACAGGTCTTGTTTCTTTCATTTAAAATGTTTGTTTACAGCATTAAAATACTAAAAACACAACTTACACAGTGATATGCACTTGGAATTCAGAGCTGCCTTATATCCTGTCACTGATTCCCAGAGACTGTTAATTAACTGTCTTAGGTGTTAACATGTTCTTAAGACTTCACAGTAACAGTTTAACACATCTCTTTACTACTGATATCCATGACATTCTGCATTTCCTTTTATCTCATTCCCATATTCACCCATAAATCTGTGGCTTAACGGTCAGTGGTATCCGTTGTCTGACAGCTGGAAAGGCAGATTAGCTCCAGAGATAATACAATTCATTTTCTGCTTGTGCAAGGCAGGAGATCTCTTCAGAGAAGATCCTTTTCATTAAGACGTGTCTCAGACATTTGTAACAGATGCCTCTCTGGATGCATAGGTCTTGTGCTGTGGATCATCAAAGAGAACAAGGCACATGGTTCCAGCTTGAGCTGAGAGCAGTCCATCTGGCTTAAAAAAAAAAAAAAAGCAAATATACATATATTTTATTTGTGTATATGTGTACTCTCTTATTTTTTAGTGATATAGTGCTTAAACCAGTACTTAAAGATAGCATTGGCCTTTGCCCATGTGTGGCAAGGTCTGGTTGCAGTGAATGGTATTTTTCCAGGTTTTGTGCCCAACCCCACGCATGCAACCAGCCATGTGAATGAGCTTCAGACTTTTTGTGTTCATCCACCACCTTCTTCCCCGTTAAGCTGGTTCTGCGAATTAGAGCTTCCTTTCTTCTGAAAGTTGTGAATCCATTCCACCTCTGTCAGGCCAACACCCTACTAACTTTCTGTGCTCTGTCTGACTCTTGTAAGAAGGAGATGCTCCATCACTTGGCCACCAAAAGAGCTCAGAGTTTCTACATAGATTGCACCAAAGACCATCAGGTGGACATTCTGCTTTTTGTGAAGTCTGCTGCCGTGGGAAAAAAGCAAGTCTGTGCAAAGCATATAACTTGTGCTGAATTGTGCTCTGCATTACTAGCTGCTGCGCATTGGCGAATAAGAAGCCTTCGGAAGGCTAGTATGCCCACTTCACCAGGGCCAAAGCTTCTACAACACTGTTAGCATGCGGAGTCCCTTTCCAAGACATTTGCCTGGCAAAAACGTGGGCATTCCTCCATATGTTGTCAAAGCACTATTGTCTGAACAGTCAGGTTCACAAAGTGGGGCACTTTGCAGCTTGGTCCAGCAGGTCTTTATGGTTTGGGCCCATTCACAGACCCATCTCCAAATAGGTACGGCTTTATCTATTCAAAAGGTGAGGAATCTGGGGTTACAAATCTCGATCAGAAGAATAAGTTACTTATCTTCTGTATTGATCTTTCTGATAGAGACTCTTATCTTGCTGCCGATTCCTCACTGACCCTCCCATTCTCTCCGTTCTTTGTTTGGACTCTACCTCTTAATAAGATCCACTAGTGTGCTTCTGGGGAATCCACATTTGGAGGTGCAGACAGTCTCATGAGCAACTGACATGAGCGTGCAGGAGTGGCTCCTTTATAGTCCCCGCACCCACTTCCAGAACAGAATGATGTCATTGTTAGTGTGTACTATGCAATCTTCTGGTGTGCAGAGTTACTATAAAAAAAAAGGTTTCCGTATCCAGTCTAATGCCTGTGGAGTATTCAAAAGGTGAGGAATCTCCTGCTAGCTAGAATCTGGACAAGATAGGGAATTACTTAAGGTGAGTAGCTTGTTTGTTTTGCTAATAACTTTGACGCCTTTTGATGAATCTTCAGGAAACACACATATGTGTGTTTGCGTATATATATATATACAGGGAGTGCAGAATTATTAGGCAAATGAGTATTTTGACCACATCATCCTCTTTATGCATGTTGTCTTACTCCAAGCTGTATAGGCTCGAAAGCCTACTACCAATTAAGCATATTAGGTGATGTGCATCTCTGTAATGAGAAGGGGTGTGGTCTAATGACATCAACACCCTATATCAGGTGTGCATAATTATTAGGCAACTTCCTTTCCTTTGGCAAAATGGGTCAAAAGAAGGACTTGACAGGCTCAGAAAAGTCAAAAATAGTGAGATATCTTGCAGAGGGATGCAGCACTCTTAAAATTGCAAAGCTTCTGAAGCGTGATCATCGAACAATCAAGCGTTTCATTCAAAATAGTCAACAGGGTCGCAAGAAGCGTGTGGAAAAACCAAGGCGCAAAATAACTGCCCATGAACTGAGAAAAGTCAAGCGTGCAGCTGCCACGATGCCACTTGCCACCAGTTTGGCCATATTTCAGAGCTGCAACATCACTGGAGTGCCCAAAAGCACAAGGTGTGCAATACTCAGAGACATGGCCAAGGTAAGAAAGGCTGAAAGACGACCACCACTGAACAAGACACACAAGCTGAAACGTCAAGACTGGGCCAAGAAATATCTCAAGACTGATTTTTCTAAGGTTTTATGGACTGATGAAATGAGAGTGAGTCTTGATGGGCCAGATGGATGGGCCCGTGGCTGGATTGGTAAAGGGCAGAGAGCTCCAGTCCGACTCAGACGCCAGCAAGGTGGAGGTGGAGTACCGGTTTGGGCTGGTATCATCAAAGATGAGCTTGTGGGGCCTTTTCGGGTTGAGGATGGAGTCAAGCTCAACTCCCAGTCCTACTGCCAGTTCCTGGAAGACACCTTCTTCAAGCAGTGGTACAGGAAGAATTCTGCATCCTTCAAGAAAAACATGATTTTCATGCAGGACAATGCTCCATCACACGCGTCCAAGTACTCCACAGCGTGGCTGGCAAGAAAGGGTATAAAAGAAGGAAATCTAATGACATGGCCTCCTTGTTCACCTGATCTGAACCCCATTGAGAACCTGTGGTCCATCATCAAATGTGAGATTTACAAGGAGGGAAAACAGTACACCTCTCTGAACAGTGTCTGGGAGGCTGTGGTTGCTGCTGCACGCAATGTTGATGGTGAACAGATCAAAACACTGACAGAATCCATGGATGGCAGGCTTTTGAGTGTCCTTGCAAAGAAAGGTGGCTATATTGGTCACTGATTTGTTTTTGTTTTGTTTTTGAATGTCAGAAATGTATATTTGTGAATGTTGAGATGTTATATTGGTTTCACTGGTAATAATAAATAATTGAAATGGGTATATATATTTTTTTTGTTAAGTTGCCTAATAATTATGCACAGTAATAGTCACCTGCACACACAGATATCCCCCTAACATAGCTAAAACTAAAAACAAACTAAAAACTACTTCCAAAAATATTCAGCTTTGATATTAATGAGTTTTTTGGGTTCATTGAGAACATGGTTGTTGTTCAATAATAAAATTAATCCTCAAAAATACAACTTGCCTAATAATTCTGCACTCCCTGTACATATCAGACTCTGTGATCTTAGTGACTGTTCAAATGGGCTTTTTAGATCTTGTCTTGTAGACAGCGCATGTACTGTCTATTGACATATTGTAGCCTTACCCAGAACGTAAAATCTTGGAGCCTGCTCATTACCTACCATCCGTTGGCCTTCATGTCAATTTAATTTGCTTCCTTCATATTCTTATCCTAGCTTGTAAGTCTTGTGTTTGTCCCTACCATGAAGCATTGCTTCTTTACCATTTACTTACACTGGCTGCTTCTGTGCTTCCACTGCTTGTTTTTCAATCACTCCTTTTCTGGGGTGTTAAGTACTCTGTTTTGCAGCCTTCTCTCTTGTGTATTCCCCCCAATCCCTGGGTTGCTTTCTCACTCATGTGCTTCTTTCCTCTCAGCTCTAGTCTCACTCACTCATTTGACTCCCCTGCGCTCCACTTTGCTCTCTGTTTCATTTGCTTCCCCCCACCTAAGCCTTTTAGTTGTTTCTGGCCCCCCTCAGAAATACAGCTTTGGTATCTAGCCAACATGTGACGAATCTGCGGTTAGAAGTACCTATCAGAACATATTACTTACCTTTTGTAACCCTCTTTCTGGTGAATGTACTATCTAAATGCAGATTCCTCACCTCCCCCCTATCTCCCCTGTTCCCCACCCCTCCCACCTCCTGGTGCTTTTGGAGTGGCCTCTTTAAAACCTAAAAGGTCCAGAGTTAGAAATAGACACTCAATCACCATCAATTAATTTATGCTCCACATCTAAAGGACTGGAAGGGAAGAGACAGAAAACTGACTTCTGCATGAAGATGTGGTATTTATGCGATTGCACTCCATCTCTTCCTGTGCAATGCAGAGCCAATATGGAGGTGTGTTGGAGCAATACTGGGAGATTTTGCAGAAGTAGTCTTGCACCTCTGGACCCTTCAAAAGTTGAGGAATCTGCGGTTAGATAAAAGTATACACCAGAAAGGTCTGAACGTAAGTACCTTGTTTTTGTTCACGGTTCTTGGAATATTAAATATTTGCTTGAGTTATTTGGTAAAATATTCTCTTCCTGCTGCGCAACAGCAGCTTACCATCATATTTAAACCACTGTAGTCATTTCTATACACTGAACATGCCTCATGTTAGTGCTTTCACTCTTGCAGATAAAAATCCCTTCCTTTTCGGAGACGCTGTCTGCCTTGAATGTAGTGCAGGTTGCTGGAGGATCAAAAAGCCTTTTTGCAGGTAAATTTTCTTATGTCAAACTAATTCTCTTTTGTCCACTATAAATTACAATTTATGTATCCACATTAAATTTCCAAATGAAGATACTGTGAGCTTTATTTCTAACTCTTTGTATTTGTTTACAGTCACAGTGGAGGGTAAAGTGTATGCTTGTGGAGAAGCCACCAATGGAAGACTCGGTTTAGGTATATCAAGTGGTACTGTGCCTATACCCCGGCAGATAACCGCTCTTAGTAATTATGTAGTGAAAAAGGTTGCTGTTCATTCAGGTAAAGATAACCTTCTGTTCCTTTTCTCCCTGCCCTATGTAAACAAATAGGCAATTGTATTTTCAGATATTGATATGTAAAATTTTTATTAGCATTGTTTTATTTTCTCCTGCATGATTTATGTTATCTGTATGATTTTAACATGCAAATTTGAGTTCATGCCTGAAACCAAGATTGAGTCACCCTCGGGGGGGAAAGAGTTGAATTTAATGTATGACTTGCAGCAGATTCCTCATCTTAGCAAACTCCTAGACATCAGAATATAGCTGGAATATTTCAGTTCTACTCCCCACTGATGCCAGTCCCTGCAACACTTCTACCCCAGAAGGTGTTATTAAAGGCCTTAAAAAATCCTTTAAATTACTTATGTATACTTACATACAAACATATAGCGGCTTTCAAGCCCACCTTCTTCCATTCACTTATTAAAATGTTATTCACATTTTGCATTTGTCTGCCACAGCATACAGAATACAGCATGGGGGCAGTGAGTCAGCCCACTTCAGCCATCGGCTTCCCCCGTTGTGACAATATTTTACCTGTGCACAGTAGCTTCAAATGTAGCCCTTTCAGTGTCTGACACTGGTGGGCGAATAGGTCCTTATTTATTGCCAGCTTCCCAGATGGTTCTGCTGGCTTTTTGGTCCTCTTTGTAGTGTGCTGCATGCCATACAGGCCACTGCATGTATGAGCCATCTTAGAAGACTTTTCTGACTGTTCCAAGAAGGATGCTTGTGGATGTGTGCAGGAACACTGGTTGTCAACTTGTATTTTTTGTAAGATGCTTTACTTAAAGCAATTCCAAGTTTGCCATTTGTGAGTGTGCAAAGAAGCGCATGCATGGGTACTCACAAAGCAACCATCATTGAATGGATTTTTTTCAGAGATGGCCATTTCCGCACGAAAGCATCTGCACACACAGGCACATGGCATTTCTTATACTTTGTCAAGTGAGTAGTGGCAAAGATGATAACTTGGCAATCAATTCCAGACCTACTGTCTTTGCCAGTACTTGTTTTCTGTGTACCATAGAGATTGGGATCTGGAGCTTGTTTACCATTTTTGCTCCATTTTCCTGTTCAGATTGGGATGTTTGTAAGAAGTATGTAT
Source organism: Pleurodeles waltl (assembly GCF_031143425.1). NCBI lineage: Eukaryota > Metazoa > Chordata > Amphibia > Caudata > Salamandridae > Pleurodeles > Pleurodeles waltl. The sequence goes on along the minus strand of NC_090447.1, from coordinate 418,842,788 downwards.
ATAACCATATGAGGGACATGGAGATTAGATGATCCAGTGTACAGCCTCCCTAGTAGTAATACAAATCAAAAAAATATACTTTTTCACAAGAAAAGTCAGAAATGCACTAGGCACTTCTATAAATAGAAGCAAGAGCCCTCACACATCCATTGGATGTCATGCTTCATCATAGGGCTTTCTCCCCGTCAGACTGGCACTGCAAACTACTGAATTTTCTGGAGATGTCGAAAGCATTGCTTATGGACATTCCCTATGATGGCGTCTGTCACTTCTGAGAGAAGACTGAGTCAGTGCTATAGCGCTTCAAGGACTCCATGGCTATGACCTGGCCTTTGGGCCTTTCTGTGGTCCCTCACCACCCCCAGTGCACCCTTCGCTCCTTTTGTGGCCAAGAAAGAGGTTTCCAACTGTGTCAGTATCTTCCCAGCTGCTATAGCCAGAAAGCTTCTACACCTTTTTGTGGCAAAGAACAATGTTCCCACAGACCATGGAGGAGAGGTAGCTGGAGGTTGTGTCAGTCTACCACCCCCCGCCAGCTGCATCCTGCAAACCACTTTAGTTCGCCCGCGTTCCATCACGGGCACCCAGTTGTTGGCAGGATCTACCATCACCCGCCTCACTGGCAATCCATAATATTGGACAGGTGGGCACTTTAGATCGTTCAGTGGGGTTAATCCTTCCCTTTTCTCAAAATACTTTCACCCTTGCTACCATTTTAAGATTGGCTGACTGAGGACCCCTTCTCCCTGCTTCATCACTGAGAAGAGGCTGTTTTGGTCAAAGGAACCATCAAGAGGGTGCCAGCATCAGAAGTAGGTTTTGCTTGCTATTGCTGTTACTTTCTGGTTCCCAAGAAGAATGGAGGCCTCGATCCTCTTTTAAAACTGTGCCCTCTCAATTTCTTCCTGAAAAAGAAGAAATTCAGTATGCTCACATTAGCTTAGGTTCTGTCTGCACTGGACCATGGAGGCTGGATGGCTGCGCTGGATTTGCAGCATACCTACTTACATATTCCCTTCTTGCTGGCCAACAGGTGCTACCTGCGGTTCACGTTGAGCAATGAGCATCATCATCATTTCACTGTGCTCCCTTTTGGCCTTACCAGCGCTTCTGAGTTGTTCACATAAGGTGATGGCAGTGGTTGCAGTATACCTTTGGAGGTCAGGGTTTCCAGTTTTCCCCCACCTCGACCGGTGACTGTTGAATGCAAGCTCACCCCACCTCCAGACTATGGAGAAATTCCTGCATTTGCTGGGGTTCACTATAAACTTGCCCATGTCAATCATGGCTTACTCCCAGATTCTCTCTTGATTGGGGAGAACCTTTGTTAGATCTGTTTGGTGGGTCCAGGATATTTGGGGCATGAATCTGATGTTTCAGTCCGTATCCTGGATTTTGATGAGACTTACTGTGAGTCTGCTGGGCATTGTGGTCCCCTTCATCTTGCTGGTAACACAAGCCTGCTGGCATATGTGGGATCTGCAGTGGAACCTGAAGTCCCAGTGGATGCAGCATCAGGGGAATCTCTCTGACCTGGTCTAGATTTCAGCTGGAACAGTAAAAGACCTGCAGTGGTGGCTGACGGACTGTGATTTGGTCAGTGACTGACTCCTCTCCCATCCCCAACCAAAGTTGAATGTAGCTATAGATGATGAATCACTCCTGGGCTGGATTGGCCATCTGGGAGAAGTAGAGTTGAGATGTCTCTGGTCTGTGACACAGTCTCAGCTCCACATGAGCTTGCTGAAGTTGAAAGCGCTCCGACTGGCATTGAAAGCCTCTCTTCCTTCCATCAAAGGGAGGCTAGTTTAGGTGTTCACAGATAACAGCATCACCATGTGATATTGCAACAAACGGGGATGGGTGGGGTTGTGCACCTTGAGTCAAGAGGCTCTGTGTCTCTGGACATGACTGTAATGTCAGGGCATTTCCTGGGTGATTCCACATCTGGTGGGCTGTCTGAAAGCCAGGCCGGTCAAACTCAGCTGTCATTGTGTAGGAAGCTGACTCTCTATATAGTGCACTAAAATGAAGTACACTATACACAGAATCCAGTGGATCCCCAATTGGTAGTTTCAGAAATCAACAGTTAGTGCAATTTTCAGAGTTCTCTCAGTGTTATCCTATGGAGGAAAACAATGTTCAGGAAAGACAGGGCAAACAATGACTTACAAAGCCAGTCTCGGGGAGTTAAAGTAAGTACTGGTCACTGGTCTGAACCATACCAACAGGTCACACCCGGACGGCACTGGGGTGGCTGGGTGCATAGGTGTTGTAAGGCTTCAGGTGCCCAGTGGTTTCCTGTGGTAGTTTGGTCCTCATGAAGACAGGCTGCAGGCTCTTGCTAGGAAGCCAGTCAGGACAACAAGCAGATAAGTAGTAGGCTTTGGGTGCTCTGGGATGTGGGTGCACCTTTGGTCCTCTTCTCCTGTTCCCAGTGGCGACGGATGCCGGGGTGTCTTTAGGCGTTGGGTTTTTATGTCTGGGAGCACTTGCAATCAGGAGTCCTGTGTGTTGAGGCTTCAGGTGTCGTCAGGGAGTCTGGCAGGGGTGGACTGAGAGTGGACTTGAGCTCTTAGGAGTCGGGGGACATTGTTGGCACCGATGATCCACCTCAGCTTGGGTCACGGTTGCAGTTGTTGTTGGAGGTGTCAGAGAAGATGTAGGCATCTCTGGAGAGTCCTAGGTGCATGGAACCTCACTCGACTCAGTCTCTGGGCAGCTGGGGACCCGCGTTGGTACTGTTGATTGGCTTCACCTCAGGTCATGGACGTCTGGTGCAGTGATCACTTCAGGTGTCAGGTTTCCGGGGTTCCAGCAGTTGCAGAGTCTTTTTTTTGGGAGTTTCTTCTTGTTGGGCACGTTTGCTTCCCACTGGAGACTCGAGTCTGTATTGAAGGCTGGAAGAGTTGGCTTCTTGTGCAGGATCCTTTGACGTCAGCAGGCAGGCCGGAGGGGCTGGTTCCAGGTCAGCTTCTTCTTTTCCTCTTCTGCTGGTGCAACTCTAATTTGTTTGGTTCTTCTTAGGTTGTGGAAATCAGAGTTCTAGGGTTTATGGGTGCCACCTTAATACTCAATTTAGAGGGCGTTACAGGGAGTGCCAGGTGGTAGCCAATGGGCTGACCACCTTTAGGGTGCCTACATCCTTTTTATGACCATGTCTACTGGGAAGTGGGCATAACCCTGAGCCTAGTGACCTAATTCCTTTCCAAACAGATGGAGGAATTTGAAATGTAGTGTCCACTTCAGCGCGTCCACCTTAGGGGTGGGATTGGCATGAAGTGGGTACACCTCCTAATCTGCCTACTTTTTCTGCCAGTCCTGGTGCCAGAAGTGGGTTCTGGACAGGGGAGTTGGTCATCTCCACCATCTGGAGAGACCTGGGTTGAATTACAAAGGCAGATAGGCATTTGAAGCTCCCTGCCATGGAATGTCTATCCTCACTGGGAGGGGTGTTAACAACTCCACCAGGTGTAGGCTTTTGTCTCTGGCCCTCACCTTGGGAGGCCATGAACATGTCTAGGGTGGTTGAATTGGTCGGGACCGGTCAGTCAATACATCAGTAGCTCATGGGTTTTCAGGGGTACCTCTAAGGTGCCCTTTGGGTGCACTTATTAATAGATTCCTCAGTGGCATCAGTGAGGATTTATTAATCTGAGATGTTTGATACCAAACTTCCCTATGTTCAGAGAACCTATCATGTAGCTGGGAAACTCGTACTGACCAGTGTCCAGCACATGCATTTAAAATGGCTTCCCTCCACACTTACTATGTTTGAGAATCGACAAGGACATAGTAGGGGCATATTTGCTCATGTGTATATGCCCTCACTTGTAATAGAATGCACCCTGCCTTAGGGCTGAAGGCCTATCGTAGGGGTGACTTACAGATATTACAAGCAGTGTTTTAGAGGACATGGCACACAAGTGTGTGCCATGCCGAGATTTCAATGTTGGGAACACCTTTTCATGCATTCTGCAATAGCAGTGTGCGTCAGGTTGGTGCTGGTCCCTCAGAGTGGCACAAGTTGTGCTGCTGCTCTGAGGGGCCCTCTCTAGTACCTATACCAGGGGTACATGCGCCATGAGTCATGATACGGCCTGGCGGTGTTTTTTTGGAGGACGCTGCTGCTGACAGCAGTGCTGCGTCCCGTCTCCTGCCGGAGGACCCCCTGCAAGCAGGTAAGTTGGGTTCTCCCTATCAGGGATTGAATTCCCTGGCACTGATAGTGCCTCCCGCCATGGTTTTCGTGGCGGTACGCTTGCCATGAAAACCATGGCGGTAGGTGGAATTGTGACGGCCGCCGGGCTGGAGACCGAAGTCTCCAGCCCAGTGGCCGTTACCACCCTTGCGGCCGGAGTGGTACATTGGTGGTTTGGCTTCAGCCAAACCGCCAATGTCATAATTTGGAAAAAGTTACTGCCAGCCTGTTGCCAGTACCTTTCACCAAATTACCGCCAGGGTCGTCATGAGGGCCTATATGCTTGTTATTGGGATATATTTGTGGCTTGGTCTGCATCCAAACAAGTTGATCCCCTTTCTCCACCCTTATCTGATATTTTTTTGTTTATTCTTCCATTTGACTGACAAGGCTTTGCGCATTGTTAAAAAGGTACTTTTCACCCATATCGGAATTCTTGCTGTTACCAGATCAGCCCTCCCTGTTCAAGTCACCGGTTGTAACTCATTTTCTCAAGGGACTACAGCATATGTTCCCTCCAAAACCTTTCATTATGCCCCAGTGGGACCTGAACCTAGTTTTAACCTTCCTTATGAGTGCGTTTTTTCTAACATTTGCACAATTGTCCTCTTCGCTATTTAACCCGAAAAATTGCCTTTGTGGTGGGCAATACATCAGCCAGGAGGGTTAGTGATCTGCAAGCACTTTCTGTGTACCCTCCTTATATATCTTTCTTCCCAGATAAACTGATGCTGAGAACATGTGCCTTTTTTTAACCAAAAGTGGTGACACCTTTTCATGTGGGCCTGATGATCACCTTGCCTACCTTCTTTTCTCTGTCTTATCCTTCCAAAGCAGAGGCTAGATTCCACCGACTGAATCCAAAAAGAGCATTGTTGTTTTACATTGATCATACCTGAGAGTTTCGGGTGTATGGTGAACTTTTCATTAGGTTCATTGAGGCGAAGAAATGGAAGGCATGCAAAAACTTCTCATCTTACAATGGATAGTGCTCTGCATTAGGATCTGCTACGCGGTGGCAAAGAAGCAATCCTCTGAGGGCTTGTCTGCTTATTCCACCAGAGCCAAGGCTGATACCACTGTGTTAGCTAGCAGAGTCCTGGACATCTGTCAGACTGCAAGGTTGGCATCTGAACACACTCTTATCAAACACTATTGTCTGGACAGTCAGGCCCATCGTGACAGGCACTGTGCCTGTTCGGTCCTCCAGCACTTCCTAGTCCTATCCTGCTCGCCCACGCACCTCTAAGGGGTATTACTTGGGTATCTAGCTTAAAGTAAGTAGTCTAAAGTAAGTGGTCTGTGGCTAGAAGTTTTTATCAGATGAACAAGTTACTTACCTTTGGTTGCACCTTATCTGGTAGAGATAGTATCTAGCCATAGATTGCTTACTTACCATCTCACCGCCCCCACTCTGGGAATGGATTTCCCCATATAGGGTGATTCTGCACACTGGTACATTAGCAACCTTCATGGCTCTGCGATTCTGGTGTACAAAAGGTTGTGAAGTATAACTAATGTTAGCATGCTGGGGTGGTGTCTAAATGGACACCGTGCACTTCACTTCCGGAATAGAAGATACCTGCGATTTGGAGCTGAACAACACCACATACAGGCGAGCAGCCATACTGTTGGAAAAGTTTCTGGATCCCATCTGACACCTGGGGATATTTCCAAAGTATGCAATCTGTGGCTAGATAGAGTCTCTACCAGATAAGGTGTTAGTGAAAGTAGGTAGCTTGTTATTCCAGACTGCAGTCCTTATAGTTACAGGACATTTATTATTTTATAGTTGATGGTTTTGCAGGATGCTATGCTCAAAGAGTTTTCTCTTGCAGGTGGAAGGCATGCAATGGCTTTAACCGTTGATGGAAAGATTTTTTCTTGGGGCGAAGGAGATGATGGAAAGCTTGGACATTTCAGCAGAATGTAAGGCTTTTGCATTTGTCTGTGCATTGCACTGTATAAAAAGAAAAGATTCTTTTGAACTGTTTGTGCTAAACGTTTTAAATCAATGGGTTAACTAGGTAATCATTGGTTCCATCTTTTACTTGAAGAAACAATAGCTTTGGGCACCTCTATGCTCCTTACCATGTATTTCAGTGTATTATTAAACACTGTATTATAAAATGTTAGTTTTTTTTTTTTTTTTGTTAATCGTAAATATTCTTTTGCTTAATTTCAAGTTGAAATATAAAAATTGACATGTGGCACGTGCCATTGTCACTGTCCTTCACAAGTCTTGCTTTTGCTACCTACACTCTACATGCCTTCACTTTTTCTTCCTGAGTTTTAAGTTGATCTCCTTTTATTGTATAATAATACAGTTTGTTTTTGCTTTTAAAATTAAAACATAATCGAGACATCTCTAATGATATTTTATAAAACTATAATTTGAAGTATGATAAAAGAATTACTTTGGATACATCCTAGTTATCCTTACCAGAGTAGACCACTTTTATCTTACTTAAGGGTCTCTGAGGTTGACAGTTAATGTAGTATTTTATTTTAAAAGATTTTGTTCCAATAAAAAACATTAAATCTGGATTTCGTGAATTTGTGATTGAACCCAGCACAATGTTTAACCTGTCTCTGCATGCGTGTTTTGTTTAGGAACTGTGACAAACCAAGACTAATAGAAGCTCTGAAAACCAAGCGAATCCGTGATATTGCTTGTGGAAGTTCTCACAGTGCTGCAATCACTTCCAGTGGTGAGCTGTACTCTTGGGGCCTTGGAGAATATGGTCGACTGGGACATGGTGACAACACAACACAGCTGAAACCTAAGATGGTGAATAGTCATTTATTTGTTCAAGCTTTCGTTTCTTTTGACGTGACCGGATGAATCTCTATATTGCTTTTTATCTGTCCATTCCTCTCTCATGAGCGGGACAAAGTTCACCATTGTTCAATTGAGGCAGCACATCCTGCTTTGAAAATTGTTTCTACTTTGAACATTTTTGCTACATATATTCATGTGATTTATGGACCCAGTGTAACTTAAACAAAAGCTAGTAGGAGCAGTGGCTGCCTTTACAGACAGATGGCAGGTAATACCCACCCTTCCAATGCAACAAATGATTCAGCTGCATGAAGCATACCAGCTCTTACACCCTGCTTCTGATCCATTGTAGACCATTATTAGTTTGGGTGGCCTCCTGATTTTAATATTTTACATGAGGTCTCTGTCATAACAAATCTTTTAAAGGGGGGCTACAAAGGAGCATTTGTTTTTGTAACACATTTTATTGCTCTTCTAGAAACAAAACAAAATGCTTGAATCATTCCCCATCGTTGAAGTGGGAGTCCCATGGTACAACTGGAAAGGCAATGTAATGTTAAACATGGCTAGGGAAGGCCAGAAAACGATCACTTTAGTAACCTATCTGTATTACTTAAAAGAAACCAAACTTCAACCAATCAGGTTACAGCACCCTGTAGAGCACTACCCTCGGAAGCGTCTGTCTCTCAGATGATTTTCTACTGCACACCATTTGACAATCTCCCCTCTGAGCTCAGCTCATTTCAACATTTATTCAATCTTCAGAGAGATATCTATCTACCTACTACCAGTTACCATCTACTGCAAATCTGACTCTACAGTGTCAAAGCAGGCCAAATAAAAGGACTTTTTAGGCCTTGCAGAACATGTGGGAAGAAGAGGCTACATTCAGGTGACCAGCACAAGGACTACATATACTGCCTCTACCCATCCCACAAGGTGAAGAATTGTAAGGTATGTTGTACCTTTTCTTCAAAAACCTGACAAGGGGAGGTTACTGGTGTGGCTTTAAAAGCTTAAAGCCAAGGAGGACCTGGTTTCTGGAGTTAACAGTAAGGATTCTTCCTAATCTTCCAGGAGATTTTAAAAAAAAAAAGAGAAGGAGAGGCCAGGAGTTCGGTCACCTCGTGAGCCTCCAAAGAAATATTCTAAAAAGTCTCACTGTTGGTCTCGCAGGGAGAGCAGTCCCTCTGAAAGCTCATACAAACAGAAAGGACATGACTTTTCCAAGAAAAACCAGGGAGATCAAAATCTGAGCATTCTACACCTTCCCCACAGTTTTTGCGACCAGTTTAAGAAACCGCTGTCGGGACCCGCTGATGGAGAAATCATCGACGAGCATACCATTGATGAAGAAATAGTCAATTATGCCTGCTGCAACGAGAACGACTGCAGTGACTACGACATTGAAACCAACAACAGTGACAACATTGATCGTGATTGACTCACAGTCAACGAAGACTACATCGTCAACGATCTAGTCTACAGAGCCCATCCCGTCGACGGTCAAACTGGTCTTTGCGTCGTTGACAATGACAAAGCCATCGCCTATGAAACCTATTCCAGTGCCGATCAGCCTGCCATCAACGACATTGACAAAATAAAAATCACAGGGGAAAATCTAAAGAAGTGGGTAAAATCACATCTCTGATGCCAGAACATACATCTCCAAGCAAGGTTCATGCTTAATGTTGGAGGTTGGCTCTGTTTATGGTGCACATCTTTAGTGTGGTACATTATAATGAGTTCAGGCAACCCTTAGTGATAGTGTTTTGGTGCCTAGATAACCAAAGCTCTCTAGGGGTAGCTGTGGAGAGCAGCTCAGTCTCATTAAGGAGTGTAAAGCACTTACAATAACACCATAGTCAATCAGTGGTGTTCATACAAGCAATGGCCACACCAAATTAAAGTATGCTTTAGTATACCACTAGTACTAAAGTCATTTCGGTATATCTCAACTTGGAGTTATCGACACACAAAAATATACTTAGAAACAAGCAGGAAAAGCATAACAATGCATGGGACCCTATGAGGGGGCCAAACCATATACTATTAAAGTGGTATAAGAATGGAACTGCCCAATCAAGGTAAGTATGTCAGGAGCTTGTGAAGTACAAAATCAACCAAGATAAATAACAGAAATCCCCCGGGTGCAGAGGTGTTATCTTGCCAGGCGTCCCATAGGCTAACCCAGAACCGTCGTGGCTAGAATTTTCTGAATTTAGGACCCTTCCCAGCGCACGCCAAGGGAACCAGTTGGCACAAGGAAGGTTCGAGAGGGCCCCCACCCGTGGATACCCAGAACAGTGGAGTACCTACACCAGGGAGCCCAGAAGAATAGGGGTAAAGTGACATTGGAAACCTTTGTTGAAGTCAGTGGGAGCCTTGTTTGTCCAGCTGCTGTCGCAACCCATATACTAGGTCGGTGGAACTCAAGAGTGGATTGCAGACAAGAAGAACCTGAAAAAGGAGGGGGTGGAGTCTAGACCACTAGGAGATGTTCAGGCAGTGCAGGAAGGCTATTCCCATACTTCTTGGGGAGAGTTCCTGCAGGTCGGTGAAGGAAGAAGTCCAGCTGCAGAGTCCAAGTGATGCAGGAAGATCCTTGGAGTCGCCCACGAGCTGTCTCACGTCAGTTGCAGGATTGCATAGGGGTCAGTGGTCAGCAGGACCACCAACAATCATTGGCAAGTGCAGGAAGAGGTTGCAGGGAAGTGTTCAGGATTTAGAGGACCAGCAAAGTCCTAGCAACTCTACCCTTGGTGGGCAGTCAGGGCTGACCCTCAGCAAGCAGGAGAGACAAAAGGAACCATTGAAGCTCCCACAAGAACCCTCTGGCACAGGGAGTAACCGTAAGGCCTCAGCAACATAGCAAAGGAGGAAGGAGTCCCACGCTGCAGGCATTGCAGGATGTTGGAGTTACAGTGTGCTGCTGGCTGGGGCTTCTTGAAACTCAAAGATCTCCTGGAGGAAGAGTCAACAAGCCTTGGTAACAGCAACAGACATGGTGCACAGGGGTTCTGTCCCAGTGGCTACAGCAAAGATCCACCACCTCCCAAGTTGGATAGAAGACAAATTGGACCTGGAGGGGACCACAGAGCCACCACCTGTGTTGCAGAGCCTTCTTGATGTCCGTCGAACCGGATCCACCAGCAGGTCATTGTCGTTAAGGTGCCTGCTGATGCAGGGGAATGACTCCTTCAAATTAAGTGAGATTGCTTTTTGCTTCCTGATGCAAACGGAGTCCTTGTAACCCCGGAGGATGCAAAGCCACGGATGTTGCAGAATTCTTGCAGGAGCCGGTGAAACAATGTTGCAGTGGGAGACTGGATTCAGTCTTGTTTCGGTTCCCATGGCAGACCAGCAGCAGTTCTGGAGACCAGGCTGCAGAAGTGTCTTGCAGAGAGTTCCTTGTAGAGTCTTGCACGACAGGTCTGGGAACCCACCCTCAGGTGAGCCCTTAAGTACCCCTTAAAGGGGGTTGGACACTGTCTGCGGTGACCCACCTGTCGGAGGGTGGGGTCAAGGTTGTCACCCATCTGGCTTAACCAGTCGGATGCTCCCAGAGGGTCTCTGCACATCATATTTCCAAGATGGCAGAACCAAGTGGCTACCTGGCAGAGCTCTGTGCACCTCTCTAGATGGATGGGGGGGGGGGGGTCACTCCTGTCCTTTGTGTGGTTTTGCGGCAGAGCTGGAACTGGGGGTTCCTGCACTGGTGCAAACCTGTTGATGCAAGGAGGGCACCAATTGTGCCCTTCAAAGTGTTCTGGTGGCGCTGAGAGGCCACCCCACCCCACCCCAGAGACACTCATATCAAAGGGTGAGGTGGTCACACGTCTACCCTACTAGAAACCCTTTGTTCTTCCTTCCCCTGCTTGAGTTAGGTTAATCAGCAGGGGAGCAGAACAGTGTCTAGGGTCTGCAGCAGCGTGGGCTGGCATGCAGACCCTGCAAGGTTGTACAGGCAGATCTGGGGGATCCTCTAAGGAACCCCCAGAGTACACGGTATCATTTAACTAACACTGGAATCGGTGCAGTTGCATGATTCCAACATGCTTGATACTAAACATGCCTAGGTTCAGTGAAGCCATTATGCAGTTGGACTACTCGTGTTGACAGTGTCCACTACATACCTTAAAATGGCTTCCCTGTTTTTGCAAGGCCCAGGGAATGGAGTCTGGGGTTTGTAGGGGCACCTCTGCTCATGCAGGGGGGCCCTCATAATCAGCACCATGCACCCTGCCCTTGGGCTGAAAAACCTACCATAGAGGTGAATTAGTGTCCAAGTGCAGTGACTGCAATATAAGACAAGCCTTATATCTAAAGTGAAAGGAGCATGCATCATTTCACACAGGCTGCAAAGAAAGGCCTGTAGACACAGTTTGCATGGACTTCCATGGGTGGCATAATACATGCTGCAGCCCAAGGGAGGCCCCTGGTGTACCAATGCCCTGGGAACCTGAGTACCATATACTAGTGACTTACATGGGTGCACCAGTATTCCAATTGTGGGGTGTTAAAGTGACCATGTAACCAAATTTGAAGGAGAACGCACTGCCATTGGGGTCCTAGTTAGCAGGATCCCAGTGTACTACAGTTAAACACACTGACACCAGCAAACCCTGGATGTAACTATGCAAGAAAGATGCTATTTTCCTGCACTTAACACCCAATCATCACCTGAATGAAGATGATTCAGATGATGATGGTCTTCTTGGGTTAGCACACAGTACATTGAAGCTGCATGTAAAGTATCCCTAGGAGGAATACACAGAGGAGGAAGAGTTATGGACAAGAGTAATACCCTCATCAGCAAGAAAGCCTACATTATCGGGAACAATTTCAACCATATCCACAACAACAGTAGCAGGAGGATGTGGTATGTGTAACAAGGGCATTGGTCTGGGACCTGCAAATCATGTTAGTGGATTACCACAAGCCTTACCCGCCTACAACTACCTCAAATAGGCAGATTGTAGTGCCTTCAAAAACTCCTCCATTACAGCCTTCCACTCCACAAACTCCACAGAATATTACAACACCAGCCTCCGCAAGGCATACTCCACAGTCCAGAACCGTACCTGTGCATGACACCTCATCTTCAGATGATGACAGGGAAAAGGGGGAACATTGAGATATCCACACTGAGTAGAATGATTATCTCATTCCGACTCCATCATCCCCAACGCCACCACATACTGATTCACTCCCTGAAGATATAGGTTTCAACACTCTTCTGGAGAGAGCGGCAAAAAGTTTTTGACCTTCAGATGACAACTAAGCAATATGACTGCTTCTTATACGATTTTAAGGAAACCATTCAAAAGAAGGTCTGAGCTGTTTCTGTTGTAGACTCATATGGGAGGCAGGTATAAAGACATGAAAAGCCTAGCCACAGGAGCTGCACTGACAAAAAATGTAATGCTCTGAAAGATTCTCTAGCCTGCCTTATTGGACATCCAAAACCTGACTCAGTAGTCACTCAAGCAGCCCTGCGCCGCTCCAAATATCTATCTGCACTTATTTCAGCACCTCCTGATAAGGAAGACAGGCGCCTCAACAATATCAGAAAGTACTTCTCCCCAATGTCGGCACTGATGGCGCAAGCAGCAAAGTTGTTGGCAGTGCTAGGAAGATATGACTACTAAATGTGGTCCGTCTGTCATTTTCTTTTGTGGTGTTACTATGTGCCCCCTAAGCGGCTAGGGTATGCCCAGGCGTGGGTCCTTTGCTTGCTTTGCCACTGAATTCAAGCTGGCCTGGCTGGTGAGCTGTAATACCCCAAAACCGGTCCTAGGATGCTTGTTTCCAGTCAAGGGAGGACCTGGTTTGGCAGTTCGGCTGACTGTTCCCATGGGGAACAGGGTCAAGACTGATTTGCATATGGCTAGGTCCAAACAGGGCTGACGTGGTGAGCAAAATAACGATGGATTAAACCCAGATCTAGGAATGGGGTGAGTGATGAAAAGTTTCAACACTCCGTCCATCATTTTATTTAGTGGTGTTGCTATGTGTGCTCTAAGTGGCTAGGGCGTGCCTATACATCGATCCCTTGCTCGCTGCGCTATTGGATTCAAGCTAGCCTGGTTGATGAGTAGTGATACCCCAAAACTGGTCCTTGATGCTTATTTCCGGTCCAGGGAAAAGCTGGCTTGGCAGTTCAGGCTGGACTGTTCCCATAGGGAGCAGGGTGGGGAGCAGGGTCAAGACTAATTTGCATATGACTAGGTCCAAACTGGGGTAACGTGGCGAGCAGAATAACAATAGATTAAACCCAGATCTGTGAATGAGGGTGAGTTTTTGAAAAGTTTCAACACTCCGTCCATCCATCATTTTATTTTGTAGTTTTATTTTAAGTGTGGTCAGACATTGCACCATTTCGCTGTGGTCTTCTGCAGGATGCCAAAGCTTAAATGGAAAATCTTTTAAATGGATTAAACGCAGATTTGTGACTGGGGGTGAGTGTTTGAAAAGTTTCAACTCTCCATCCATCATTTATTTATTTTTTTGTCTTATTTTAAATGTGGTCAGGCATAGCACCATATCTTTATGGTTTTCCGAAGGATTACAAAGCTTAAGCAAAGCAGATCCTACAAGAAAGAGAGCATACCTCCTCCGAAATAGACTGTGCCTTGGACATTGTGTTCACAGTTTTTAGACAGATGCAAGGAGCAGCTGTCCTATGAGTACAGAGATGGTTGAAGGCCATTTCTTTCAGACCAGTATTCCAAAGCAAAATTCTGAACCTCACGTATGACGGTGATGCACTGTTTGGGAAGCACATTGATGACTCCCACCAATCCATTAAGAAGGATACCAATACTGGCAAGTCACTGAATACTCTGCAGTAAGAAAAGTGCAGTTCCATGGTGAGGGAGAGGCCAATTCTATTATAGAGTAAACATTCAGCAATACAGGTACCCAACATACCACTCTGGCTTGCAGCAGGTTCGCCTGCAATATGAGCAGCGACCACCTCCTCAGGCAGCTTACACAGGACAAACCCAGAGAGGAAATCTGAGTCCACAGGGCAAGGACACTGGACGTTGACAATGATGAATTACAGGCACTGGCTACACCTCCTCCATCATGTCTCCGAGGCAATATGTCCAATCACCTCCCCGAATGTAAGAAAATAGCAACAGTCTAATGAATATTGGGTCTAACTACATTTGTCAAACAATGGAATTCATTCAAAAACCTCCTCTGACCCAACCCCAGAATTCTGTGTGAAAATGTCTGCAACTTCTCAGGTTTGAAGTCTGGACCTTGTTCAGTAAGAGGGCCATTGAACGAGTCCCTGGCAGCTAGAAAGTTGAAGGGCTCTACTCCCCCTTCTTTTTAGTCCAGAAACAGTCAGGGGTATGGAGACCTATCCTGAATGTAAAAAAACTGAACAAATACCTTAGTAAACAGACATTTGGCATAGTCACGCCCAAGGATATCCTACATCTTCTAGACCAGGGAGATTATATGACATTAGATCTCCAAAATGCATATTTTCATGTCCCGATACATCCACGCGTAAACGTTTTAAGATTCACAGTAACCGGCAGCCATTTTAGTTCAAAGTCCTCCCTTTTGGCCTGAAATCTGCCCTTTGCAGGGATTCTCAGGAAGATGAAGGTGGAGCCTTATTGCTCTAGAATCGGAAAGACAACAATGGTTCACAGAGCTACTTCTCCTTTCATAGAGGCAACACATCCAGATGCAACCACTTCCGTCTCTACTGACAATCAAGCAAGGCCAAGTACTTCATCCGGATCTGAGATCTTTGCACTTGTCAGCTTGTCTCCTGAATTCAATGAATTAGCACATGTAAATATCCCAGAAGAATGTAGATATATTCTAACCAGAGCTAGGGCAGAAAATACGAATAAGACTTACAGTATCAAATGGAAGCTGTTCTGCATCTGGTGTCAGTGTTCAAGCGTGCACCCAGTGTCATCTACACTTGAGAAATTCTTCCTTACTTGCTACTTTTGTCAGTCAGGGCTCAATCATGGCTCCTTTAAGATTTACGTAGCAGCCATATCTAGCTAACTACTGTACTGTCTCAACTAATGAAAAGCCCATTCGAGCCCATACTCAAAATGGACATTAGGTTTATTTCCTGGAAAGTGGCACTCCTGCTGGCACAACATCAGCTAGACAGATGGGTGAAATACAGGTGTTTACCATTCAGGGACCCTTCTTACAGTTCAGGAACGATCGAGTGATCCTTCGAATGAATCCGAAATTCATTCCAAAAGTTCCATTAGATTTCCATTTAAATAAGCTAGTAGTTCTAAAGGCATTCTTCCCAGACCCCAAGAGTGTACCAGAAAGGACATTACATTCCTTAGGTGTCACAGGTGTTTGATATTTTACCTTGACATGAGAAAAGATTCCTAGAGGTCCACTCAGTTATTAGTGGCATACAGTGTTCCTAAAAAAAGGTTATCCACTCTCTGAACAATGCATATCAAGTTGGAAACCAAATACCATACACTTTTGTCATTGGGAAGATGGCACACCGTTACAGACTAAAGTGCACGGCTCATTCTGCTAGAAGTACACCAACTTTTACTATGTTGTTTGCGGGTGTGTCCATCCAAAATATCTGCAGAGTAGTGACCTGGAAGAATAGACACACCTTTACACAGCACTGCGTCGTGGATTCCACAGTGATGCAGCTGTTGGCTAAGTGGTATTGCAGCAGTATTTTCTGTACAGGTGAGCTCCCTCAATCCGTTAATGCGTTGTGCACATTTCATGTTGTTCATATACGCATATATGAATATACATATATATGTTAGAAGGCATGTGTAGCTGCAGATACACATGCTGTGCATATATCTCCATCTAGTGTTGGGCTCGGAGTGCTACAAGTTGTGTTTCTTTGAAGAAGTCTTTTTTCGAGTCACAGGATCGAGTGACTCCTTCTCTCGGTGATAGTGCGCATGGGCATCGACTCCTTTGTTAGATTGTTTTCTTTCCACCGCCATGTTCGGACGTGTTTTCTTGCTCCGAGATTTTCGGTTTGGAAATTCTCTAATCTTTCAAACTTTTCTCACACTATTGGTATTGTTTTGAATGCGTTTCCTTCTGCACTCGATCCGATAGTACTGTCGGGATCAAGTAAACGATGTTTCGGTCACCCGCACCCTCTTCGGGCCTGTTCGGGCCTACTGCGTCACAGGCTAATGGATCGGACTCCATTCCGATTCTGTCCTTGGTGCCACGCCAAGCTTCCATACACTGACCAGCACTTGGTGTGTAATCTCTGCCTTTCTTCAGAACATCAAGAAGAAAGCTGTGAGGCGTGTGTCTTTTCGATCAAAGAAAACGTTACGCGATCGAAGGGCAAGAAGATTGGAGATGGCGTTGAAATTCGCATCGTGCTTGGCAATGAGCAGGCACAAACGGCAGTTTCGATCCCGTAATCCGACTCTGAGCAGGATTCAGAGGATGACAGCCAGGCAATATCAGTGTGCAGTACTTGAGTACACCTCCCCCAACACCAACAATTAAAAAATCAGGCAAGGCTTGGATGCATCACTGCTTTTAAGCCATGGTTCCTCCCGGAAAATATTAATTGTCGACCGACCCTTGGGTTGGGCACCGAAAAAGGCCAGGGCACTCCTTCACAGGCTACCCTGCCTGTTTCGGCCTTCCTGAACCGAGTCAACATCCAACACCTTTGGATTTGAAAAAAAGTGCACTCTGCTTCGGAGCTGAAACCTCGGCTAACAGCTTCGGACCCGGAACATCTCGGTCCAACTTCGGAGCTGAATAAAACATCTTACGCAGAAGAAACAGGGCTTTCAACTACAATGAAGCATGTGCCCAAGACATTTACCAAACATTCCTCTAAAAGGACATTACACTCTTCAGAACGTCAAATGGAGGAATCAGACATTCAACCCATTTTGAAAGTCATGGATAACAAACAAAGGAGAATACAAATCCAGAAAGAGACTGGAACAAGTATTACTTCTCCGCCTCCACAGACTAAAAGGAAGTTAGCATTCCAGGAAACTCTGGATACTGCCCCACCCCCCACAAAAATCTACAAGCAAAAAAAGCCAAAACCTGTTGAGCTTTCTCCAGCACATTCACCGCAACTTTCCTTTTCACCACAATCTCTGACTCCACCACCTTCACCATCACACTCTCACACTTCCTCACAAGAAGAAGAAAGGGGTGATTTTAGTTACATCATAGATCCATGGGATCTGTACGATTCACATCCTATCCCATCTCTCTGTCCGGAATTGTATCCCAACAGACCATCTCCACTTGAGGATAGTACAGCATACAACCAAGTTATCTCCAGAGCAGCTGCATACCATGGAGTACAAATGTATGCTGAACCTTTAGAGGAGGACTTTCTTTTCAATACCCTGTCCTCAACTCATAAGCAATACCAGTGTCTACCAATGCTTCCTGGTATGCTCAAACATGCATTCGGAATTTTCACAGAAACAGTTAAAGCTAGGGTTCTAACACCAATTGATAAAAAATATAAGCATGCACCAACAGACCCAATTTACATCTCACAGCAATTACCACCAGATTCTGTTGTGGTCAGTGCAGCCAGGAAGCGTGCTAATATTCAGTCTTCTGGGGATTCCCCTTTTCCCCCCTTGACAAAGAAAGCTGTAAATTTGATGCGGCGGGGAAAAACAGCCAACCACTGGCGTATCGCCAATTCCCAGGCCCTGTTAGCAAGATACGACAGGGCACATTGGGATGAGATGCAAGAACTCTTGCAATATCTCCTCAAAGAAACACCAAGAAAGAGCGCAGCAAATTGTAGAGGAAGGTCAGGCCATCACAAATAATCAAATTAGGTCTGCTCTACATGCAGCTGACACTGCAGCTAGAGGAATTAATACCAGCATTACAATTAGGCAACATACGTGGTTGAGGTCCTCTGGTTTCAAACCAGAGATACAGCAGGCGGTCCTTAATATGCCATTTAATAAACAACAGCTTTTTGGACCAAAGGTGGACACAACCATAGAAAAACTCAAAAAAGATTCTGATACAGCAAAAGACATGGGAGCTCTTTATACCACACCATTTCTGGGTTCCTTTTGAAAACCACAATTTAGGGGTGGATTTGAAACCCAAACTACAGAGGCTTCCATCTCGCATTCAAAACAGCAAGACCAGCAGTATTACGCAAGGGGGTCATTCAGAGGCTCTTACAGAGGACAAAATGTCAGGTCCAGGGGTAAATTCCGAGCCTTAAAAGGTGCTTCAACATCCACAAAGCAATGACTTGCCAAACATTCCACAGCATCATACATCTCCTGTGGGAGGAAGACTGCAACAATACCATTCTCACTGGCAACAAATTACTTCAGATCAATGGGTACTCTAAATCATCTGCATTGGTTCTTGCCTAGAGCTCATCTCTACTCCACCAAACATTCCACCTCGTTCTCACACTCACTCCAGAACACACTATTCTACTAAAACAAGAGATACAATCTCTACTACTCAAGGAGGCAAAAGAAATAGATCCGATCTCACAGCAAGGAACAAGAGTATAGTCCCTTTACTTCCTTATACCAAAAAAGGATGGTACTCTCAGACCCATTCTCGATCACAGGACTCTAAATCTATATATCCTGTCAGAGCATTTTCACATGGTCACTCTACAGGATGTCATTCCCTTGCTACAAAAACAAGACTGCGTGACCGCGTTAGACCTAAAGGACGCTTACTTCCACATTCCTATACACCCAGCTCACCACAAGTATCTAAGGTTCGTAACAGCAGGCAAGCACTATCAATTCAAAGTACTAACCTTTGGGGGTAACAACAGCACCAAGAGTGTTCACAAAATGTCTAGCTGTAGTCGCAGCATACCTCAGAAGGCAACACATACATGTCTTCCCTTATCTCGACTACTGGTTAATAAAATCCAGCACAATTCCAAACTGCCAACAACACACACAATACACAATAGATACCCTACACAAATTAAGGTTCACAATCAATTACCAAAAATCTCACCTTCAGCCAGCACAAATTCAACCTTATCTCGGAGCAATTCTGAATACTCAGTCAGCATTAGCCTACCCAAATCCACAACGGATACAAGTGTTTCACTGCCTCATATCCCAATTACAAGCCAATCAAACTTACACAGTAAGAATAGACATGAAACTATTGGGAATGATGGCATCATGCATAGCAATAGTTTCAAATGCACCACTAAACATGAGACCACTGCAACAGTGTTTCTCGAACAATTGTCTCAGGGCCATTGTCAGCTACAGGATCTAGTGTTGCTAGACCGCCAAACTTACAAATCTCTGCAATGGTGGAGTCACAACAACTTAGCAAAAGGGCAGCCATTTCAGGGCCCTGTGCCACAAACCATAATCACAACAGATGTGTCAATGACAGGTTGGGGAGCCCATCTCAACAATCTGACAATCCAAGGGGAATGGGACTCAATCCAGCAAATTTACCACATAAACCACTTGGAATTATTAGCAGTTTTCTTAGCCATAAAGCATTCCAACCACAGATCATACACAAAATAGTCTTAATAAGGACAGACAACATGACAACAATGTATTATCTGAAAAAAACAGGGTGGGGGGGGGGGGGCACTCATCTCCCAATTGTCCCTTCTAGCACAAACAATATGGAAATGGGCAATTTACAATCACATTAGCCTGGTAGCGGAATACATCCCAGGGATACAGAACCAGCTAATGGACCTTCTAAGCAGGACCCAGCATCAAATGCACAAATGGGAGATTCACCCACAAGTAATTCAATATTACTTTCAGATGTGGGTAACACCAAACATAGACCATTTCGCAACAAGCCAAAATGCAAAATGACAAAACTTTTCATCCAGATACACACATCCTCAATTCAAGGGCAATGCTCTATGGATCAACTGGTCAGGGATATTTGCTTACACTTTTCCCCCTCTCCTGTTAATTCTATTTCAAATCAACAAGATATGTCACACTTCCCTCACTATAATACTCATAGCTGCCAAGTGGGCACGTCAACACTGGTACACAAAACTGTTGAATCTGTCATTTGTACTACATCACAAGCTTCCAAGCAGACCAGACCTGTTAACTCAAAACAGGGATCAAATCAGGCATCCCAATCCCAGTGTGCTCAACTTGGCGATTTGGCTCCTGAGATCATAGAATTTGGATACCTACAGCTTCCATTAGAATGTACGGACATTCTAAAACAAGCACGAAAACCGACAACCAGGCAGTGCTACACAAATAAATGGAAACATTTCCTATATTACTGCAAACCTAAAAATACTGATCCGCTTAAAGCATCAGTACAGGATATTGTGTGTTATTTGCTTTATTTACAAAAAGTAATCTTGCCTATTCATCTATTAAAATTCATTTAACCGCAATATCAGCCTACCTCCAAAACATTCCTGTCATAAAACCATCCATGGAAGGGCTTAAATGAGTTATTCCACCTAGAGTACCACCAGATCCTGCATGGAATCTTAATATTGTGCTCACAAGACTTATGGGTCCACCATTTGAACCCATGCACTCTTGCGCTATTCAATTTCTCTCATGGAAGGTTGCTTTCTTGGTAGCAATTACTTCCTTAAGAAGAGTAAGTAAAATTCAAGCATTTACTTTAGAAGAACCCTTCTTCCGAGTACACAGACACAAAGTAGTTCTTAGGACAAATCCAAAATTTTAACCTAAAGTGGTTTCACCCTTTCATATTAATCAGTCAGTCGAATTGCCAGTCTTCTTTCCACAGCCAGATTATGCTACTGAAAGAGCTCTCCACACACTTGATCTCAAAGGAGCTCTAACGTATTACGTAGACAGAATGAAAGACTTTAGAAAAACTAAACAACTTTTTGTTGCTTTCCAACAACCTCATAAAGGTAATCCTATCTCAATATGGTTGGAACTTTAGACAGTGCGGTGTCACTTCTGTTAGTGACATTTGTGCTGCTGTCTGTTGACAGTTGAATTTCCAAGAATCTTATACCCATTCTTATACATAAACATGTTTGGTCAGTGATTTGTGAGGCAGACTATACATCTCAAAAAGAATTACCAAATGTCAGAAACTCCCTGTTCAGTGATATGAAATGTGTTCCAGTGGGTTTTGGTTTACTGTACTCATATTGCTGCCCGCTTGTTTATTTTGACACTATTTCCTGTTTAAAAAAAAAATCAAAACAGTGTGCCAGAAACAGGTTTAAAAATGTACTTGATGCACAAATGTGTGATAGGACTAGATATATTTATCTTTGGGTCAGGATGTGTAGGAGGCTGGCCTGGCTTGTAGTGGGTACCAAGGGGTACTTACACTCTGTATCAGGTCCAGTTATCCCTTATTAGTGTAGAAGAGATGTTTCTAGCAGCTTAGGCTGATAGAAGGTAGCTATAGCAGAGCAGCTTAGGCTGAACTAGGAGACATGTAAAGCTCCTACTATACCACTGGTGTCATATGCACAATATCATAAGAAAACACAATACACAGATGTACTAAAAATAAAGGTACTTTATTTTTATGACAATATGCCAAAAGTATCTCAGTGTGTACCCCCGTATGAGGATGCCAAATATACACAAGATATATGTACACAATACCAAAAATATGCAGTAATAGCAAAAGGAAGTAATGCAAGCAATGTAAAGTTACAGTAGATTGCAATAGGAGCACATAGGTATAGGGGCAACACAAACCATATACTCCAAAAGTGGAATGCGAACCACGAATGGACCCCAAACCTATGTGAGCTTGTAGAGGGTCGCTGGGACTGTAAGAAAACAGTGAGTGTTAGAAAAATAGCCCACCTCAAGACCCTGAAAAGTAGGTGTAAAGTGCACCTATATTCCCCAGAGAGCACAGAAGTCGTGATAGGGGAATTCTGCAAGGAAGACCAACACCAGCAAAGCAACCAAAGTGGATTTCCGGACGAGAGTACCTGTGGAACAAGGGGACCAAGTCCAAGAGTCGCGACAAAGTCGAGAGTGGGCAGATGCCCAGGAAATGCCAGCTGAGGGTGCAAGGAAGCTGCCATCGGATGTAGAAGCGGTGGATTCTGCAAGAACGAAGAGGGCTAGAAACTTCCCCTTTGGAGGATGGATGTCCCACGTCGTGAAGAAGCTTGCAGAGGTGTTTCCACGCAGAAAGACCGCAAACAAGCCTTGCTAGCTGCAAGGGTCGCGGTTAGGGTTTTTGGGTGCTGCTGTGGCCCAGGAGGGACTAGGATGTCGCCACTTGGATGAGGAGACAGAGGGGGCACCCAGCAAGTCAGGGAGCCCTCACAGAAGCAGGCAGCACCCGCAGAAGTACCGGAACAGGCACTTGGAAGAAGAGTGAACCGGAGTCCACCCGAAGACACAAAAGGGAGTCCCACGACGCCGGAGGACAACTCAGAAGGTTGTGCACTGCAGGTTAGAGTGTTGGGGACCCAGGCTTGGCTGTGCACGAAGGAAATCCTGGAAGAGTGCACAGGAGCCGGAGCAGCTGCAAATCACGCGGTACCCAGCAATGCAGTCTAGCGTGGGGAGGCAAGGACTTACCTCCACCAAACTTGGACTGAAGAGTCACTTGACTGTGGGAGTCACTTGGACAGAGTTGCTGAGTTCCAGGGACCATGCTCGCCGTGCTGAGAGGGGACCCAGAGGACCGGTGATGCAGTCTTTTGTTGCCTGCGGTTGCAGGGGGAAGATTCCGTCGACCCATGGGAGATTTCTTCAGAGCTCCTGGTGCAAGAAGGAGGCAGGCTACCCCCAGAGCATGCACCACCAGGAAAACAGTCGAGAAGGCGGCAGGATCAGCGATACAAGGTTGCAGTAGTCATCTTTGCTACTTTGTTGCGGTTTTGCAGGCATCCTGAGCAGTCAGCAGTCGATCCTTTGGCAGAAGGTGAAGAGAGAGATGCAGAGGAACTCTGATGAGCACTTGCATTCGTTATCTGAAGAATTCCCCAAAGCAGAGACCCTAAATAGCCAGAAAAGGAGGTTTGGCTACCTAGGAAGGAGGATAGGCTAGTAACACAGGTCAGAATCAGAAGGAGTCTCTGATGTCACCTGCTGGCCCTGGCCACTCAGAGCAGTCCAGTGTGCCAACAGCCCCTCTGTTTCCAAGATGGCAGGGGTCTCGAGCACACTGGAGGAGCTCTGGGCACCTCCCCTGGGAGGTGCAGGTCAGGGGAGTGGTCACTCCCCTTTCCTTTGTCCAGTTTCGTGCCAGAGCAGGGCTGGGGGATCCCTGAACCGGTGTAGACTGGCTTATGCAGAGATGGGCACCATCTGTGCCCATCAAAGCATTTCCAGAGGCTGGGGGAGGCTCCTCCTCCTCAGCCCTGACACCTTTTTCCAAAAGGAGAGGGTGTAACACCCTCTCTCTGAGGAAGTCCTTTGTTCTGCCTTCCTGGGCCAGGTCTGGCTGGACCCCAGGAGTGCAGAAACCTGTCTGAGGGGTTGGCAGCAGCAGCAGCTGCAGTGAAACCCCGGGAAAGTCAGTTTGGCAGTACCCGGGTCTGTGCTAGAGACTCGGGGGATCATGGAATTGTCTCCCCAATGCCAGAATGGCATTGGGGTGACAATTCCATGATCTTAGACATGTTACATGGCCATGTTTGGAGTTACCATTGCGACGCTATACATAGGTAGTGACCTATCTATAGTGCACGCGTGTAATGGTGTCCCCGCACTCACAAAGTCCGGGGAATTTTCCCTGAACAATGTGGGGGCACCTTGGCTAGTGCCAGGGTGCCCACACACTAAGTAACTTAGCACCCAACCTTTACCAGGTGAAGGTTAGACATATAGGTGACTTATAAGTTACTTAAGTGCAGTGGTAAATGGCTGTGAAATAGCGTGGACGTTATTTCACTCAGGCTGCAGTGGCAGGCCTGTGTAAGAATTGTCAGAGCTCCCTATGGGTGGCAAAAGTAATGCTGCAGCCCATAGGGATCTCCTGGAACCCCAATACCCTGGGTACCTCAGTACCATATACTAAGGAATTATAAGGGTGTTCCAGTATGCCAATGTGAATTGGTGAAATTGGTCACTAGCCTGTTAGTGACAATTTGGAAAGCAGAGAGAGCATAACCACTGAGGTTCTGGTTAGCAGAGCCTCAGTGAGACAGTTAGTCATCACACAGGGAACACATACAGGGCACACTTATGAGCACTGGGGCCCTGTCTAGCAGGGTCCCAGTGACACATACACTAAAACAACATATATACAGTGAAATATGGGGGTAACATGCCAGGCAAGATGGTACTTTCCTACTGGATGGCCTTTTCATTTTAAACGTCATTATTCTATGACGTATATATTGAGAAATGTAGGTTCATAAACTTCGTCACAATGAAAAGGACACTTTCATGTTTAGGTCTCAATTTCACATTAATTATCTAAAGTGGTAGGCAGTAGACTATTTTGTTGGTTAGATTGAAGGAATGGTTGAAATTTCAGTTTGGAAAAAAGTTTACATTTTGTCCATAATTTCATCTACTCCTATCCTGTGTGTCTCATTCATTCATTCTTTCTTGTTTTGCTGCAGGTGAAAGTTCTCCTTGGTCACAGAGTGATTCAAGTGGCTTGTGGAAGCAGAGATGCTCAAACGTTGTCACTGACGGATGAAGGTACTTCCATAATGTATTGCTTTATAATCAGTTACTTATCTATACATTGTCTTACTATAAAGGTTAGGCATTGCAGCTGCTTAACTCTCTCTCTGATTTTTAGGCCTGGTGTTTTCTTGGGGAGACGGTGATTTTGGCAAGCTTGGACGAGGAGGAAGCGAGGGTTGCAACATTCCGCAGAACATTGAAAGACTGAATGGACAGGGCGTCTGTCAGATTGAATGTGGAGCTCAGTTCTCTCTGGCCCTGACCAAATCTGGAGTTGTCTGGACATGGTATGTAGAAAAAACTAGGTTGTGAACAACTTTTTGCAAATTGTGTTATATCTTCATATTATTATAAATTAATAATGTAGGATCTTCATCAATATCATACATGTTAAAATCATTGCCTCGCTGCATGCGCCTCAGAACACTTGATATCACTATATATGCCAATATAGCCACAAAGAGGGTCCATCATGTCCAGATATTGTGGAACACCGTCCGAAAAGCTGTACCAGGCACAGTTTTCCAAATTATACACTAATAGTTGTGCCAAAAACATTTTCTACAAACATTGCAGCATCCATAACTTCAATTGCTGCTTACAAGTAATGACAAAAAGGTCTAAGATGCTTACAAGAGTTAAAATGCACCCTTGCCCTTTCAGACTCCTTAGAATTCCACTATCCATGATTCCACATACTGTCAATGTCCTCAGAGTTTTTTTTCTGGCATGTCTAAGGTATCCTGGAACACATTGGGTGTTTTCATAGGTGTTTACTTCTGAGAGTTTCCTTTCAGATTTCTCTTTTTGGCTTTAACACTACATCTTTTACATCAGAAAAAGTCTAGCAAATATTTTTTTCCTGTTGCGGTTGAATGTTTATGAATTCGGAACCCTTCCCAGTGGGACCCCGAGGAAACCAGTTGGCACAAAGAAGGTTGGATAGTGCCCCCACCCATGGATACCCAGAAGGACGGAGTACCTACACCATGGGGCCCAGGTGCATAGGAGTGAGGTGTTATTGGAAACCTTCTTTAGAGTTAGTAGGCTCATCAGTTATCCAGCTGCTGTCGCAACCAATGGACCAGGTCAGTGGAACCCATCATTCCCAGATGATATCCCATCAAGTTTGCATTTCCAGGCATCTCTTAAATCTCAGTGGCAGAACCGGCCATTTGAGAAGCTCAAGTCTCCCAAAAAACCTTCACAGAAACATAAAACGCCAACACCACCATGCAATCTGCCAGATCCCAACCGCAAAGACCGCCACAAACTGGTCAACTCATTCCTCACATCAGCCAGTAAGTTTACTCTTCCTTTGACAATAAGTGATTGCAGCTTAAAGTATGCACATCTGAAGGTATTCGGACATCAATTTAAAGGACCATTTGGTGGAGTGCATCTTGTTTTTGCTTTAGGTGATGGCTTCCATATAAACTTTATTTTTTAAAACATCTCAGCAGTTGATCCTGTCTTGAGGCCATGATGTACTTCTGGTCGTATAAAATGAGTGAGAGGTCCCACTCCATTTTCTAGGGCAAAGGTCTTTGCATCCCAGATGCTGGTCGTGTCACTGCTCTTGGTAGTGTTAATGTTTTGCAGTGGATCTTCATTATTAGTCCTAAGCACTGAAGTGTATTGAAATATAAATCTATAAATACACTTTTATTTTAGAAATTTTAAAAAGCTTATTTAAAAAAAGGCTGCATTCGCTAATTTTGTCTATTTACTTTTAAAAAAAAGTACCATATTTTATTGTTTTCACGTAGACTTTGCCACATTTTTTGTATAAGAGTTAATTTTTGATAAACAGTTACATATGAGAACACTCACATTGTATTATATCAAGTATGAGCAGGCATAAAAGACACATTTTAAACACTCAAACATGAAAACGTTTGGGTAGCTATGTGTTCTTAATGAGCGTGCAGTATTCTGCCATACGATTTTCTTTTTTTTTGTTTTTTTCTAATACATTATTTTTAACACAGTACATCACAGGACATAATTTGTCATTTCTGTAATAGTTGGTTTTATTGTTGCTCATGATTTTATGTATGCATTGGGTGTTCTTGTAAAATTGAAATATGGACTGTTTTTTAACACATGCCAAGACTGTAAATGGCATCATAACGTGAAAGAGCCAAACACACAAACTCCAAACACTACTTCCCTGTTCTAGTCTGTGGGACAACTGGGTAGGTAACCACACTGCACCTGGTCGCTGGGGACACTTGGTGTACTTACTTCTGGTGTCTTCATCCTTCCCCAGCTAAGTACAACACTTACTTTGGTTGTGTTCCCTATTTTGCATTCCACTTACTTAGTATATGGTTCGGCCCCCACCCCATAGGGCCCTGTATATTTTATGATAGTTCTGCTTATTTGGTGCATATAGGAAGATTTACTAATGCTAGTCTAGTAGTTAGTGCTGTAATGAGGAATCCTTTTTGTGCAAGACTTGTGTGGTTGGGTGTGAGTTGTAGGCAGTCAATGTTTTGCAGTGGTGAAGGTGGCCTGACCGGAACCTCCTTTGGCTTTCCTGTGCTGTTACCCCATATCCCCCTGTTGTGTAACCTCTAGCGGTTTAAGGCTGATAGGGTTGCCTCTTCTGCTGTTGTCTTTATGAGGAGCTTGCTTGTAGGGAAGATGGTCTTAGAAACTGCACAATAATACTACCTGCGAAAGGACCTCCTTTGACTAGCGGTTTGAAAAGCCTCGTGACCTTAGCCGGTGTCAGTATCCTTTTTACGTTTTTCTAACATTTGGTCGAACAAATGTTCTTCATCAAAAGGGATATTAAGGTGTTGCACCTCTGGTTTAAATGCAGAGTTTTAAAGTTGTGTGTTGGAGAATGAGGATGAATCTGTAGACCTGAAAAGGGCATACATACAACCGTTATTAAAAGAAAACAAAACTAGACCCGCAAGACCCCAACAACTACAGACCTATCACAAATGGACCTTTCCTGGGCAAATTGATAGAAAGAGCAGCATTCGCCCAGATGTCAATTCATTGAAGACAATTCTATACTTTCAGACTTCCAAACTGTATTCCACCCAGGAAGAAGCACTGAATCGGCACTCATAGCAATCTGGGATGATCTTAAAAACACAGTCGACCGAAATGGAGTTGCTGCACTACTTCTCTTGGACCTCTCAGCTGCCTTTGATACAGTTGACCATGGCACCTTAACTCAAAGACTCCACGAAGCCGGCATACAAGGGATTGCTCTTGACTGGATTACTTCGTATCTTCAAAAAAGATTGAATATCATCCACTCGCCCCCCTTCTCGTCTGAACCCTACCTCACAAAAGCAGGGGTCCCCCAAGGGTCAATCATCTCACCTTTGCTTTTCAACATCTACATGATATCTTTACCAGAACTGATCAATGATTTCCATCTCACATGCTACAGCTATGCAGTTGACACACACATACTTTAAATTAGAATGCCCCAAAAACATTGAAAACTCACAAATCTTCAGTTGCCTCAGAGCCGTTGATCAGTGGATGACTTGGAGCCATCTCAAACTAAATACCTCCAAAACAGAAATACTCGAAACATTCAGAGGGACTTGTACTGCAACCAGGACAACAGTAACATTGCCAAACGTGAGTAATAGTGTGTAGATGACGCTTGTCTCCTACTATGCCTCTATTAACATGTCAAGTGTTCGTTCCCTATCTTTGACATGTATAACATGTAGCGCGCGGCACCCGCTGTGTAACTGGTGGCTCGCACTCACTAATATTGTTGCGCTCCCAACACTGCTCTGCTGATAATCACTCACCTTTCACAGCACGGAAACAGTGCTTCTTTCTGAAATGTGAAGTGTCATCACAAAATCCGCTCCTACCTGGAGTTTGATTGATAAGCCATTGTTATAAATGTTGCCGATTTCAACGAAGCGATGATCCTGATCTTAGAGCACACATGTAGCTCAGTCACGCTGTGGCCTTGCCAAGGAACCAGCAACTCGTCGCCATAAATATGTCGTAAAGTAGACTCGGCGGGGAGATTCTTTCGTTATTTATAGGATTTATTCTGCACAAGGATCAGCTTGACTTCCCTTCTTGCCAGTTCCTCATAACTGTCTAGAATCGAAAGTCCGCAATCACCTACCAACAAACCATGACAACAGAACGTTTCCATCCACAGAGCTGCCTAGTGCTCGCTCTCGCGCTAACCTCTTGGTAACACATTATTAACATATTGTTAGCAAATTACAACAGTGGTGACTGGAAAAATTATGACCCTCTGTGCGTCTGGCCTGACGATTTCGGACCACCTCCTCAATTATCCAAGGAAGTTACAAACCTAGGAATCACCATGGATTCCAAGTTAACTATGAATGCCCAAGTGGACAAATTAGCACGAACAAGCTTCATCACCTTGAAGACTTTACGACGCATCTTCCCCCACCTCGGATTTCCACACAAGGTGTAAGCTACTATCTCGCTTGTTCTATCCAAACTGGATTATGCCAATGGCCTCTACCATGGATCATCTCTATCTGTTATGAAAAAACTACATAGTATCCAGAATTCCGCAGCCAGGCTACTATTACATGTAAAGCTGCAAGCCCACATCTCCCCTGCCTTGAGAGCACTACACTGGTTACCCGTTGCCAGAAGATGCACTTTCAAGCTGCTTTGTATCACCCACAAAGCTATACATGGAACAGGACCGCTTTTTATCAGAAAGAAAATTACCAGATACATCCAACAAAGAAACCTCCGCTCAAGATTGGCACCCCGCCTTAGAACACCACCATACAAGAAAAAGACTATAGGTGGGACATCCTTCTCCGTCCATGCAGCCAAACTAATGAATTCATTACCCCCAACTATAAGAGCCACAGACAACTTTCTTGTCTTAAGAAAACTACTCAAGAGT
Organism: Pleurodeles waltl; assembly: GCF_031143425.1. Taxonomy (NCBI): domain Eukaryota; kingdom Metazoa; phylum Chordata; class Amphibia; order Caudata; family Salamandridae; genus Pleurodeles; species Pleurodeles waltl. The sequence continues at coordinate 418,813,284 of NC_090447.1, read as the reverse complement.
TGTCTCTTTCCTTCATAACCACCATATTCAAACAGCTATGAACTGTATATGCCTATGTTGATAAATATGTTTTCAGATTGTGTGTATTTCCATTTATTTATAGTTTCTTTAGAAAATATGTATCACTACTATGTGATAACAATAAAATACACACACACTCTTTAAAACTGTTTGACTAAGTATTTTTTACCCATGGTTCTAATTATGTGTTGTATGTGCGTGTGTGTGTGTGTGTGTGTGTGTGTGTGTGTGTGTGTGTATATATATATATATATATATGTATGTGTATATGTTTCTGTGCTTGGCATGTTTCGTGGATCATTGCATGGCTCCTGGGTGGGTTATTATACTAGATATCTATGAATTCCTGCTCTCATCTTATCACACTTATCTACTCATCATCATATGTCATGTCTCTATCAAACTATCCTCCATCCCCACTCTGACTCATCCCAAATCCCTTCTACTACTTTAATCTCCTAAATAACTCTGCCTAAGCTCTTCCCTCCGCTTCCACATCTAACTCATCAAACCTCACTCTACTACTGTGACCTCCCACACAACCCTACTAAATTCTTCCGCATTTATCTCGCCCTGCTACTAAGCTCTCCCTAACCCTTCCACATACTCCTCCTCCAGCCCCCTTTACTCATCCCAAGCCTTTGGGTTGAGTAAATGAAGGATATACTCCCAATTGACACTTCTGGATTTCTTTCCTCCTCACCTCTCCATTACTCCAGTCAATCTAACTAACAAACTCTCATATCCGTGGCTCAAATTAACTCATAATAATACTAAAACTGTACTCATAATTTCCCGATACTAATCCATCGCTAATTCTTGTTGGGTTCCAGAGTAGCGTGCTACTCATCGAAAAGCGCTTCGACGCCTCGTCAGGGGTAGTAAGCGCTATATAAATACGATTACAATACAATACAATATGTAGATTCTGGACAAGAGGAACCTGAAAAAGACGGAATCTGTGTCCAGAGCACTCGGAGATGGCTAGGCTGTGCAGGTAGGCAATGCCCCCACCCTCTTGGAAGTGAAGTCCCTGCAGAATGGTGAGGGAAATGTCCAGCCCAGGTGCATAGGGTTGAAGTAGTGTCGGAAACCCTCATTGGAGTCAATGGAAGCCTTGGTTGTCCAGCTGCTGTCGCGTCCCGTGGACCAGGCTGGTGAAACCCAATGGTGGATTTGGATATGAAGAACCTGAAAAAGGAGGGGACAGTGTGCAGACCACTCAGAGATGTCCAGGCAGCGCAGGTAGGCGATGCCCAACCTCTTGGAGGTGAAGTTCCTGCAGGACGGTGAAAGAAGAAGTCGAGCTGTGGTGTTCAGGGAGATGCAGGAGATCCTTGGAGGCACCCACGAGCTGTCCCACGTTGGTCACCTGATTGCAGGAAGGTCAGTGGGCAGCAGGGCCACCAACAAGCCTTGGCAAATGCGAATAGCTGATGCAAGGAAGGTTGCAGGTTTTTGAGGAGCAACAAGGTCCTAGTGACTCGACCTTTAGAAGGGGAGTCAGGGCAGGCCTTCAGCAAGAAGAAAAACCAGCTGGAGTCAGAGGAGCCCCCACGAGTGACCCACTGGCAGCAGGCACAGGGAGACACATAGAGGCCTCAGCAACACAACAAAACAGGAGTCCCACGTTGCAGGAGCTGCAGCGTGGAAGCTGATCTTGGATTTGCAGACTTCTGTAGGCTGGGGCTTCTTCAAGCCCAAAGATCTCTTAGAGGAAGAGGCAGCGGGCCTTGGCAAGAGTAACAATGCACAGGGGTTCCATTCCAGTGGCTGCAGCAAGGGTCCACCGTCTCCCAAAGTTGGTCAGCAGACAAGTTGGACACGGAGAGCACCACAGAAGCACCACCTGTGAGCAGAGACTTTTCGTTGTCTGTAGGACAGCAGGATCCCCCAGCCGGTCGTCATCGTCTTGACGTGCCTGCGAATGTAAGAGAGTGACTCTTTTACTCCAAGAGAGATTCCTTTGTGCTTCTTGGAAGCAGGCAGAACCCTTGTTGCCCTGGAGTGTGCACAACCACAGATGTTGCAGAAATCTTGCAGGAACTAGAGAAACAATGTTGCAGTGGGAGCCCTCCCAACTGGATACAGTCTTGTTTCAGTTCCAAAAGCAGACTAGCAGCGGCGCTGGAGGCCAGGAGCAGAAGATGTATTGCAGAGAGTTTCTTGAGGAGTCTTGCACAACAAATCTGCAACCGACCCTCAGGGGAGCCCTTAAGTAGCCCTAAAAGCGGGTCTAAAACTATCTGCAGTGACCCACCTATCTGAGGGGGTCAGGGACTTCACCCACCTGGCCTAACAAGTGAGATGCTCCCAGGGGCCTCTGCTCATCTTATTTCCAAGATGGCAGAATCACGTGGCCACCTGGCAGAGATCTGTGCACCTTCCTAGGGGAGGAGCTGGACAGGGGAGTGGTCGCTCACCTGACCTTTGTGTGGTTTTGCGCCAGAGTGGGAACCGGGGGTTCCTGCACTGGTGCAAACCGGTTTATCCAAGGAGGGCACCAAATGTGCCCTTCTGAGCAGTCTGGTAGCGCTGAGAGGCCACCCCACCTCAGCCCAGAGGCACCCATGTCAAAGGGAGAGGTGATCACATGTCTACCATACAGGAAATCCTTTGTTCTGCCTTCCCCTGCTCGAGTTAGGCTCATCAGCAGGAGGGCAGAACGGTGTCTAGGGTCTGCAGCAGCGCGGGCTGACATGCAGACCTTGCAAGGCTGTACAGGCATATCTGAGGGATCCTCTAAGGAACCCCCAGAGTACACAGTATCATGCAGTTGACACTGGAATTGGTGTAGTTGCATGATTCCAACATGTTTGATATCAAAATGCCTAGATTGCATGAAGCCATTATATAGTTGGACTACTTATGTTGACCAGTGTCCACTACATACCTTAAAACGGCTTCCCTACACTTATAAGCCCATGGGAATGGAGTCTAGAGTTTGTAGGGGCACCTCTGCTCATGCAGGGGTACCCTCACACTCACCATGCACCCTGCCTTTGGGCTGAAGGGCCTACTATAGGAGTGACTTAGTGTCCAAGTGCAGTTACCACATTATAAGGCAAGCCTTATATCTAAAGTGAAAGGTGCATGCCATTTCATGCTGGCTGCAATTTCGGGCTTGCAGACACAGTTTGCATGGGGTTCCATGGGTGGCATAATAAATGCTGCAGCCCATGGGAGATCCCTGGTGTACCAAAGCCTTTGGTACCTGAGTACCATAAACTAGGGACTTACATGGGTGTACCAGTATGCCAATTGTGGGGTGTAAAAGTTACTATGTAGCCAAATTTAGAGGAGAGATCACTGACACTGGGGTCCTGGTTAGCTGTCTAAACACACTGACACCAGGCAAAAAGTGGGGGTAATTATACTAGAAAGATGCTACTTTCCAACATTAAAATTGAGGATTCCTTATTACATGTAATCAGCTGTAATTCATGATTAAGAGGAGGTGATCTGTCTTGTTAAATAACTATGGGTTTTAATGATACTTACTCCTTAATGGTAAAGTTGGATTTATTGTTACAGTTTTGAAGATGCTTCTTTTAGAAAGTTACAAGATAGAAAAAGCCAGACCTGGCATTAATGTTCTACCTGAATCATTCATAAACATGGTCACAGAAATGAATTGACGTGATTGCTTTTCTTTAGTTCAGTTGTTATACCTTTAAAAAAAATAAAAAATTAAACTTCCTAACTAAACATTGTCATAAAAACAACATTATTGCAGGAACAGAAAAATATCATACATTTGTCACGGATATTTGAAATCCTATGTCTGACGATTTTTTTTCATAATGGAATTAAAGAAAAGCAATGACGTCAATTAATTTGCATGACCTTAATTATGAATGATTCAAGTAGAACATTAATGTCAGTACTTTATATTTATTTGTATACTTTATACTAGCCCAGCCTCACTGACAATACATAGGTCCAACCCCCTTATGTTGACCTTACTTTTGGAAAGTTGGTGTTTTCCTGCTCTTAGCGCTGCATACCTGCAGCATGGCTGATAGCTTGTCTGGTCTGTACACAACTAGGCTTTATGTATTCCCTTTACACAGCCACACACAGTGGCTTCTTAGGTGGGCTTGATGGGCCATCCTGACTGGATGGGAGGGAGGGGCTGGCAACAGCCTCACTCATACACCTGAATAGGCTGTGTCATGTCCCGACACAAAGGGCTGCATACCCTCCTGGGGTGAGTCTGGAGAACCTCTGTTCACTTCAAAGACTTCTTTGAAGTCTCTCCCTCTTCTAAGGTACCAACGGGTATTAGAACTGTACCTCAGCCCCTACCATTTCAGTACACTACTGGACCTGTGGATACCCTGCCAGGAAAATGGACTGCTGTGCCGCTACAAGGACTGCTACTCTGCTTGACTACAGCTCTGCACGAACTGCTGCCTGACTCTGCTAACCTGCTGCCCTCCTTGCCTGGCTGAAAAGGAGTGGACATGCAACCCTTTAACTCAGAAGCCACACTCCAGGGGTTAGCTGACTAGTCTCCATATCTGAAGTCTCAAGTACATAAGAGACTTCCAAACCACCCAACACTGCAACTGGACTATGCCAGCTGGGAGCCCTTAGGATAGTACCCTCTTTTTGGCATGGTTACCACCACTTTTCGCCTCCTGTCAGTGTGTTTTGTCTATTTTCACTGGTATCCTGCTAACCAGGACCCTGGTGATTCCTCTAAATTTGGTTGCTTAGGACTTTTGCATACCCCACAATTGGCATACTTGTGCCTCCATATAAGTCCCTAGTATATGGTACTTAAGTACCCAGGGCATTGGGGCACTAGCGGTTCCCCATAGGCTGCAGCACATATTATGCCACCCAAGGGAGCCCTGCAAAATGTGTCTGTAGATCTGCCATTGTAGCCTGTGTGAAAAGTTGCATGTACTCTTTCACCACAGGACACTGTAAGTCACCCCTATGGTAGGCCCTCATGGCCCAGAGGCCAGGGTGCAGAGGTGCCCCTACGAACTCCAGTTCCAGTACTCTTGACTTCTTAAGTGTGGAGAAGCCATTTTACCCGTGTACTGGTCACAGGTGTATCCAACTACATAATGATAACTCCGAACCTGGGCATGTTTGGTATCAAACATGTCAGAATCAACCCTAATGGCTTTTGCAACTATTGGTTGTATGGCTGCATGCACTCTTGGGGCTCCTTAGAGGACCCCCAGCATTTCTCCTACTAGTCTTTTGGGGTTTTCCAGGCAGCATGTGCTGCTGCCACCACTCAGGCAGGTTTCTGACCTCCTCTGCTTGACCAGCTCAGGCAGAGGAGGGCAGAACAAAGGATTTTCAGTGGGAGATGGAGGTGATACCCTCTCTCTTGGAATTAGGTGTTACTTGACTTGGGAGGGGTAGCCTCCCCAAGTCAAGGGCAGAATTTGGTGCCCTCCTTGCATAAACTCTTTATATCAGTCCAGGGACCCCTGGTCTTGCTCTGGCACGAAACTGGACAATAGAAAGGGGAGTGGCCACTTCCCTGTACATCAACAACCCAGGGGTGGTACCGAGAGCTCCTCCAGGTGGCCACTTGAGTCTGCCATCTTGAATGCAAGGTGGGCAGAGCATCTGAGTGGCCAGGCCAGGTAGGTGACGTCACAGCCCCCTCCTGCTAGGTGGTCACCCCGCTAGGTGACCAGTCCCCCTTCCAGGGCTATTTAGGGTCTCCCTCTTGGATGGGTCCTGAGATTCGACGTGCAAGATTCCAGCAGGACTCCTCTGCATTGTTTATTTCATCTTCTGGCCACTGGAACTGCAACTGGACCCTCCAGGAATTGACAATCTGCAACTGCAGAGACAACATTCTTTCTCCTACTCCTTCCAGCAACTGCAACAGTTCCCCGGCAGTGCATCCTCTGAGGGCAACAAGTCTTCAGACTGCACAAGAAGTAAGAAGGAATCGCTCTTGGAGTCAAGGAGGCACTCTCCTGCACCCGCAGGCACCAACTGCAATGACGACCGGTTGCGTAGATCTTCCGTTCGCCAGAGCTGCGTGGATCCTGCATCACAGGTGTTGGTCTCAAATGGTCCCCTTGGTCCTCTCTACCAGCTATCCAACTTGGGAGACGGTAAGCCCTTGCCCCTCCTTGCAGGGCAGTACCCCAGTGCAACACAACTCTTGCAGCTACCAAAGCTTGTTTCTTCCTCCTCCAACAGATCTTCAGGCACTGTGTAGTCCCGGCCCCCAATACTTCTTCCTACAACACACAGTCTAGTGCCTGCTGCTCCAGCGACCTGGGACACTTCTTCAGATGTGCTGAGTGGGCCTCCTGTTCCTGCTGCCCTGTTTTGCTTTCACTAATGACCAAGCTGACAAAAATCTCTTGAATGCACCTCTTAGTTCAAGGAAGACATTTATTATTATTTCACCATGAGGTTCCTAAAAGGAGATTATCATGTTGAAAGCACACATGAAAAAATATTCACAGTAATGAAAGGAAAATATACCAAAATGATTCTCAACTGCAATGTACATATGTACTTATATTATATTATGCAAAGCAAATAATGAAGTAAAAATTCATCACCGTAGGGCCTGCTAAGCTCCTCATCTTTCTAATGCCAGCAAGACAATGACCCCGTTTGACTGCGAGAAAGAGATTACCCCCCTCACGGGACAGATATCTGGCATCCGATGTCAATAATCCTGATGGAGGCCACTCTCACTGTCGCACTAGGTCTTTTTATAGCTTAAAAAACCAGAAGGAGCTTTCTGGAGAAAAAAAACCCTCATTTAGCAATTCAAACATGCTGGCTAGTTTAGGTCTGCTTTGAAAATAACAAGTTAGGGTTTGGCCACAGTCCCAAGGTGTCAAATCAAAACAAGACCGTTCCCCCGCTGTTTGAGTACATCCTCATCAACCAAAGCCCTTGGTGAGAAAAAGCACGAAAACAAGCACAGTTTACAATGTGGAAAAGTACGAACAGATTTAACATGTCAGTGTCTAATGCTACAATAAACTCAATAGGCAGCTAAACTGAATACAAAATGTAGTCTGCAACTGGTGAACACTGGACAGCTTATCCAGGTGCAAAGTGGTGCAATACAAAGTCAGTGGTCAAAAACACATATTTCACTACATTCCTCCCTTCGATCAATGACTTTGTGTACTTCTCTCTTATTTAAAAAAAAAAACATTATAAGCAAATCAGGTTTACATAGTACACAGCAACATAATGAAATGATTACAGCAATTACTTATAAAGCAATGGCAGTGGATTAACGCCTTGATCTTATAAACAGTTAAACCAGACACACCTACAATGAAAAGACAGAAGCTTATATATTCTGATTGGGATAATAACTGATTGAATAGTGCCTCTAGAATAGCAAGTTGGTATAGAATTAGATGGAAACATCATGAGTTCTAATCATGTAAAGGTACACAGTACACCTGTAAGGTTTGCTGGAATAGGAGTGTTCCCATAAGAGAATAGTCAGCCAACTGGCAATTTTGCTTAATGAGACTGGCAGCAGTCATCAGATGATAACAAGCCATGGGTTAGTTTGAGTGAAAAAATATAATCAAAACAGTTTGACAGAACTTCAATGGTACTCTACATTGCTTCCATGCAGAACTTTGATCTGTGAAGCACAATTAGCACTAAATGGATCCATAGGTTTTGTACTTAAAAAGCAGCAGGAGCGTTGCACAAAGGTTATCAATCAGGTTCAAGTTGGGGGTGCGGTCTCTACCCCGACCCCACACGCAAACGCCTGAAGGGAGACCACACAGCAAATTCATGGTCGGTGGCCAGTCGTATTAAGTATGATTTTTCTTGCAAATAACATTTGTCATCTGAAATGTGCCTTAATATTTCCTTTCCTTGTTTTATAATCAGCAGGACAATTTTGGGGCCCTTTGCTATAATTTCTGCAGGTTCCAGAGGGCCATTTGGAGATTCAACCCACACCTTAGCACTGAGGTTTTTATCTGCTGAATCACAGCTTCCCTTTCCTTGCACTGTCAGAAGGACTGGGGCAGTACCTTTCCTCACCAGTCTTCCATACACTGAACGTATGACAAGTTGGACAATTCTGTCTCCAATCTGTATGAATAACTCAGTTTTTCCACTACTTAACAGAATAGCTTGGATATCTCTCTCTCCTGGTAACTTTACTCTCCCCAATTGGTCTTTGACTGTTTGTGGGACAGATCTCTGTTGTGTGTGCTGACAAATAGGACATTGCAAAAGCAGAGTTTATATCAAATCTAGGGGAATGTGCATCCTTCTAATCTTTGCCCATCTGTAAGTGGTTTTTTCACCCAGTTGTCCACATTTCTGATGCTCCCCCTTAGCCATCCCCCCAAGTCAGAATTCTGGGTTGACACTTATGCCTCTGAACTTTTGTCTTTGTTGTCTCCAAAAGAATTGAATCAGCGTTACAGTGAGTCAATCCGACAATGAGCATCTAGGACTTTACACTGTTCTCACATTTCCCAAATTTCCTGCCACAACTCTTTGCCACACACCTCCTTTGAATGAATGGACCAGTTATGTGCATGCCATGTGGGAAGACAAATTACTAATCCATTGGCAGTGGATTAAGAATAACTCATCACCCACTGCATGATTTGTAATTCAGGTCTCAGAATTGCATTGTGACCTAGAGTTAGTTGTTCAGTATCCACTAGAGCCCAATAACAAGCTAAAAGCTGTTTTTCAAAAGGAGTATAGCGCTCCCCAAAGTCAGGTAGTTTTCTAGTCCAAAACCCTAGGGGCACCCTTGTCCTCCCCTGTTTTTGCCACATACTCCAGTTTGCATATTGTCCCTGAACAGTTGAATGTAACTCAATGTCTCCCTCTTGCACTGGCCGCAAGGCTAAAGTCTGAATTATTTCATTTGCCAAATCAAAAGCACACAGCTGCTCTTCACTCCATTTAAACTCTTTTTTTTTTCCTGGTTACTTTGTACCAAAGGGTTAAGATTTTACTCAGATGAGGGTCATACTGTTTCCAAAAATCAAACAGTCTCATGAAACTCTGTGTCTTCTGCTTAGTGCCAAGAGTAGCAAACTCCAAAATATTTTGTTTTACTTGTAACAACATCTCTTTAGAAACTGCACATTTTGCAACAGTACCTGTGTCTTGCCTGAGTTAATTGTACACATCGTACTCTGCAAAGTTTGTCTGAATATACCGGTAACATTGTCAACTTCTTGCTGGATGTAATCTTTAAAAAAATGCATTTCAACTCCTGCCACAAACTGTGGGCAACTCTGCGCACGAACTACGTTCTGCTCATGCAGCTCACACTGGCCCCCACCTTTTTCAACCTCCTCATTACTGGAATGTGAAAAGCCAGATTCCCTTGTAACAGCTTTGTAGATTTCAGTTTTATCTTGTAATAACTTATTTTGGTCAAGCTGCTGTCTCAGATCCTTATTTTCACATTCTAACTGTTTACATCTCTCATGCATTTCGGTAAGCAGACAAAAGTATCCAAACCCTACTGTCAAGAACAAAATGGATATCATTCCGTTCAAAAAGCACCTTTTCTAAACATGAAAACACATTCAATACATTTGTTTTATCCAAGTACATATCCCATAACTTAAAGTCCTGATAAACAGGAAAACACATTTGCCAAGACATCGTAAGGCATTTTAAACATGGTTTGCAGTGCTTCTTTTAACTCTCTGAATAAAAACATATTTACACTTTTAAATCGTGCACTCCCAACCTCTCTTTTTAGACTGTCCGACCTCCTCCAAAATGTTTTGCTTTCACTAATGACCGAGCTGACACAAATCTCTGGAATGCACCTCTTAGTTCAAAGAAGCCATTTATTATTATTTCAAGACGAGGTTCCTAAAAGGAGATTAGCATCTTGAAAGCACATGTTTAAAAATAGTCACAGCAATGAAAGGAAAATATACCAAAATGAACTCAACTGCAATGTACACAGCAAATATATGTATTTATATTATATTATGCAAAGCAAATAATGAAGTAAAAATTAATCACCGTAGGGCCTGCCAAGCTCCTCATCTTTCTCATGTCAGCAAGAGGATGACCTTGTTCGACTGCGAGAAAGAGATTACCACCCTCACGGGACAGACATCAGGCATCCAAAGTCAGTAATCCTGATTGATGCCACTCTCGCTCTCACTGTCGCACTCGTTTTTTTATAGCTTAAAAATACAGAAGGAGCTTTCTGGAAAAAAAACCTCATTTAGCAATTCAAACATGCTGGCTAGTTTAGGTCTGCTTAGAAAATAACAAGTTGGGGTTTGGCCACAATCCCTAAGGTGCAAATCAAAACAAAGCCGTTCCCTGAAGTTTGAGTACATCCTTATCAACCATAGCCCTTGGTGAGAAAAAGCACGAAAACAAACACAGTTTACAATGTGGAAGAGTACGAACAGATTTAACATAGCAGTGTCTAATGCTACGATAGTCAATAGGCAGCTAAACTGAATACAAAATGTAGTCTGCAATTGGTGAACACTGGACAGCTAATCCAGGTGCAAAGTGGTGCAACACAAAGTCAGTGGTCAAAAACACATATTTCACTATATGCCCATGGATCGCCTGTGGGGGCTCCCTCCTCTTCTTGTGACTCTCCCAGCTGCTGAGCGTCACCCCAGACTCCTCCTTGGGTCTAGTCCCCTGGACCTTGCTGGTCCTATTTAACCTTGCAAAACCTTCTTCTCCGACTCTTGCTTTTGCCAAGGCTTATAGGTGGTTTTTCAACATCAATGACTTACTGCAATACGACTGCCAACGTGGGACATCACTTGTATCACTTCTGGGACTCCCTCTCGAACTGGACTTGGTCCCCTTCCTTGCAGGTCCTTTTTTGTCAGAATTTTCCTTTGGGTTCTTCCTATTTTGGTTGGGTCTTGCACAATCCTTATACAAAGTCCTCGTGTTGGTTTTGGGAAAAACCAGGTACTTACCTCTGCTCTCCTGGTCGCTAGGGTTCACTATGGTACTCACCTCTTGGGGTCCCTAGTTCCTCCAGCTCCCTTCCACTGATTCCTCTTCCTTGGTTGGGGGACTGCCTTTCACCTTTCACATTTTAGTATATAGTTTGGCCCTCCCCAGGGCCCTCACTGTTTGCTATTGCTTTTACCAATGCCTGTTGCTTTCTGTGCTATTTACTGATTTCTTATGTGTACATAATAGTGTGTTTGCTTACCTCCAGTTGGGGATATTGCCTATGCGGTATTTGTGTTACTGTAGCACTGTAAGGTTCTATCATGTGTGATGGTGCTGTGTGACTATAGTGGTATTGCATAAGATTTGCATGTCTCCTAGCTAAGTCTTGGCTGCTCATCCACAGCTACCTCTAGAGAGCCCTGGCTTCCTAGACACTGCCTACATGTCACTAATAGGGGATACCTGGACCATGTATAAGGTGATAACACCATAGGTGCTCACCACACACCAGGCCAGCTTACTACAGAGGTAAATGTTGCCCTTGACTTCCATGGCTATTTTCTTAAATATATAGTGTGTAGAAGGAAGGTTAGGACAATATACAATGTTATTTGATATCAAAAAACTTTAAATGACATAGCCAAAATAATAGTAGTCATAATAAGGTGCTCCTGTATAGTGACGGCGCAGTGCAAAGTGACAAAGTGAAAAAATAGTGTTATGTACATGTATACATGTGACTGGAAAGAATGTAAATAATGTTGTCCTGGGATATCTGTTCTTTAGACATCCACATCCATATATCATCAGTTTGAAGGCCAGTCCACAGTTAAGTAGTTTGTCGTCCTGATGATGACCCAATGGTGATTAATCTGAATTAGAGTTGAAATGTCGACAAACTACTTAACTTATTATGACTACTACTATTTGGCTACATCGATATCAAACAAAATTGTATATTGTCCTAACCTTCCTTCTACACACTATATATTTAAGAAAATAGCCGTGAAAGTCAAGGGCAACACTTTCCCCTTGGGGACCATTTGTGTCCGAGATAATGTTTACCCGGGTTCTTATGTTATGGGTTATTTCCCTGTCTTCTTGATATATATTTTGGCAGTCGCTGGGCAGGGAGTGTCATACATATTCAAATAACACAAATCCTAAGGTAACTTTTACGAGAAAAACATGGCAGATAGAGATGTGGAGAAGAACACTAAGGAAGAAATGGTGTCTCCACTCACTTTATCGTCCTGATGGTGACCCAGTGCTGATTAATCTGAAATAGGGTTGAAACGTCGACAAACTACTTAATTGTGGACTGGCTTTCAAATTAATACTATATGGATGTCTAAAGAATAGATATCTCAGGACAACATTATTTACATTCTGTCGAGCCACATGTATATATGTAGATAACACAAGTGCACATTTTCACTTTGTCACTTTGCACTGTGCTGTCACTATACAGGAGCACCTTAATATGACTGCTATTGTTTTGGCTATGTCATTTGAAGTTCTTTAATATCGAATAAAATTGTATATTGTCCTAACCTTCCTTCTACACACTATATATTTAAGAAAATAGCCATGGAAGTCGAGGGCAGCACTTCCCCTTTGGGAACCATTTGTGTCTGATACAGTGTATTCCCAGGTCCCTGGGTTATAAGTTATTTCCCCGTCTTCTAGATACAGCATCCTACAGAGCCTGACCTGCCAAGTAGTGCCATCACAGTCCTGCACCCTTGGAGTAGATCTTCAAGTGTTAATCCAGCAGAACCTTGACATCTCTGGCATTGTGTGGCTAAAACCGATGTATCACATTCGGAATCAGCACTGCGGTGTTTCCCTCGGCGCAAGGTTTCTGCACCTCCGTCTACGACAGCCTAGACGAGCATGCCAAACTCCTCATCGCAGTCACTGTACTCGTCAGAATCAATGCATCACCTCGACACAACTGGCACCTGCAAACGAACTCCATTGCATCCCTGCTCTGGTACATTGCCACTGGTGCGTGGGGAACTTCAACCCATCTTCTTGACTGCGTGAGGAAAATCTACGCATCTCCTCTGTAGTGTGGTTCGGAATTAGGATAACTTTCCCGTACTACGATGTAAGGCACTTGGGTCTAACTGGCCCAGTGGTGTCTCTGTAGCCAGCGCACGCTCCATTGTGTTCAGCCTGAACTTTTGACTTTTTCCCGTTAAGGCGCGACCAGATAGCACCGGTTGGTGCTTTGTGCTTCTAAGCGCTTTTCTACAGTTCTTTACAAATTCATAACTCAAGTTCTACTTATTGGATTTTTTACATTTTGGTCTTGTTTTCTATATTAAATTCTACTTTTGTAATCAGGTGTGGTATTGTTTTATGTAATGTTTTCACTGTTTCACTGTTAGAAGTGTTGTAAAAATACTTCACACATTGCCTCCTAAGTTAAGCCTACATGCTCAGTGCCAATCTACCAGTGGATGAGCACAGGTTTTTTTAGGGTGTGTTTGTGACTTACCCTGACTAGAATTGTGTTTCTTGCTTGCTCAGGGTACAAACGTCTGGCAAGCAGAAACCCCCTTTCTAACAACAACAACTCCTCCTGCTTCCCTTAAACCCTTCAAATTCCCCCCAAACTACCCTCCCCAGGCCATGGTAGAAAGCATCATCAAACTCCCACCATGTCAAAGCATATTAGTAATGAAATACATTTCCATGTATGCTGTGTGATCCTTCCTTTTCCCTGTGTGCCCTCTAGGACATCGCTTTAAGTTCATGGATATATAAGCTCCTTTGCGTTTAAAAAAAAAAAAAAAAACAATAGCAGACTCCAAAGTTTTCAAATAGTTCATTCCATACCTGCCACGTTATTCATTTTCCATTCTCAAAACCTGCAGAGTCCGTGGGATTTTTAGGGACACACAGAATCCCTGCTAATGATACAAAGAAGACCCAAACTTTACCCTTTTTCCCTGAATCCCACTTAATCTTCAAAAGCCAGCTCTGTTACATTCCATGAGCTGAGGAAGGAGCTCTGAATTCCGTTGTGTGTGATATCTTAACACAACTTTCCACTCAGAAACCTCCCAGTCTAGTACAGTGCCATAACAAATGCAACGAAGATCCTTACTTCCTGCAGCCCCTTCAGCACCCCTCAGACCTCCTGGTGTACGTTGTGCGGAGCCTTTCAGGAGCATAATACTCCTCAGGTTTTTCTAAACTCATTTTACTAGTTTATATGCTAAGGGAGCCCCTCTCCCATAAGCACAACCAGCCCTCCTCTACTGATATTATTTCCAATTCTTCCCCACGCTGTGTGAAATTTTTGTTTTGACATGCTCAATAACGCCCGTCTCGAACTTCATTTACTACATACTGTAGAAATTTCCCATATGGGGTCAAGTGTCTTTTAGTCCCAGCTTTAAAGACAAGATTAACCCTAAGTGTTGCAGCTCTGTATAGCGAATCCTCTTGCTCTTCAAGGCCAAATTAATCTGTTGGAAAGGTACAGTTACTGTTTGGAAAAATGGATTTGCCAAATTAAAGCACCTATTTCATCACCAGCTGGAAGTCTGAATCTGATAAAGGGGAGTAAATCCTGTGTGGGATACAATCAGTCCTCCCACATATGCCTATCTCCTTACAATCTGACTGATTGTATTGTACAGCTTTCCAGTAACGTCTGCACCCAGACCCTACTTGGATCTTGTTTTTATGATGAAGAAAATGTAAATTATTTGGTAACAGGTAATGTGAAATATGCTGTAATGGTTTTGATGTTAAAACAATAAAGGTATTTTTTTAATAAAAAAAATCTTTATTAAACTTTAGTTCTGATAACAAAGGTTTAAAGTGCTTCATGTTCAACAAACAATTTTAAAATATTGAAATTAAGTAGTGGCATGTGAGCACTCGAAATAGGTATGGTGCGGAATGGAAATAACAGAATTATATGCCTTTATTGGCAAGTAGGATAAAGTTTGTGAGGCTGTGACAGCATGCCATCTTAGTTGACATTTGATTCAACTTCGTAAAAAAGGTGTTGTTCATGTACCAGAAGTATAACATCTGAAGCTTTAGAATAAAGAACAAAAGGAAATCAAGAGGCTTAGGGTGAAAAAAATAACATTAGTGAGACACCAGAAAGAATACAGAAAAGGCCAGCTGGAAAGGATGGTTTATGAAGACTGGAATCTGTCCACCAAATTATATGTCGGTGTAGCCGGGTGTCATCCACCTCGCCTACCGAGGCACTAGAATGGCGCCGATCGCGCACCTCCTCCGTTCCCGTTCAGCTTCACCAAGGAGACGCGTGGGGGCGGAACGTCCTGTCGGCACCGGATTTCCGGGTTGCCGAACAAGGGAAAAGGACGGACTCCGGAGACGACGAGGACACCGGACGCCAAGCTCAGAACGCCGAGGAAGCAACGCAACGGAAAGAAAAGACCATCGGATCGAGTGACGACGGGAAGACGACCAGCCCGAGCAGTGGAGCCGGGAAAGAGCCTCGAGGAGGAGATGAACCCTGCCACGACCCAGGAGGGTCGTGGCTTACCAAGGTACGGGCTCTATTAAAGGGAAATCGACACAAGGGGGATAAGGGAGGGGTAGGAGGAAGAAGGAATACCGGGGAGGGCATAAAGGAAAGGGGACAGGTTGTGTTGAGTGCTGGGAACTGGGAAAACACTGATCCTATTCTCACCCTGTCACCAGCCTAACCTGGCTACTATAGTAACCCGCTCCCCCCTGTTTTTGCCTGCACTCAATTTAAATCACTGACCCCTATGGATATCCGAATACCTCCCCCACTTAGCTGGCCATATCCTCTTGTTTTTCCGAGACTCCACGGGAAAAAGGAACCAAGAAGACGCAGTCCGATGAAACGCCACCTAAGGAAAAGAAAAGAACATTAAAGACTGATAAGGACCAACAAAACCTTTGCAAGAAAACCTCCAATAAGAAAGATAAATTGGAAAGAACTGCATTCATTATAGTTATAATCTTCCCACTATAATAAATAAATCCGCGTTTACGCCCTGATAGGGCCCCTGAAATACGAGTCCCAGTCCTCTGTACCACCGAGCCCTCCACAGTCGGTATTACCTATAAAATATCTTGAAGATAGATTGAGCAGAGAGTTGTCTGATTGCTACTTTTAGAATGATACCGATGATTTATTCTTTGGAAGATAGACATCCATTGAATGCCACTGTATCCTGGGAAAAGAGTGCAAATGTGATTTCTGAAAGCAAATACTTTCTGCACTTCTGATGACACAAAACCAAGCCCACTGAGTATGAAAGTGAATATTAGGGGAAGGTTACCATTTTGATCACCATAGTACCTATAACCAGAATGAGGTCAGTTGATAAAAAATCTGAATAATTCAGGGGTTGGATATTCGCGACTGCCTAGCTGTGCTGTTTTAACATTGATTATGAAGTGTACCCTAAAGTATTTTTCTATATGGTGCCGCAGTGGGTGAAATAGTTAAATATCATGTGAGTTAAGTCCCCTGGTTCTGGTTTGCCGTTGCAGCAGAGTGGCGAGTGAAAGAGCACTAGTTTGTGTTGTTTCCCCGAGGTCCGAAAGGCACTGTAGTAGATCCACTACCTAGTTTGCACAAGTGCAGGTATAATTTCCGCTTTGAATGGGGAACTCCATATTATTGGCCATGAAGTATTGTACCTTACATTGTCGAACAAAGCCTATGTTAAAGATTGATAATGCTGCCATAGGTGGATTTATTGCACATTCTCATAATATGCATATGCTGTGTTAGATGCCATGGCTTCTGTTTATGGGGTCACTGTGAAATGGTGTATTCTGTGAAAGTAAGTGACTTCAACGTACCTGTTTAAATCAATTTAGGATGTATCAGAGAAGAGAACACTCAAAGATGGGTTGTTTTGTGTTTTTGTGTTCTTTTAGGGGCAAAGGAGATTACTTCAGATTAGGCCATGGTTCGGATGTCCATGTGCGCAAACCACAAGTTGTTGAAGGTCTGCGGGGAAAGAAGATTATCCATGTGGCCGTAGGTGCACTGCACTGCCTTGCAGTCACCGACACTGGACAGGTAAGTGCTTGTTAACGACATATAATACTCAAACAACAGTGTGCAGCTTTTGATTGACAATATAAAAACAATGCAAGAGGTCTTCAGTATTTTACTACAAGCATTAGAACCTATTGCCCTCAAATTGGTATGTAATTGTTACATTTATTTGCAGAGTATACACACTGGGCCTATAAATACTTTTTCAGCACAATGTTTCTATGTGGATTCTTCATGAACACCACACTATTCTCTCTAAATTATTCAAACTGGAAAACAAAATAGCCTGTCTCATAATTTGATATGTGTCTTTTTATGTTCTCACAAGTGTGCCATACCATTGCTAATCTTTTGACAGAGGTGTACGGGGATGACATTAGCAGCCCTAGCGGCATGCAGTTACAGACTTGTTTGAGAACTCCTACAGTGTCAATCTCAATACACACCACTGTGAGCCAACTAGTTATTTCCAGAAATGACTCATGTAGACTTTAGTTCGGTCAGTATGCAATATGTTTATTTTTTATGACAATCAGCACAACCTTATTGTTTGATGGAGCAGGTTGTCCATTATTTAACCTGGGCTGTTGACATTGGTTAATTTGATTTCCTCATTCTCATCCCCTCACTCAGTCCTCTTCCAACACTTTGAAAAGTGTATATTTGTTTTTTCACTTTAAATTTTAAATAAATGTTTCTGTATTTGTCCCAATCTGATAACGTGTTCATGGTTTATTTGGAACTTTTTCCAATTTGTATTCTACATATTGATGAATCTAATTTCAAGAAACATTTATTGCGATGTGGTACACAGTTGCATAAACGGACTACAATTAGTTCTTGTATAGCTACTTGCACTCTGTGTAACATGAACCTGGATTGATGGTGCCTATTATCTTTGCTCTTCTAATAAACAGGTCTGCTGAAATATTCAAATAATCCTGCAATTTTGATGTTGTCTAGGGGCTATTTGTTTTTTTCAGAACGCATGTGTTCCTCTTTCTTCTGGCTCATAAAGATTTATCTCTGGAAACTGTACTGGCCCCCATTGTGGTAACTTGTTCTTCAGTGGTGTTGACTCCTACGACTAACAATTTTTTCTCAACTAAAGTAAGTGCTCAGGGCATGGCCATGCAAGATGGCCGACAGGATGTAATCCTGAACGGCTTTGCAGCCACCCTGCTGAATCCTGAATAATCCTGCAACTGCACTAACCAAAATGACTCGCAGACTACAGTAATGCTCCACGTTTACCTGCCCTTGAGGTGCGGACTATATTTTTGGGTGCCAGTGCCATCCAGAAGAGTGGAGATAGTCCCCCAGAGAGCATAAACTGGTCGGCAGTAGCTGTATGGTATTCTGGGTGTATGGACTTTTGTGGACGAGAGCCGACCTACCTGCCATGAGCCGGCCAACAACTGGGAATGTAGCCCGTGCGGCTGCTGCATCGAGGAGCGGCATGCAAGCGCTGCTGTCTGGGAGAGGGGGTGATCTGCAGACTCTGCCCATGCACCCCCCAACCCCTCCATCCCCCACCCACCCCCGTCTTCCTCTAATCCAACAGATGCAAGCTGTATTTCTCTTGCGAGGAAGCTCACTTGTGATGTGGTCCAGCTTGGTGGCATTCAGGTTTCAGGCCTGTCCTGGAGGGGGCCTGGACTGCGCAGACAGCCGCTTGCTGCAAGGATACACTTGACAAAGGGTGCGTCAGAGCTGCGTGGTGAGGGGTCCCCAGGTTGCTGCTCGAAGATGGGGGCAGTTGGAGGAATAACTGCGAGGAGATGGGCCTCCTGCGCTGGGGTCGGGGTTTCCAGAGAACGGCAGGACCCAGAGACACATTGGGCTACGAAGTGCCCAAACTCCACAAGCATGAAGCTGTGCCAGGTAGGGCCTCGTGCTGCAGACGAGGAAGCTCCCACCATCTGTGAATGGGTGGTCCCCTGAGCCGCAGTGGGGAATGGCCCGGGGAGATCCTTCTGAGGAGGAGGTGCCTTGAGGTGTGGTGGGGGGCTGTAATCCTACACCGCTGAGTGTCACCTGGCGGCCCCTCCCTCTGGTCCCATCAGACATTCCATTGTCTCTGCGGACCTCTTATTCCTGGGTCACCTGCTGGGTTGCCCCATTTGTGGTACATGCTGCTGCTGTGTCCTGCTGGCCAAGGGGTAGGGCTTCTCCGAAAGTCCGTAGCTGTGATATTTACTAATGTTATGCTTGTTGGACTTCGTGGTCCCGGGAGCCAGACCTCAGAGACGGAAGCAAAATTACTAACTTTGATATAGGCCTGGTGCAGTGGAAGACAGATGATGTAGGGCAACTAGTTTCCCGATGGGCAGGTCTAAACACGCTGGGGCCCCAAAGGGGAGTACAGTGGACCAATATGCCAAACAGACTAACCCAGCCCAGCGCCCTGCATGCCAGGGGAGTACCCGAGGAGATGCCACAGTGGCCCCCTCAGTGGAGGAGCCCTCAAGAGTGGAACTCATAGCAGTGATCCAAGGATCCAGCGTTGCGCTGGAGGGAAAAATTGAAACAGTGGCCCTGGAAGTAAATCTCCTATGTGCTGCCCTACGGAAGTATTGGACAGGGTTCAGGTGGCGGAAGGGTCCATTTTGGGCCTACAATCAGAGGTCACAGCATTAAAAAAACAGCTGGTTGCCATTACAACAAAAACTACGACCCTGGAAGCTCATGCTAAAGATGCAGAGGGAGGGCTGAGACGTAACAACCTGGGCCTGTTAGTGTTCCGTGAACGGGCAAAGGGGACGAAGCCAGAGAAATTTGTGGAAAACTGGATCTGGGAGACACTGCATCCCACAGGCCTTTTGCCATTCTTTGCCATCGAGCTGGCACTTTGTGCGCTGGTTGCTCTCCTGTTGGCCGGGGGCTACCCCAAAGGCCATAATAGCGTGTGTCTTTAATTACAGGGACAGAGACTGTATTCTTAGTACTGCCCAGGAATCTGAAGCCGCCTGTTTTGAGAACCATGAGGTATCTGTGTGTTCGATGGCATGTGTAGCTTCAGATACACATGCTGTGCACATCCCGCCATCTAGTGTTGGGCTCGGAGTGTTACAAGTTGTTTTTCTTCGAAGAAGTCTTTTCGAGTCACGAGATCGAGGGACTCCTCCCCTTTCGGCTCCATTGCGCATGGGCGTCGACTTCATCTTAGATTGTTATCTTTCCGCCATCGGGTTCGGACGTGTTCCTTTTCGCTCCGCATTTCGGTTCGGAAAGTTAACTAAAATCTCGGAAAATTCGACGTATTGTTTGCGTTCGGTATCAGGTTAGTTACAACAGATCGACACCGAATCTTGAAGAGCTCCGGTGGCCCTTCGGGGTTTTCGATTCCCCGGCGGGGCCTGGTTGGGCCCGACCACGTGCGTCTTCAAGGCTAATGGAACGGACCCTATTCCGCTTCTGCAACGAATGTCACAACAAGTATCCTGATACAGATCAGCATCTGGTCTGTAATTTGTGTCTGTCTCCAGACCACAAAGAGGATACCTGTGAGGCCTGTTGAGCGTTTCGGTCCATAAAGATGTTAAGAGACCGAAGAGCAAGGAGACTACAAATGGCGTCGGCGCCGACAGGACAAAGACACTTGGAAGAGGAAGAAGAAACTTTTTCCATCGAGGATTCGGACTCGGACGAGGTCGATCTCGAACAGACGCCGAAAACCGTGAGTAAGACGTCTATACACAAAACTCACGGAAAAAGCACGAAAGCCCAGGGGACGCCACCACCAGCAGCCAATGGCTTAACCCGGAAAGTAGGTGACTGACCATCGGCACCGAAAAAGGGCATGCATGTGTCGAAGTCATCCGACTCCGGTCTAGATACCGGCACAGAGCAGAATCGACCCCGAGACACCGGGTCAGAGCAATCTCGACACCGAGAGGGCAGCACCGAAACGAGTCGGCACCGAGAGATCAGTACGCCGACGATAATAAAAAGTGTCGTCGGAACAGAAAAAGACAGCTGAAAAAGTTTCCATACCGAAACATCCGGCATCGGAACCGAAATCAAGTTCCTACACAGAGGAACAGGGCCTGTCCTCACAAATGCAAGGACACAGATTCGGACAGGAACTAGGGACAAGAGAGCCAGATTACACTCAAAGAAGGCTCCACATACAAAAAGACACAGGGAAGATCAGTACTTTTCCCCCAATTCGAATGAAAAGAAAACTTGCCTTCCAAGAGAAAGACAAGCAGCCACAGGCAAAGGTGGCAAAACAAGTAACCCCGCCACCATCTTCACAACGCTCACCACAACCATAACCGATAGCCACTCCAACAATGATGCAGTCCCCAACTCCTACCGGAATGAGTCAGGATGATCCTGACGCATGGGATCTTTATGATGCGCCAGTATCAGATAACAGTCCTGACTGTTATCCAGCGAGACCGTCACCACCTGAGGACAGTACAGCCTACACCCAGGTGGTGTCAAGGCGGCGTTTCATAATGTCACCCTGCATGCAGAACCCATAGAGGATGACTTTTTATTTAACACACTATCGTCCACACATAGCCAGTACCAAAGTCTCCCTATGCTACCGGGAATGCTGAAACGCTCCAAACAGGTGTTTCAGGAGCCTGTGAAGGGCAGGGCCATTACTCCAAGGGTGGAGAAGAAGTACAAACTGCCACCAACAGACCTTGTGTACATCACGCAGCAATTAACACCAGACTCAGTGGTAGTAGGGGCAGCTCGCAAGAGAGCGAACTCACACACCTCAGGAGACGCACCACCCCCAGACAAGGAGAGTCGCAAGTTCGACGCTGCGGGGAAAAGGGTTGCTGCACAAGCAGCCAACCAATGGCGCATTGCCAACTCCCAGGCCTTGCTGGCTAGATATGATAGGGCTCATTGGGACGAAATGCAGCATTTCATAGAACACCTGCCCAAAGAGTTCCAAAAGAGAGCACAACAAGTGATGGAGGAAGGACAGAGTATCTCGAACAATCAGATACGGTCAGCAATGGACGCAGTGGACACAGCTGCTAGGACTGTAAATACAGCAGTGACCATAAGGAGACACGCCTGGCTGCATACATCAGGATTCAAGCTGGAAATACAACAAGCCGTACTGAATATGCCATTTAACGGACAGCAGTTGTTTGGGCCGGAGGTGGACACTGCTATCGAAAAACTAAAAAAAGACACAGATACGGCTAAAGCCATGGGTGCACTCTACTCCCCACAGAGCAGAGGCATTTTTGGGAAGACACAATTTCGAGGGGGCTTTCGGGGACAGAGCACAGAACCCTCAACCTCACAAACAAGGCCCACTTATCAGAGTCAATATCAGCGGGGAACTTTTCGGGGACAATATAGAGGGGGACAATTCCCAAAGAGTAGAGGAAAGTTCCAGAGTCCCAAAACTCCACAAAATAAACAGTGACTTCAACGTCACAAATCCCCAACACATAACACCAGTGGGGGGGGAGGGGGGGGGTGACTAACCAAGTTCTACAAACACTGGACAGAAATAACAACAGACATGTGGGTCCTAGCCATTATCCAGCATTGTTATTGCATAGAATTTCTATAATTCTCTCCAAATGTCCCACCGAAAACACACAACATGTCCAACCAACATATGGAACTCTTACAACTGGAGGTCCAAGCGTTGTTGCAAAAGATGCAATAGAATAGTACCAATTCATCAAAGAGGAACAGGAGTTTACTCCCTGTACTTTCTCATACCCAAAAAAGACAACACTCTAAGACCTATATTAGATCTCAGAACACTAAACATTTACATCAAATCAGATCACTTTCACATGGTGACACTGCAAAACGTGATCCCACTGGATGCATATTTCCATATACCTATACATCCTTCCCACAGAAAGTACTTAAGGTTCGTATTCCAAGAAATACATTACCAGTTCAAAGTGTTGCCATTCGGTATAACAACAGCTCCAAGAGTTTTTACAAAATGCCTGGCAGTAGTGGCTGCTCATATCAGAAGGCAGCAAATACATGTGTTCCCGTACCTAGAAGATTGGTTAATCAAAACCAATACGCAACAACGGTGTTCACAACACACAAATTATGTCATAGAAACCCTTCACAAACTAGGTTTCTCACTCAACTACAACAAGTCACACCTACAACCGTGTCCAATACAACAATACTTAGGAGCAACAATCAACACAACAGAAGGGATTGCCACTCCAAGTCCACAAAGGGTTCAGGCATTTCAAAACGTAATACAAGCCATGCACCCAGAACAAAAGATACAGGTAAAATTAGTGATGAAACTACTAGGTATGATGTCCTCATGCATAGCCATTGTCCCAAACGCAAGATTGCACATGCGACCCTTACAACAGTGCCTAGCATCACAATGGTCACAGGCACAGGGTCAACTTCAAGATCTAGTGTTGATAGACCACCAAACATACACCTCGCTTCAGTGGTGGAACACTATAGATTTAAACAAAGGGCGACCTTTTCAAGACCCAGTGCCTCAATACGTAATAACAACAGATGCCTCCATGATAGGGTGGGGAGCACACCTCAACCAACACATCATCCAAGGACAATGGGACACTCAGCAGAGACAGTTTCACATAAATCACTTAGAACTACTAGCAGTATTTCTAGCGCTGAAAGCATTTCAACCTATAATAACCCACAAACACATTCTTGTCAAAACAGACAACATGACAACAATGTATTATCTGAACAAACAGGGAGAAACACACTCAACACAGTTGTGTCTCCTGCACAGAAAATATGGCATTGGGTGATTCACAACCACGTTCACCTGATAGCGCAGTTCATACCTGGAATTCAAAACCAGTTAGCAGACAATCTCTCTCGGGATCACAAACAGATCCACGAATGGGAAATCCATCCCCAAATACTAAAAACTTTCTTCCAAAGGTGGGGAACACCGCAAATAGACCTATTTGCAACAAAAGAAAACACAAAATGCCTAAACTTTGCATCCAGGTACCCACAGGCTCACTCTCAGGGCAATGCGTTATGGATGAGTTGGTCAGGGATATTTGCTTACGCTTTTCCCCCTCTCCCACTCCTTCCATATCTAGTAAATAAATTGAGTCAAAACAAACTCAAATTCATACTAATAGCACCAACTTGGGCAAGACAACCTTGGTACACAACACTACTAGACCTCTTAGTAGTGCCCCATATCAAGCTACCAAACAGACCAGATCTGTTAACTCAACACAAACAACAGATCAGACACCCAAATCCAGCATCGCTGAATCTAGCAATTTGGCTCCTGAAGTCTTAGAATTCGGGCACCTAGACCTTACAGAGGAATGTATGCAGGTCATAAAACAAGCTAGGAAACCAACCACAAGACATTGCTATGCAAATAAGTGGAAAAGATTTGTTTATTACTGCCATAATAATCAAATTCAACCATTAAACGCATCTGCTAAAGACATCGTCAGCTACCTACTGCACTTACAAAAGTCAGTTAGCTTTTTCATCCATTAAAATACATCTCACCGCAATTTCAGCTAATCTGCAAATTACGCACTCAACTTCATTTTTCAGGGTCCCAGTCATAAAAGCATTTATGGAGGGTCTTAAAAGAATTATCCCACCAAGAACACCACCAGTCCCTTCGTGGAATCTCAACATTGTCTTAACACAACTAATGGGTCCACCTTTTGAACCCATGCACTCATGTGACATACAGTACTTAACTTGGAAAGTAGCTTTTCTGATAGCTATCACATCTCTCAGAAGAGTAAGTGAAATACAACCTTTTACTATACAAGAACCCTTTATTCAGATACATAAGCATAAAGTAGTTCTACGAACAAATCCTAAATTCTTACCTAAAGTCATATCACCGTTCCACTTAAATCAAACAGTGGAACTCCCAGTATTCTTTCCAGAACCAGATTCGGTAGCTGAGAGAGCGTTACATACATTAGACATTAAAAGGGCACTAATGTACTACATAGATAGAACGAAACAAATTCGCAAGACAAAACAATTGTTTGTTGCATTCCAAAAACCTCATACAGGGAATCCAATATCCAAACAAGGCATTGCCAGATGGATAGTTAAATGCATTCAAACCTGTTATATAAAAGCAAAAAGAGAACTGCCCATTACACCAAAGGCACACTCAACTAGAAAGAAATGTGCTACCATGGCCTTTCTCGGAAACATACCAATGACTGAAATATGTAAGGCAGCCACATGCTCTACGCCTCATACATTTACCAAACATTACTGCGTGGATGTGTTAACAACACAGCAAGCCACAGTAGGACAAGCAGTATTACGAACTCTGTTTCAAACAACTTCAACTCCTACAGGCTGAACCACAGCTTTTGGGGAGATAACTGCTTACTAGTCTATGCACAGCATGTGTATCTGCAGCTACACATGCCATTGAACGGAAAATGTCACTTACCCAGTGTACATCTGTTCGTGGCATGAGACGCTGCAGATTCACATGCGCCCTCCCACCTCCCCGGGAGCCTGGAGCCATTTTAAGTTGAGAAAAAATTTGACTTGTACATTTGTAAATTTGTAAATATATTACTTTTAAACACATTATGTACATACATATTTACTCCATTGAATGGGCACTATTACTATATACACAACTCCTACCTCACCCTCTGCGGGGAAAACAATCTAAGATGGAGTCGACGCCCATTCGCAATGGAGCCGAAAGGGGAAGAGTCCCTCGATCTTGTGACTCGAAAAGACTTCTTAGAAGAAAAACAATTTGTAACACTCCGAGCCCAACACTAGATGGCGGGATGTGCACAGCATGTGAATCTGCAGCGTCTCATGCCACGAACAGATGTACACTGGGTAAGTGACATTTTCCATCCTGATTATACCTACAAGATTCAGGACAATCAGAGAGCTTCCTAGAGGTGAAGAGTAAATTGCGCTCGATGGGGCTCCAATACATGTTGTTATATCCTGCCCGTCTTCGAGTGATCTCGTGGGCAAGTCCCACTTTTTCAACTCTTCAGAAGAGGTGTGGCAGTGGCTGGAGATGTGGGAAAAGGTCCCTTGAGACAAGATGGGCGCATGGAAATCAACGGCTCGCTCCAGACAGGGGGCACATGACCCGAGCTGGAGGTCCTGTGAACGATCGACAGAGGATGGCACTCACTGTCTGGATAGCTGAGACTCTGGGCATATTCTGGTGCAGGACAGCACCATGACGCGAGCCTCCATGGTGGTGCTGGCTGGGTCAGTAGATATTGAATTGAGCCCATTATTATCCACAATGACAGACGTTCCTGCTATATGATGTTGGGGAGGAGGGATCTCTCCTGGCGACTGATATTGGAGTTTCGTATGTTCAACTTTTACTCCTCTTCCTCTCTCTATATTTTTTCTCTTTTCTTTTTTTCTTTTACAGAAGAGAACATCTTCAGTATGAGGTGCTATGATTGTATGATGCAAATGTTTATTGAAACTGTTGAAGCGTCAAATTATGTACGATGCAGCAATTTCCATGGCGGTGTGGTGGGGAGCCCTTCCCACGTTAGTGGTAGGAGTTTGTTAAGGGGGGGGGGTTGGTTGAGGCTCCTAGTCCCAGCAGCGTCAAGATCTATGGATGGGCAGTATTTTTGGTTGCTGTTGTTATGCTGTTCGTCAGGGGTGGTGGTGGTGTTGGTTCTCCTTTCCTGGAGCAATCCTCCAATCAATCTACCCTATACTGGGGTGGGTTCAGGCTCAGATAGGGGTTGTAGACTATTATGGCTGAGGAAGTGCGTATTCTTACCTGGAAATTTCAAGGTCTATGAGATTACAAGAAGCGTTATAGAGTACACTCGTATCTCAGATGCCACAGAGTTCAAATAGCCTGCATCTAGGAGACGCTTCTTGTGGGCACAGAAGTGCAAAAAAGGCGAGGGCAGCTATGTTCCATGACATACTCCTCGTATGCCAGGTCAGTGCCAATATGGGTGGCCCCGGGAGTACCCTTTTGTCATACTTACAGTGAAGCCGATGTTGAGGGGTGTCATGTTTTCCTGCAGGGCACACTAGATGGTAAAGCCATTATCCTTAATACGTATGGCCCCAATGTAGACATCAGGCAATTCTATATCGCAATGCGAGGGCTACTAGAAGATAGCTTAGGGTCTCCCATTATATGAACTGGCGACTTTAACTGTATCTTAGATGGGGACTGGGACCGGCACTCTCAGAAACAGGGGACTAAGCCTTGAATGCAGGAGCAGCTCGCAGGAAGGTGAAGCGGCGGGGTGGCGCATGGGGGATGATGCGGGGGGATTTAAAAAAAAAAAAACACTTAACTCAACGCCACCCAACAGTCCGCTTCTGCTTCTGCTTCCACTTCCGCTTCTCCTTGCTGCAGGCACAGGCTCCCAGCCTGCCCTGCGGCCAATCCTGACGCTGCTCAAAGCAGCATCTGGATTGGCTGGGAGCCTGTGCAGGCTCTCTCCAGCCCAGGAGCCATGTTGCTGGGCTGGAGGCTACAGTGCATGTAGCCGAGATGGCTAGCCAAACACACATGCGCTTTGAGGGTGACTGCTGTGCACTCCCCCTCAGAGCACGTCACCCCAGTGGCTCCGCCCCTTTTACCAAACACCGATAATAAACACTGTATATTATTGTTGTTTGGTTAAAGTTTTGCAGCTGTCGCTGCTGGCGGAGGCAACGCCCTTCCGCCCCCATGGAAGAGCCGTCCCTGCCTGAATGACTAACTCAGTAGCCCAAGTCATGCAAAATCTGAGGATGCTTGATAGCTGGCGAGCATCACACTCACAAAACGTGGATATACCTGTCATTCACTGACTCACTCTACATATAGCCGTCTCAACACGATCCTTATCACAGGGCTTGACCTCGGGGCGCTGCGGGGGGTGGAACACTTGGGCAGATATGTGTCTGATCACACACTGATGTTTTTCTCCTTGGATTGGACACTGAAAGAAGCTCTCCAGACATACATGGATGGTAACTGAGGATCGACTGGGTCTCGGGCGATGGTGTGACGCCCTTAAGGCGGTTCTGAGGGGCACTTGTATTGGGATGACGTGTGGGGTCTGGCGACATCTTACTGCGGATATTGAAAATCAAGAACGGAGACTAGTAACACTACATAGGAATGAAATGAATTTGTCCCCCAATAGAAGTGAGGAGATGTGGATCCAGTGAGATCTACAAAGGCTATGGGTGTCCTTAGATGAACATACTCTCACCTCCTACAGACAAAGACTGCATAGGGAGGGGAATAAGTCTGGCGACTACTGGCGGGAATTCTGCAACAAGAGCAGGCGATCCGACCCATTTTACAGGTTTGTGATTTGGGGGCAATCACCTGACATGACGCATTGACATATTGACATCCTTGAAATCCCATTTCTGCATCGTATATAAAGAGAGCAGGGAGGTTAATCATGAAAGGATGGAGAGGTTCTTCATGGGAGTGGTACTGCCCCATATTACCCCAGACGATTCCTGGGATCTTGACGTGGATCTTACTCTGGAGGAGTTGTGGATGACACACCAGGACCTGAGTTGAGCGAAGGCTCCTGGAGCTGACTGTTTCCCCACTGAGTTCGATCAGACGTACTCTGATGTTTTGGGAGAAAAACTGATGCAGGTCTTGGAGGTGCGAAGCCTTGGTACCTTACCTCTGACCATGCGCAAAGGCATCATTATCTTCAGGTGAAGCCGGGGGCAGACCATGAGGATCCCTCCTCTTGCATACCCATCACGATGATCAATACGGATGTTAAAATCCTTTGCAAAGTACTAGCGGTGCGAATGCGAGGAGTCATCCGTAACCTGGTTCATGAGGACCAATGTGGGTTGATGCCCTCACTCAGCACAACCTTTAATCTGTGGGGCTTAATAAACCTCTTACACGAGCCTGAGGAATCAGACCAGGATCTTGCCCTTGTGTCGCTAGATATCAAGAAAGCATTTAACACAATGAGGTGGAGCTACCTCATGTGGTTACTTTGAGAGATGGGGTATGGTCCAGCCTTTCAGGAATGGTGGTGCATATTGTAGACACGGCCCATCGCCAGTGTCAAGGTGGAAGGTCACATTTCTGAGGCTTGATCAGACGAGCGAGGCACCTGCAGGGGTGCCCTCTCTCACCTCTGTTATTTGCATTGGACTAGAACCTATGACCATTTTACTAGAGAATGGGAGGCTTGGGGTATACAAGTGAATGAGACAACCCAACCCACGTCATCTCATTATATGCTAATGATACTGGAGTATAAATTCACTCTCCTACTGAGGCAGTGCCTATATATTGCAGCACCTAGAGCATTTTGGCCGTGTGTTGGGGTTACAGATAAATCTTAGGAAAACATTACTGTTTGCTTTAGTGAGACTGACCCAGCCACTGAAGTCCCCTCTGGATCCACACCGACGCCGGTCGTACCATTGAGACCTTCCCCGGTGCCGTTCGATTGTCGATGCTCCCGACGTCGGTGGTGCCCACCATCGACTTCGACCCGGCCCTGATCCCTGACGACTCTGAGTCAGACCGGTGTCGGCCGACTCCGCCTCCTCCTTCGATGGGGCCTATTCGCCTCAGTTTGGATTCTGACCCTTATTCTTATGGTTTCGAATTCGGGGAAGGATTGGAGGGGTCCCTGGACCCTTGTGAATACCAGGAGGACCCTAACTTGGACTGGGCACAGGAGTTTGACAAGGCCAGTGGTTTGGATACCTCTCCAGACCGTGGCTACGGCGGAGGGAGCATCTTATTCCATAGTGATCAGTGGCTGAGGTCCTCGGCCTTTGGCTGCCTACTGTTCAGGTAAGGTCTGATCTCCTGAAGGTGCTTCAACCAGGGGCTTCCACATCTGAGCCTCTTCCTCCATTCAGTGAAGCCCTCACTGATGTCCTTTTGGGTACTTGGTCCAGACCCAACACAGCGGCTCCTGTGAACAGGACTCACATGCCACCATCAGCCCGCCCTGAACGACCCTAAGTTCCTGTCCCAACATCCCACGCCTGAGAGCCTTGTCATCCAGGCATGCTCATCCTCGGGCACATTCCCTTTGCAACTCCGGATAGGAAATCAAAAAGGCTGGAACAATTTGGGAAGATATTTCCTTCCTCCAGTCTCGTGCTGCGGTCAGTGAACACTGCATGCCTTTTGGGCCACTATACCCACTCTGTGGGATAT
Organism: Pleurodeles waltl; assembly: GCF_031143425.1. Classification (NCBI taxonomy): domain Eukaryota; kingdom Metazoa; phylum Chordata; class Amphibia; order Caudata; family Salamandridae; genus Pleurodeles; species Pleurodeles waltl. The sequence goes on along the minus strand of NC_090447.1, from coordinate 418,783,150 downwards.
GGTCGTTTAAGTTCTGCCGCAGATACCGGAGGAAGCCCGTGCTATCGTCTCCCAAGCTGTCACCAATGGGAGAGACGAGGCAAAGTTCACTATCAGATGTGGGCTGGACACAACCGACTCTCTAGGTAGATCGGTTGCAACGACGGTGGCCTTGATGCGTCACGCCTGGTTATGTACATCTGGTTTCTCAGGGGATGTCCAACAGGCTCTTATGGACATGCCCTTTGATCTCCCGCACTTTGGAGACAAGGCGGACACAGCTTTGGAGAGGTTCATTGACTCCTGGGCTACGGCTCAGTCCCTCTGCCTTTCCACTGCCCCTTGTCCCCACCAGTCTGCCTTTTGCCACTTTCATGGCTACGGAAGGGGGGGCTCTCTGTTGCGTCCCTTCCCCAGGCACTGTGCCACCCATGCTGTTCAGCTTCTGCGTGGCTGGGGGCGCGGAATCCCACGTGGTCGTGGGACAGGGAACCAGAGGTCTGCCCAGTCCACCCCTGCCCCTGCTGCAGCCTCCAAACCATCCTAGTCCTTCCCCTCACTCTGCTCCAGTTGGCGGCAGGATTCGCCATCACCTACCCTACTGGGAATCCATCACTACGAACAGGTGGGTTTTACAGATCGTTCGAAGGGGCTACTCCCTCCCTTTCGAATCTGCCTTACCCAGCCATGCCTCCATCATCAGCCCTATACTGGAGGATCATTTGTCACTTCTCCGCCAGGAAGTTGCAGCTCTTTTGGCCAAGGGAGCCATAGAGTGGGTCCCTGTGCCAGAAGTAGGTTGTGGTTGTTATTCCCGCTACTTTCTTGTGCCCAAAAAGTACAAGGGCTTACATCCTATCCTAGACCTTTGGGACCTCAATCTCTTCCTCAAGAAGGAAAATTTAAAAATGCTCACCCGGGCTCAGGTCCTGTCTGCCTTGGACCCAGAAGACTGGATAGTAGCGTTAGACGTGCAGGACGCTTATTTCCATATTCCAATCCTGCCTGCCCACAGACGTTACCTGCAATTCGTGGTAGGTCACGAGCACTTTCAATTTACCATGCTCCCCTTCGGCCTTACCAGCACCCCCAGGTGTTCACGAAAGTGATGGCGGTGGTTTCAGCTCATCTGCGCAGGTTGGGGGTTTCAGTCTTCCCTTACCTCGACGACTGACTGTTGAAGGCGGACTCGCCCCAGAAAGTCAAGTCCCACCTTCAGACTACGCCGAACCTCCTGCACACACTGGTGTTCACTATAAACATGCCAAAGTCACACCTGACTCCCTCTCAGACGCTCCCCTTCATCAGAGCTGTTCAGGACCCGGTTCAGTTTTGGTTCTAACCTCCCTGAAGGCGATATTCAGTGTAGGAAGTTGGCTCTGTATATACTATCTCAAAGTAAGAGATAGTGTGCACAGAGTCCAAGGGTTCCCCTTAGAGGTAAGATAGTGGTAAAACTAGATAATTCTAATGCTCTATTTTGTGGTAGTGTGGTCGAGCAGTAGGCTTATCAGAGGGTAGTGTTAAGCATTTGTTGTAGACACACAGGCAATAAATGAGGAACACACACTCAAAGACTTAACTCCAGGCCAATAGTTTTTATATAGAAAAATATATTTTCTTAATTTATTTTTAGAACCACAAGTTCAAGATTTGAAGTAAATACATAAAATGCAAGGTACTCCACACAGGTAAATTAGGAACTCTGAATAAGAGCAATATCATATACAGTTTTTGTTAAAATGGCAATAAGATATTTTAAAAGTAGACACAGTGCAAAAATCAACAGTTCCTGGGGGAGGTAAGTATTGGTTAGATTGTGAGGTAAGTAAAACACTTACAAGTCTCAGTTCCTTGGCCTAGGCAGCCCACCGTGTGGGGTTCAAGGCAACCCCAAAGTTACTACACCAGCAGCTCAGGGCCAGTCAGGTGCAGAGGTCGAAGAGGTGCCCAAAACACATAGGCACCTATGGAGAACAGGGGTGCTCCGGTTCCAGTCTGCCAGCAGGTAAGTACCCGGGTCCTTGGGGGGCAGACCAGGGAGGATTTGTAGAGCACTGGGGGGGGGACAATTAGGCACACAAAATACACCCTCAGCGGCACAGGGTGGCCGGGTGCAGTGTGCAAAGCAGGCGTAGGGTTTTGTATTGGATTCAATTGAGGGACCCGGGGGTCACTCTAGCGGTGCAGGCAGGGTACAGGAGGGCTTCTCGGGCCAGCCACCGACTGGGCTAGACAGAGGGTCGCCTGGTGCTCACTCCTGCACTGAGGACTGAGATTCGGTTCCTTCTGGTCCTGGGTGCTGCGGGTGCAGTGCTTGGCCAGGCGTCGGGTCCCTTGTTACAGGCAGTCGCGGTCAGGGGGAGCCTCTGGATTCTCTCTGCATGCGTTGCTGTGGGGGATCCAGGGGGGTCGTCTCGAGCTACACACCAGGTCGAAGTCGCCTGGGAGTCCTCCCTGTGGTGTTGGTTCTCTGGATCTCGAGCCGGGGGCATCGGGTGCAGAGGGTGAAGTCTCACGCTACCGGCAGGAAGAGTGAAGTCCTTTAAAAGTTGCAAGAATTTGCAATATTGTTGCTGTTTGTTTGAGCAGAGCTGCTTCTCACAGGAGTTTCTTGGTCCTTAGGTTCAGGGCAGTCCTTTGAGGCTTCAGAGGTCACTGGTCCGTGTTGGATGCGTCGCTGTTGCAGGTTTTCGAGTCAGGAGGCAGGCCAGTAGGGCTGGGGCCAAAGCAGTTGTCGTCTTTGTTGTCTCTGCAGGGCTTTCAGGTCAGCAGTCCTTCTTCTTAGTTCATGTTGCAGGAATCTGATTTCCTGGGTTCTTGGGTGCCCCTAAATACTAAATTTAGGGGGGTGTTTAGGTCTGGGAGGGCAGTAGCCAATGGCTACTGTCCTGGAGGGTGGCTACACCCTCTTTGTGCCTCCTCCCTGAGGGGAGGGGGGCACATCCTTAATCCTATTGGGGGAATCCTCCAAACTTAAGATGGAGGATTTCTAAAGGCATGGGTCACCTCAGCTCAGGACACCATAGGGGCTGTCCTGACTGGTTGGTGACTCCTCAATGTTTTTCTCATTATCTCCTTCAGCCTTGCCGCTAAAAGTGGGGCAGTGGCCGGAGGGGCAGGCATCTCCACTAGCTGGGATGCCCTGTGGCGCTGTAACAAAAGGGGTGAGCCTTTGAGGCTCACTGCCAGGTGTTACAGACCCTGCAGGGGGAGGTGAGAAGCACCTCCACCCAGTACATACTTTGTTCCTGGCCACAGAGTGACAAAGGCACTCTCCCCATATGGCCAACAGAAACTGGTCAGCCTAACACTAGAAGTTGGATTGGTATTCAGGGGGCATCTATAAGATGCCCTCTGGGTGCATTTTACAATAAATTCCACACTGGCATCAGTGTGTATTTATTGTGCTGAGAAGTTTGATACCAAACTTCCCAGATTTCAGTGAAGCTATTATGGAACTGTGGAGTTCGTGTTTGACAAACTTGCAGACCATATACTCTTATGGCTAGCCTGCACATACAATGTCTAAGGTTTTGCTTAGACACTGTAGGGACATAGTACTCATGCACATATGTCCTCACCTGTGGTATAGTGCACCCTGCCTTAGGGCTGTAAGGCCTGCTAGAGGGGTGACTTACCTATGCCACAGGCAGTGTGAGGTTGGCATGGCACTCTGAGGGGAGTGCCATGTCGACTTGGCAATTTTCTTCCCACCAGCACACACAGGCTGTAAGGCAGTGTGCATGTACTGAGTGAGGGGTCCCCAGGGTGGCATAAAACATGCTGCAGCCCTTAGAGACCTTCCCTGGAAACAAGGCCCTTGGTACCAGGGGCACCACTTACAAGGGACTTATATAAGTGCCAGGGCTGTGCCAATTGTGGAAGCAAAGATACAGTTTAGGGAAAGAACACTGGTGCTGGGGCCTGGTTAGCAGGGTCCCAGCATACTTTCAATCATAACTTGGCATCAGCAAAAGGCAAAAAGTCAGGGGGTAACCATGCCAAGGAGGCATTTCCTTACATTCAGGCTATGATTCCGTTTTTTTAGCCTCTGTCTTGGGTTTCAGTGAGACTGACTCTGAGGCTGCTGGGCCTCATGGCCTCCCGCAACCTGCTAGTGACACATGGCAGATGGCATATGCGGGCTCTGCAGTGGGATTTGAAGTACCATTGCGCACAGCATCAGGGAAATCTCTCCGATATGGTTGAGATCTCGGAGGGGAATGTGAAAGGCCTGATGGCGTTTGAATCCACACTGGGTCAACAGCAGATCCCTCTCCCTTCCCCAACCAGACCTAGCCATAGTGACAGATGCGTCACTTATGGGATGGGGCGGCCACATGGAAGTGGCAGAGATCAGAGGCCTCTGGCGGAGTCTGGGCTCCACATAAATCTTCTGGAGCTCTGGGCGATCAGGCTTGCATTGAAGGCATTTCTTCCCTCTCTCAAAGGGAAAGTAGTGCAAGTGTTCACGAACAACACTACCACCATGTGGTACTGCAACAAACGGGTGGAGTAGGGTCCTGGAACCTTTGTGAGGAGGCGCTACACCTCTGGACATGGCTGACACATCAGGACATTACCCTGGTGGTTCATCTGGCGGGCTTTCTGAACGCCAGAGCAAACGAACTCAGCCATCACTGCATAGCTGATCATGAATGGCGTTTCCCTCCGGAGGTGGCGCAAGGTCTCTTTCAGCAGTGGGGAGAGCCTTGGTTAGATCTGTTCGCCTCTGCAGAGAATGTGCAATGTCAGCTGTTTTGTGGGTTGGAGTTTCCAAGGCTGCACTCTCTCAGAGACGCTTTTCGTCTCGAGTGGAACTCCGGCCTCCTTTCTGCCTATACCACTTCTGCCCAGAGTTCTCAAGAAGATCAAGGCCAAGTCATCTTGGTGGCTGCGAATTGGGCATGGAGAGTATGGTATCCAGAGCTATTGAGCATGGCCACTGATCCACCACTCAGATTGCCCCTTTGGGAGGATCTTCTATCGCAGAAACAGAGGCCGGTTCTCCACCCGAACCTGTCCAATCTCCGCCTACGTGCGTGGAGATTGAGCGGCAGCAGTTGACAGCTTTTGACCTTCCTCCTGAAGACTGTGATGTTATCTTGCCAGCCAGGCATCCCTCCATCAAAACAGTATGCGCCTGTCGTTGGCATAAATTTGTGGCATGGTGTTCCAACAAATCCATTGATCCCTTCTCTGCTCCTCTTTCTGAGGTGCTTTTGTTCATTCTTTCTTTAGCCCAGCATGGTTCTGCTTTGTGCACCCTTAATGGTTATTTATCGGCTATTTCAGCCTTTTTTAGGTTGCCTGATCAGCCTTCACTCTTTAAGTCTTCTATTGTTAGTCGATTTCTCAAGGGTTTCACCCATTTGTTTCCTCCCACTCTGTTTATCATGCCTCAGTGGGACCTCAATCTTGTGCTTACTTACTTAATATGTACTCCCTTTGAGCCGATGCACAATCGTCCCTTAAGGCTCTTTACTTTCAAAATTGTTTTTCTTGTTGCCATCACTTCTGCTTGCAGAGTGAGTGAGCTCCAGGATCTTTCCTCTAAGCCTCCATTTTTGTCTGTGCACCCATGACAAAGTGGTGTTATGCACTAAGGCTTCCTTCCTTGCCTAAGTGGTTACACCCTTTCATGTAAGCCAGTCCATCACCTTGCCTACTTTTTACGCACCTCCACATCCTTCTCAAGAGGAGGAGACACTCTACCACCTGAATCCAAAAAGAGCATTGGCGTTCTATCTCAATCGTACTAAAGATTTCTGGGTGGACGATCAACACTTTGTTGAAAATGTGGGTGCGAGGAGAGGGAAGGCAGTGCAAAAAAGTACCATCTCTTGATCAAGATGTGCTACACTTTAGCTAAGAAGCAACCCCCGAGGACTTGCACGCACATTCCCCCAGAGCAACTGCTGCTTCCACTATGTTAGCACGCAGAGTTCCTGTCCTGGATATCTGCCAGGTGACTACGTAGGCCTCCTTGCACACGTGTACTAAACATTAATGCCTGGACAGTCAGGTCCGTCGGGACGGCGACTTTGGTCGTTCGGTCCTGCAGGACTTTCTAGTATGATCTTGGTTTGCAACCCACCTCCGAGGATGGCATTGCTTGGGTATCTATTTCAAGGTAAGGAATCTGCAACTAGATGTCTCTTTCAGATGTACAAGTTACTTACCTTTAGTAACGATATATCTTGTAGAGACATATTCGAGTTGTGGATTTTAAGAAAGCACATTTCCTTATCTCTGTTGTCTGTTATATTTGCTCTATACAAATGCCACCAAAATACATACATAATGTCAGCGAGAAGAGCAGGTGAACTCCTTGCCTTATTTGTCAAACCTCCTTGTACCAATCTTTTTCCAGGCAAACTGATTTGAGGACACGCATACATTTTTCCTGAGGTTCTGTTATCAATCTGTTTCGCAAAGACATTGTTTTTCACCAATTTCCTTTGCTACTTCATTCATAGATGAGAAGCAGATGCACCTGTTTGATCCTAAGATAGAACTCCACTTTAATAGGCAGGACTGGGGAACTGCAGGAATATGACCAGACGTTTATGTTCTTGACTGGGAGAAAATGGAAGGCAATTTAGAAGCACACCATTGTATAGGTCCCTGTATCAAAATCTGTTGTGCCCTAGCAAACAAAAGCCACCTCAGAGTATTAGAACCTACTCTTCGAGTGGATTTGCAGCAACTTAGGCTTTGGTTTGAAGAGTTGTTGTACCGTACACTTGCTAAATGCCAACGTTGTCTTCCATTTTGCTTTAGTGAAGCATTACGGTTTAGATTTGCAGTCTAAATGTAATGATTAATTTATTATAGCTGGGCTTCATGATTTTCTAGTGTAGAGAATTTTGTTTCCTCTGAGACCCACTTCCAGCTTTTCTCCTTACTAGGAAAAGATGTATCCTATTGGGAAGTACCCACTTTCTTGGCATGGCTACCCCCATTTTCTGCCTGTTGTCAGTATGCTTGACTGTGTCTCCTGGGTTCCTGCTAACCAGGACCCCAGTAGTTTTTCTCTCTCCTCTAAATTGTACCTTTTTCTTCCCACAATTGGCATACTGGGTCCCCCCATGTAAGTCCCTAGTTTATAGTGCCTAGTTACCCAGGTCATTGGGGTTCCAGGGGATCTCTATGGGCTGCAGCAGTTACTCTGCCACCCATAGAGAGCCCATGAAAGGGTTCTGCAGGCCTGCCATTACAGTCTGCTTGAAACGGGTGCATGCACCCGTTTTCACTACAGGTCACTACACCAGGTCACTATAAGTCACCCCCCATGGTAGGCCCTCTCAGCCCAGAGGGCAGGGTGCAAGTACCTGTGTGTGAGGGCACCTCTGCACTAGCACAGGTACCCCAACAAACTCCAGATCCATTTTCCTGGACTTTGTGAGTGCGGGGACGCCATTTTATGCGTTTACTGAACATAGGTCACTACCTATGTCCAGCTATGTAATGGTAACTCTGAACCCTGGCATGTTTGGTATCAAACATGTCGAAAACATACCCCAATACTGTTGCAAGTATTGGAAGTATGATTCCATGCACTCTAGGGGCTCCTTAGAGGACCCCCAGCATTGCTACCACCAGTCTTACAGGGTTTTCCAGGCAGCCCTGCTGCTCCCACACTTCAGACAGGTTTCGGCCCTCCTGCTGCTTGATCTGATCAAGCCCAAGAAGATAGAACAAAGGACTTCCTTTGGGAAAGGGAGGTAACACCCTATCCCTTTATAAATAGGTGTGACTGGCATGGGAGGGGTAGCCTCCCAAAGCCACTGGTTTGCTTGGAAGGGCACATTTGGTGCCCTCCGTGCATAAACCGATCCACACCGGTTCAGGCACCCCCAGTCCCTGCTCTGGCGCGAAACTGGACAATGGAAGGTGGAGTGACCACTCCCCTGTCCATCACCACCCTAGGGGTAGTGCCCAGAGCACCAGAGAGTCCCTGGGTTCTGCCATCCTGTTTCCAAGGTTGGCAGGGAACTCTGGGAGCATCTGAGTGGCCAGCCAGGTGACGTCAGAGCCCCCTCCTGTTAGATACTTACCTGGTTAGGTGACCAAACCCCCTTTCAGGGCTACATAGTCTCTCTCTTGGGTAGGTCCTCAGATTTGGCTTGCAAGATTCCAGCAGGACTCCTCTGCAACCTCCACTTCGACTTCTGGCCACTGGACCCGTGACTGGAACCTCCAGGAACCGACAAACGCTGCTACAACAAAGAAGAATCTTCTGCAACTTTGTTTCCTTGTCTCCTGCCAGCTTTGCAACATTTCCCCAGCCAGGCATCCTCAGAAGACTGCAACTCTTCAGCCTGCATAAGTAAAAGAATGAGAGTGAAGGAGTCACTCCCCTGCAACCACAGGCGACGACTGGCTGCGTGGATCCCCTCTCCTGCTGAGCTGTGTGTATCCTGCATCACAGCTGATGGTCTGGAGTAGTCCTCTTGGTCCTCTTTGCCAGCTGTCCAACTTTGGTGGAGGTAAGCCTTTGCCTTCCCATGCAGGACAGTACCCCCGTGCACTGCGTCTCTTGCAGCTGCCAAGGCTTGTTTGCATCTCCTCCAAGGGATCTTCAAGCGACATGTAGCTCCATCCCCCAGCACTCAATCCTGCAAAGCACAGCCTCCTACGTGGTTCTCCTGCGGCGTGTGATCCTCTTTTGTAGTGCTACGTGGGCTTCTTCTGCGACTCCTGTGTCCCCGTCCTTGGGCCTCCAGTGAGTGCTGCCTCTGCTCTTGTGGACTCTTTGCAGCGCTGAGGGTCCCCTGTGACTCCCCCTCCTGGGTAGAGTCCTCCTGGGCCTTGCTTGTCCCTGGCAGCACCTCTTTGCAACTAACCACGAGTTTGCCTTTGCCAAGGCTTGTTGGTGGAATTCCTGCACCGACACCCGTCTGCAATCTCCCTTCCAGTATGAGACTTCATCTGCATCCATCAGGAACTTTTCTCCAGCTCTAGGGCTGCAATGCTGACCTGTTCTTAATCACTGTCGACCAACTCCTGCATCCACAGCTGGGTTGGTAATAACCTCTACCCCTCCTGGACTCCACTGTGACTCTTGGACTTGGTCCCCTCTCTCCACAGGCCTTTTTTTTTCACAAATCCACCACTGGTTTCCTTTCAGTCTTCTCTGGGTGTCCTCTTTTTCTTCTTTTCCTCCTTTTGGGTGGTTTGGGGGAAAATCCTGTGTTGTACTCTTGCATTCCTGGTCATTTGGGGGTGGGGGCCAAGTAATGTGTTACTTACTTCTGTGGTTTTCTAGTACTCCCAGCTCCCGTCTACACATGTTACTTAGGGTGGGGGTACCTTATTTGCATTTCATTTTTTTAATATATCGTATGTGACTCCCCCCCCCGGGTCATTATTGGTTATTGTTATTTGCACTGTTTACTATGCCTGTTTCTGATTACTAGTGTATATCCAGGTTTCCCACTCCTGAGGGTGGGAAACCTGTTCTAGTATTTTGTGATGATTTGTTCCAAAAATAAGGTACCTTTATTTTTGTACAACTGAGTGTTTTCTTTCATGTGTGTAAGTGTTGTGTGACTACAGTGGTATTGTATGAGCTTTGCATGTCTCCTAGATATGCATTGGCTGCTCATCCACAGCTACCTCTAGAGCATCTGGCTTCTAGATCCTGCCTACACTTCACTAAGAGGGAACACCTGGACCTGGTATAAGATGTAAGTACTTTAGGTACCCACCACACACCAGGCCAGCGTCCTACATATCAATTCAAAGAAAATGTTATTGACTTTCGGTGTTGGCTTGTACCTTACCTTCTTGTTTTCTCAGAGCAAAATATTTAATGATCATAGACTTTCTTTTTATTCCAATAAAGTGTTCATCTGCCTTGTCACATTTTCTCCTGATTACCTCTATGAAGTGGGGGTAAAATGCCTGTAGGTAGCCCGATTAGGATTGTAATCTCATCTCATCAAGTGCAGCTCAGCAGATCCGTGGCTGGAACCACACTAGAACTACGTAGAGCTACATGGGCGTTATTGCTGAGAAAATAGTATTCTGGATCTCGTTTTACACTTGGGAAGAACAAAGATTTTTATTTTTTATTTGAGTATTTTCAATGTATACAACAACTCAGACCCAGTCCGATTACAAAACAGCATACATCAGCAAGTCAGTGTGATTGAAAATTAAATATAACATGTGCATTGTTCAACCAGATTACCCCCTCCCCCTCATCACCCAGCGCATATCTAGACAAGATATGAGATCCACTGTGAAACAGTTAATGTCCATGAATTAGATTCCCCTTCAGGAAATCACAAATAGCCCAAAGGTTCTAATAATTGGTTTGAATGATCACTGGACTCTAAACGTGTTACATATTCCCTGAGTGGATCCCAAATTTTAATTAGTGATTTTAAAATGAGTGATTTTTATATAAAAACAGATTTACGTGCAACAGCGAGTGCGGCTCCCAATACCAGAAACACCAATGTGTGTCCATCCAATTAGAATAAAGATAAATAGAAGGTATTGGTTTTACCTGGTATGATAAACCTCGTATTCATCCTTATATTCGAACCTAGATTCAGTGTATCTATAGACACAAACAAATTAAAAGTAAGGTAAATTAAAACACTTTTTTAAATGTTTTTTTTTTTACAACAAGCTGCATAGTTTATATCGTCCGTATATCACTAATTAAGAGGGAATTAGCTGATGTAATAGACTAACAATGAAGGTAATAACGTTTCCACCACATAGAAGATAAATATATATCACTTGTTATAAAAAATATCAAATATGTGGTTTCATTAGGAATTGAAATTCGTAAGCGAGATTCTAAATCCAATACTAATTGGATACTGATTATTATTAACAGTTGAGAGAAGCCATGATGAAGTCTGTGGGGAGATGTTTACCCAGATGAAACACGTGTTGGCTTGACTGTAGCTGTTAAAGGAAACATTAAAGGAGATGATGAACATTTCAAGTGGAACTGTGGACTTTGAATTTGGCTGTTATTAATACTATTACAGGGACCTGAGTGCTTCCGTTGGTATATGTAATTAGGGATTGCCTTTTGGCTTTCCGATTCAAGGGTGTTTAGGGGAACAACCTTGGGCAGCACCGTCCAATGACTACTCTATGTTTGATACAGTAGTGAGCGCCCCATCTTTACATGAAAATCCCCTTCTCTGTACATTTGATGTTGCCAATATTGGTTGTATGATTCCATGCACTTGGGAGCTCCTTGGAGGACTCCCAGCATTGCTCCTACCAGTCTTCTGGGGTTTGCCAGAGAGCCCGCGCTGCTGCCACCCTTTGGCAGGTTTCTGCCCTCCTGCTTCTTGACCAGCTGAGGCAGGGGAAGGCAGAACAAAAGATTTCCTGTGTGAGAAGGAGTTAACACCCTCTCCCTTGGAAATAGGTATTACAAGGCTTGGGAGTGGTAGCCTCCCCCAGTCACCGGTATGCTGTGATGGGCCCATTTGGTGCCCTCCTTGCATAAACCGCTTTGCACCAGTCCAGGGACCCTCACTCCCTGCTCTGGCAAAAAACTGGGCAAAGGAAAGGGAAGTGGCCACCCTCCTGGCCAGCACCACCCCAGGAGTGGTGCCCAGAGCTCCTCCAGGTGGCCACTTGATTCTACCATCTTGAATCCAAAATTGGCAGAGGCCCCTGGGAGCATCTGAGTGGCCAGGTCAGGCAGGTGACATCACAGCCCCCACCTGATAGTTGGTCACCTTGCAGGTGACCAAGGCACCTTCCTGAGCTATTTAGGGTATACCTCTTCAGTCGGTCCTCAGATTTGTCGTTCAAGATTCCAGCAGGACTCCTCTGCATCGTTTTCTTCTTCTACTGGCCACTGGAACTGCAACTGGACTCTCCAGGAACCAACAATTTGCAACTTCAGTGTCTCCGCTTAGCAACATTGTTTCTCTGGCTCCTTCCAGCAACTGAAACATATCCCTAGCTGTGCATCTTCTGAGTTCAACAAGACTCCAGCCTGCACCAAGAAGTAGGAAGGAATCTCCGTTGGAGTGAAGGAGTCAGTCCCCTGCATTTGCAGGCACCAACTGCAACAATGACCGGCTGTGGATGTGCTCTCCTCCAGAACTGTGTGGATCCTGCATCACAGGTGGTGGTCTGGTCCTCTCTGCCAGCTGTCTAACTTGGGAGATGGTAAGGTCTTCCCTCTCCTTGCAGGACCCCTGTGCACTACGACTCTTGGAGCTACAGAGGCATGTTTGCTCCTGTTCCAAGGAATCTTCAGGCTTTGTGTAGCCCCGGCACCCAGCACTTCTTTCTGCCAAGCACAGTCTCCTCTCTGCTGCTCCAGCGCAGTGGGACTCCTCTTCAGATGTGCTGAGTGGGCCTCACTGCGACTTGCTGTGCCAACTGCCACTGGGTTGACTGTGGGGGCTGCATCCTCTTCTGTTGACTCCTCCGACTGCTGAGGGTCACCTTAGAATCCCCTCCTTGGGTCGAGTCCCCTGCTGATTATCTTCAGCCTTGAAACTTGTGTTCCTCTTCTTTTGCATTTGCTAAGGTTTGTTGGTGTCTTCCTGCACCACTGACCCACTGCAACCCGACAGCTGAAGTTGGACACCATCCGTATCACTTCAGGGACTCTTGTTCATCTGCTGTGCAGCTCAGCTGGACCTCTTTGTCCCTGTCGACCTGGTCCTGCATCCACAGATGGGTGGGTAGTGGCTCCTGCCACAAACGAACACTCTTTCATGAACTGGACTTGGTCTCCTTCCTTTGCAGGTCCTATTTTGCCAGAATCCACCTTTGGGTTCTTCCATTCTGGTCCTTGCACAATTCTTTTTCTAAGTCCTCCTGTTGGATTTGGGGAAAACTAGGTACTTGCCTCTGCTCTCCTAGTCGCTGGCGTTCACTCTGGTACTCACCTCTTGGGGTGCTTAGTTCCTCCAGCTCCCCCTAACAATTGTGCATCCTTGGATTGGGGACTGCATCTCGCATTCCACTTATTTAATATAGGGTTTAGCCCTCCCCTAGGGACTACACTATTTTCTAATATTTTGCCAATGCTTGTTATAATTATGCTCCTTAATAATTAATATTATGTGTATATAATTAGTGTGTTTTCTTAACTCCAGTTGGGGTGACTGCCTAATAGTATTCTAGTACTTGGTTTACCATAATAAAGTACCTTTATTTTTGTAACACTGTGGTTCTTTCATTTGTGATAGTGTTGTGTGACTATAGTGGTATTGCAGAAACTTTGCATGTTTCCTAGATAAGTCTTGGCTGCTCATCCACAGCTACTTCTAGAGAGCCCTGGCTTCCTAGACACTGTCTACACTTCACTGACAGAGGATACCTGGACCTGGTATAAGGTGATAACACCATAGTTGCTCACCGCACACCAGGCCAGATTCCTACATGAGTGGCTCCAGACGTGCCACCCCTCCATGCGACACTCAAATGCACCCTCTAGGGTTATAATCTCTGTTTATAAGTTTGGACAGTTTTCCCCTTATGGACTTCAGGGTACCATTGCATTTAGCAGTGCACTCTCCCTATATCAGTACTTTGTATGCCTCCCATAAAGTGCTAGACGATTCCACTGAGCCCTTATTCGCTTTAAAATTGTGTGTGGCTGTGCTCTTTTAGGAAAAACCTGTTCAGCAAATACAATGGTTGCAGGCGCTACAGCCTGCAGATCTGGAACTCCGCAGGGGATAGCGGGTGCAAGAGCACTAGGTAATGGACTGACAGTGGGCAGGGGCGGTGCTAGGGTTCAATACTCCAGCCCAGCACATCTTGAGTGACAAACCAGGCATCCAACCTGGAGGATGATTTGTGCACCAATGATTGAAACATGTACTCTGGGGATATAGCTCCCTCCAGAATGTCCCCTGGTGCAGTCTAGTAGCGTTTTGTGTACCGCATTGTGCCCCTCCATAAAATAATAGAGCATATGTCCTGGATGTGAATTATTAGATGGGTATTGAAATCCAGGTTGTTCATGTTCGAGGAATAGGAGTTCATCAAGGCGATGCGAATGGTGCCAAGGAACCCTTGTACTATTATGTAACTCCTGTCACTGTCTGTGACAGAATATAAGTGTTGAAGGTTTGGGTATCTATGCACCCCCTTTCCCATACCCAAATTTGGCAAAAGAAGGAATACTATATTAATCTGGTGTTGTGCAAGATTGATCCAGATCTGACGGCCTTTATAGGGGTCACCCAACCCACTGATATTCTAGGAGATTCATTTCAGAGTCATGGGTAATGTAGTAGGACGAGGGACTTTGCCCTGAAAGGGGAATAAGTGAAGGTGTAACTAATAGGCTAATAGGTTGCCCTGGGAAGAACCTGGTCACATTCCAAGGCAGTGCATGCTGGAAAGTAACAGTTAAAAACAACTCCCCTTCCCCACGGGATCCCAGATGCCCAATTAATTATCCCCTGAAACACCATACAACGAATTTGTACGAATAGCATGATCATAAGAACTAACAGAATGCTGCGAGGTATGTGTCTACCTGCCTGGAGGGGTCAGTGGAACATTGGTCATGAAATAGGTCTCTAGTATCAGCGAGGATGGGTTCCGGAGAGGCCGGCACAGGGCTAAACCAATAGTTCCTGCAGTGTGCTTACCGTAACACAGCCCCAGATGACAAGCAGGTGGTATAGGCCAGGAAGAAATGTGTGTCACCAATAACACTAGTGCAAGCTGGTTGAGCAGACGTCATCTGTAGGGGGATATCTTACTCCACATCCGAAAGTCTCTGTTAAATATCATCCCGGCGTTCATGGGAATGTATGTTCCCCTCTTTGGCATGCTTGTTGAGGATTGACGACGGTTCTTTCGGGCTGGAGCAGATCTAAGTTTTACTTTTCAAAGCGGAGCCTAGTGGGACAGAACAGGGCATATTGGATACGTCATCTGTAGGGATATCTTACTCCATATCTGAAAGTCTCTGTTAAGTAGCATTCCGACGTTCAGGGGAATGTATGTTCCCCTCTTTGGCATGCTTGTTGAGGTTTGAGGACGCTTGTTTCGGGATGGAGCAGGTCAAAGTTTTACTTTTCAAAGCGGAGCCTAGTGGGATAGAGCAGAGCATATTGGCTTCCCATATCCTGTAACGTTTTTTTATGGAGGAGAATTTACGGTGTGCTTCTTGAACACTGAGTTTAGTCCAGAAAGAACAATGTTGTCATGCCCTCATACTTAATTGAATATTATCTCACGAACTAATTGCAAAATTGTGTTCTTGTCTCTGTAGTTGAGCAGGTTTGCGATGAGGGGTCGCAGCTGTGCTCCTGGGATCTTCAGGGCGCCAGTGTGGGATGCGCCCACTCCACCACCAGCATGCGGAAGAGCACTTCCGTCCCAAAAATGTTGCACAGAATTTGTCACATAGTTATTCGTGAGATCCCCATTGCTTTTGACTCCTCCTCTCCCAGGATTCGTACATTGGTTTCGCATGAGCACTCTTCCAGATCCTCGTTTTTGAGTTTGTATTTGTCCTTTTACAGTGCCAGTTCCTTCAGCACTGTCCGCTGTTGCGCAGCATCCTCCTCAGCGTCTGAAATCCTCAGCTCGGCCATGCCTGTACGAGGGTGTTGTCAATCTGCTCTCTTTCATGTCATCCTGTCGTCGATTCAAGGAGTCCAAATTAAAGTTCTTTGTGGACAGGTTTTGTTCGTCTTTCTCTCAAGAGCGAGTCGACATAATTAGCGTAGAGATCATCTCCCGATGTTATGCCCCTGGTTGCATCATGTGAAGAAGGCTCTTGGGGTTCAAAGTTTAGGCGGGATTAATCCTCACTCTTGCCCATGTTGGGGGTTAGGTGTAGAAACCAAGCCCAGTTGCGCGGCAAGCCCAGAGCATGGTCCGTCAGCACAGGGGGGTCCGTGTACACTGTACTTGAGAGCGGGCGCCCAGGCCTAATCACTGTGGTATTTCCCCAGCCTTACTTAGGGTGTGTCCTGCAATGTTTGCCTCATTCACTGTCCCTTTGCAGTGTTAACTTTGAAATCCGCGGTAGGCCGTCTGAATGGCCACATGGAGAATGAGGCCTTAGGCGCTGGGTCACCTTATGCACTTGGCCTGCGCAGCGCATCAACAGGTTCCGCAGCAGGCTCCGGACTCACCTGGGTGCTGTGGTGGCCGGCCGTCTCCGCTGTGCCTGCTCGCTGTATCCATTATCACCAACTCTGGCCGCGGACACGAGTCGCTGTGTGTCTCCAGCTCCGCTGTCTGGCAGTGACTGCATGGGCTTCAGGCCACCCCTGTCGCAGTTACAGGAAATCTCAAGCCGCTGATGACATTTTAATTAGGATCGTTATGCAGAATTATAGCTATGGCCCTCGGAGCGATTTTAATGCGCTGCCTTCTTCGATCGTGCTCTGTGGACCCGCACTCCCCCGAACATTCAAAGATGATGAATTTATTTTACATCTTTATGTAGTGCAACATAACCAACGTGGTATCTGCCCACTTAACAAATTTCAGCAAGTTGAGTGAAATCTCTTACATTGTAGACATAATAACAGAGATAGAAACCGCGAAAGGCGATAAAACATGCATATTGTTTCTTAGTGAAGTAACGTGATAAGCATACATTGGAGAGAGCCTGGAGTACTGAATAAGAAGTGATGGAGGAACAGGCAAGCTTTAAGAACATCGGCAGAAATTGATAGGAAAAAGTACAAAAGGGAAAAGAGAACGACTTGGCAGACAAGCGAAGAGTGAGCAGAAGGCAAGCATACAGTGAGCGCCATGAAAGCAGGAGAGAGATACTGGGGATTGGAAGAGGCGCTAATTTGAGATCCTCATTGGCGTGCCTAGATTTACAGTTCCTATATTAGTGCCTGCATTAAACCAACAGTGGGCATCATTGTGCTGTGGATGTCGACAATAGGCAAGAAATTACCAAAATTATGCAATGGCCATCAATATTACATTGATAGGCACCATCAGGCCTTGGATGCCCACAGGATGACAGTAATTTGTCATCAGTTTTAAACCAGGGGTTACACCCATCATGTCATGCTTGCTCACAGTATGCCAGTAATGACCACTAATGTGCCAGCCCAGGCATGAAACAAAGGGTGGGCTTCATCCTGCCATGGATGTTTCCAAAAGGCCCAAAATTACTATCTTCACTCTAGGGCAAACATTATGCCATGAGTGGGCACCACCATGCTATGGATGTCCTTATTATAACAAGAAATAGCCGCATTATGCCAGCGGCAACATTATACCAAGGGTGGAATAGTTTAACAGATTCAGACAAGCACAAGCATGCAGACACTTTGTCACTGCTCCCCTGCCATGCTTGACCTCTAACTGTTCCAGTGTCCAACACAGCAGGCCTTGCATTATGCTAATAGTCATACTGATTTTACTGGGCCTGAATGTAGGATACAAACAATCTGTAAACTAATAATTGTACTCTTAATCACTGAACACATTGGCACTGCTCTTAATTGATACTTGGAACCATTACAGAAGGGTGCTACCGCATGAGAACCATAACATGAGCGGGCCTCCATGATCGAACTCTACGAGAAACGCCATCCCACCTTATCTGAGGCCCCGATAGCTACCTGCGTACACTCACTGAGATATGCAATGGTCCATTGTGGCGAAAGAAGGCAACAAATACTTGAAAGAAGTATATACATGAGCTATCAGGTGACAATCCATGGCACAAGGCACTTCTTTACTGAACACAATGTACTCTCAGAGTTACTTGAGGAAAGAGTGGAGTCTGTCATGGATACTTAGTCGCAAAAGAATTCAACTAAAACTAATAAATGTTAAGTGGCTGCCTTCTATTGTCAAACCTCTATATGAGTTCTGCCGTGATACTTGATCAGCTCGATATTGCCTCTCGAGCACTCCTGTACGGTGTAGTTGATTTCCTGATATGCTAGTGCCTGGCTATTGCTATGCCTGGACAATTTATGCACTATATATACACAGTAGAGTATACACAGTAGAATATTCACAGTAGAGTGTATATATATATGTGTGTGTGTGTGTGTGTATATATATATATATATATATATATATATCTATGAATGCTCTTGCCCTCAATTGATCCCAACATTTTTATGATATAGATCAGTGATTCCCAACCTGTTGACTTCTGTGAACCCCCACTTTATCAATACTGGAATCCAGGGACCCACACTAAATCATTATTGGAATCCAGGGAACCCCCTCACCCACTGAGTCATTACTTTAAGGTGGAACCTAAATTATTAATAATATTTAATTTTCTCAGCACTCACGGACCCCCTGAGGAGGCTTTGCGGACCTCCAGGGGTCCCCGACCACAGGTTGGGAACCGCTGCTATAGATTGTTGCGTGGAATGGTTTCTTTAAACATTCTACCTTTATGATGTTTGATATTATCCTTTCTTAAAATACTACCATTTTCTCAGTGGTTCATTGCTACGGCCAAGGTAACTGTGTTTCGCTCATTATCATCTAATGAGCCTTATAAGAATTGCTTCATACTCAATTGCTTATTACACAGTTCAGTTGTTACTAACCAACTGTTTTACCTTGACGGCTTCATCATTGTTAACTCTGAACACGATGTCAAAACTATTCTTAAAACGTATCTAGTTGATGGTTGATAACTCTCTGACAAACCTATTGACCTTGGAGGAACAGTTCTCCTCCTTTCACCATACCTGTTACATAGTTTGGATGGGGTGGTGAGGGGTGTATGGGGTGTTTATGGTTTTTGTACCTGATGGAGAATTCTGGCTGCAGATTCCTGATCTTGGAATTTCCCAGGCATCAGGCTGGATGTGGAAGATTTTTCGTGAGCAGTACTGTACGCCGGTTGGTGGTGTCAAACAGCTCTCCGCAATGTCGTCTTCGCCAGGTGTGACATTGCGATCACCTACATAGGTGCCACCTCGAAACACTGATGTCAGTTCTTTTCCTTCCGCACCAGTTAGCACTGATACAGAGAAGAGCTACCCCTTTGTCGTTTTTGACAGTTTTTTTTCGACATTATGTCAACACATTTTTTGAGGACTTTTCCTTCTGGTGTGTCGAGGATGTCTTGAGGTAGATGGGGTTCAGACCGTGTGGCGCCTGTCACAGCTCCATGTCAGTTACAGACCTACATCTCATGTGTCTGTGGTGTCTCGAGTGCGGCCATGATTCCAAGTCGTGCTCAGTCTGCCGGGCCAGGGCTCTGAAGGCTTTGACAGCGCGGGCCTTGAAGCTGCCAATAGCCTGGCAGGAGACATTATGTTGCGTGGTTCCTAGGAGGTCTTGGTCCCGATCGAGAAGAAGGTCGTGGAACCATTCCATGAGCCCATGTCCTCTTCTTCCCACTCCAAGTCATCGGGTCATTCAAGAAAGAGCATAAGGAGCACAAGAAGCAGAAGCATGTTTTGACTTCTACTAGTCTGTCACCCAACGCAGCAAAGAAACATCGGCGATTGCAGCACTGTTCTGAGGAGCCGTTGCCAGGTTCAACTTCGCGCCTCCCTGCTCTTCCGGGAGCCGGAGAGACCCCGCTTAGGTGAGACATTTACGAGGCCATGTGCTGCGTGTTTGAGCAGGCCAACCCTAGGAGCGCCTTCGGGCCCTGTTGGGTCAGATGGGCCCCCTCAGGTTCCGTGCTGACAGGTTTAGACTAGGCTCTGATGGACCTCTGTGGAGCCGATCACGGATCTGGGCTGGTACCGGTCAGGCCACCGTGACCTTCCCCAATGCCGGTCCTGTAGCCGATGCCCCATTTGGATCCCCGAGTCAGACACAGAGCCGGAACAGAGTCAACCGACGCCAGTTCTGGCTCTGCCAGGAACCTCGTTTTCTAGGTCGGTGCCTGAGCCCTATTCTGAAGGGTGAGACTTCAGGGAAGAATTGGAGGGCTCACTGGGCCTTTAGAATACCAGTTGGAAAGCTTGGAAAGCATGGACCAGTGTGAGGAACTGGATACTGCCAGCAGACTGGATACCTCTCCAGATGCTGGCATGCTTTCTCCCCCTACCATGGCTATGAAGGAGGGAGCAACATAGGCTGTGGTGGTGAAGAAGATGACTGAGGTCCTCAGCCTCGATGTGCCATCTGTGGTAGTGAAGACGAACATCTTGACAGAAGTGCTTCAACTGGGAGCTTACTCCTCCAAACCTCTGCTCCCTTTTAATGGACCAATTTCCTACTTGGGAACTTGGTCCAAGCCCAGCAGAGGGGCTCCTTTGAACAGGACAATTGCCTGCTGCCATCACCTCATGCCCTATACTGAGTCCAGGCAGCCCTTGGTGATAGTGTTTGTGTCCAGATAGCAAAATCTCTCTAGTGGTAGCTGTGGTGAGCTGCTAAAGCTTCTCTAGGAGGAGTGTAAAGCACTTATATAGTCAGTCAGTAACCAATCACAAGAAAAAACCACACCAGACGTTGCAAAAATAAAGGTTTCTTTATTACAACACTATAGCTAAACTAACATTGGTATATCTTCTTCTGGATATAGCAACACACAAAAATATACACTCAGTAACGGTCAACAAAAGCATAAAAATACATAGAGCCCTATGGGGGGCAAACCATATACTAAGAAAGTGGTATAAGAACAGAGGTGCCCAATCAAGGTAGGTGTGTTAAGATCCAAGGGGCTGAGGGAGTAGGAAATCACCAGAGGTAAGGACTAGAAATCCCACAGGTGCCCGGGTGCAGAGCTGTTATCGAGCTGTGTGTCATATAGGCTAACACAGGACCATCATTGTTGGATTTCTATGGATTCAGAACCCTTCCCAGGAGACCCCAAGGAAACCAGTTGGCACAAAGAATGTTGGAGAGTGCCCCCAGCCTTGGATACCCAGAAGACTGGAGTACCTACACCAGGAAGCCCAATGCATAGGGGTGAAGTGGTGTTGGAAACCCTCGTTGGAGTCAGTGGGAGCCTCGGTTGTCCAGCTGCTGTCGCGACCTGTGGACCAGGCTTGTGGAACTAAAAGGTGGAGTCCGGAGGAGAAGAATCTGGAAAAAAAGGGGACAGTGACCAGACCATTCATAGATGTCCAGATAGTGCATGTAGGCAATGCCCACCCTATTGAAGGTGAAGTTCTTGCAGGACGGTTAAAGAAGAAGTCCAGCTTGGGGAGTCCAGGGTGATGCAAGGAATCCTTGAAGTTGTACATGACCTGTCTCGCGCTGGTCGCCGGATTGCAGAAGGGTCAGCGGCCAGCAGGGCCAGTAACAAGCCTTGGCAAATGCAAATCACAGTTGCAAGGAAATTTGCAGATTTTGGAGGACCAGCAAGGTCCTAGTGATCCAACCTTTGGTCGGGAGTCGGGGTAGGCCTTTAGCAGGAAAGAAAGCCAGCCGGAGTTGGAGGAGTTCCCAATAGTGACCTACTGGCAGCAGGCATAGGCAGTCATAAGGAGGCCTCAGCAGCACAACAAAACAGGAGTTGCACATCACAAGAGCTGCAGAGTGGAAGCTGAATCTGGAGTTGCAGAGTGCTGGAGGCTGGGGTTTCTAGGAGCTCAAAGATCTTCTAGGGGGAAGATCCAACAAGCCTTGGCAAGAGCAGCAGTATGTGTAGAGGTTCCATTCCATAGGCTGCAGCAAGGGTCCTCCATCTCCCAAGTTGGCCACAAGATAAGTTGGACCTGGAGAGGACCACAGAACCACCAACTGTGAGCATAGCCTTTACGTTTCCGTGGGATAACAGGATCCACGAGCCAGTTGTTGT
This sequence comes from Pleurodeles waltl, assembly GCF_031143425.1. Lineage (NCBI taxonomy): Eukaryota > Metazoa > Chordata > Amphibia > Caudata > Salamandridae > Pleurodeles > Pleurodeles waltl. Next base: position 418,761,477 of record NC_090447.1, on the reverse strand, counting down.
CTTGAGATACCTGCGGATGCAGGGAAGTGACTCCTTTACTCCAAGGGAGATTCCTTCTTGCTTCTTGGATGCAGGCAGAGTGCTTGTGACCCTGGAGGATCCACAGCAACGGATGTTGCAGCAATCTTGCAAGAGATGGAGAAACAATGTTGAGTGGGAGCGCTCCTAGGTAAATACAGTCTTGTTTCAGTTCCAAAAGCAGACCAGCAGTGATTCCAGAGGCCAGGCGCAGAATATGTCTTGCAGAGAATTCCTGAAGAGTCTTGCTCGACAAATCAGAGGACCCACCCTCGGGTAGCCCTTAAGTAACCCTAAAAGGGGGCTGGTCATTCTGTGAAGTGACCCACCTATCTGGGTGGTTCAGGGATGTCATCTACCTGGCCTAACAAGTCATTTGCTCCCAGGGGCCTTTGCACATCTTATTTTCAAGATGGCAGAATCAAGTGGCCACCTGGTATAGCTCTGTGCACCTTCCAAGGAGAGGAACTGGACAGGGGAGTGGTTACTGCCCTGTCCTTTGCATGGTTTTGTGCCAGAGCATGAACCAGGAGTACCTGAACTGGTGCAAACTGGATTATGCAAGGAGGAACACCATATGTGCCCTATAAAGCAGTCTGGTGGCACTCAGAGGGCACCCCACCCCAGAGATGCCTATTTCAAAGGGAGAGGTGGTCACTCCTCTCTCTTGAAGGAAATCCTTTATTCTGCCTTCCCTGCTTGAGTTAGGCTCAGCAGCAGGAAGACAGAATAGTGTCTGGAGTCAGCAGCAGCATGGGCTAGCAGCCAGACCATGTAGGGCTGCACAGGCAGAACTGGGGTATCCTCTAAGGAACCCCCAGAGTACATGGGATCATGCAACTACCACTGGAATCAGTGTAGTTGCATGATTCCAACACATTTGATACCAAACATGCCTAGGTTCAGCCAAGGCATTATGTAGATGCAGTGCTTGTGCTGACCTGTGTCCACTCTATAACTTAAAATGGGTTCCCCGCACTTTCAAAGCCCAGGGACTGGAGTCTGGGGTTTGTAGGGGTACCCTGCTCATGCAGGAGTACCTAACACTTAGGGACATGCGCCCTTCCCTTGGGCTGAAAGATCTATCAGAGGGGTGACTTAGTGTCTAAGTGCAGTGACCATGATATAAGGCAAACCTTATATCTGAAGGGAAAGGTGCATTCATCATTTAACGCAGGCTACAATGGCAGGCCTGCAGACCTGGGTGGCACAATGCATGCTGCATCCCATGGGGGTCCCTTGGTGTTCCAGTGCCCTGGGTACCTAAGTGCTATATACTAGAGACTTACATGGGTGCACCAGTATGCCAATTGTGGGTGTAAAATGTTTACCAGCAACCAGATTTAGATGCAACAGCAGACACTGGGGTCCTGATTAGTAGGATCGCAGTGCACTACAGTCTTAACACACTGACACCAGTCAAAAAGCGAGGGTAACTATGTCAGAAAGATGCTACTTTACTACACTGAGGACCCAGCTTTCCTCACCAAACACCCACCCCTGAGAGCTTGGTAGTCCAAGCCTCTGCCTCCCATGGCACGTTCCCTTTCGCACCTATGGACAGTGAATCTAAGAGACTGGATAGCTTAGGAAAGAAGGTGTTTACTGCTCCCAGCCTTGCATTGCGACCAGTGAACACTGCATGCTTATTGGGTCGCTATTTCCACCCTTTGTGGGATATGGTTGCACAGGTGCTGCCACAGGTCCTGGAGGAGGCCCGGGCCATTCTCTCCTAAGCGGTGAAAGACGCAGCCAGTTTCACCATTAAGTGTGGTTTAGATACAACATACTTGCTTGGCAGACACCACACCTGGCTGAGATCATCTTGCTTTTCAGGGGATCCCCAGTCTTCCCTCATGGACGTGTCCTTTAAGGGCAATTGTCTCTTCAGAAACAAGGCAGATTCAGCACTGTAGCGCTTTAAGGACTCACGGGAGACAACCAAGTCCTTGGGCCTCTCAGCTTCCCCACGTCATTCCCAGGCTGCCTTCCTCCTCCTCCCCCCCCTTTGTGGATGCAGAAAGGACGTGCAACTGGGTCCACCCTGTTCCGACCAGTACCCCGCTTAAGATTCCCAGGCTATGCATGGGCATGGTTTATACAGACACCGTGGGTCAGGTGGCCAGAGATCTGCCACAACCACCACCCTCCCATGCAGCCGCAGCCCATAAGTTCTCCTAATCTTTCTCTACAAGATCATGGGCGTCCAGTTGGTGGCAAAATCCACTATCATCTCCACCACTGGCAGTCCATAAAATCGGGCAGGTGTATTTTACTGATCAATTGGAGAGGCTACTCTCTCCCCTTCCAATCCTACCCATCCCCTATATCTCCAACTCATGATCGGCTGATGGAGGATCATTTGTCCTTGCTCTATGAGGAGGTCACGGCTGTCTTGGCCAAGAAAGCCATAGAGAGGGTTCCGATGTCAGAAGTAGGCAGTGGTTGCTACTGCCACTACTTTCTGATACCCAAAAAGAGCAAAGGTCTTCAGCCTATCTTAAATCTGCAAACTCTTAATCTCTTTCTCAAGAAAGAGAAATTCAAGATGCTCACATTGGCTCAGGTCTTGTCTGCCCCAGTCCACAGAGGCTGGATGGTAGTAATGGACTTGCAGGCCGAGTATTTTCCTATTCCCGTTTTGCCCGCCCACAAACGCTACCTGCAGTTTATTGGTAGATCAAAAGCACTTTCAGTTTACCGTTCTCCCATTGGCCTTAGCAGCGTACCTCGGGTGTTCACCAAGGTGACGGCTTTGGTAGTGGCTCATATGCAGAGATCAAAGGTACCAGCTTTCCCCCTCTCAATGACTTCAGGCTGTCTTCTCCCACCTCCAGACCACGGCAGACCTCCTGCATTTGATAGTGTTCACTATAAATGAGCTGAAATCCCACCTGACTCCCTCTTAGACGCTTCTTTTCATCGGAGCTGTTCTGGCCACAGCGCAGTTTTGTATTAGTTTTGAGCAGCAAGTCCAAGATATTCAGGCTATGATGCCAATGTTTCATCCTCTATCCTGGATTTCTGTGAGAATGACTCAGGCTGCTGATCCTCATGGCCTCTTGCATCCTGCTGGTGACACATGCCAGATGGCATATGCTGGCTCTGCAGTGGGACCTGAAGTTCCAGTGGCTGTAGCATCAGCGGAATCTTTTCGGCATGGTCCAGATCTCAGCGGGAACTGCAAAAGACCTGCACTGGTGGCTAACAAATCGCAATTGCATCAGAAGCAGGCTCCTCTCCCTTCCTCAACCAAATCTCACAGTAGTGACGGATGTGTCACTACTGGGATGGGGCAGCCAACTGGGAGAGTTGGGGATTGGAGGACTCTGTTCGCTGGCTGAATCGCAACTTCATATCTACTTGCAGAAGATCTGAGCGATCCGATTGGCACTAAAAGCCTTCCTACACTCCATCAAGGGAATGCTAGAGCTGGTGTTCAAGGAGAACACCACCGCCATGTGGTACTGCAACAAACAGGGCAGTGTGGGGCCGTGGACCCTTTGTCAAGAGGCCCTGCAATTCTGGACTTAGCTGGAACAGCAGGGCATATCCTTGGTGGTTCAACACCTAGCAGGTTCTCTGAACGCCAGAGCGGACCAACTCAGCCGCCAATGCCTAGCAGATCACAAATGGCGTCTCCATCCCAGGATGATGATATGTCTGTTTCAGCAGTGGGAAGAGCCTGGGTTAGAGATGTTCACCTCCGATCAGAATGTGTAGTGTAGCCGTTTTGCTCGCTGGTGTTTTCCAAGGCAGCTATTGACCGAGGATTCTTTTTGTCTCGAGTGGAGTTCAGACCTTCTATATGCCATTCCGCCCATACCCCTTCTGCCCAGAGTTCTCAAGAAGATCAGGAACAACCAGGCTCAAGTCAGTTTTGTGGCTCCAAACTGGGCACGGATAGTCTGGTATCCTGAGCTTCTGACCATGAGCATGATCCTCCGATCAGGCTGCTCCTTTGGGCAGAGGCAGGGGATGGTACTCCAGCAGAACCTGTCAACTCTGTGCCTTCTTATATGGAGGTTGAGCGGGTGCAGTTCACACCTTTCGACCTTCCTCTTGAAGTCTGTTATGTCATTCTGGCAGCCAGGCACCCCTATACCAAGACAGTATGCCCCTGCAGATGGAAGAAATGTGTAATTTATTGTTCTGAGCAGAGAAATCTATAGAACTGCTTTATGCTTCTGTCTGCTGGCCTTCTTTTACTCTTACCCTTGCCCAGCAGGACTCTGCTTTGGGTACTCTGAGGGGTTACCTTTCTGCTTTGTCTGCCTTTTTGCAGTTGCCTGGCCAACCATATTTATTTAAGTCCCATGTTGGAAATATCTCCCAATGGGTCATTCTCTGCTTTAAAGTCTGCTATGCATTGGCCAAGAAGCATCCCCCTGAGGGCTTGCGACCTAATTCCACCCGAGCCAAAGCTGTGACCACTGCATTAGCATGTGGAGTCCCAGTCGTGGTCATCTGCCAGGCAGCAACCTGGGCATCATTGCACACGTTCACCAAACATTAATGCCTGGGCAATCAAGTCTGCAGGGATGGGCATTTCACCCGTTCAAGCTTGCAGGACTTCCTAGTTTAGCTAACTTGTCTGCAACCTACTACTGGGGGTGATATTGCTTGGGTATCTGTTCAAAGGTAGGGAATCTGCGGCTAGAAGTCTCTATCAGATGAACAAGTTACTTACCTTGGGTAACACTGTATCCGGTAGAGACAATATCTAGTCTCAGATTCCTTACCGTCCCACCCATCCTCCCTGCCTTGTTGACTGTTCTCTAGGGTTAGGGAAACTCTTTCAGGGTCCTAGGTTGGGCACACCAATGTCAGTGCACTTCATGACTTCTCACTCCTGGTGTGAAAAGTAAGTGACTGCAGCACGCCCAGGTGGCATCTATGTAGGTACTGCAAAGTCACTTCTGGCACGGACGTTGCCAACACGCAGAGACAATAGGCGCCACCTCCCGGCGTGTAGAGGAACTGCTCACAAAAAAATCCTCTGATCCAGTCTGACTCCTGGGAAATGCAAAAATAAGAAATCTGAGGCTAGATATTGTCTTTACCAGATAAGGCATTAACAAAGGTAAGTAACTTTTTGTTTTGCTTAGTTCTGTTGTTTTTTTGTTTGTTTTACTTTTCCACTAATGTTACCTGTTTCCATATCAAGCAGACCTCTATACCTATCATAAGTATGCATTGTACTCTTAAATGCTTATGATGTATTTCTACCACCAATGACTCAATATATAATTGGGCATAAACTAACCGCTTTTTTTACAGCTACTCAAGCATTGAAGCCTAACTTTCAGTCCAAAAGTATATTTCTCTCAAAATTGTTCTATGCAGCATCACACAGACTAAGCTACATGGTCTACTCAGAGCCCGCGACTTCCTTAATACATTTTCATGACATTCCCTGAACAGATCACAAAGAAAGTATCCATTGACCACCGAAACACAAAGAGAAAAATAAAAATGGCTACTTACATAAATTACATAAATCATGTGGTGATTTCATCCTACTTCAGGTTGATACCACACATATCTCATACCTTAAAAACAGACAATTTGGCGCTATTCTCGACAGAAACTCCTACTTCACCTGCTGACCACCAAAAGCCCATAAAGCTTTAAAGAACCTTTGCTCCAGATTCTACCTCATTTATACATGGTGAAATCAAAACCTAGATGAGCGAGACTACACGTTCTACTGAGCCCCACACAGTTCATACTTGCGCATTGCCTATTTGTTTATAACAGGACTTTCGATTAGTAATGTGGACCAGACATCCATCGAACCAAGGCTAATTTCTAACCACTCTTTACATCGCATTATCTATAACAGCTGCTTCCACAGATACAAAACATAAATGGAGATAAAATGATGAAATCTTCTACAACCAAAACAATATCAAAATAATCGAGGAAGCCATGCAAAACGTCCTGGTTGAAAATAAGGAAACTGACTCTAAAGGAATTAACTAGATGGGAAGCACTGAAGGTGATAATAGGAGGCTTTATTATCAAACTCAAATCTAGAATGAACAAATTGCAAACTTTAACTGGAAAAACAAATTATGGTATTGGAAAAACAGCAAACCTCTACTAGATCCAAATGCGCCTTAAACAGGATTGCCAGGAAAAATATGAATACAATAAAATCTCAAGCACCAGGGCAGGCCTTTGGGTCAATAAAGAGAAAAGCATTAAACTATGTGTATCTAACAAAGCTGAGAAATCACTGGCGGCATACTTAAATTATAGAATACAAAGGCACTCTATAAATGCAATAAAAGATAAAAACTGACTTGTCCTCATTAATCCAAATAAAATCGCTGACATTTTTAAAGATTTCTAAAAAGAATTATACTCCGTTAATACCCCAGTAAACAAAAGAAAATACAACATACATCTACATAATGCTAGATTGGCTAAACTGACAAATGAGATGAAATTGATTAACAGGCCCATCTCAAAGGAGGAATTGTCTAATGCAGTTCAAAAGCTTAAAATAGGAAAAGCCCTAGGGCCAAACAAGTACGCTGCACAATATTGTAAAATGTTCTCCTCTGTAATTAATCCCCCCTTATTAAATCGATTCACACATTCCACTAATACCGGCCAGCTCTTGAGTACACCAGCAGAGGCTATCGTATCTGTTATTCCTATGGATGGAAAAGATGCAGTGTTACCAAAAAACTACAGACCTATTTCATTGCTAAATCTGGGCTGTAATATTTATTTAATTATACTGTCAGCCAGATTGCAGAAATACTTATCTAAACTCATACACCCATCTCAAGTTGATTTCTTAAAAATAGATTATCCAATGATAATACAAGAAAACTTTGACACATCATTAAAAAATGCCAAAAACTCTCCATGCCCCAATAGATGTTGAAAGGTGTTTGATAAAGTTAATAGATATTACCTAAACTCAGCCCTCAAGAAATTCAGTTTGGGTGAAGAACTGTATGATAATGGCACTATACTACAACCTGATTGCTCGGGTTAGACCCTGGGGCACTATTTCCAATCCCTTCCAGCTAGAACAGGGGACTAGGCAACTCTGGCCACTTTAGCTATCCTCTTCTTCTTAGTGTTTAAGCAATTCCTTCACTACCTGAGGGAAATCACAGAAATAACAGGTGTCCTATTCGGAAGAACTGCTATAAAAAGGCTGCCTACATAGACAACATCTTAATAATTATGGAAGACACTACCTCCTCTATTAATCCTTTAATGTCATCAGAGAAAGTTCTCTGCTTTTGAGCTACCTGCTAAATAGAGATAAATCTGAGGTTAAACTTTTAAAGAACTATGGCTCCAAAGAAATGTTAGGAGCCTCCGGTCTTGCATGACAACCAAATGATATCAAATACCTAGGGATAACATTTTCCAGTAACCTCATCGACACCATCAAACACAATGAAGTGCTTTTCTTCAAAAAGATTAACACATTACTTGAAGACTGGTCAGCCACGTTTCTTTCATGGTGGAGAAGAGCTGAAACTCTGAAAATGATGATTACCTCAATAGTTAATAGTCTGTTATCTAATCAGTATGCTACAACTGACACTTGGTGAAGACTTGCAACATAAACTTGACCCCATATGCAACAAATTCTTATGACAAAATAAAAAAATTATCTAAAAAAAAACTCTTACTCCATAAAGACCTGGGTGGTATTGGCGTTCCTAATTTTAAGAATTAACAAACTGCCTTCCTTTTCAAACAATGCACTAATTTGTTCAGTAATGAGGTATACTGCAAACCATTATGGATAGATTTGGAAACGTCCCTACTACAAGACAGGCCCATTATTTCATAACTGACGTTAAAAATGTGTCACCCTCCCCACTCTAGGTACATCATGAGCAACACTTAAAAAGCCTTATTGAAAATAAACTTTTATTCTGAAATCAGAATCCGATATTCCAGTTTGGCCTCCCTTTGGCACAACCAGAAAATTACAATTGATGGAAAACCAATTCTGTGGGATGACTAGTCAAAGAAAGAAATTAACCTGGTTAGACACCTCTACACTGAGGACATTCCACTTTCCTTAACCAACCTCTAAGAAAGCTATCTAGTAAATAACTTGGACCTTTACAAATTGCTAAAACTAAAGGTGCAACTATCTAAGTACCCAGACTTGAATAAGGATCCATCTTTACTCTCCCTTATTACGAACTTATGTAAGTCTGGTCACACAGTCTCTAAGGCCTACAAGCTGCTCTCACCAAAATCAACTAAACTACAATTGCAAAATTAACAAAATTAGGAGTCAGAAATACACAAGAATAACGTAAATGTTAGCTGAAATAGCATTTGCAAATCTTCATTCATGAATAAAGTAACACCAATGCTGTCTCAGACTAAATTTATGCTCATTCACAGATCCTTTTGGACCCACGGAAAATTATACAGGCTCCAACTAAGACAAGACTCTCTAAGATACCTATTACACATGCTCTTCTACTGCCCCACATTAGAAAAGTACTGGAAGAACATCTTTGATTTCATAAACAAATTACTCCTGCACCATAACTTTCTTTTATAATTCTTGAACAGTTTGATCCACAAATATCTCAGGAATCAGAAACAATCTTATAGATCTAATGCTAATATTTGTGTGCAAACTATTCCTCTCTAACTGGAAGAATACTAGTGTGGTGCTTTTCCACATGTCACAAGATTGTCTCTCTTGACTCGGAGCAGACAATATCTCCCTACAACTCACACCTTTGCGTTCTCCCAACAGACCCATGTTGGACTCGCTTGAATCTACTATTCTTTATACCAAACCTCCTTAAAATGGCAATCTCATTACACCATCTCGTTAAAAAAGAGTCTGTGATGCTCACCGCATCCTGATTATTTATCAATTGCCAAATAATACAACTTGAAGGGGACAAGTATTTAGCCTACTTGCATTTGGTTAAAGGAGAATTGAGTTGGAGTAGCAGGCAGAAGACTTAACAGAAGTTGTTAGAGTAATTTGGATTTGCTTTAACTTTTATTCGTGGATCACGTGTCCCACCATGCGGCAAACAAATCATGTCCTATTGAGAAACATATGAGGCTGGAACAAGGAGGGGCTGCATTTACCCACATGTTCTTTAGTAGTTTTGATTGGTGATTTGACTGATTAAGTTTGGAAATGGGGTTGATGAGTTCTATGTGTGTAACTCTCAGCCATGTGAGGGCAAGGTCAGTTAGGTTGAAGTGAGATAGATGCTTCATCTTTTTGATCTTTGTGATCTTGGTATTGAAGTTGCAAATTCTTCACATTTCTTGTTTGGATCAGATATATTGGATATGGGTGTAGGATTAGTGGCAACTTTGACTATCTTAGCAAGTTTTTGTGCTCTGTTTCGAACCAGATCAATGTGAGATTTGATCAGCTGTGATTAGTTTTCCAATGTACCATTTATATTATCCTCTGGCAGTGCAGAGATGTTACCGGTCACTTCTACACGTGCACTTCCCTTTAACAGTAACTCACTTTTCAATGTCTTTACTTCCCCTGATGTTCCAAATTTGTTGATAACTATAAATTCAAAATGTTGATGTTTCTTTCTACTCCACATCATGTATCCTTATAGATTTGATTGTGCAAATAATCTATGATGGATACTTCTAACCACAGAGTCCTCACGTTTAGAATATCCCCACATACCAGACTGGATCTAAAAGATTTTTCAGCATAGTCCCTGGATTCCAGTAGGTGATGTCATGCAGCTCTGCATTAACCTCATTCCTCCCTGGAAGTGACAGTTGGAGTTGGAGCTGCATGTAAGCCTAAACCCTGTGTGCTTACATTTGTTCCTTTAATTTCATGCCTTTGTATGCGTATCCAGAGCTGGCTTCTAACTTCTTTTTCATCAGTTGATGACTTTTTTCTTGAAATTCTTTCTAGTATGCAAGGGAACATGTCTTATCCTAAAACTAGAGGGTTTAATATTTCAGGGATTGTTACAAGCAGATATTATTGCCAGATCCTCACAAGGTGTGTCAATGGTATTTGGGTTCTCACCACAACTCTAAGTTGTGTGAGGAGTGTACCCTTATGCATCCTAAGGCAGCACAGGATCGTGAAGCCAAGCTATACATCGCCAAACACTGCAGGAAGTCTCATATGCCCCTCTTAAAGTTGAACGTGGACCTGTTACCACTATATGGGTCACTCGCATAGCTAATGTTCATTGCGGTTCAAGTGTTCCAGGTAGGCGAAGTCCAAGAAGAAGCATAAAGCATAATAATTCCAAGTGTGTCTTATCCAATACCTGCTTTTGTTATGCAGCACTCTACTCCTGAGAGCCTTGTAGTTTGTGCTTCTCTGAGCAGGATTAATGCCAGTTTATCCAATATGACACCCCCTCCCCACCCCTGTAGACAACGAGCCCAAGAGAGAGCTCAAACAGTAAAAGAGAAAAGGTGATCACGGTGAGGCTAAGAAAAAGAAGAGTGAGCCAGTACAAGGCATAAGTAATACTCCTGACACCATACCCAGATTATGAAAGTTAATGCAGATGCTACAGGAGGGGGTCCCTGATGACGAGCCTCAGGAACAGGGTGGCTGGGAATGGCCTACATAAAAAGAAATGGAAAGAGGAGCTGCTTAAAACCCTCAAAATGGGCAATACTGATGGAGAGTGTGTGCATTAGTCTGAAAGGCTGTGAGCTGAACTGGAAATATGCTGGATACCAATATGGGGTGCCAATCATCCCACAGTCGGAAGTACTTGTGTAGTCTGGGTCTCAAGGTTGAGACTACTCCAGACTGCCGCACACACACTCAACTTTACCGGAATTACCCATTTTGGGGGGTTTTAAGCAGCACCTCTTTACATTTCTTTTTAGGTAGGCCGTTCCCAGTCACCCTGTTCCTGAGTTTTGTCACCAGGGACCGCCTCCTTTAGCAACTTTATTACCTTTCATATGAATGTGGCCTATGTCTTGTTCTGGCTCACTTTTCATTTTTTAGCCTCATTCTGGGCACTCTTTCTTTTTTATTGTTTCAGTTCTCTCTCTCAAGCTCGTTATAGCCCGCTAAGTCCTAATGATTATCCCTCCACTTATTGGGATCAAAACACTGTTGACTTTAAAAACATAGTCCCTATATGATTGTTAAGAATTTGCTGTAAAGGGCTATGCTGTTCTTGTGTTTGTTGGTACACTTGTTAATTTTTTATCTCGATTTTTCACTTGAGTGTATCACATCTAAAGAGAGCATGTATATTTTGCACCAATATTTACTGTGCCGCTATCTGTCTTGAAATTGTTCTTCATAAACTCTTTTGAATACATTTCATTCGCCATTTGGTTCTTTGCATCTAAAGTATTGTTACTAGGGACCAGTGTGTTTCTGTTAGTTATTACTCCAGGACCCCAATGATCCTCGAGTCTCTTCTGTTGAAATATCAGTGTGTTAGCACATCGAGCATCTATCCTGAATATTTCTTATGCCACAATGTTTGCATCACTGCACACGTTCACCAAGCACAGCTGCCTTGACAGAGAGGGTGGACTGCAAGGTCATTGTGGCTGTTTGATTCTTCAAGACGTTTCGGTCTGAGTCATTCCACAGACCTACCACTTGGATAATACTGCTTTGATATCTATTTTAAAGATGAGGAATCTACGTATATAAGTATTCATCAGAATAACAAGATACTTACCTTCGATAGCACTGTCATTGATGAATACTCTAACAGTTAATTGCTCACTGCCCTCCCAACTTCCCATTCAGTGGAATGTCTTCTTTTCCATCTAAAATTATCATAAATTAGACATTGGTACAAAGGCAAAGTTAATTCGTTTTTGGACTCTGGTTCCAAGAATGAGGACAGTGTCAAGAAAGAAACTGATATCAGAGCACTTGGGTAGTGTTGATATGGAGCACCAGCTATCCCTTCCAGGGCGGAACAAGTTTGATGTGGAGCTACACAATGCCACCTGCTGGGGTGCAGGGACTATGCCAAAAATCTGATGCTTGGGGGTATTCTAAAGGTAGGAATCTGCAATTAGAGTATCCACTTCTTCTGTTTCTTAAGGTTCACTTTACTGTCTAATTTTACCTTGTTACCATGTTCAATATGTAAAACAATAATCTTAAAAAATGATCTGTTTGGTAATGCTAAACTAATTGATATTTCTTTCTTGCTAGGTATATGCTTGGGGGGACAATGATCACGGTCAACAGGGGAATGGAACTACAACGGTCAACAGAAAGCCCACGCTGGTTCATGGCCTGGAAGGGCAGAAAATAACCCGTGTAGCCTGTGGTTCCTCCCACAGTGTATCCTGGACCACTCTGGATGTAGCAACACCCTCTGTTCATGAGCCAGTTTTATTCCAAACTGCCAGGGATCCTCTTGGAGCTTCCTACCTCGGTAGGTTTCCTTGTCACTGTTAACATTGTGTCCTTTTCCTTGTGTCGGGCCAGTTTATGTAGCTAACAATGTGGAGATTCTAAAGACAATACCTTTATCAGAATACACAAACTATCCTTATTCCATCCTGTAATAAGGTGGATATGTGCTTAACATTACAATTCTTTAGCATTCTTTTCTCTTTTTATACTTTGTCTCATATACCTAGAGTGAGCATTACATTTATTGTATGCAAGCCTGTGGAAGATGGTGCCATTCTTATTTTATTTGTCTGCTGTATGCCAATATTTAGAAAGATCTAAGATGTAGCATTTCCACAACTAACCATGGGGTTATTCAAATGGTGACAATTTCCGGTGGGAGGAAGATAAATTAAAGCCACTTTTGGCTTTTTAAGATTGGGGTTGTCCTGTCTGAATCAGGTCTGTTGACATGCATGGTGCTTGTCCCCTGCCAGTTTCCAGAATGTATGATGTTTAGAAGACTACACATCTTAAATGTGTCCAGAAGTTGATTTGGACCATAATCCCAGTTAGTACAGTATACTACCAGTTTAAGGCAGTTTGCAGATAACTTGTCACAGGGGGCTGGCAAGACATGGTTACCACAGTCTTTTAACCAGACCTCTGTTAAGTATTATTGGCATAATAAATTGCATAATTGAGTATTAAATGACAATCTTTTTTTACTTGGAAAGGACACTTTCTGAGCAGCAGTCTGTTGAGTTGTAGCCTGTCAGTCAGTGATGAATAAGAGTCACTTGCAGTAAAAGTGTAAAGTCAGCCCTTCAATGGCAACAAAGAGAGCTTATTTATAATAGTCCACCCTTACCACTGCAAGCGCGCCTGGACCTTAGTAAGTAAACTTACAAGGGGACGCGTATAGGCCGATGAACCTTTTGAATCGCATGGAGTATCCCAGTCATTTAGTGATCATTGGATCAGTCAGTAACTATCATTAACAAAACATTTTTTCTTAAATAGCCACAACTCGGTGAAAAGTTAACCAATTTTTATTTCCCTATTGATTACAATTCTAAATCATCTGTTAGACCAATCTTTATTAATTTTGTTCAATTATTAATTCGTCAATAAAACATCATCTTATAGCTTTGAGAAAACATATGCGTAAATGCACCTTCATACGCCAAAAGAATATCAGCATTAATAGAAGAGTTCAGCAGATAGCTAGTCAGTCATTTGTCACTGTCAACGTCACCCCTAACAGCCTACCTAACCAAGATTAGCATCAGCATGTGGGACTTCATGCAAAACAATTTAGAGAAGAAGCATTAATTTGGAAAAGATCTATCCAAGTGAGAATTCTACAATCCGTGCAGTTGGTACCTAGTCACATTTAGTCACATTTTCATAGCTACCTATCCACTGAATGGATCAGCAACAAAGTCAGACTTCGTCTTCAAGTCATCTGTTAGTCAGCCACGCATCAGGCTCTCAGAGTATGAGCCCAACGACAGAACCTCGAACAGCGTCTCATGACGTCATCAATTCTCCCCTCGCATATCCCACATCTCAAGTTTTAGTCCCTTGTCATGGCTTTTTATTAGGGTCTCCCAGTCCAACCCCCTAATTCCTAATTGGTCAGTCAGTCATTCAGCAGATATGACTTTAACCATCTACTATTTTCCTATTAATCCTTTCACAAGATGTGGATTGGTCCGCTAAACGATGTCCTCATCATCCGGCTCTTCAGGTATCAAAATTGTTGCATGTTCCTCTTCAGTTAGTGCCTTCATTGTTCAAGTCCTGGGAAAGTAAATTTAGCCTACTCTACACATAATTGTATTAAATTGTCTTCATCATCTCCTGTCCGCTGGTACATTGCAGAAAATTCTAGCTAAGCAACTTTAACATCGAGTGAGTCAAAGACAGATCATAGCAGCTTCTTGCAAACGCGGTTATTGTTTCTGCTCTCTGTGTGCGAGGCCTAGGAAGACTAGGCCTTAAGTTCAGCTAAGTTAACAATACAAATTGAAGTAAAACATAGGTTATACATTTCAATATGACATAGTACTACATTTTTCTTATATATTTTAATTATTTCATACAGTTTCAGTTATATTAGTACAATCTCGTATACATGGCGGTCGTACCCCGAGGGCACATTTTTATACGTGCACATTATTTTTCTCTACGATTAATTCTTCTACAAACTTTTCATTAATCAAACACAAAAACATCATTAATGATTTTCTAATTAGTATATATGCTTCAACACCGCCATTCCCTGTCATTCTGTAATTAAAAATTAGTCTGTGACAAAATGTTCATCTGGTACTGATAAGTCTGTTTATTTATTTGAGGGTTTTATAGAGTGCGCTCATTGATTACTTAACGTATTATGGCAACATTTGTTATCTGCAGATTCCTCACTTCTTAAATCTCCTCTGGGTGCCAGACTGGAGCTGAAAGAGTCTAAAAAGCACTCCTGTACTGGTAGGCTGCACTTGAGCCATAAAAACACCACCCTCATGCTTTGATGGCAGTTCCTTTTTGTCCCCGATCCAGAGTGGTGCTGTCATTGAAACTTTTGTTTTTCAAGGTCAGGAAATCGGACTCTGCTTATGGCAGTGCCGGCAGGATATCGCTTTCTAGGAAATCTGGGGTTAAGCACTGTCGTTCCTGCCATAAGTAGATAGCGATCCCCAACTCCAGTAAGGTGTGTTTGTGGTGTCTGGTGCCCAAGCATGATTCCAAGTCATGTGATAGATGTGGCCTTATGTATGTAAAGGCTACTAAAGAGTGGAAGTCCAAGTTGTTCACAATGTGGATTACGATGACCATAGGGGTTGGTGCTTTTCTAGATCCATGTCTTGCTAAATGTCTGCTCATTCACTGTTGACCCTCAAATCCTCCAAGACCTTGGACAAAGTTTAGAAAATGCACAAAAATCACAAGGAACTCTGTAGGTCAGCATCACAATGGCACTCTTGCTCCTGAGTTAGGTCTCCAATCTGTCATCATTTTTTTCTCACACAGCCTCCTCTGGCCTGGTTTCCTGGCATTTCCACCCGGTCCCCTGAGCTGACCCCAAATAAATTGCAACCTTTATTCAACCATGCATTCCTTGTTCCGTGAGGGGAGCCAGTGGGACCGGTGGGATTCTCTACTGGACTAAGGTCAAAGGTACTCCCTTGGCGCCACTCAGCCCTGTGCCATTCCAACACCAGCTGACACTATGCCTCCAATGAAAGCTGCACTGGTGGTGGTCCCACCGACGCAATTTTCAGAGAAGTTTCTGAAGTCCAGGGCCATTCTCATACCTTCTTGATGCCAATTGCGGATGCTGGTAGAGTCATAATATAGAACCTTTCCTTCAGACAAATACTTAAAGGATTTATTCAGGTCAGACTTGGATGCTATATCGATTCCAGTAGCATTTTCCAGTTTGAGGACTATAACAGCAGCAAAAGTGGTAATCGTCTCGCTCCTGCAGGTTTGGCTTTACAGAATACCAGCAAGTTAGATACTTAAACAGAAGTTGACTTGAGTGTCCTATGGGACCCCATCGTAGTAAGTGGCATTGTTCATAGCGGTCTTAAAGAAGGTGGCTGAGGTTGTCGAAATAACTTTGCCCTGGGAGGTAAAACAAGTCAAATATTTTAACAAAGATTTTGCAGCCACTGTCTTTGGCCTCAGAGCCCCTACTTCTCTTCACTAAGGCCCTAATGGAACCCATCCTAGTTGCCTTCTACAAATCAACTTCAGCCACAGATATGAACAATCAGGTTGGCCACCATCATCATCCAGCTCCTGGTGATACAAAGTTTCGGTTGACTTATCCTTCCTCTGAGAGTATAGTGGTGCAGATGCCCTACTCAAAGCAAATCTTTGGGTTCCTTTCCCACACCTACAGCTAACTGTGAATCTAAAATGATTGAGGCCATGGGGAAAATAGTGTTAGTGGCATGTGTTGCTGAAGATACTCATGTACCGAATTTTCCTGCCATCTAGTGTTGGGGTCAGACTTTTGCAAGTTGTTTTCCTTCACAGAAGTCTTTCAAGTCATGGGTTTTAGGGTGACTCCTCCCTTAGTTGGCAATGCATTTGGGCACTGACCCCATGTCACACTGGTTTTTGCCTCCATCTTGTTTGGACTTGTACCAATGGGGCTAATACTTTCTCAGTTCTCCTGACATCGCTCCTTGGACATTTGCCTCTCATAGACACCTAACTGGCAGGGCCAAGGGGCCTAATGTCCATCTCCTCAAGGACTTCTCCATGGAGAATGTATGCAGAGTAACGGAAAGGACACCCTTTCAGTATTGCTCTCAGTGCCCCACAAAATTCCTGTGGACCCACGATCACAAGGTGTGTAAAATCTGTCTCTCCCCTGACAACATCTTGACGGAGGCCATCCTCACATTCCTGGTGAAGAAAACTCTTCAGTACCAATGGGAGAGAAAGTGGGCACATCGGAGGATGCAAAGACAAGTCGTGAAAAACCCCCTCAACATCTTCGAGAAACATGACATTGAGTGAGTTGAGGAAGCAGGATCTTTGGGCATTATGTTCCACCAGCCGTTTGCCTAGCCTGGAGGCAGACCTATCTTCCCACTCTAGAGGAACAAGAGGCCCCTGTCACCTCCACTCCTTCCGGACCACGCAGAAAGGCTTCATCCATGAGTATATTTGGCACTGAGACACTCAACCAGGTCTCCCAAACGGCCTTGAGTCTCGGCAGAGCAATGCCCCTAGTGGGTCGGGCGTTGAGTCTGTTGGCAGTGACTCAGCTTTACGAGCCTCCACGGCCATTGGGCTGTGTGCGGCACTGATCAAAGACTTCAGAGCTGACAACGCTCCCACTTACAGTGTTGACCTTGCTCAACCATCGAGCCTGAAGATTCCTTATAAGCCTCTGGCCCTATCGAAGCAGAGAGCTCCTTTGATGCCAGCGCAGACAAAAGCCCTGGCTTCGAGCAGACGTTGGTGCCAAAGACTCAGAAAACGCACTCTGCACTGAAGACTTTCTAAGACAGGATCCAATTAGTCAGAGCAACCCATCCTCCAGCAGCTACACGAGGAGTTGGATGCAAGATAGAAGTGCCTGTTCATACATCTGCAGACTGGTAAAATCTCTACAAAGCTGCCTACAGAGACTTTGCTTCGGAAGAGGAAAATGACCTTTGAGGAAAAACTGACTTTGGAACCTCCCCCAGCATCTAAGCACAAGAGACGTAAGGATAGGTGCACCAGCCCCCTCCCATCTAATCCTCCTCCTTCTTCTCCATTGCCTCCTCTGCCTGCCCCATCACCACATACATCACCTTCTCCTTATATACCAGGGGGATCCCCTCTATTCTCTTGGGGAGAAAGTAACCCTTTACACCCTACCAACTGCTATGTTGCTCCTTTTGAGCTGGTGCCCATCGATGACCCATGAGACCATTATAATATTGATCCTCCCCAGGGAATCCTGACCCAGATCATTACCTGGTTAGGGCATCACCCCAGGTAATACCACCTCATATTATGAGAAAATACAGAGGACTTCCACATTCCACAAGGTGGACATGCATGTCCTCCTCGAGGATGCTAACTACTAGATGAAGGCACTGTCCACTATCTAGCAGACAGTCCATTTCCTCTGTTGAAGGGTATCCTGAAATCCACCTCAGACACCTTCAAGGATCCTGTCAAAGTGACCGTAATGACCAACCATACATAAGGGATCACACCCAACTCCCTTGTGGTCCATACTGCGCACAAGCGTGCTAATGGCCAGGCCATGGGTGGTACTCGTCTGCCATCATAGGAGAGCAGAGCAAGAATAGATGCATCTGGGAAGAGCTTAGCACTGCAGGCAGCCATCCAAGAAAGAACTGCCAACTCAGTTCTCTGGCTTTCCTGATACGGTCTGTAGGAAAGTACCCTCTTTTTGGTATGGTTACCCCCCACCTTTTGCCTGTTGTCAGTGTGTTTTGACTGTGTTCACTGGGGTACTGCTAACCAGGACCCCAGTGACTGTACTCTCTCCCTGTAAATTTGATTGTTATTGACTTTGTACATCCCACAATTGGCACACTGGTGCCCTCATATAAGTCCCTAGTATATGGTACCTAGGTACCCAGGGCATTGGGACACCAGGGGATCCCCATGGGCTGCAGCATGTACTGTTCCACCCAAGGGAGCCCATGCAAAATGTGTCTGCAGGCTTGCCGTTGCAGCCTGCGTGAAAAAGTGCATGCACCCTTTCACCACAGGTTGAGGCACCAGGTTACTGTAAGTTACCCCTATGGCAGGTCCTCCTAGCCCAGAGGGCAGGGTGTGCAAGTACCTGTGTATGAGTGTACCCCTGCATGAGCAGAGGTGCTCCTACGAACTCCACTTCGTAAGTTTGGGGAAGCCATTTTATCCATCTACTGGACACAGGGCTGGACTGTGTCCAGCTACATAATGGTAACTTCGAACTTGGGCATGTTTGGTATCAAACATGTTGGAATTGTATGATTCCATGCACTCTAGGGGCTCCTCAGAGGACCCCAGCTTTGCTCCTACCAGTTTGCAGGGTTTCCCCAGGCAGCCCGCTCTGCTGCCATGATACAGAGAGGTTTCTGCCCTCCTGCTGCTTGACCAGCTCAAACCCAGGAAGGCAGAACAAAGGATTTTCTTTGGGAGAGGGAGGCAACACCCTTTCCCTTTGGAAATAGGTGTTACATTGCTTGGCAGGGGTAGCCTCCCCAAGCCACTAGTATGCTTTGAAGGGCACATTTGGTGTCCCCAAGCCACTAGTATACGTTGAAGGGCACATTTGGGGTCCTCCTTGCATAAACTGGTTTGCACCAGTCCAGGGACAACCGGTCCCTGCTCTGGTGCGAAACTGGACAACGTAATGCGGAGTAACCACTCCTCTGTCCATCACCACCCCCAGGGTGGGTCCCAGAGCTCCTCCAAGTGGCCACTTGATTCTGCCATCTTGAATCCAAGGTGGGCAGAGGCCTCTGGGAGCATCTGAGTGGCTAGGTTAGGCAGGTGACGTCACAGCCCCTCCTGATAGGTGGTCACCTTGCTAGGTGATATATCCCCTTTTTAGGGTTATTTAGGGTCTCCCTCTTCGGTGGGTCCTCAGATTCGACATGCAAGATTCCAGCAGGACTCCTCTGCAATGTTTACTTCGACTTCTGGCCACTGGAAATTCAGCTGGACTTCAGAGGAACCCACAATCTGCAGCTCCAGCGATGACTTCGCTCTTCAACATTGTTTCTCTGGCTCCGTTCAGCAACTGCAACATTTACCTGGCTATGCATTCTCTGAGGGCGGCAAGTCTTTAGTCTGCTCTGAGAAGCAAGACACAATCTCCCTTGGAGTGATGGAGTCACTCCCCTGCTTCCACAGGCACCAACTGCATCGATGACCGGCCACGTGGATCCTCTCTCCTGCAACTCTGCGTGGATCCTGCAACACAAGTGGTGGTTTGGAGTGGCCCCCTCAGTCCCCTCTACCAACTTTCCAACTTGGGAGGTGGTGAGTCTTTGCCTCTCCTTGCAGGACAAGTACCCCTGTACACCACAACTCTTGCAGCTACCAAGGCTTGTTGGCTCTTCCAATGGATCTACAGGCTCTTCGTATCCCCGGCCTCCAGCACTCTTCCCTACCAAGCACAGTCTCCTGCCTGCTGCTCCAGCGACGTGGGACTCCTCTTCGGATGTGCTGAGTGGGCCTCACTGTGACTCCTGTGCCTGCTGCCTGTGAATTGCCTGTGGGGGCTGAATCGACTTCTGGCTCTCCTCTCTGCTGAGGGTCGCATAGGACACCAATCCTTCGGTTGAGTCCCCTCGGACCTTCCTGGTCCCCAGCAGCTCTGCAACTCTTCTTCTGCAACTCTTTCCTTTGCCAAGGCTTGTTGGTGGTTTTTCCACACCACTGACTGACTGCAACTCTTCTTCCGACGTGGGACATAGACTGCATCACTTCTGGAACTTTTCTTCTGCTCCGGTGCTGCGTAGCCGACTCCTGGTCTTCACCGTCGACCTAGTCCTGCCTCTCCAGAAGGGGGTGGGTATTGGCTCCTGCCCCAACCGGAAACTCCAACTGCAACTCAACTTGGTCCCCTTCATTTGCAGGTCCTCTTCTGTCAGGAGACATTTTCTGTTTCTTCCAGTCTTGCTTTGGTCTTGTACAGTCCTTTTACAAAGTTTACCCTTGGGTTTGAGGAAAAACTAGTTACTTACCTCTTCTCTCCTGGTCGCTAGGGGTACTCTGGTACTTAACCTTTGGGGTTCCTAGTTACTCCAGCTCCCCTTTACAGATTCCACTTCCTTGGGTAGGGGCCTGCTTTTCGAATTTCGTTTACTTAGTATATGGTTTGGTCTCCCCCTAGGATCTCTATTATTTATTGTTATTTCACTGTTTTCTATTGCTTTCTATGCCCATTCCTAATAACTAACGTGTTCATAATAGTGTGTTTACTCACCTGCAAGTAGAGTATTGCCTGTACAGTATTTTAGTATTTGTGTTACCTTAATAAAGTACCTTTATTTTTTGTAACACTGTGTGGTTCTTTCATGCTATGTGACTACAGTGGTATTGCATAAGCTTTGCATGTCTCCTAGATAAGTCTTGGCTGCTCATCCACAGCTACCTCTAGAGAGCATGGCTTCCTAGACACTGACTTCACCTCACTAATAGGGGTACCTGGCACTGGTATGAAGTGATAACACCATATGTGCTCACCACACACCAGACCAGCTTCCTACACGGTCAACCAAACTCCAACAGCATTTGCTTAATTTGCCCTTTGGTGGCAATATCCCACTCTACAAGCGCATTCTCAACAGAGAACATCTCAGTCTTCTAGAGGACGTGGTCCAAATGCTTCTTCACAAGGTTACTATAAAACCAGTATCCTGCACTAACAGTGCAAAGGGATTTACTCACTTTCCTTCCTCATCCCCAACAAAGATGGCTCCCTCAGACCCCTCAATAGATACATACTCTTCAGATAATTCCACATTGTGATGTTCCAAGATGTTATCTCTCTGCTTCAACAGGGAGAGTTCATTGAGACATTGGAGCTCAAGGATGCCTGCTTCCACAGTCCCATACATTCCGCCCACCAACGCTACTTGCGTTTCGTGGTAATTGGCCACCATTACCAGTTTAAGGTACTTCCGTTTGGTGTCACCACTGCCCCAGTGGTCTTCACCAAGTGCCTGCCAGTGGTTACTGCCCACTTAAGGAGAGGAGACATCCACATCTTCTCCTACCTTGACCAATAGCTGATCAACAGTGTAAACAGCAATAGTGCTTAGCATAAGCCCAGGTGACCATGTTACCTCTCCATAGTCTCGGGATTGCCATAAATGCATCCAAATCCCACCTACAACTTCTCCGAATCTAACCTTTTTCGGAGACGGTACTGCATTTGGGTACCTGTCAAAGAATAATGAATCCTGCAGAGTGTTGCAGGTTTTGAAAAATGTGCATCAATAAATCCACAAGTGGGAACTCTACCCACTAGTCCTGCATCACTACTTCCAGCACTGGAGCACTACAGGCATAGATCTCTGTGCCACCCCTGAGAAGACATAATGCCCACACTTTGCCTCCATGGGCAACGCACTATGGAAGAAATGGCCAGGGATCTTCACTTACGCTTATCCAACTCTCCTACTTCTTCCCTCTGCAGTACAGAAGATGCTGTAAACTTCCAAAACCCTCATCCTTGTAGCTCCCTCCTGGGCCAGGCAGTGTTAGTACTCAGATTTACTTGAGATGTCAGTCAGTCCACATGAGAAGCTTCCTAACATGGCTGGACCTTCTCATCAGGAACCAAGGGCAGATCAGTCACCCAGACCTCAAACACCTCAATGAAGCAATCTGGCACCTGAAGTCCTAGAGTTTGGTTACCTGCACCTTCCACAGGAGGGCATGGACATCCTACGAGAATCCCACAAACCAGACACACGTGCCTGTAATGCTGCAAAGTGGAAACGATTTGTCCACTAGTGTATTTCCAAACACCTGGAACCTCTAAACCTTGCAGTCTAGCATATCATATGCTACTTGCTCCACTTCCAACAGTCAGGGCTAGCGATCCACTGTAGTGTAGTGATCCACTTAGAAGTTGTAGCAGCTTACATATAAAACAGGGAACATGGCTTCCTCTTCCGCATACCTGTCGTTAAAGACTTCTTGGAAGGACTCAAATGGGTCGTTCCCCCAATGCTTCCACCTACCCCAATCTAGAACCTTAACACAGTTCTCACCAGATGTATGGATTTCCCTTTTGAGCTCTTACACTCGTGCTGTCTCCAGTCTCTACTGCAAGTAGCCTTCCTAGTTGCAGTCACTTCTTCCAGAAGTGTTAGTTGTAAGTCCTCACACTGCAGGATTCCCTTCATTTACGTTCAGGAAGGGCTCAGAACTAACCCTAGGTTTCTCCCTATCATGGGTTCCCCTTTCCACCTTAAGCAGACAATGGAGCTTCCAGAGTCTTTCCCTAACGGGATTCCATAGCAGAGAGCGCACTCCATTCCCCAGGTGTTAAGCACGTTCTCATGTATTACATGGGCAGAACCAAACCTTTCCACAAAGCAGACCAACTGTTCTTAGCATTTGAAAACCTCACAAGGACCGTTGTATATCTAAGGCAAGCATTGCTAGATGGATATTCAAGTATATCCAGAAGTGCTATCTTAAAGCCAAAACAGCCCTCCCTGTCACATCCCAGCGTGCACTCTACTCAGACAAATGTTGCAACTGTTATCTTAATGGGTGGGAAATATCCCCCCACTGGCTGACCTATGTAAGGTAGCAAAATGATCAATCCTATACGTTTTACATTTTTGTGCTATCTGAGCCAAACAATAGGATGTGGCTGGCCAATTGTCTTAAAGACCTTGTTCCAGGCATCTGTATGGTCCAGAAGCTAGTGACTCCTTTGGAAAGAGTAGTGCTTTATCATCTGTGCAGAGCATGTGTATCTACAGCAACACTTGCTGCAAAAGGAAAATGTTACTGGCCCTCTAAGCATCTGTTTGTAATGTTTACTTATGTACACTCATGTACCCACTCTGCTCCCCAGAAGTGTGTAGCCCTGATCATAAACCTCTCCTCACTTTAACCAAACTCTCTTTTTCAGTACTCTTGTGCACAATGTCATATTCACTCACCACTCCATACTACTTTCAACCTCTGTATAAAAAAATAATTATGGAGCATAATCACTTCATCGTCTAAGGGAGGAATAACACTATTCCTCGTGGTTAGAAAGACTTCTTCGAAGAAAAACATATTGCAAACTTCTAAGCCCAGTACTAAATGGCAGAAGTTTGCAGAACATGTGACTGTACAATACTACATGCTATGAACTGAATGCTTACAGGATAAGTAATATTTTTGTTTCTCATCTATTTGACGGGAATGCCACTTTGGCGTTTGAGGTTCAGGTTCAAGCAGGGGCGGGCTAAGACTTGTTCCCTGTGGCTAGCCTACCCGACCTCTCATTTTCACACGCAGTATCACTAGTTTTGTGTTACTCCAGAAGAGCACTTTTTTGGCAGCGTTGACCATTCCAGCAAATGTAGTTACCTGGCATTAACAGTTCTCATCCTGTTCTGTCTTAAGACATCTTGAATCCTGCTGGTCACCCACACTTGTTGACACGTGGGACCTTAAGTGGTGCCTCTGTGTAGAGGATGTTCAAGTACAAGCTTTCAGGATACAGCAAATGATCTTCAGTGGTGGTCAGAGATAGAAAAGCTTTCACTTGTGGGAGTCTATTTTTACCCCTGCTGGCAATAGCCACGGGGGTGACCGATGCTTCTACTCTGTGATGGGGTGCATTTTTGGAAGCTTTCGAGAGCACCGGATTTTGCTCTCTAGCAGGGTAGCGGTGTACTATTGATCTTCTTGAACTTTGAGTGATCTGGCTCTGAATGAGTTCTTGCCCTTCCTTTGTGGCTGGTAAGTTTGGGTCGTCAAGGACAATGTGACCGCAATGCGGGACGTCAAAAAACAAGGTGGCATTTATTTGCATCCTCTGTAACAGAGCGCGCTGGAGCTGTGGGCTTGGGATGAGGATCAAGTGTTCTGGTTGGACCTCTTTTTCACTCAAGAGAATATACACTATTCTGCACTCTCCAGTTGTTGTTGCAGAGAGCTCTGGGGGAGGCATGTTGCCACACCTGAAGTGGAACTTCACACACCTTTGTGCATTCCAGCCTGTTCCTCTGATTCCACCAGTTTGATGAAGCTTTGTAAGAATTGTGTGCATATAATTTTGATTTCACAACTGGCTTCAGAGTGTATGGTATGTAGATGTGCTTTCCTTGCCATGTGTCCATCTCTTCCGCCCAGAACAGACTTCCTTTTGCAGTCAGATGAACAGGTCCTGCATCACAAACTCCAGGACCTTCTCCTTCAACTTGAAGGTTGAGTGGGACAACCTGAGTTATTTCAGTTTACCGTCCGAGGTGGTGGACATCATCTTGTCAGCACTGCTACTCTGCCAAATGTGTTTACCCTAGACATTGGGTGTGGTTTGTGTTTTGGTGCACTATGGAGGCAATCATTCCCATTAAATAGGGTCTTTCATATGTGGTGCGGTTTGCTCTTTCTTCAGCCTGGCAAGGCCTTGAATTGAACACAATTAAAGGTTACCTTTTGCCCTGTCAGCCTTTCTTTGCTTACCTAACAATCCTTCACTGTTTAAGATGTTAATTGTCATGAAGTTTTTTAAAGGATTGACCTATATTTTTATTCCGTCTCTGCTCATAGTACCTAAGTGAGACCTTAATTTGTTACTCACTTTTGTGATGGGATCCCTATTCTAGCCAGTGCACAGTTGCCCATTGTGGCCTATCAACTATGTTTCTGAATGCTTTCACCTCGGCTCCTTATGTTAGCGAGCACTAGCTTGGTCTATTTTCCCTCCTTTTACTTCTTTCTTTCTGGATATGCTAATTTTGAAGACAAAGACTAGTTCCTTCCAAAGGGTTTCACCCTTTTTCGTGTGGGCCATTCGGTCTCGCTACCAACCTCATTCCACCAGGATGAAGTCTACTTCTATGGTGCTGTTTGGAGACGTTCTGGAGATGAGCTTGGTATGCAACATACTGTTCGGTCCACACCTTCGCCATACATTGTTGCCTGGACTCAGAATTCTGTAGGGATGTTTTTTTTCTCAGATCTGTTCTGCGGGAGCTTTTGATTTGACCACCTCTTCAGACACATTGTCAGGTAAATACTGCCTGTGTACTGATTCAAGAGATGTGGAATATGCAGGTTGAAGTATTATTCAGAAGAAAAAGTTACTTACCTTCTTTAATGAGCTCTTTAGTTGACACTCCAACTGCTTGCAGATTCCTCACTGAAACCGCGCCTCCCCTCTCCATTGTGAGGAAATGTCTTAGTTCTATTAATAAAGTTATGGACTTCATAGATTTATTGATCTTGTCTGCCTCACCTTCACCTCTAAGGGCATGAAAAAAATGGGTGAGAAACTGACATTTGTACACCGGGGTGGCACTTGTAGTAAGACTTTCGTTGTGTCTTGACTGGGATGGCACCTACTCTCAGAGAAGTCATCGCAACTTACCGGCACAGGAGGGGTGTATTTTGATTTTTCCAAATAGACTCTAGTGCCTGGGAGAGATTCTGGAGATAAATAATCTGCAGATAGATGGAATATGCACCAAAAAGATCTTTATCAAAGATAAGTAACTTATAACCGAGGTTGAATAGTTTAGTTTTCAACTATTTTCTAAACCCCATGAAGTTTGATTCAGCTGACAGTTTTTGGTTTAGGGCGTTCCATTGTCTACAGCTGTTGATTTCCAAGCATCTGCCTAATTTTCTTTCAAAGGTGTTTTGTTTAGTTTTATAAAAGCATTGACAAACAATAACAAGCCTTATCGTGGACAATATAATATGCCCCCCACAACACCACCCAGCCTCCACTGTAAACTTCTCCTGGTGGGTCAGCATAATAAAAGACAAAGAAACTCAATCCAGTTCATTCTCTATAACTTTCGCTCATACCCTCAAAGCCTTATTCTCATAGGTTTATGTAGGGCGCAGCCCTCCTTCTATAGTTTGTTCCGCCAGCTTCAGGGATTTCTGACACCCCAGGGATGTCTGTGCAAGTAAGGACTTACCCTGAAAGAAAGCCTTGTCTCTTCATATTGTGTCCTGTATCGTGGAGATCCCATGTTTTTCCATTGCTAGTAGGGACCAAGGTTTACTTGCTCTTTTATGGATAGTTGGTTTTATAGCCGATTTCCAATTCTTGACGACGAGTTGCTTTGCTGCCAGGATCCGAGTTACTAATCAACATTGGTAAGTTGATTATACTCAGTGGCTCTCAAATTGAGTACAATTATGGAAGGGTCCGGTCTTTTTGGGCAGCCCAGTTCCAGAATTGGTCAAGACCAGCATATGTGTGTCATCCACTGTTGTCCACATTGTTTCCATCAAAACACCGATATATATGGATGCATTCCTTTCAGCCATATTGGCGTGATGCGCCATAATGTCATATTTGTACCATGATTACCTATTTGACCGTTGTACTTTGGATTTTACCACCATTAATGCTGAGTAAATGCTTGAAAGGAGCCCTGTAAGGGGGCTTGTACTAAGGGAAAAGTTTCTCCCTGTTGGTAAGGTAAAGCTCCCAGTGCCCTAGGTTCCAAGCCAGCAAAGAATCCTTTCATTGGCCCTGCATAAATGTTTGCTTTAATCAAAGGAACTATTTTTCGTAACTCTCTATGCCCAGGAGGCCAAAGCAACTGCTCACTGTAGTCAGGTTTCAAACGGAGCGCCCAGATCCTGTCTTCTTAAAGTCTCCCTCTGCTGTTTTAAGCTCAGACTCTAAGATTGCATGAAATTGTATATGCATTTGGAGCTACCTCGCCCTCTCCGCTATTCACTGACTCTGTGCACCAGCCTTAATGATGCCCCAAAGTGTATCGACGGGACCTCACCATTGTCATTTTAAATCATTCTTCTTAATAGATTCATGGAGGGATAGAGAGGACAATCTGTCCTTGAGGGTTTTTTTCCTTTTTAGATTTTCAATGCTTCCTATTCTGAGCTCTGAAGACCCATTCACGCTCCCATACCAACATTAAATTATATGATATTGCTATTGATCCACAGGTAGTATAGGTGTCCTCCACTAACCTGTGGGTACCCCATGCTAGGTCTGTATTCAAGTAAGATGCATGGATGTAGGAGAAAGACGTACACTCTTTCACAGTGGGATTTCTTGTCCTTCCATATTGCTGAGGCCTTTGTCTCTACGTTCCCAATAATGACTGTCATGGCACCTTGAGGTTACCTATCCTGTGGATGCCTGTCTAACTGTGTTTCCAGGACGATATTGAAGGCACCCACCGAAAGTAAATCACATAGGGCGTATTCCTTTATTTTGACTGATATTAGGGAAAGGATGTTTTCTCGGACCTTATTTGGGCCATAAATATTAAGGATACTGTAGGCCCCCTCAAGGCCAAAGCCTTCAAAAACAAAAAAAAACAAAAACATCTGTTCGGTGGCATGTGTAGCTGCAGATACACATGCTGTGCATAGTCCTCCGTCTGGTGTTGGGTCGGAGTGTTACAAGTTGTTTTTCTTCGAAGAAGTCTTTTCGAGTCACGAGACCGAGGGACTCCTCCTCCTTTGTTTCCATTGCGCATGGGCGTCGACTCCATCTTAGATTGTTTTTTTCCGCCATCGGGTTCGGACGTGTTCCTTTTCGCTCCGTGTTTCGGGACGGAAAGATAGTCATAACTTCGGAAAACTACGTCGGTATTGTTTCGTTCGGTATCGGGTTAGATTAGAATCAACACCGAATCCTGAAGAGCTCCGGTAGCCCTTCGGGGTAATTTCGATCCCCCGTCGGGGCCTGGTCGGCCCGACCGCGTGCAACATCGAGACTAATGGAACGGACCCCGTTCCGATTCTGTCCTAAATGCCACAGTAAATATCCCTATACAGACCAGCATTTGGTCTGTAACTTGTGCCTGTCACCCGAGCACAAGGAAGAAACGTGTGAGGCCTGTCGAGCGTTTCGGTCGAGAAAAACGCTCCGTGACCGAAGAGCCAGACGGTTGCAGATGGCGTCCACGCCGACAGGACAACGAGGGTTCGAGGAACAGGGAGAAGAAGAGGAAGCCTTCTCCATCCATGAATCGGACTCGGAAGAATTCGACGTCGAAGAAACCGTGAGTAAGACGTCGAAGCAAGCACCACACGGGAAAACAGACAAAGCCCAGGGGACGCCACTGCCAACAGGCCATGGCTCAACCCATAAAGTAGGTGACCGTCCATCGGCACCGAAAAAAGGCGAACTGGTGCCGAGGTCGTCCGACTCAGGTCGAGACACAGGCACGCAGCAATCTCGGGACCGAGAAAGTGCTGCAGAAAAGGGTCGACACCGAGACAGCACCACCGAGGCTGCTCGGCACAGAGACAGCGGCACCGAAGGTGGCCGACGCCGAGAAAGTTCGACACCGAAAAAGAGAAAAATCTCGTCAGAGCCGAAAACAACAAAAGACACGGTTTCGGTGCCTAAACGACCAGCAACTGAACCGACAGCCAGTTCGTACTCAGAGGAACAATCACTGTCCTCCCAAATGCGCAAACACAGGTTTGAGGAAGATTTACAAACCACAGATGTAGACCACACCCAAAAGCGGATCTTCATACAAAGTGGTACAGGGAAGATCAGCACTCTTCCCCCAATCAGGAGAAAAAGGAAACTCGATTTCCAACCACAAGAAAAGACACCACAAGCAAAAGTGGTAAAGAAGGTAACTCTACCACCCTCTCCACCACCGGTAACTCATACATCACCGGCACAGACTCCGTCACATTCACCAGCTCATACCACTATGAGCCAAGATGACCAGGATGCGTGGGATCTCTATGACGCCCCAGTATCAGACAATAGCCCTGAGTCGTACCCTACTAAGCCCTCACCACCTGAAGACAGTACAGCGTATGCACAGGTGGTAGCTAGGGCAGCAGAATTCCATAACGTGTCTTTACACTCAGAGCCTGTCGAAGATGACTTCCTTTTCAACACCCTCTCCTCCACCCATAGCAATTATCAAAGCCTCCCTATGCTCCCGGGAATGCTAAGGCACGCTAAACAGATCTTTAAAGAACCTGTCAAAAGCAGAGCAATAACTCCAAGGGTGGAGAAGAAATATAAAGCACCGCCCACGGACCCTGCTTTTATCACATCACAACTGCCACCAGATTCAGTTGTCGTAGGAGCAGCTCGTAAAAGAGCCAACTCGCACACATCAGGCGACGCACCACCTCCAGACAAGGAGAGCCGCAAGTTCGACGCAGCTGGGAAAAGGGTTGCAGTACAAGCTGCAAACCAGTGGCGCATCGCTAACTCGCAGGCGCTCCTAGCGCGATATGACAGAGCCCATTGGGACGAGATGCAGCATCTCATCGAGCATCTACCCAAAGAATTCCAGAAACGGGCAAAACAAGTGGTTGAGGAGGGACAAAATATCTCCAACAACCAAATACGTTCCTCTATGGATGCAGCGGATACAGCTGCAAGAACAATAAATACCGCGGTAACCATAAGGAGGCACGCATGGTTGCGCACATCCGGCTTCAAACCCGAGATACAACAGGCAGTGCTCAATATGCCGTTCAATGAACAACAATTGTTTGGACCCGAAGTGGACACGGCAATTGAAAAATTGAAAAAAGATACTGACACAGCTAAGGCCATGGGCGCACTCTATTCCCCGCAGGGCAGAGGCACTTTTGGCACGTTTCGCAAAACAACCTTCAGAGGGGGGTTTCGAGGTCAAACCACACAAGCTAGTACCTCACAAACAACACAGTCTACCTACAAGGGACAGTACCAAAGGGGAGGCTTTCGGGGCCAATACAGAGGGGGACAATTCCCTAGAAACCGGGGAAAATTTCAGGGTCCCTAGACCCCACCAACCAAACAGTGACTCACAAGTCACTCAACCCCTTCACACAACACCAGTGGGGGGAAGACTAAGCCAGTTCTACAAATTTTGGGAGGAGATAACAACAGACACTTGGGTCTTAGCAATTATCCGGCATGGTTATTGCATAGAATTTCTCCAACTCCCTCCAAACGTCCCACCCAAAACACAGAATATGTCAAAACAGCATTTAGACCTTCTACAACTAGAAGTTCAAGCATCACTGCAAAAAGACGCAATAGAATTAGTACCAGGTCCACAAAAGGACACAGGAGTTTACTCACTGTACTTTCTAATACCAAAAAAAGACAAAACACTGAGACCAATCTTAGATCTCAGAACACTAAACACCTACATCAAATCGGAACACTTTTACATGGTCACGCTACAGGACGTATTACCACTGTTGAGACAACAAGACTACATGACAACCTTAGATCTAAAAGACGCGTATTTCCACATACCGATACATCCCTCGCACAGGAAATACCTAAGGTTAGTATTCAAGGGAATACATTACCAATTCAAAGTGTTGCCGTTCGGTATAACAACCGCACCGAGAGTCTTTACAAAATGTCTAGCAGTAGTAGCTGCACATATCAGAAGGCAGCAAATACACGTGTTCCCCTACCTAGACGATTGGCTAATCAAGACCAACTCCCTAACAAAGTGTTCACACCACACAGATTATGTCATACAAACCCTCTACAAACTAGGGTTCTCCATCAACTATACAAAGTCACACATTCTGTCGTGCCAAACACAGCAATACTTGGGAGCGACAATCAACACAACAAAAGGGATAGCCACTCCAAGTCCACAAAGGGTTCAAATTTTTTACAAAGTCATACAAGCCATGTATCCAACACAAAAAATACATGCAAAGATGGTGTTAAAACTCCTAGGCATGATGTCCTCATGCATAGCCATTGTCCCAAACGCAAGATTGCACATGAGGCCCTTACAACAGTGCCTAGCATCACAATGGTCACATGCACAGGGTCACCTTCTAGATCTGGTGTTGGTAGACCGCCAAACATACATCTCGCTTCTGTGGTGGAACAGTATAAATTTAAACAAAGGGCGGCCTTTCCAAGACCCAGTGCCACAATACGTGATAACTACAGATGCTTCCATGACAGGGTGGGGAGCACACCTCAATCAACACAGCATCCAAGGACAATGGGACGTACATCAAAGAAGGTTTCATATAAATCACCTCGAATTGTTAGCAGTATTCCTAGCGTTGAAAGCATTTCAACCCATAATCCACAAATACATTCTTGTCAAAACAGACAACATGACAACAATGTATTATCTAAACAAACAGGGGGGAACACACTCGACACAGCTGTGCCTCCTAGCACAAAGGATATGGCAGTGGGCAATTCACAACCACATTCGCCTAATAGCACAGTTTATTCCAGGGATCCAGAACCAGCTAGCAGACAATCTCTCTCGGGATCACCAACAAGTACACGAATGGGAGATTCACCCCCAAATTCTAAAATCTTACTTCCAAATTTGGGGAACACCTCAAATAGACCTATTTGCAACAAAAGAGAACGCAAAATGCCAAAACTTCGCATCCAGGTACCCACACCAGCAGTCTCAAGGCAATGCTCTATGGATGAATTGGTCAGGGATATTTGCGTACGCTTTTCCCCCTCTCCCTCTTCTTCCATATCTAGTAAACAGATTGAGTCAAAACAAACTCAAACTCATACTAATAGCACCTACATGGGCAAGACAACCTTGGTATACAACACTACTAGACCTGTCAGTAGTGCCTCATGTCAAACTACCCAACAGACCAGATCTGTTAACACAGCACAAACAACAGATCAGGCATCCAAACCCAGCATCGCTGAATCTAGCAATTTGGCTCCTGAAATCCTAGAATTTGGACACTTAAACCTCACACAAGAATGTATGGAGGTCATAAAACAAGCTAGAAGGCCATCCACTAGACACTGCTATGCAAGTAAATGGAAAAGATTTGTTTGCTACTGCCATAATAATCAAGTTCAACCATTACATGCATCTCCAACAGATATAGCAGGATACTTACTACATTTGCAGAAATCAAATCTGGCCTTCTCTTCCATAAAGATACATCTCGCAGCAATATCTGCATACCTGCAGATTACTCATTCAACTTCACTGTTTTGAATACCTGTCATTAAAGCATTTATGGAAGGCCTAAAAAGAATTATACCACCAAGAACACCACCTGTTCCTTCATGGAACCTCAACATTGTCTTAACAAGACTCATGGGTCCACCTTTCGAACCCATGCATTCTTGCGAAATACAATACCTAACGTGGAAAGTTGCATTTCTCATTGCCATTACATCTCTAAAAAGAGTAAGTGAAATTCAGGCGTTTACTATACAGGAACCATTTATTCAAATACACAAAAATAAGGTAGTTCTAAGAACCAATCCAAAATTCTTACCAAAAGTTATCTCACCGTTTCACTTAAATCAAACAGTAGAACTACCAGTGTTCTTTCCACAGCCAGACTCAATAGCTGAAAGGGCACTACATACATTAGACATCAAAAGAGCACTAATGTACTACATTGACAGAACAAAACTAATTAGGAAAACAAAACAACTATTTATTGCATTTCAAAAACCTCATACAGGAAACCCAATATCAAAACAAGGTATAGCCAGATGGATAGTTAAGTGCATCCAAACCTGCTACCTTAAAGCAAAGAGAGAACTGCCTATTACACCAAAGGCACACTCAACCAGAAAGAAAGGCGCTACCATGGCCTTCCTAGGAAATATTCCAATGAACGAAATATGTAAGGCAGCAACATGGTCTACACCTCACACATTTACTAAGCACTACTGTGTAGACGTGCTATCTGCACAACAAGCCACAGTAGGTCAAGCTGTACTAAGAACTTTATTTCAAACTACTTCCACTCCTACAGGCTGAACCACCGCTTTTGGGGAGATAACTGCTTACTAGTCTATGCACAGCATGTGTATCTGCAGCTACACATGCCACTGAACGGAAAATGTCACTTACCCAGTGTACATCTGTTCGTGGCATTAGTCGCTGCAGATTCACATGCGCCCACCCGCCTCCCCGGGAGCCTGTAGCCGTTTGGAAGTAATCTCCAACATTTGTACATTTTTAAATGTATTACCTTAACCTTTATCTTGTACATACTTATTCATTCCATTGCATGGGCACTATTACTAACATCCACAACTCCTACCTCACCCTCTGCGGGGAAAACAATCTAAGATGGAGTCGACGCCCATGCGCAATGGAAACAAAGGAGGAGGAGTCCCTCGGTCTCGTGACTCGAAAAGACTTCTTCGAAGAAAAACAACTTGTAACACTCCGACCCAACACCAGACGGCGGACTATGCACAGCATGTGAATCTGCAGCGACTAATGCCACGAACAGATGTACACTGGGTAAGTGACAGTTTCCTTCCTTTGTGTCTCTTCCTAGTTTGCCATTTTCCAGTGGGAAGCCCCTATGGCGTGTTAACACAACACCCCTTTTTCTTATTTGTAGCTGAAAAGCTGTGTGTGAGGTCATAGATGTGATGGAGGAGTTGCCAAGCATCACAGCTGCAGCCCCTAGCTTGTCCTTTGGCACTGCTTTTGCTGCCCCTTGTCTCCGAGGTTGAAAGCTCAGTGCCCAGAACATAGGGGTGGCTCACCTTTATAAGTACCAGGGCTCTACCCTCATTTTCTACTTGTTTTTCACTATGCTAATAGTCAACAACAGTGTTACTCACTATTACTGTAATAAAACTGATTCATGAGGATCTGGAACGGACCTTCTGTTATCTATGGTAAGTAAAATAAATACTTTTAAATGTGTGGTTTGTGAGAGGGTGTTTAAGTGAGTGAGAAAGCTCTTGTATGTGTGTCTTGTGTTTGCAAGGGTGTGTATGCTCACATGTGAAATTAAATGACCGTGTGTGATAAGTAGTGAGTGAGAATGAGGAAAATTTATGGGCAAATATAATAGGACTTTGTGTCAGTGTAGTCATGAAACTGATAAAAACAAAACTGGCACAAAGCCTTGGTAAACTATCTACTTTCCAGTGCAAAACATTTTTTACACTGAAAAGTAGCCTTACAGTAGTGCAACTAGTACTTTGTGCTACTATGAATCAACGGGGCGCACCATGGGTGCTACTTGGGCTTTCCCATACTACTACCCATGGATTTGTATTCAAATCTCTAACTACTACAATTGTTAAACAGAGGTTTGCACCAAAAAATAACACCTCCTTGTTGCAAGTGATGTTAGAGACATTTTTAGTTTCTCATAACGTTTCACACATTGAATGTGTACTGCACTGTGCAGCACACAACATCACACAACTAATGTGTGAAGAGTTTTAAAGTTTGTATAGGCATGATATTTTGTACTAGAAAAATACCCTTCCAGTAAAAATCTATGCTGGGCATTGCACACCTTTACACCATGGTGCAAAGGTGTGTGGATGGTGATAGGCAGTCTATATGTGTGCCAGTGCTGGGGAAAAGAGCAGCAATGTCATATGTTAGTAGCTTGGCTCTAGAATGCTCTCTCCCCCAGCACAACAACTTTGGTTGCTGCGCTTCATTTCACTATTCAATAGTAGATTAGCCCCGAAATGTCATTAGAATGAGTGAGTCATTGAGTGAGAACCGGTGTGTGAGAGAAAGAGAAACTGAGTGAGTTTGTGAAAATGAATGAGTTAGAATGGGTATGTGAGACAGAATAAGTGAGTGAGTAGCCGGGAGAGCATAACTGAGTGAGAATGAGTAGGTTAAAATGAATGAGAGTATGTGACAGTAACCTTGATTGTGAGTGAGAAAGAATGAATGAAACTGAATAAGAATAAGTAAGAATGAATGCAAGTGATTATGAATCAGTTAGAGCGAATGAGAACAAGAGAGTGACAGTGAGTGAGTGAAAGTAACCAGGAGTACGATTGAATGAGTTCAAGTGAGTAACAGTGTGAGACTGAGCATGAGGTAATGGTAGGAAACTGTTGTGTAAGTCTGCTGTTGGCCCTAGAATAATGAAGGTAATTCTTGCTTTAAAGAGGCATCCATGGTAATCAGTAGTGGCTTGCAGGCTGCGGAAGGGGCGGGGTGGTGTGTGTGGGGGAGGGGGGCGTGGTAGTGCAAGGAAATAAATATTTAATTCATTTTTTTTTTTTTAAATCACTTACCTCCTCCGCCATTCCTGTGTTCCTTAACGCTCCTTGCTGCAGGCATAGGCTCCCAACCTGCCCTGCGCCAATCCTGACGTTGTTCAGAGCAGCGTCAGGATTGGCTGGGAGCACCCAGTTAGGGTGCTCCCAGGCAGACTCGGCTGGGATGGAGAGAGCATACAGCACAGCGCATGTGTGTTTGGCCGGCCCCAGACGGCCAGCCAAACACACATGCGCTGTGAAGGGAGAGTGCTTTGACACTCCCCCTCAGTGCATGTCACCCCTGTGGCCTCACCGCTTTCAAAGAAAACAATAATAAACATAGTTTATTATCGTTTTCTTTCAAAGGTTTTGCAGCTGATGCTGCGGGGGGATGGGGTGTGACGCTCCTCTGCCCAAACGGGGGAGCCGCCACTGATGGTAATATAATTCTTTGCATAAGAGAGGAGAGCCATATGGAGGGGGGCAATTAATAAATGCTGGCCATGACATGCTAGTGGCCATTTT
Organism: Pleurodeles waltl; assembly: GCF_031143425.1. Classification (NCBI taxonomy): domain Eukaryota; kingdom Metazoa; phylum Chordata; class Amphibia; order Caudata; family Salamandridae; genus Pleurodeles; species Pleurodeles waltl. Next base: position 418,725,412 of record NC_090447.1, on the reverse strand, counting down.
TGACATAAGGGTCATCCTTGGTATATAGGAGGCATTTATGAAAAAATTCTGGCACTGGTATATTTAATGTAATGTTTGGCCTGAATCGTCCTCCATGGCATATGAAGAGCAACCATGGCAAAATGCTGGACCTGGCACAATGTAATTTTTCACATATGGGGAAATCCATAGGGCATTTTGGAAAAAATGGGCTCAACTCCTGGGGAGTGTCTGGTATCATTTGTTTGGCACGCCATGCGAGGACTTGAATATATGAATGCACTTTCAGAGCCTATGGCTTTTTAGCAAATTTATTAGTTAATTGTCCAATAAAATGAACTGTCTGACCCATTTTTTTTCCCAAAATGTTCTCTGAGTGAACACCCCGCTCCCTCTCTCTCTCATCCCCCCAACACCTCAAACCCTCTCTAGAAGAGGGCAGGCTTGCTTGCTTCGCTTTATCACTACAGTTCAGGCCAAGTATTACATACGGCAACATCACAACTCAAAATTAAATGATGAACAGACTGTTGAAACTTTTTCAGACACTCATCCCTCCCAGTCACAGGTGTGGGTTTAATCCATCATTATTTTGCTCGCAACGTCACCCCAGTTTGGACCCAACCATATGCAAATCAGTCTTGACCCTGTTCCCCATGGGAAAAGTCCAGCCCGAACTGCCATGCCAGGTCCTCCCTGGACAGGAAACCAGCATCCTGGGACCCGTGTCAGGGTATCACCCTTCATCAGCCAGGCTAGCTTGAATACAGTGGCACAACCAGCAAGGAACCCACGTCTGGGCATACCCTTGCCACTTAGGGCGCACAAAGCAACATCACAAAACAAAATAAAATGATGGACGGAGCGTTGAAACTTTTCAAACACTCACCCCCAGTCGCATATCTGGGTTTAATCCATCTTTAATTTACTCGCAAGGTCACACCAGTTTGGACCCAGCCATATGCAAATCAGTCTTGACCCTGTTCCCTATGGGAACAGTCCAGCCTGAACTGCCAGGCCAGAGCCTCCCTGGACAGGAAACAAGCATCCAGGGACCAATTTCACTGAGGTGGAATAGACTGAACTGGAGTGGGTGGATTTGACTGGAGTGGGTGGATGGGAATGGAATGGATTAGGGTGGATTAGATTAGCTTAGAGTGGAGTGGGTGGACTGCATGGATTGGATTGGAGCGGAGCAGGGTGGACTGAACTGGGGTGCAGTGGATTGAATTGGGGTAGATTGGAGTGTAGTGGGGTGGATTGGATTAATTGGATTGGAGTTCGATAGACTGAACTGGGGTGGATTGGATTGGGGTAGAGCGGGGTGGATTGGGGTAGATTGGAGTGGGGTGGATTGGATTATTTGAATGGGAGTGGGGTGGGTGGGACTAGAATGAAGTGGATCGGACTATGGTGGGGAGGGCTGGACTAGAAATAGGAGGATTGGACTAGAGTCAGTTAGATTGAAATGGGGTGGGGGCGGGGTGGACGGAATTGGGGGAGGTGGACTAGAGTGGGATGGATTAGAGAGGGGTGGATTGGATTGGGGCAGGTTGAATTGGATTTAGTGAGGTGAATTGGTTAGAGTGGAGTGGATCTGATGGGGTGGGGTGGATTGGTTTCCGGTGCAATAGAGTGGTGGCATGGAGTGCAGTGGATTGGATTGGGGTGGGGTGGGGTGTACTGCATGATTGATTGTTAAAGCATAATTTCAGAAATTACACATAAGAAAGAAGCAATGTTGCTTTGCAATGTTTAGAACAAGATAAACATCATCTTTTGAGGACAGCGCCCACAAGCAACAAAACAAAACAAGTGCAAAGTGAGAAAAGAAGACTTGACACGAAACTATAAAGAATAAAACTTTACAATTTTGTTTGGCCTGGGCACATTTTTGTCAGCCAACTGTTGTTGAAATGGTCTTTGTTTAACGGCATGATTACAAAACATCTGTTAACCTAGTTTTCTTTTAAATATCAAAGTGCTTTAAGTTGTCCTCACGGACAATAAATTCCATGCTGTGCATGCTAGAAAGATATAGCACAACAAAATCACTGATTAAGTTTGTGTTTGCTTTAATACTCGAATCTCCATTGTAGGTGTCACCTCAGATGCCGACTCCTCTACTGCCAGTAATAAAATCAGTGGTGGGACCAATTGCAAACCCAATCGCCCTTCTCTTGCCAAGATTCTTCTATCTCTAGATGGAAACCTTTTGAAACAGCAGGCATTGTCTCACATATTGACAGCTTTGCAGATAATGTATGCCAGGTAAGATGTTTGGACTGTGTTCTCTCTTTTTGTTTTGTTTACTTTACCCATTTCATGTGCCAAAATATTAAATGCTCATGTGTGTAGTTGACTGCCTTTTCAGGAGGAATACATATACTTTTTCATGACTGTTTTTTTCTAAATAATTGTTACAGACTTTAAGAGCACGTAATACGTTTTTACTGACTATGCACTATAAGAGATTTGGTTGAGTGTTGTGTGGTTTATTTATTTATAAGTACAATTCCTCTAAAAAAAAACAACATGCACCAATAAAGGATCTCAAGCTTGATATTTGAAGAAACAATTCTTAAGGATAGCCTCTAGCACTCTTTTCCTTTTCTGCTATAATGATGTAATGCAAAGAGTGTGAATCATTGTTTGGTATTGAAAGCATAGTGAAAGGATCACCAGTCCCTTTTTTGGATTTCAATATTTATTTTTGTTACATTCCTTTTGTAAATCTAAGAAGTTTACAAGTCTGTCTAAGATACTGCTTGCACGCACAGGCAGAGAGTTTTTGTACTGGAAGCCTTCTCTGAGATAGTCTCCAAAGGGGATTCAGCCACGTCCTCCGGAGTGCACTGTATCTGAGAGACCTCCAAGTACACTATAGCTTTGGCATTTAGGATGTCTCAAAAGACCTTCAGCTGAAGTGAAATGCTTGAAACATTCTGTAGTACAAATGTCATAAGTGTTTAAAATGTCCATAACTAAGTCCAGAGGCTATCTTTGACTTTTCATCTTTTCCGACATGGACTTGGTTGTAAGCTTCGTTGAGGTCTAATTACATATTCATAGTACATGGTTTTAATTGTCCCAACAATTGAGATAAAAACAGAAGTGGGCCTCTGTTGTTGATAGTAAATGTTTCCATAAAAAAATAGTCTGTGGACAGCTGTAGCAGTTTGTCCTTAATACTCACCAAAGAGCCTGAGTGGAGAAAATCTTTAACAGAATTTTTTAATACCCTAGGGTGCCAGATATTCTTGGATCCAGATATTTTTGTCAGCACTGCTCCTATGTTCCAGCAGGGGGCGTCATATGGCTCAGCATCTATTTTGTCCATCCACCGCACCCCCTCAGAAGTGAAGCTGAAGCCATATATAAAAACCACCTTATGAACAGTAACGTCAGTTCCTTTCTTTCCGCACCTTTGGACGCCGTCCTGGAGCTCACTCCTCAACCTTTTCTTTTTCTGTAAATTTTTGTTCCTATTTTACTACCATGTGCAAGGGAACATGTGGCCTCCTAGAACCAGAGGGTTTAAACCTTGCAGGGACTGTCACAAGCAGATGTCTGTGACCGGTCCATCATAAGGTAAGTCTGTGGTGCCTAGACTCCCAAGTCCTGCGTGGACTGTGCCCATATGAATCCTAAATTTATCTGTGACCACAAAGCCAAGCTGTAGACACCAAACACAATAGAAGGGTGCATAATGTTCAGCCCTGGTTAAAGTAGAGGACACTAACCCACTCCTTTTCTCAAAGCCATTCCTGCAAAAGGTCTTCTTCACACTTCAAATAAAAAAAGAAACCCAAGTAGTCAAAGCGTGACAATTCATCAATCCACCTCAACATAAAAAATGTTGCAAGGACATTAAGGTGCCTCTTGGTCTCCAACTAAGGAACTGGTTCCACAGCTTTTCCCGATGCAACCTGAATCCTCGGGTCCTTCAACAAAACCTCAACAATTAGTTGTTTTCAGTTAAGCCATGTTACGCACCGTCGGCACCTTTCTGGCTGTCTCGGGCACCCTCTTGGGGCTCAAAGAAACCTCCAGTTAGCATACAGGTGGGAAATCTGTCCTCACCACTGCCTGCGCTTCATGACTCCCTTGCAGGACCTGACCTGAACCTGGGGCCAATGCCAAACCTGACTTTGAATCTGCCACTCCAATCTGTGCCAGTCCCTGTCACATAGATGCTGGAGGAAGAACGCATAGTCTTATTGGATTCCAACACTAACCCAACACGTCCTCAACCTAACTTGCACGCTTCATAGCCTTTGGTGCAGCCAGTCCAACCTAATTCTGATTTGGGCAGAAGTTTGCCGTTACCTGGGAGGCTTCACTTTCTTTTTGCCTCAGACTCCAAACACAGTTAACATGAGGATACCGGAGATGACGTATCTCATTATTCCGACAGGGAAAATCTTTATATGGACTTTAAAGAGACTAGTGGGCTAGAAACCTCCGTGGACACTGGGTTAATCTTCCCCCCTCACCCTTCTACAGAGTAACCAGCTTCTTTTTGTAGTGAAGATCAGACAGGCTGCAGAAGTTCTAGACCAGTAACTCCTGTCTGTTGAAGTTAAGCCTAATTTCCTGACAGAGGTTTTGCAACCTGGGCAGGCTTCCACTCAACAGATTTTCTCTTTCAACAAAGGCCTGACAGACATACTAATAAATACTTGAGCCAGGCCTTTTTATTGCTGACTATTAAGTAGGCAAGTTGCCAGAAGACAGACCCTCCCCCTACTTCCTCATGCCCACCCTCTATGCCTGAACGTCTGGTGGGCCAGGCTCCACAAGTATACAAAACCCTAACTCATTCCCTACCATGAAAGAGGATGTTTTCCTCAGACATCCTTCCCCTTTGCTAAGTCAGTGCAATCTGCCTCGCATGCATTATAGGATACGGTCAGCAAGATACTACAGACATTCCCTGATGACTACCATGCATACTTTGCACAGAATATTCAAGATGGTCAGGATACAGCTAACTTAGTCATCCGATCTAGGCTGCACACCGTCCGCTGCTTGGCAGGGCTGTTGTACCAGTGTGGTGCTTCTGCTCCATGCCTGGATCAAAGCTACAGGGTTCTTGGGTGACATTCAGGCTTATGTAATAGACTTGTCATTTGACAGCACCCATCTCTTTGGAGATGAGGCAGACTCTGCCCTGGAGGTTTCAAGGAAATCTGGGTCACAGCACACTCACTCAGCCCTTTCTGCACCCTTGTGGTATTTACCACCAACAGTTTTGCCCGTTTTGAGGTTTCAGGAGAGGGTTGACAGTGCCCACCTCTATAGCAACAGAACCCTGTTAGCCGTGGGGTTAGGGATACAGCCAACAACATGCAGGCCTTTAGGGGCAGCACACTGCTAAGTTGCCAACCTCTCCTGCTACGCTCACCGAACGGCTTTAGGTATCCTTCAATTGTACATGACCATGCCATTGGATGCAGGATAAGGTATTTTTTTGATGGGTGGCAGATCATTAAATATGGATGCTCTAGATAGTCCAGCAAAGAGATGCCCTGCTGTCCCTCTCTGATAGGCCACATATTCTACCTACACCAGAGTGACTATTGGGGACTGGAAATGTACTTTGTTCAATGGTGTCCAGGGCTTAGATTGGTTCCTCAAAAACCAGCCAGTGGGTTCACATTGCTGGAGGGAATCCCAGAGCTCCATTTCTGGTACACTGCAAAATGTCTATTCCCAAGCAGTTCTTGAAAATGTCATTGCCGCTTCATCGGTTTCCTTTGTCTACATGATATACTGTACTCTGCAGACAAAAGGGAGAAGTTTAAAAGGATCAGATAGCTGTCTATTACCAGGCATACTGGTTTTCTTCCAAGCAGACATAGCTTTTTGGACATAGGTTTTTTCATGACAACCTCATTTTTCTAGTCACAGAGGAGAAGTTCCATTGAAGTGAGCCAAATGGCTCTCCCCCACTCACAAAACCCCACCCAACCTCCTGCCGCCTCCCCAGGTTACATTGCTATTGAACCTCAAGCCTAGGGGATTAGCACATCTATGAACACAGTGTTCTCACTGACCATCTTTTGGCTAATTCACTGAAGTTGTTATAGGAAGCTGGCACTGTGTATATACTATATCAAAATGAGATATAGTGTGCACAGAGTCCAGGGGCTCCCCAGAGGCTTAACAGAGGTTGAAGTAGATAATTCTAATGCTCTTTTGTGGTAGTGTTGTCAAGCATTTAGGCTTATCAGAAAGTAGTGCAAAGTATTTGCTGTACACACACAGACAATTGAAGCACACACTCAATGACTTAAATCCAGACCAATGTATTTTATATACGAAAAATACATTTTCTTAATTTATTTCTAGAACCACAAGATTCAAGTTGCAGGTAAGTACTTCAATAGATTCGTATTTCACACGTACCAATAGTACTTTGTTTGAAATCGATAAGTTATACAGTTTTTGAAATATTGGCAATTATCTGTTTTAAAAGTTGGCACTTCAATTTTCAGAGACAGTTCCTAGGGGGAAGAAAAGTTAGTACGATTTACAGGTAAGTACTTGACTTATAGTTCCAGTCACCGGGGGTTAGGAAGTCCACAGGTTGGGGTTCAAGTTAACTGCAAACACCCACCACCAGCAACAGGGTGCTGGCTGGGTGCAGAGGTAAAAGTTGAAGCAAATTTAACATGGTCTCCTATGGAGGCTGGGAGCACTCGGAATCAGGCCTACCTGCAGGTAAGTACTTGCAACTTCGGAGGGCAGATCTGGGGGTTTAGAGGAGCATGGGGGGGCACAAGTAGGCACCATACATACACCTTCAGCGGCACAGGTGCGGCAGGTTGCAGGGTGCAAACAAGGCATCAGGTTTCCAATGCTGATCTATGAGGGGACCCTGGGTTCACTCAGATGCTGCAGGCGAGGTCCAGGGGGTCGACTTGGGCAAACCACAGGCTGAACAGGGAGGAGGGTCGCCTGCTGAATGTAGCTGCACCGGAAGTCGGGTTCTCCAAGGCCTGGGCGCTGCAGGTGCCATGGTCTTTAAGGCGTTGGATACCTTCGTCCAGATCTTCCGCAGTCAGGGGGGGTCCTCTGGATTCCCTCTGCAGGTGTCGTCATGGAGGGATCAACCCAGGGTGAGGCAATTGCTCACAATCACCTGGGGACTCTTTTGGCCGGTGACCAGGTGGCTCAACCAGCTAGAGAGAGTCAGTTGTAGGGTGGTCAGGACTCACGGATCTGGGGAGGCTCTGGAGTCCCTTAGTTGTAGTTTCTTCTTGGACAGGACCACTGTCCACAGTATTTCTTGGTCCTTTGGGGTGCAGGGCATTCCTCTTGAGCTTGGCAGAGGTTGCTGGTCCCGCAGGATACGTCACTTTCTTGTTGCAGATTCTTTGAAGCGGGAGACGGCCAGTAGGGCTGGAACCAAGTCAATTTGCGACTTCTTTCTTCTCTGCTGGGGGTTCAGCTTAGCTGTCCTTCTTCTTTCTTGTCAGATTGCCAGGAATCTGGTTAGCTGGGTTCAGGGAGGCCCTTAAAGCCTAGATTTAGGTGCGTTTTAGCCAATGGCTCTTGTTCCTGAGGGTGGCTACACTTTCTTGTGTCCACTCCCTTTGGGGAGGGGGTCCCCTCAGCTCTGGACACCTTAGGGGTGGTCCTAGCTGCGGTGGTCACTCCTCCCCATTTTCCCTAATTTTCCCACTGGACTTGCAGCCAAAAGTGGGGCTTTGTCCATATCACGAACTGGACTTGGTTCCCTTCCTTTGCAGGTCCTCTTCTGTCAGAATCCACCTTTGGTTTCTTACAGTCTTGTTTGGGTCTTGCACAATCTTTTTCCTAAGTCCTCCTGTTGGTTTTGGGGAAAACCAGGTACTTACCTCTGCTTTCCTGGTCGCTGGGGGTCACTCTGGTACTCACTTCTTGGGGTTCCTAGTTCTTTCAGCTCCCCTCTAATGATTCCACAACCTTGGGTGGGGGACTGCATCTTCCATTCAAGTTTATTACTACATGGTTTGTCCCTCCCGTAGGGACCTCACTATTTTCTATTACTTTTGCTAATGTATATATAATAGTGTGTTTACTTACCTCCAGTTGGGGGCCTTGCCTATAAGTATTCTAGTATTTGTGTTATCCTGATAAAGTACCTTTATTTTCGTAACACTATGTTGTTCTTTCATATGTGAGAGTGCTGTGTGGCTATAGTGGCATTGTATAAGCTTTGCATGTCTTGGCTGTTAATCCACAGCTACCTCTAGAGAGCCGTGGCTTCCTAGACACTGCCTATTCTTCACTAATAGGGGATACCTGGTCCTAGTATAAGGTGATAACACCGTAGGTGCAGACCACACACTAAGCCTGCTTCCTACAGCTTTTTCCCAGACTTTACTCTTAGGGTCCAACAACGCCACCGCAGGTTTGATGAAGTGAAGCAGACATTGAAAAAGCTGGAGCTTGAATATTCAGTGCTGTTCCCAGCCAAATTGAGAGTGGTGGCAGAAGGGAAAATGTGCAATTTTGGATCCCCAGAGAAGGCCGGGAACTGGATGGAGGACTGGAGGCTAGCAGAGAGGACAGGAACTCTGAATTGCTCATGCCAAAATGCACGGATGGGAAGGGCCCAGATCGAAGAGCCACTGTTGAGGAGGAATTGACCCAATGATCAATACAGACAATAGATTCACAGAAGGCTGCAAAAAAGGGAGTTCCAGGGGACTGGTTTGACGCCCTGTGCTGACATTCGAGACTACCGACATAAACATGAGACCCAAGCTGAGGCAGGACTAGAGACGTACTGGAGAAGTGAACGGAAACTTAATACAGGGCTAGTGGGAGCCTTGACGGCCTAGAGACTAATTGCTTGACAACGATATACAGTAAGACATTGGGCGGGATGGGGAGGCGGGGTGAACTTTGGATTGCAACCACTACACCCTGTTTTAGGCTCTGGTTGGGGTGTCAGGTGCGCTACAATTTGTTTTTGATGGAGGGCAGTTCAAAGTCGCTATGCAGGGAAAGTGGGTTTACATTGAGAATGTTTCATTATAATTTGGTTGTTATCTAGGTTTTTACTTTGTTTTCATGCGCTGTCAATTCACCCTAGCAAACATAGCCGCCCGCACTGGCTGTCCAGACCCTTCAATTAGCGAGGACGCTAGATGGACCCTTGAGTGCTCAGACCCAAGTTATGATATGGAAAGAATGACAGGGGAATCCTCTGTGAAGCTCTTGTCCCAGAATGTCAGCAGGCTTGGGTACAAAATTAAGAGGATGATTGTACTGCAATGACTTAAAACCCACACACCTGATGTGGTACTATTACAAGAAACACACATGATGGAGAACACTTACCTAGCTCTTGATAGATGGGGTTTCAGGATGGTGGCCATGCAGGCCTCTTTTGGCCTTTTGTTGAATATTTTTTCCAGACTTTGTCTCCTGGTGTGAGGATGTCCACCAAAAAGGCACATTTCAAACAATGTCGGTGACATACCTGCACTTGGTTTGCCTTTGGTGTCTGAAATGCGATCATGATGTCAAGAAGTGCGGCAATTGCAGCGCCATGCATCCTGAGGGACCGGACACTCAAGCTCTTTGCTGCCCAACGCCATTCGACTTCCTGGCATTCCAAATTTCAGTCATGACAAGGGTCCCGAGACCGTTCACTGAGCCAAACCTGGCAATCATCATCCCCATCATAGTCATCTGGAAAACCTGGTAAGTCCCACATGAAGAAGAACACAAGTCTTCTGACGAGATGCGGGGGCCATCAACAGTTGGGGCCTAGCTCTGTGGTGGAGTCTGCGTCTGGGCTGACTCCACATCTCCATGATTTCCTTGGAGGTGGAGCAACCCCAGCTCAGCTAAAGGAATTTTATGAGGCCATGCCCCACAATTTTAGGCGGGCCGACCCCTCTACTGTGTCCTTAGGCACCATGGGCTGACCTTTGATGGCTCCCGTTTATTTGGAGAGAAGGCAGACTTAGCGATGGATCTTGTTGAAGAGAGCAGGGCTAAGGGCAGTCCACCTTCTGCCCCTTTCGTGGCCATGGAAGGGGCTTTCAGCTGCTGCATCTCTACCCTCCCAGCCACCACGGCCAGCAGGTTGCCCAATCTGTTTGTGGAAGAGGACGCCGTTCACATAGATCACTGTGAGGCAAGTGGTCGGGCCAGTCAACCATCCTCCCCCGGCAGCCACAGTTGCCAAGCCACTTTAGTTTTCCCTCCAGCCATCACAGGATCTGCCATCGCTTGTCACTCCTGGAGGTCTATCACATCCGACCGTTAAGTTTTGCAGATCATCCAAAGGGATATTCCATCCCCTTTGTGACCACCCTTCAATCCATTCCACCCACTTAGGACAGGCTGATGGAGGACTACCATGCCGTACTCTGTCCTGAAGTGTTGGTTCTTTTAGCCAAGGGAGCTATAGAGAGAGTCCTGCCATCAGAAGTAGGTTGTAGTAGCTATCCCCGCTTCTACCTGGTGGCAAGGAACACAGAGGCCTTTATCCTATATTAGACCTGTGCCTTCTCAATCTCTTCCCCAAGAAGGAGGAATTCAAAATGCTCACACTCGCTTAAGTTGTGACTGCCCCGACCCAGGATACTGGATGCTAGCACTGTACTTGCTGAATGCATATTTTCACATCCCTGTCCTGTCTGCCCACAGATATTACCTGTGGTTCATTGAGAGCCAAGAGCCCCTTCAGTTTGCAATGTCTTCCTTGGGTGTTCCCAAAGGTGATGGTGGTGGTTTCAGCTCATCTACAGAGGTCAGGGGTTCTAGTCTTTCCCTACCTCGATGATTGACTGCTTAAGGTGGGCTTGCCACAGACATTTGTCTCCCACCTGCAGACCACGGTAAACCTCCTGCACTCGCTGAAGTTCACCGTCAATGTGCCAGCGTCACACCTGACTCCCTCTCAGACACACCTTTTCATCTGAGTTGTTCTAAACATAGTGCAGTTTTGGGCCTATCCCAAGTGACAGGTCCAGAATACTCAGGCTATGATACCGATGTTTCAGCCCCTGTTCTGATTTTCGGTGGAATTGACTGAGACTTCTGGGGCCTCATGGCCTTCTGCATGCTGCTTGTTATGCATGCCTGTTGGCATTTGCAAGCTTTACAGGCGGACCTGAAGTTCCAATGGGCACAGCATCACGGAAATCTCTCAGAATGGGTCCAAATCTTGGTGGGAAGTGCAAAAGATCTGCATAGTGGCTTATGAACCACAATGGGGTCAGTGGCCGACCCCTCTCCCATCCTTAACCAAAGCCGACTCTAGTGACAGATGCCACACCCCTGGGATGGGGCGGCCATCTAAGAGAGGTGGAGAATAGAGTACTCTGGCTTCTGACAGACTCCAGACTACACATCAACCTTTTGGAGCTTCTAGCGATCTGTTTGGCATTGAAAGTCTTTCTTCCTTCAATCAGGGGAAGGCTGATACAGGTGGTCATGGATAACACTAAGATCACGTGGTACTGCAATAAATAGGGTGGGGTCGTTATCCCTTTGTCAAGAAGCGCTGCACCTCTGGATGTGGGTGGACTACCAGGGCGCATATACCTATTGCTCTCTGAACTCCAGAGCGGACAAACTCAGCTGATGATGCCTACCGGGTCATGAATGGCATCTCCAACCGGAGGAAGTCCAGTGCCTCTTTCACGAGTGGGGAGAGCCTTAGTTAGATCTGTTGGCCACTGCCGAGAATGCTCGATGTCAGCAGTGTTGCATGCTGGATTTTCCGAGGCAGCTTTCGCTCAGAGAATCTTTTCATCTCAAGTGGAGCTCCGGCCTTACGTATTCCTTTCTGTAGGAAAGTAGTATCTTTTTGGCATATTTACCCCCACTTTTTGCCTGGTGTCAGTATGTTTAGACTGTAGTACACTGGGATCCTGTTAATCAGGACCCCAGTGTCAGAGTTCTCTCCCCTAAATTTAGTTGTATGGTAACTTTTACATCCTACAATTGGCATACTGGTGCACCCATATCAGTCCCTAGTATATGGTACATCGGTACCCAGGGCATTGGCACACCAGGGGTCCCCCATGCGCTGCAGCACATATTATGCTACCCATATGGACCCATGCAAACTGTTATGACAGGCCTGTCACTGCAGCCTGGGTGAAATGGTGCATGCACTTTTCACTGCAGATACAAGGTTTGCCTTATATCATGGTCACTGCACTCTGACCCTGTAGGTCACTCCTACGGAAGGCCCTTCAGCCTAAGGGCAGGGTGCATGGTTCTATGTGTGAGGGCACCCCTGCATGAGCAGAGTTGCCCCTACAAACCCCAGACTCAATTTTCTGGGTTTTGTAAGTGCAAGGAAGCCATCTTAAGTTATGTAGAGGACACTGGTGAACACAAGATGTCCAACAACATAATGGCTTCACCAAACCTAAAGACATGTTTATGTAGGAAAGTGCCATCTTTGTAGCATATTGACCCCCACTTTTTTGCCTGATGTAGATTGTAGTTCACTGGGATCCTGCTAACCAGGATCCAAGTGACTGTGCTCTCTCCTCTAAATTTGCTTCCTTGTAAACTTTCTATACCCGCAATTGGCATACTGGTGCACCTGTGTAAGTTCCTAGTATATGATGTCTAGGTACCCTGGGCATTGGCACACCAGGGGTCCCCCATGGGCTGCATTGTGCCACCCATGGGAGCCCATGCAAACTGTGTCGGCTGTGTGCAATGGCGCATGCTCCAATTCACCACCAAACTTGGTCACTGCACTTAGAAACTCTGTCACCCCTCTGGTAGGCCCTTCAGCCCAAGGGCAAGGTGCATGTCCCTAAGTGTGAGGGTACCCCTGCATCAGCAGGATACCCCTACACACCCCAGGCCAATTCCTGGACTCTGTAAGGCAGGGAAGCCACCTTAAGGTATGTAGTGGACACTGGTCAACATGAGTAGTCCAGCTACATAATGGCATCTCTGAACCTAGGCATGTTTGGTATCAAACATGTTTGAATCATGCAACTACACCGATTCCAGTGCTAGTTGCATGATCCCATATACTCTAGGCGTTCCTTAGAGGATCCCCCAGCTTTGCCTGTGCAGCCTTACGGGGGCCCAGCTGGCAGCCTGTGCTTCTTCTGACCCCAGACACTGTTCTGCCCTCCTGCTGGTGAGCCAGGCTCGTGTCGGAGAGGCAGAAGAAAGGATTTTCTGCAAGGGAGTTGTTTGATAACCTCCCCCTGTGTATTAGGTGTGTAAGGGCTGGGGTGGGGTGGGATGGCCTCTGAGCACCATCAGACTGCTTTGAAGGGTATATTTGGTGCCCTCCTTGCATTATCCTGTTTGCCGCAGTTCAGGGAGTCCCCGGTTCCCGTTCGGCCTCGAAACTACACAAAGGACAGGGGAGTGACTGCCCCCCTGTCCAGCTCCTCCCCTAGGGAGGTGCACAGAGCTCCGCCAGGTGGCCAAATGATTCTGCCATCTTGGAAACACGATGGGCAGAGGGCCCTGGGAGCATCTGAATGGCTAGGCCAAGTAGATGATGTCTCTGACCCCCCTCTGATAGTTGGGTCACTACAGAGAGTGACCAACCCCCTTTTAGGGTTACTTAATGGCTCCCCCAAGGGGGGTCCTCAGATTCGTCTAGCAAGACTCTACAAGGAACTTGCTGCAAGACATCTTCTGCTCCTGGCCTCCGGAACCTCTGGTGATCTGCTTTTGGAACTGAAACAAGACTATCCAGTTGGGAAGTCTCCCACTGCAACATTGTTTCTCTATCTCCGGCAAGATTTCTGCAACATCTGTGGCTGTGCATCCTCCCTGGTCACAAGGTCTCAGTCTGCATCCAAGAAGCAAGAAGAAATTCTCTTGGATTTAAGGAGACACTCGCCTGCATCCACAGCCACCTCAAGACAACAAGGACTGGCTGGTGGATCCTGCTGTCCCATGGACAACAAAAAGGCTCTGCTCACAGATGGTAGTTCTATGGTCCTCTGTGGGTTCCTCTTGTCTTCTGACCAACTTGGGAGACAGTGAGCCCTTGCTGTTGCAACTGGAACGGAACCCTGTGCACGGGGACAGTTGCTCTTGCCAAGGCTTGTTGACCCTTCCTGCAGGAGATCTTCAGGGTCCAAGAAGCCCCAACCTGCATCACTCTGCAACTCGAATATCAGCATCCACTCTGCAGCTCCTGCAAGATGGAACTCCAGTTTTGCTGTACTGCTGAGGCCTCCCTGCACCTCCTAGTGCCTGCTGCCAGTGGGTCACTCGTGGGGGGCTGCTCCGACTCTGGATGGCTTTCCTCCCTGCTGAAGGCCTGCCCTGACTCTCTTCCAAGGGTCGAGACACTAGGAACTTGCTGGTCCTCAAGAACCTACAATCTTCCTTGCAACAGCTATTTGCATTTACCAAGGCTTCTTGTTGGCCCTCCTGGAGTCCGGTGACCAGTGTGGGGACAACTTGTGGGGGACTTCAAGGATCTCCTGCATCCCCTGGACTCACCCACTGGACTACTTCCTTCACCGTCCTGCAGGAACTTCACCTCTAAGAGGGTGAGCATTGCCTATCTGCACTGCACGGACATCTCCGAGTGGTCTGGACAGTGCCCTCTTATTCATATTCATATTTCATTAGCTTTATTTCGATAAAAGTAAATACCATAAAAGCACATCACAATTAACAGTTTCATGGTTTAGCAAAACGACAAGCTACATAAAAGAAATTTTCGAACATAAGAGATTAAGCTACATAAAAAGTGTTAGACATAAGCATTTTTCCTACTGGAAATTCATACCATATTATAGAGTTGTATAAAAATGCATAGTGGGTATTAAAAGTCAAATACAAACCTAGCCAAACATATCACATAAAATAAGACATTTCTGTTTAAAAATATAAAAATATCTAAGCATAAAAAAGAAGAAAGAAATACATCTAGGCAATATAAAATGATAAGTGCATACAAAAATGGGTTCATCAATGACCGTCCCCACATCCATTGTTAGCTTTTCCTCTATTTTTTTTAGCGTATTCAGTCTATTATGCCAGATAGAATCTAGATATTTTGCCAGGCAGCAAGCCACTAAAACAGATGAGTCAGATTTAAAAATTCTCAAAGCCAGTGAACAGTTTTTAAAACCAATTTTCCTACATAAAGGAATAATCCAACGGACTCTCTGTTTGTGGTATGCGGGGCATTGAAAAAGGATGTGGGTTATAGATTCTTCTCTGGCACAGCCCATCGGGCACATCTTAGAAGTGCAACTAGTGTTAGACCATTTATATGTAAGGGTACGCAGAGGAAGAGAGCCTATCCTAAATCTAATGTATAATGCACGTGCATGTGGGGAAGAAACTATGTCCATATATTGCACAGGTTCATAGTGGCATTTGAATTGTAGGAAGTTGCCCGTCATGGAAGATGGCGAAACAGCAGACAATTGTAAAAGTTGGACATAGAGCCAGAACGCGTCCTTTATTGTCTGTGTTGCATTTTTTGGGATAGATAGCTGGTCCTTCCAGTAAGACCCCAAACCAAGTAGTGAGAAGGTCCGTTCTACGTATACACACCACTTGATTTTTGAACTGGTGTTGTTGGCCATCAAATTGACTAGCCCACATCTATAGGGGGCAAGGGAGTCTAGTGACCATAGATGAATCCAATATAACAAGGGCCTAAGTGCGGCGATCTGGCTGATGGGGGGCAAGTTTAAATCCATTCGAATTGGGAGCATTGGGGTGCTGGAAGGAACTCTTAGCAACGACCTTAAGAAGGAGTTTTCCACCTTTGTCAGATCGTCTAAACTACAGTGGCCCCACAGTTCGGCTCCATAAGTGGCCCCCCCTCTTGCTTGTGATTTGTAAATTTCGACAGCGGGCGTCATGGCAAAGCTAGGAGATCTAGCTGCGAATCTTACAATGCCACTCGCCCGTTGTTTCAGTCAGAGGGTGGCCTTCTGGATATGACAGTGCCACTTATGCGAGTCTTCTAATTTCAGGCCTAGGTAGTCAAAGTCGCTAACTCTTTCCAGCGTGGCACCCTCTAGATAGATAGGTCGTCGCATCCTGCCTTTTTTTATCCCCAAACACCATACACTTGGTTTTTAGTCGATTAATTTCAAGGCCATGGTCATTACAGAAATCCATGAACCTCGAGAGCAGGGTTGAAAGACCTGTGGCTGTTTGGGATATCAGCAAGGTGTCATCAGCAAATAGGAGGCAGGGGATCTTCTGCCCTCCTAGTTTGGGGGCATCATTGGAACACTCCATAAGATAAGGAATACATGCATTTATGAAGAGGAGAAATAAGGTAGGGGCAAGCACACAGCCTTGTCTTACGCCGCGAGCGGTAGGACATTTTTCAGTTAATTCACCTTGATGGCCCCATCTGATTCTTCCATAATTGCCAGTATAGAGATCTCTGATAATATTTAGAATAGAGCAAGGAACTCCTGTTTTGGACAAGACCTCCCACAGTTTGTAGCGGGGTACTAAATCAAAGGCTGATTTTAGGTCAACAAATGCTACATATAGATGACCTAAGTCTACATCAACAACTTTCCATTTGATAGAAATAAAACAGAATATCTGATCTATTGTACTGATTTTTTCTCTAAAACCCGCTTGGAGGTGATTTAGGATTTGATTTTCTACTATCCATTTACTCAGCCTGCTCCACAATTGGTGACAAAATATTTTTTGAAGATTGTCGAGAATGCTGATGGGTCTATAATTTCCCGGGGAATTCCTCTCTCCTTTCTTGTGTATGGGCACAATAATTGCCTCTTTCCATGATTCAGGGTAAGATCTGGTAAATAAAATGGCGTTGGAGAGCCTGTTAATGTATGGACTCCAGATGTTCTGGTCCGCTTTAAACATGTCAGAGGGAATCCCATCCGACCCTGGGGCCTTTGCTGCTTTCTGGGCAGTGATGGCCAGCACAGTTTCATTCAATGTGAAGGGAGGCAAGGAGGGCGTAGGCTCACCCAAAGTTGTCGACTCTCCCAGACTTGGTACATCACTAGCCGGCTTGGGGCCATACAGTTCCTTGAAATGAAAGAGCCAGGCGTCAGGAGTAATATGAGACTCCAGATAAGGTGCTCGGTTCTGATCACTGCAAGAGACCAGAAACCAGAACCGTTTGGAGTCGTGGACCATAGCTGCCTCAAGTAAATTGCTCCAAAGCCCCTCTTCATACTCAAGTTTGCTTTTGTTACATGTAGAGGCATAATGACGTCTAGCATTAATAATACCTGGTCTATCCTTTGTCCTTAACACATTGACCAAGGTATTTTTAGCCTCCTACACCTCTTGTTAAACCATTTAGAGTGGGGTTGGGTACGGGAGTTAGTCGGTGGCCTAGGACATTTAGTAAACAACTCTTTCAGAGTAACAAAGAGGTCCAGATGGAGAGACAGTACATCGGTTGGAGCAAAAGTAAGGCTATCATCAAATAGCTGGTGGGAAGAAGTTAAAACACACAATTTTTCTCGAAGCTTTTTTGATTGCTCAAAGGAGTCCCATCTTACCGTACGCCTATTGCTAGACAACTCCATAGCAATGGAAGAAGCTGGAGGAAATACAGCTCCTGCTAAAAGAGATCTCTTGTACGTGATCTGGAGAGGGGCATGATCGCTAGTGTGGGGGGGTTGCCCACTTCCACGTCTAGTATGTAGTGCCAAGCTCTTAAATCAAAGAAAATGTAGTCCAGTTTATTACTATATGGGCCCCTGAATAAAGTTGGTCTGGCAGGAATGTCAGCTGGGAAGCGGCCATTACCAAAACGGAGGCCATGGGATATCATAAGGTCTATTATCTGTGAAGCCCTGACACACAATTTATATGGATTTTGCTGGATGGAATGAGGAATAAAAAAAGAAGGGATGTTCCATACACTATCTTCAAGCTGCATAACCTCTATGTGGTATGCGTTAAGTTCATATTGGACATTAAAATCTCCTGCTATTATAATGTGGTATTTAAGACGGAGGTCTGGGATTAAGGTATTCAATAGCTCAATAGTAGTTGAGCGATGGTTGGAAGGTCCCGGCCTGCTGTAGATATTTATACAAAGAACAGGAGAGCCTGAGACTGGATGGATGCCAACAGCCAAAATGTCGTAAGAATCCACATATATCTCCTTTATTCCTCCCACCTCTGTAGATTTTACCCAAGTAGTTAAACCCCCTGCCGCCCTACCTGCTGAGGATGGCTTAGCAGGTTTAAAAAAGGAACTAAACCCCTGTCTGTATGTACAATGTGTTGCCCAAGTTTCCTGAAACATGCAGACATTAAAATTTTCGACAGATGTCCCCCACTCAGTATCAGCGAGTTTGCCATTAATGCCAGCCACATTCCAGGACAGAAGTTTTGCTGTTTCCTGAGGGGTAGGACAGCTTAAATTCGTAGTAATGTCATCTGGAGAATAGCTATCAATAGGTTTCGCCATGAATGAGTTTGTGAATTTGTTAATAGTTTCAGGTTGTAGATCCGATAGAAGAGCGACGCCCGGAGTGGATGAATTAGGTGGAGAATCAATAGCCACTGAATCTGAACTGAAAATGGAAGTGCAAGGGTTAGTAAAACATAGTCAGTCAATGTCCGAGGTAGCCCCCTGAAAATCGAGATCGTATACTGTTTGGCCCCTTGGAGCAAGACCAGAGCTGGTCATAGGAACCAGATCAGATAGTGGATCTCTTCGAACCTGGTGGCCTGGTGGTCTAAGATCTTGAATGTTTGCAGAGCAGTTCGAGACCAAGTTAGCTGTTCTGATGAAAGAATTTGGCCGCATTTGACCAACAGTAGGGCAGCTAACGGTGAGAAAAATAGCAGAGGGCTTCCTGCTTGTGGTCCGTGCTTCCATATCTAGGAGACCTGCTACCAAATGGGAATTTTTGAGATTGAGTTTTATAAAATCACTGCGACCAGGAGAACCAGATGAACCATTGGCTCGTTCGACAGATAAAATGTCAACATGAATGATTGAACCACAACCTCTGACATGTCTCAGCCAGTGCGAGACCTTGTTGACTAGTGAAGCTTTGTCTTCTCGCATGTTTGGAGGCAAAAGTGGAACATTGCACATATATATATATAGTTGTTATTAGTTAAATTAGAATTTTGACGGGAAGCTTTGGTGGTGTCCCATTTAAAGGGAACATTAGAAAGAAGAGGAATATTACTTCCGAGAGAGGACATGCGCTGGCTATCAGGACACTGATCTTCTATAAGACCTGCTGCACTTGGTGGCAGTGGCAGGGGCCCAGTTGACAGGACGCCTTTTGCGAGTGGGTGTTTAGTTGTCATAGGGTTTGGCTTGGGCTCACAAGTAGGGAGAGAATGTTTATTTTTGAGGAGGGTGGTAATTTCAAGCAGTAAGGATCTCAGCTCACCAACTCCGCTCTTAAGGCTAGACACCAGTGCTAACAAGTCGTTTTGCAGGGGAGCACTCTCTGTGCGTGGCAAGGTTGTGGGAGATGGTTGATGGTTATCCAGATCATGGGGCGCCAGAGGAGGAAAACGATTAGAACAGGGAATTATAGGGTGTGTTGCTTAGGCTCTGGGTACTTCCGAGTCAGAGTGAAGTACAGAGAGAGTGGGAGAACTACTGGAGCTAGTGGGGCCTTGACAGGCTAACGGCTGGTGAGATGAAACAACAGGTTGTGAATTGGAGGCAATATGTGATCTGGATGTTAGAAATGGAATAAGAGTGCCAGATTTTAGCTCCTTTCGTTGAACCCTCTCCTTGTTATTTATGATCTGTTCTACCTCTTCTATCAGATCGTCAATTTCCTTAGCAACACAGTTAGTATGGGGTAGCGTAGCCTTGTTGGTTTTAGGTATTTTAGATTTAGCAGAGCCCGATACCGGGCTATCTTTTGCCTTGCGCTTCCCTATTGGAGAGTGACACTACAACACTATGTGAAAAAGGGATTTTGAAATACTGCCCTGTACTAGGTGAACTGGTGCCCTACCTTAGAGCCCAGAGGGGGGGTCCAGCCCGGCCTCCTTCGGTCTCTTGACGGGCACGGACGGGCCCGCCCTTGGCCCGGGTGCGCCCGCGCGCGGGAGCGCAATGAAGTTTTTTAAAGGGCTCCTGCCCTTCACGACTGCTGCTCCGCCCAGGCCCCCAGGTGAGGGAAAACAGAAGGCGCGTCCCGCGATCCCGCGAGCGGGAGCGCTATGAAGTTTTTTAAAGGGCTCCTGCCCTTCACGACTGCTGCTCCGCCCAGGCCCCCAGGTGAGGGGAAACAGAAGGCGCGTCCGCAGTGCCCTCTTCTTTTTCAGGTTCTTCACGTCCGGGTTCCACCCTTGGGCTCCACCAAACTGGTCCCGTTTGTGACAGCAGCTGGACAATCGAGGTTTCCATTGACTTCAACAGTCGTTTTCGGTGCCATTTCACCCCTATGCACCTGTACACCTGTGCTCCCTGGTGTAGGTTATATGGTCTTCTTGGTACCCACAGGTGTGTCACTCTCCAAGCTTCTTTGTGCCAACTGCTTTCCTCAGGGCCCACTGGGAAGGGTCCTGGTTCTATAAAACTCCAACTGCGATGGTCCTGTGTTAGCCAATGGGATACCGAGCTCGATAACAACTCTGCACAAAGGGCGCCTGTGGGATTTCTGGTACTTAACTTGGTGTGGTCCATTCTTGTGTAACAGTTACTGACTGACTATTGTGGTATTACAAGTGCTTTACACTCCTCCTGGGTAAGCTTTAGCTGCTCACAACAGCTACCTCTAGAGAGCTTTTGCTATCTAGACACCTAAACACTATCACTAAAGGTTGCCTGTACTTAGTATAGGGTACCACACCGTAGGTGTACACCCTAAACTGAGTCAGCCTCCTACAGTCTCTACTAGATAAGGTGTTAACTTAGGTAAGTAACTTGTTTTTTAATTGTGCAGGTATTTTAACTGTTTTAAGTTGCATTAACATGACTAATAAAAATGAGGGTTAATTATTTTACACCCAAAAAAAAAATAAGATAGTTAAGTAGCTTACCTCTTGTCCAAACAGCCACTGCAACATGGAGGTTTGATGTACCTATCAATAATTGCTTGTGATCACTTGTGAAATACCAGTTTATTATTTATGGTTAGTAAATTCTTTATCCTTTCTGATGGGGGTCTTTTTCAAACGCAAGTAGAAAAATAAAAAAAAGGAAACCTCAATCAAAGCTAACAGGTTTATTTTTAAAGTATGCATGAAAAGGGCCTATTAATGCTGACTATTATGTTGGTAAATTTCACATTAAACTCTTTTATCATGGCTAGGGATGCAGTAGTTGGAGCCCTGATGCCCGCCAATATGATAGCTCCAGTGGAATGTCCATCCTCGTCCCCCGTACCACCGTCAGATGTTTCTGTTCTGTCAAGTCCTCTTCATGGAGAAGAGGCTGGGACAGCCATGGAGGTAGAAGGCACATTGAGTCCAAGTTCCTGGCATGACAAGAGAGGAGAGGTAAGTTACAATTATGCCCTTTACAGTCATATTGATAATCACGGTTCTCTGCAAGGCACCTCTGGCATCTGGAGAGCCCTATCTGCACACATTGTAAGTCATGTGATATTTTTTAAGCTTATCTGATAGAGGTTTCTAGCTGCAGATTCCTTACCTTTGAATTCTCTCCAGGCATCAGACTGAATCTAGGTGACATAGATCTGCCCTGTGTCCATCGTTGGCGGCATCCACACCAGAAATGGTGCAGCGAGTCCTATATAAGTGCCACCCAGATGCTTTGACATCAGTTATTTTCTTTCTGCAGCAACCACCGCTGATCCTAAAAGAGCTACCCCTCCGTCGTTTATTGACTGGTCTTTTTCCAGCTTTTGTTGAACTCTTTTCAATAATTTTCTCCTGGTGTGTTAAGGTGTTTGGAGAGGGACCATTGTAGGAAGTTGGCTCTGTATATACTATTTCAAAGTAAGAAATAGTGTGCACAGAGTCCAAGGGTTCCCCTTAGAGGTAAGATAGTGGCAAAAGTAGATACTTCTAATGCTCTATTTTGTGGTAGTGTGGTCGAGCAGTAGGCTTATCAGAGGGTAGTGTTAAGCATTTGTTGTACACACACAGGCAATAAATGAGGAACACACACATAAAGACTTATTCCAGGCCAATAGGTTTTTTATATTGAAAAATATATTTTCTTAGTTTATTTTAAGAACCACAGGTTCAAGATTTACAGTTAATACTTTAAATGTAAGGTATTTCACTTAGATACTTTAGGAACTTTGAATGAAAACAATATCATGTACAGTCTTTGTAAAAATGGCAAAAAGCTATTTTCAAAGTGGACACAGTGCAAAAATCAACAGTTCCTGGGGGAGGTAAGTAAAGGTTAGTTTTGGAGGTAAGTAAAACACTTACAAGTCTCAAGTTTGGGGCATAGGCAGCCCACCGTTGGGGGTTCAAGGCAACCCCAAAGTTACCACACCAGCAGCTCAGGGCTGGTCAGGTGCAGAGGCCAAAGACGTGCCCAAAACACATAGGCGCCTATGAGGAACAGGGGTACTCCGGTTCCAGTCTGCCAGCAGGTAAGTACCTGCTTCCCCGGGGGGCAGACCTGTGGGGTTTTGTAGAGCACCGGGGGGACACGAGAAGGCACACAAAGTACACCCTCAGCGGCACAGGGACGGCCGGGTGCAGTGAGCAAAGCAGGCGTCGGATTTTAGATTGAAAACAGTGGAGGGACCCGGGGGTCACTCTAGCGTTGCAGGCAGGCACAGGGGGGGCTTCTCAGGACAGCCACAACCTGGGCCAAGCAGAGGGTCACCTGGGGGTCGCTCTTGCACTGAAGTTTGGTTCCTTCAGGTCCTGGAGGCTGCTGGTGCAGAGTTGGTTCCAGGCGTCGGGTCCCTTGTTACAGGCTGTCGTGGTCAGGGGGAGCCTCTGGATTCTCTCTGCAGGCGTCGCTGTGGGAGTTCAGGGGGGTCGTCTCTTGTTACTCACGGGCTCGCAGTCGCCGGGGAGTCCTACCTGAGGTGTTGGTTTTCTGCAGGTATAGCTGAGGGCGTCGGGTGCAGAGTGTGAAGTCTCACGCTTCCAGCGGGAATCGTGAAGTCTTTGGAAGTTGCTTCTTTGTTGCAAAGAAGTTGCAGGTTTTGAACAGGGCCGCTGTTCATGGGAGTTTCTTGGTCCTGTAGTCCAGGGCGTCTTCTGAGGCTTCAGAGGTCGCTGGTCCCTGTCGGATGCTTCGCTGGAGCAGGTTTTCGAAGCTGGAGACAGGCCGGTAGGGCTGGGGCCCAATCAGTTGTCGTCTTCCTCCTTCTCTGCAGGCTTGTAGGTCAGTAGTCCTTCTTCTTTCTTCAGGTTGCTGGAATCTGCTTTCCTGGGATATGGGGAGCCTCTAAATGCTGAATTTAGGGGTGTGTTTAGGTCTGGGAGGGCAGTAGCCAATGGCTACTGGCCTTGAGGGTGGCTACGCCCTCTTTGTGCCTCCTCCCTGTGGGGAGGGGGGCACATCCCTAATCCTATCGGGGTAATCCTCCAGACTCAAGATAGAGGATTTCTCAAGGCAGGGGCCACCTCAGCTCAGGACACCTTAGGGGCTGTCTTGACTGAGGGGTGACTCCTCCTTGTTTTTCTCATTATCTCCTCCAGCCTTGCTGGCAAAAGTGGGGGCAGTGGCCGGAGGGGCGGGCATCTCCACCAGCTGGGATGCCCTGGGGCGCTGTAACAAAGGGGGTGAGCTTTTGAGGCTCACCGCCAGGTGTTACAGTTCCTGCAGGGGGAGGTGAGAAGCACCTCCACCCAGTACAGGCTTTGTTCCTGGCCACAGAGTGACAAAGGCACTCTCCCCATGTGGCCAGAAACATGTCTGGTGTGTGGCAGGCTGGCAGGAACTGGTCAGCCTACACTAGAAGTCGGTTATGTATTCAGGGGGCATCTCTAAGATGCCCTCTTGGTGTATTTTACAATAAATTGCACACTGGAATCAGTTTTGAGTGAAGGGTCCCTAAAGCTGATAGCAGCCCGGCACACAACATTTCATAGGTCTCGGTTGAGAGGAAGTTCTGTTTGTGAGTCCGAAGTCGTTGTCCCATTCGAAGTCCTTGTGGCAATCAGGTAAGTTGAGACATAAAAAGAAAACCAAGAAGTCAAAACATCATTCAGCTTCTCGTACGTTGGCTAACCTGATGAGGGAGCGTCAACATTCTGGGCCTCGTTCTGCTTAACCTCTCCCTGAGCCAACTCCCTGAATTTCCGGGAGCCAACGTGACCCGTGCCGAAATAAAAAAACTTCTATGAGGCCATGCACCTCATTTTTGGTCAGTCTGACCCTGCTGGAGTGCTTTCGGACTTGCGGGATCAAAGGGGGGCTGCCTTGGGTTCCATGCTGGTGGCTCCGGCCCTGGGGCCAAGGGGCTCCCAGCGATCCAGTCCTGAATCCAGAACGGCGTCGGTCAAACCACCTCAACGTTCCTCAATGCCTATGCTCACCAGCGGCGCCATCTCCATGGTAATCCCTGGCACAGAGCTGGATGTGCATCACCCAACTCTGGCAGGATCTTTGCCTCCTCGTTCAGATCCTGAGCCCTATTTGTCTGGACCAGGCCTTGTGGAAGAATGGGAGGGATTGCTGGATGCTTTAGAATACCAGCCTTACAAAGGACTTGGGTGAAGCCAGAGTACTGGATACATCTTCAACTACTGGCATGCTTTCTCCCACTAGGGTGGCTACAGAGGAGGGAGCTTCGTATGCTATAGTGGTGAGGAGGATGGCTGAGTTCCTGGACCTTCACCTCCCCTCAGTGTCCGTGAAGACTATTCTCTTGACAGAGGAGCTGCAACTGGAAGCTTCCACGACAGAACCCCTGCTCCTGTTCAGTGATGCCATCACTGACATCCTGCTGGGTACCACTCCTGAGAGCTTGGACAGTCCAAGCCTCTACGTCCCAAGGCACATTCCCTACTGCTCCCCCAAATAGTGAATCCAAAATTTTGATTCATTTGGGAAGATGTCTGTTTCTGCCAGCCTTGCATTACAGTCAGTGAACACTGCGTGAGTTTTGGGCTGTTATTCTCACACACTATGGGATACAGTTGCGATTGTGCTGCCACAGGTTCAGGAGGAAGCCTGGGCTGTTCTCTTTCAGGCTGTTGCCGCTGGGAGAGACGCATCAAAGTTCACAATTGGTTGCAGACTTGGCATGATCATTTTGCTAGGCATAGCGGTTTCCACTCCAGTGTCCCTGAGGAGCCACACCTGCCTGAGGATGTCTGGCTTTTCAGGGGATGTCCAGGCTTCTTTTATGAACATGCCCTTTGATGACACCCATCTCTTCAGAGACCAGGCAGGCTTGACCCCTTCAAGGATTCTCGTCGCCCCTCCCCCTGACTGCCTTTTATCCCTTTTGTGGCTATGAAAGGGATTTCTAACTGTGCCAGTTCCCGTCCAGCCACCGTGCTGTGCATTCTGCCCAGCCTCGGCATGGCCAAGCGCAATTAAACCACCGACCTTGTTTGTCAGGTGGCCAGTGGTCTGGTCAGTCTGCTGCGCAACACCCCCGCACTTATGCAGCAGCCTCTAAACCCTCCTAGTCTGCCTTCCTCCCACCCCAGGGACCATTCGGCACAAGATTCACCATCACCTGCGCCACTGGCATTCCATCACTTGTGGCTTTTACAAATAGTCCAAAGGGGCTATTCCCTCCCCTTCGAGACTTTCCCTCCATCCAGTCTACCATCTTACGATCCGATGATTGAGGATCATTTGTCCCTTCTCCATGAGAAAGTTGACTCTTGGCCAAGGGAGATGTAGAGAGGGTTCCAATGCCACAAGCAGGCTGTGCTTGCTATTCCCTCTACTTTCTAGTCCCTATAAAGGACTAGGGCCTTCACCCTATCCTAGACCTTAGATCCCTCGGTCTCTTCCTCTAGTAGGAGAAGTTCAAGATACTTGTGTTGGCTCAAATCTTGTCTGCCCTGGAATCAAGGAGACTGGAGGGTAGTGTTGGACTCGCAGGACGCTTATTTTCACATCCCCATTCTGCCTGCCCACAGACGTTGCTTGCGGTTCACGGTAGGGCACGACCACCTTCAGTTCACAGTACTCCCCTGTGACGTTACCAGCGTCTGTGTGTGTTGGTGGGGAGAAAAAGGCAAAGTCGACATGGCATCCCCCCTCAGGATGCCATGCACACAAAATACTGCCTGTGGCATAGGTAAGTCACCTCTCTAGTAAGCCTTACAGCCATAAGGCAGGGTGCACTATACCACAGGTGAGGGCATAGCTGTATGAGCAATATACCCCTACAGTGTCTAAGTCCATTCTTAGACATTGTAAGTAAAGTTGTGGCCATATTAAGTAAATGGTCTGGGAGTTTGTCAAGACGGAACGCCAAAGTTCCATAATTTCTACACTGAATACTGGGAAGTTTGGTATCAAACTTCTCAGAATAATAAACCCACACTGATGCCAGTGTTGGATTTATTAAAAAAATGCACACAGAGGGCATCTTAGAGATGCCCCCTGTATTTTACCCAATTGTTCAGTGCAGGACTGACTGGTCTGTGCCAGCCTGCTGCTGAGAGATGAGTTTCTGACCCCATGTGGTGAGGGCCTTTGTGCTCGCTGAGGACAGGCACAAAAGCCTGCTCTGGGTGGAGGTGCTTCACACCTCCCCCCCCTTCAGGAACTGTAACACCTAGCAGTGAGCCTCAAAGGCTCAGGCTTCGTGTTACAATGCCCCAGGGCACTCCAGCTAGTGGAGATGCCCGCTCCCTGGACACAGCCCCCACTTTTGGCGGCAAGTCCAGGGGAGATAGAGAAAAACAAGGAGGAGTCACCCACCAGTCAGGACAGTCCCTAAGGTGCCCTGAGCTGAGGTGAACCCTGCCTTTAGAATTCCTCCATCTTGGTTTTGGAGGATTGCCCCAATAGGGATAGGGATGTGCCCACCTCCCCTCAGGGAGGAGGCACTAAGAGGGTGTAGCCCCACTCAAGGACAGTAGCCATTGTCTACTGCCCTCCCAGACCTAAACACACCCCTAAATTCAGTATTTAGGGGCACCCCAGAACCTAGGAAACTAGATTCTTGCAACCTAAGACGAAGAAGGACTGCTGACCTGAAGCCCTGCAGAGAAGACGGAGACACCAACTGCTTTGGCCCCAGCCCTACCGGCCTGTCTCCCCACTTCGAGAAAAACTGCAAAAGCGACGCTCTCCCCAGGGTCCACCGACCTCTGAAGCCTAAGGTTTACTTACCTGCAAAACTAATAAATACTTACCTCCCCCCAGGAACTGTTGAAATTTGCACTAAGTGTCTGGTTTTAAAATAGCTTATTGCCATTTTTGCCAACACTGTACATGCTATTTTGCTGATTCAAAGTTCCTATGATACTTGAGTGAAATACCTTTCATTTAAAGTATTGATTGTAAATCTTGAACCTGTGGTTCTTAAAATAAACTAAGAAAATATATTTTTCTATACAAAAACCTATTGGCCTGGAATTGTCTTTGAGTGTGTGTTCCTCATTTATTGCCTGTGTGTATGTACAACAAATGCTTAACACTACCCTCTGATAAGCCTACTGCTCGACCAAACTACCACAAAATAGAGCATTAGAATTATCTCTTTTTGCCACTATCTTACCTCTAAAGGGAACCCTTGGACTCTGTGCACACTATTTCTTACTTTGAAATAGTATATACAGAGCCAACTTCCTACAATGGTCCCTCTCCAAACACCTTAACACACCAGGAGAAAATTATTGAAAAGAGTTCAACAAAAGCTGGAAAAAGACCAGTCAATAAACGACGGAGGGGTAGCTCTTTTAGGATCAGCGGTGGTTGGTGCAGAAAGAAAATAACTGATGTCAAAGCATCTGGGTGGCACTTATATAGGACTCGCTGCACCATTTCTGGTGTGGATGCCGCCAACGATGGACACGCTATTTCTTACTTTGAAATAGTACATACAGAGCCAACTTCCTACAAATTGGTTCTCAGATCCACCTCTGGGGATGGAATTGCTTAGGTATCTATTCAAAGGTAAGGAATGTGCAGCTAGAAGTCTCTATCAGATAGACAAGTTACTTACCTTCGGTAACGCCTTATCTGGTAGAGATTATGGGGGTCATTTCGACCCTGGCGGCCGGCGGTAAGTTGGCGGTAACACCGCCAACAGGCCGGCGGTGTTCCGCCAGCAATTATGACCGTGGCGGAAAAGCCACGGCCATACCGCCGGCCCCTCCACTTTCCCGCCAGGTTTCCGCCTGGCGGTCATAATCCCCAGGGCAGCGGTGCAAGCACCGCTGCCCTGGGGATTATGAGTCCCCGACCGCGAGCCTGTCCGTGGCGGTACACACCGCCATTGAAAGGCTGGCGGTAAGGGGACTTGGGGTGCCCCTGGGGGCCCCTGCACTGCCCATGCACTTGGCATGGGCAGTGCAGGGGCCCCCAGGAATAGCTCCGTCGCGCATTTCACTGCCCGTCAGCTTTGCCGCCGGCTCTATTACGAGCTGGCAGCAATGTTGATGTGACATTTCCGCTGGGCCAGTGGACGGTAACACTGTTACCGTCCGCTGGCCCAGCGGAAATGTCATAATAGGGAGCCTGGAATACTGCCGGCAATGGCGGTATTCTGTCTCCTGCGGCCTCAGCGGTCTTTTTACAAGACCGCCGAGGTCGTAATGACCCCCTATATCTTTCTTTACCAATGCCAAGTACCTTACATTTAATGTACTTACCTGCAATCTGAATCCTGTGATTCTAAAATAAATTAAGAAAATAATATTTTGCTATATAAAAACATGTTGTCCTGGAGTTAAGTCATTGAGTGTGTGTTCTCATTTATTGCCTGTGTGTGTACAAGAAATGCTTAACACTACCCTCTGATAAGCTTAACTGCTCGACCACACTACCACAAATAGAGCATTAGTATTATCTATTATTGCCTCTGTCAAGCCTCTTGGGGAACCCCTGGACTCTGTGCACACTATCTCTCACTTTGAGATAGTATATACAGAGCCAGCTTCCTACAGCACTTGACTGTCAGTGGTAGCAATGGTGAGAGATCACAGGCTTCTCAGGGAGGTTATAGTGTAAGGATACAATAGGTTCAGAAAGCAAGAACATGTCCAGCTGTGCAATAATGGCATTGTTCCGCGCATTGCTTCTCTTTATGTTACAAGAAGATGCAAGACAGAATAAATCACAAAAATTCCCCAGATACCCAATATAATGGTGCAAGCCTAGTATGCTTCAGGGTGGGCCCTTCTGTGCACTCGTTCCCTCTACCTTTTGCTGATACCCTGATAGAGTCCTTCTGACTTGGGTCAACCAAGTAGAGTCGCATCTGCTTCTCTGGGCATTGAAGGGCCTTGATCAGTCTTTCACTCTCAATATGGCACTTCAGAGTTCTGCTGGCCTTGGATAAGGTCACACAGCAGGCCCACTCAGGCTTTGTGGACATAGGCAGCTCAGCAATATCCTGTAGACAGTGGCTGGATCAGCTGGTTTCTGATGATGACCATCTTCTGGTCTCCGGTGGTGTCTGCAGCAGACTGGTCCTCCTGGTCTCAACTAGCACACTTCCTTTGCTTTAGTGAATCACAGTGGCAGTTGCGCTGGGGCCTCCCTGGGATGCAATGATCTTGCAGTCATTTTCTTCTGGCATGGGCTCTAGTGGTGGCTTAACAGCTGTCAAGTGCTTTGGTGCCTGGCAGCCAGGCAGTGCTTCGGATCACAGTACCTCGAGCCAGCAGCTTTGTTCTTTGTAGTGGCTTAGTCCATTTATCACAACTTGGACCAGTGTCAGACAGCCACTCATGCTGGTTGGCACAGTATCCTGGGGTAGACACTACAGATTTCAGGCTTCTGTGATGGCAGTGACTGCTTGGGCACAGGGCAGCTAGTACCATGGTTGTGCCGGGCGCAATCACAGGCACACAACAGATGCTATTGGCCAACATCAGTCTCCTAGCTTCAGTTGAGGAGACTGACTCAGCACACTTGGCACATGTCACTGCTATGATATAATGATGGGCGACAGCTGAGGCAGCTTGGGCATATCTTGGAAGTGCCACAGTTAAGAGGAGTTCAGGGTCTTGCTCCTAGACTAGAGCACATAGGTCACATGGGTTGTGTGCCTCATGTAGATGGACCTAAGCACCTAGGTCATCCGCTTCTGTCCACACCAACAGTCCTCATCTCCTGCAATCTTGGCTTGCTCCTCCCCTCTTGCTCAGATAGGACTCCTTTGAATTCCAGGATACTGCAAGTATCTCGTCCAGATTTCCTCTGGGAAACTGGCTATCAAGCAGATGCCAGCTCTGATGCATTTCTCTGAGCACTCTTTGATGCAACCACTCCTTGGTCAGAGAGAACTTGAACTGGAACAACCAGTGCCCACTCTTATGTACAGATGGCAAACAGGAAATGTGGATTCTGTCTACACTTTCAGAAAGATTCGGGTCAGTTCTCTTGTGCCTTTCTCAGGTTGTCTTCCAAGCTCAGCCTTTTGTTTTTGAGTAGTGCTCTTTACAGTAGGGTAACCGCCACACTGGAGCACCCAGAGCAGAGGCACAAAGACTGTCACCTGTCACATCTGACAGGTGATCAGGTAGAAGCAAAGGTCTGCTCGCCCTCTAAAATACCCTTCACACCATAACAAAAATAACTCCAGTCCCGGTCTTCACACCGGTCATCCAACAAATTGTAGTTTCAGCAAGAATCAGTAGCTTTCTGTATCTGAGAGGACCTATTGAATTTCTAAAAGGAAGTCATTCTCCTTGCTCCCTAATTCAGTGTCTGGTTTTCCTCTCTCCACTCTCAGGATTGCCAGCAATATACTTTCACTGTCTGGCAAGGCAACCTCCCTTCCATCCTGTGCATGTGAACAGGCTAGAGGCATCCAAAATGGAACTCACTGACCCATGTCACTCTGGTTCTTTCTGAGACGTATGCCGTGTGTAACATTCTTCTCACAGACACACATTAATCCAAGCACTCAGGAAAGTTTATGCTAGGCTTCCAAGTTCACTGTTAACAGCTGAAATTCCTGCAAATAGTCAAATAGGCTCCCACTCATATGAGAAGGTCAAAAGACCTGGTCACATTACGATCACTACCAGTGCTGCTACCACGGTGTTGCATGTGTGAACCCATGGCAGAGGTAATAGTAATCTGTCACTATGCTTCACTTGGTGTGCCCCTCTAGGTCTAGGACAGGTACAGGACCAGTCATAGGTCAAAGGCAGGCCTAGGCCTTCATAAGGATGCTGGGACGCATAAGACTGGGGCGAAAAAATTGAGAAACCTAGATACAGGGTGTATATATAGCAGGGGACTCACTTGTACACTTTGCAGGGGGCATTCCCACCTCAGCAGAGAAAATTCACATGATCCTTGCTTTTATATGCCTCACTTTATGCCTCTGCAAAAAGAACAAGTGATGGATGGAATGCTGAACAATGTCAAACATTCACCCCCAGTACAGAGATCTGGGCCTAAATCCATCATTTTGTTGCTACTCATACCATTTCACTTTGGACCCAACCATATGTAATTAAATCTTGAATCTGCTCCCCATGGGAACAGTCCAGCCTGAACTGCCAAGCCGTGTCCTCCCTGGACTGGAAATAAGCATCCTGGGACCGGTTTCAGGGTATCACTGTTCATCAGCCAGGCTAGCTTGACTCCAGTGGCATGGGAAGCAAGGGACCTACGTCTAGGCATACCCCTCTCACTTAGAACGACAAATGCAAAAAGAACAAGTGATGAATGGAATGCTGAACAATGTCAAACATTCACGCCCAGTACAGAGATCTGGGCCTAAATCCATTGTTCGGGCTGGACAGTTCCCATGGGGAACAGGTCAAGACTTATTTGCATATGGCTGGGTCCAAACTGGGGTTGCAGGGTGAGCAAAAGGATTGATGGATTAAACTCAGATCTGTGTCTGGGGTGAATGTTGGATTGGTTCTGCGTTCCGTCCATCATTTGGGTTCCTTTGCTTTTGTTGCCCTAAGTGCACCGGGTAAGCCCAGACGTGGGTCCCGGGCTCACTATGCCACTGGATTCAAGCTAACCCGGCTGATGAAGGGTGATACCCTGAAACTGGTCCCAGGATGCATGTTTTGGGTCCAGGGAGGACCTGACCTGGCAGTTCGGGATGGACTGTTCCCATGAGGAACAGGGTCAAGATTGATTTGCATATGGTTGGGTCCAAACTGGGGTGGCATGGTGATTAAACCCAGATCTGTGACTGGGGTGAATGTTTGATTGGTTCTGCATTCCGTCCATCATTTGTGCTTGTTCACTTTATGCCTCTATGACTGGATTCCACCTGGAGCTGTCTTAAAATGATGTGGCTGCTTCATAGAACATCCTTTTGGCTGAACTCTAATTTAAAATTCTAGATAGGCTGCTTAATGAGCAACACTTGTTTGGCGAGCATATAGATGTTTCACTGTTTTTGAATGAATGTCCCCTGCATGGTGTACAGTTGTTTTCCACAGACTGTGTGTGTCTTGTATCCTGTTCATTTTTTTAAAAATTTGGCCGTAGTATCATGCTAACCTAGCATGTGCACTGAGGCCTAATCCTTACTTGTTTGAGGCTCTGGACTTGTCCTGTAACCTAGACAGTTGCACCAAGTGTGTCCTCAATTGACAGACAGTGGACTACTTTCAATGATATAACACATAGAGCGGTGGTAGTAACATATTGTTTTTTTTTTTTTAACCCATAGTCTTGCCCAGACCTTTTTATCTGTGTCATTAACGTGGAGGCCTACTGGACTATTTGTGTTCAGTTCCACTTTCATACGCTTTTCCATCTCCAACTCCAACACAAACATTCCAACTGTATATTGCATCTGATAGAGACTTCTTGCTGCAGATTCCTTACCTTTTGAATTTCCCCCAGGCGTCAGCTTGATTCGTAGAATTGTCTGAGCAGTACTCCTGCATGCCGTTAGGTGGCATCGATACGGCTCCGCATCCGTCGTCATCTATGCCGGAAATGACGTCACGGCTCCTATATAGGTTGCGCACTGACGTCAATTTGTTTCTTTCCACGCCAGCTAGTGCCAATCTGAAGAGAGCTACCCCTCAGTCACTTTTTGGCTGGCCTTTTTTCAACTTTTGTCGAAGATATTTTTAAGTTTTCAACTCCTGGTGCATTGAGGATGTCATTGAGGAAGGGTAAATTTAAGCCCTGCCGGTCGTGTCATCGGTAATGTCAGTGACTGATCCGCACCTCTTGTGTCTTTGGTACCTGGAGCACAATCACGACCCAAAATCGTGCTTTGAGTATTCCATCTGAAGGCTTTGAGGAAGTGGTCCCTGAAGCTAATGGCAGCCCGATGCTCGACTCCGCGCAAGTTAGGGTCCCAGTCAAGACGAAGGGAGCGGTTGCAGAGTCCTCCATCGTCGTTGTCCCTCTTTAAGTCCTCAGGACAATTGGGTAAGTCAAGACACAAGAAGTCCAAGCATTCTTTGACTTCGCCTTGTCTGTCGGCTACTCTAGGCTGGATTCTGAGGAACCTGTGCCTGGGCCAACTCTGTGCCTCGCTGAGTTTGCAGAAGTCGGTGCAATCCCTGGCCTTCTACGTGAATTTTATGAGGCCATGAGCCTCATTTTTGATCTGCCAGAGTCTGCTGGAGTGCCTTCAGGTTCCGCAGAGTCAGAATGGGCCCCTACAGGTTCCACACCGGCGTCTTCGGCCTCGGAGCCAGGGAACACCCATGGATCCCATTCCATATCCAGAATGGTGTTCATCGTACCATCTTGTCCTTCACGCGGGTGGCTCCAATCCCCATTCTCATTGCCGACTCCGACATGGAGCTGGATGGGTGTTGTCTGATGCCAGCAGGAGCCTTGCTTCTTCTGTCAGATCCTGAGCCCCTTTCTTATGGGCGAGGATATAGGGAGGAATGCTATGAGTCACTGGACCCTTCAGAATACCTGCTCCAAGACCCTGTGGACTGGCGCGCAGACTTAGGTGAGGCCAGCAGACTTTATACTTCCCCAGATAATGGCATGCTTTTTCCTCCTACAACTATGGAGGATGGTGCCTCCTACTTAATGGTGGTGAGTAGAGCAGCTGAGGTCCTGTACCTTGAGTTACCTTCAGTGGCATGCCGTTTGGGAGGTTATTCCCACCCCTTGTGGGATACCGTTGTGAAAGTGCTGCCACAGGACCCAGAGGATGTTAGACTGTACTCTCCCAGGCAGTTGCCGATAGAAGAGACACAGCAAAGTTCACTGTGTTTTATGGACTGCACACAACCAACTCACTGGGCAGAGCGCTTTTGTCGACAATACCTCTGAGGCGCCATGCCTGGTTGAGGACATCCAGCTTTTCAGGGGATGTCAAGGCTACTTTTAAGGACATGCACCCATCTCTTCGGAGACAAGGCAGACTATGCACTTGAGTGCTTCAAGGATTCTTATGCTACATCCTGGTCCTTGGGCCTCGCGGCACCCCCTCCCAAAGCAGCACCCTCTAAACCTTCCTAGTCTGACTCCCCCCAAGGGACAGTAGGAGGAAGGATTCTCTATGACCTGCTCTGCTGGCAATCCATCATATCAGACAGGTCGGTATTGCAGATTGTCCGAATGGGCTATTCCCTCCCGTTCGAGACTACCCCTCCATCCATGCCACCATCATACGGTCAGATCACGGAGATCACTTGTCCCTTCTCTGTGAGGCAGTTACGGCTCTGTTGTCCAAAGGAGCCATTGAGAGGGTTCCTGCGCCAGAAGTAGGTCGTGGTTGCTACTCCCGCTACTTTCTGGTGCCCAAAAAGGACAAGGGCCTCTGCCCTATTGTAGACCTTCGATCCCTCAATCTCTTCCTTAAGAAGGAGAAGTTCAGAATGCTCACTCCGGCTTTATCTGGCCTGGACCCAGGAGACGAGATGGGAGTGTTGGATTTGCAGGAAGCCTATTTGTATATTCTTTTCCTGCCTGCCCACAGACATTACTTGCAGGTTCATGACAGGCCACTGTAGGAAGCTGGCTGTCTATATGGTGCACTAAAAAGAAGTCCACTGTGCAGAGAGTCCAGTGGATCCCAAGTTGGTTTGCAGAGGCAAAAGTAGATAGGACTAATGATCTATTCTGTGGTAGTGAGGGCAAGCAGTTAGGCTTATCAGAGGGTCCATTAGTCCATAAATGAGAGACACATTCAAAGAATAATTCGGAGACCAATTTTGAAAAATTTTCTTATACCTTAAACCCAAGAACTTTGTAACAAGGTAAGTAAGTTTTCAAGCATAAATACTTCTTAGCTTAAAAAATCAACACTTATTGCAATTTCAGAGTTCTTCAATGTTAACCGATGGAGGAAAACAATGTTCAGCAAACAGACAGTTAACAACGACTTACAAGGCCAAACTTAGAGAGTTAAGGTAACTACTGGGCACTGATCAGAACCACACCAGCAGGTCACTCCGGGCAGCACTGGGGCGGCCAAATGCAGAAATTTGCAGTAAAGCATTGGGTGCCCAATGGTTTCCATTGGGGATTGGGCCTCATGGAAACAAGCTGCAGGCTCTGCCAAGTAGGCCAGTCAAGGACAACAAACAGGTAGGCTGTAGAGGGTGGATGCTCAGGGACGTAGGTGCACCTTTGGTCCTTTTCTTCAGGGTCCAGGGCGACAGATGCAGTGATGCCCTTAGGCGTCGGGTTTTTTGTCCTGGAGCACTTGCGATCAGGGGATCATGTGTGTTGAGGCTGCAGGCATCGTTGGGGAATCCAGCGGGGGGGGGGGACTCAAGTTGGACTCAAGCTCAGAGGAGCAGGGGGACGTCGTTGACACTTGTGACCCTCCTCAGATTGTGTCAGGGGTAATGGGTGCAGTGGTGGTTGGAGGTGTCGGGTTTTCTGTCACCACAAGGCTGCAGTAGAGGCGGGCCTGTGTGCAAAGGCTACAGGCAACTTGAGAGGACTCCAAGAGGGGTGAAACCTGAGTGGTCTTGGATTCTAGACCGCTGGGAAAATTGGTTGGCTTCACCTCGGGTCTGGTGCTGAGGTCACTTCAGGTGTCGGGTCTTTGCTGTTCCATTGGCTGCAGAGTCCTTTCTTGAAACTTTGTTGCAGAGCAGTTCGGCTGCTCTCTGAAGTATGAGTCTTTGTAGAAGGCAGGCAGTTGTCCTGGGTTTATTGGAGGCTCAGCTGCATGACGAGTCGTCTTTTTGGGAAGAGACTGCTGAGGACAGCAGGCAGGCTGGTGGGGCTATTACCGAGTCAGCTGCTTCTTCTTTCCCTCTTCTGCAGGTGCGACTCCTCTGTGTCCTTATCTGCGTAGGTAGTCAGGATCTGAGTTTTAGGTTTCAGGAAGGCCATCTAAATACTCAACTTAGGGGCATTACAGGGAAGTGCGGGTGGTAGCTAATGGGCTGACCACCTTTAGGGGCACTACACCCTTTCTATGACCACTTCCGCTGGGAAGTGGGTGTAACCCTAACTCTAGTGGCCTAATTCCTTTCAAGCAAGATGGAGGAATTTAAAAAGCTGTGTCCAATTCAGCTTGTCTACCTTGAGGGTGGGACTGGCATGAAGTAGGCACACCACCTAATCTGCCCAATTTTTCTTCCTGTGCTACCACCAAAAGTTGAGTGAGGACGGGGGGGGCATTAATCTCCGCCATCTGGAGAGACCTGGGATGCATTACAAAGGCGGCTGTGCCTTAGAAGTTTCCTGTCCTGGAATGTCCATCCTGCCTGGGAGAGGTGCTAACACCCCCACCCAGTGCAGTCTTTTGTCTCTAACCCTCAAGAGCGTTGGCTCTCACCTTTTGGGGGTGGGTTAGAAATGTGTCTAATGTGGCTAAGCTGATCAGGACCAGTCAGTGAACACACTAGTAGCTGGTAGGTTTTTCAGGGGGCACCTCTGAGGTACTGTCTGGGTGCAGGTATTGGTGAATCCAACACTGACATTAGTGTGAGTTTAACAATACCGGATGTTTGATACCAAACATCCCTGTATTCAGAGAAGCCATCATTTATCTGGGAAACCCTCAGTGACCAGTGTCCAACACATGTATTTAAAATGGCTTAACTTGTCATTCACTATGTCTGATAATCGACAAAGACATAGCAGGGGCATATGTGCTCGTGCAGATGTGCTCTTACATGTAAAATAATGCACCCTGCCTTAGGGCTGTAAGGCCTCCTAAAGGGGTGACCTAAATGTGAAAACACAACATGGCACACATCCTGTGTGCCATGTCCCCTAAACATGGCATGCAATATATTTGTCTGCACCAAGACAAGCAGTCTGCAATGGCAGCCTGTCATGTGCTTGATGA
Source organism: Pleurodeles waltl (assembly GCF_031143425.1). Taxonomy (NCBI): domain Eukaryota; kingdom Metazoa; phylum Chordata; class Amphibia; order Caudata; family Salamandridae; genus Pleurodeles; species Pleurodeles waltl. The sequence continues at coordinate 418,688,216 of NC_090447.1, read as the reverse complement.
GGGGTCGTTTAAGGTGGCACAATTTGTGTTGCAGCCCTTAGGTACCCCTTTAGTACCCCAGGCCCTAGGTATCAGGGGCATCATTTACTAGGGACTTACAGTGAGTGCTAAAAGTTTTGCCTTTTGGGGAAAAACAACTGTGCAGTTTTGGGGAAAGAGATCTGGCACCTGGTTAGCAGGAACCCAGTGAACTTTCACTCAAAATTACACCAGAAACCAGGCAAAAAGTGTGTGGTGGGGGTGGGGTGACCATGTCAAAAGAGGCTCTTTCCTACAGCCAGGAGCACTCTCAGTTCACCATTCCTCTTTGGCCTTACCTGCACCCTTTGGGTGCTCACCTAGGTGATGGCGGTGGTCGCAGCTCATCTGCACAGATCAGGGATTTCTGTCTTCCTCTGTCTCAATGACTGGCTGTTGAAGGTGGGTCCGCTCCAGACTGTTGTCACCCACCTCCATACAATGGCCCACACCCTCATTCGCTGGAGTTCACTGTAAACATGCCAAAGTCACATCTGACTTCCTCTCAGACACTCCTTTTCATCAGGAATGTTCTGGACACTGAATTCTCTCGATCCGCGAGCCCAGGATATTCAGGCTATGATACCAATCTTTCAGCCTCTATCCTGGATTTCGATGAGTCACTGAGGCTTCTGGCCCTCATGGCCTCCTGCTGCCTGCTGGTGACACATGCCAGATGGCATATGCGGGCTCTGCAGTGGGACCTAAAGTTCCAGTGGGTGCAGCAGGTCCAGATCTCAGAGGGAACTGTGCAGGATCTGCAGTGGTGGTTAACAAAGCGAGATTGGGTCTGAGGCAGATCCCTCTCCCTTCCCCAAACAGATCTGACAGTAGTGACAGATGCGTCACTCCTGGGATGGGGCTGCCATCTAGGAGAGGTGTGGAGATCAGAGTCATCTGGGCTTGGGCTGACTCCACATCAACCTGTTGGAGCTCTGTGCGATCTGGCTAGCATTGAAGGCATTTCTTCCTTCTGTCAAGGGGAAGATGGTGCAGGTGGACAACACCACCGCCAGGTAGTAGTGCAACAAGCAGGGCAGGTTGGGGTTGAGGGCCCTTTGTCAAGAGGCTCTGCGCCTCAGGATTTGGCTAGAACAGCAGGGCATATCCCTGGTGGTTCAACATCTGGTGGGATCTCTGAACGCAAGGGCAGACAAACTCAACCAAGAATGTCTACCAGATCATGAATGGCATCTTCAATCCGGAGGTGGTGCAAGGTCTCTTTCAGCAGTGGGGATAGCCTTGGTTAGATCTGTTTGCCTCCGCAGAGAATGTGCATTGTCACCAGTTTTGCACATAGGAGTTTCCAAGGCAGCAATTGCTCTGAGACACTTCATTTTGAGTGGAGCTCAGGCCTCTCTTACACCTTTCCGCCTATACCATTCTACCCAGAGTACTCATGAAGATCAAGAACAACTGGGCCCTAATATTCCTTGTGGCTCCGGACTGGGCACGGAGAGTCTGGTATCCCAAGGTGCTGAGCAGTTCCATTGATCCTCCGATCAGGCTGCCCCTCCGGGGGAGTATCTTTTGTCACAGCAGCTGCACCCTAACCTGTCCATCCTCCGCCTTCTTGTATGGCACTTGACAGCCTTTGACCTTCCCTCCCGCAATCTGTAACGTTACCTTGGTAGCCCGGCGTCCCTCCATCAAAACGGTATACACCTATCATTGAAAGAAATTTGTGTCATGGTTCACAGACACGTCTGTTGACCCCCTTTCTGCCCCTCTCTCTGAGGTTCTGTTGTTTATTCTTTCTTTGGCCCAGCAGGGCTCTGCTATGGGCACTCTCAAAGGTTATTTGTCTGCAATTTCTGTTTTTTTTTAGGTTGCCTGATCAACTTTATTTAAGTACCCTATTCTACATAGGTTCCTTAAGAGTCCTTCACATGCTTCCTCCATTCCCATTCATTATGCCCCAATGGGATTTAAATCTGTTTTTGACATTTCCTATGTGTGCTCCTTTCGAGCTTTTCCACGATTGTCCTCTCAGGATTCTTACTTTGAAAACAGCCTTCCTTGGGGCCATTTTATCTGCCCATGGTTGTCATCTAAGCTGCCCTACTTTATATCTGTCCTGACAAAGTTTTGCTTTGCACTTAGGCTTCTTTTCTACGGAAAAGGGGTATGCCTTTTCATGTAACCCAATCCATCACCTTGCCTACTTTTTACGCACCACCACATCCATCTAAGGAAGATGAGAGAATCCACCGTCTGGACCCAAAGAGATCGCTGGAGTTCTACCTTGATCATGAGGAAGATTTCTGGTTGAATGATCAACTCTTTGTCGGTTATATGGGTGCAAAGAAAGGTTGGGCAGTGCAGAAGTGGACTATCTCCAGATGAGTCGTACTCTGCATTAAGCTCTGCTATGCACTGGTCAAAAAGAAACCCCCTGAGTGCTTGCATGCTCATTCCGCTCGAGCTACAGCTACGACCATTGCGTTAGCACATGCAGTTCCAGCCATTGATATCTGACAGGCGGCAAGGTGGGCATACTTTCACACATTCATCAAACACTACTGCCTGGACAGTCAATTCTGCAGGGATGGGTACTTTTCCTGTTCGGTCCTGCAGGACTTTAAAGTATGATTTTGGTTTGCAGACCCACCTCTAGGGATGGTTTTGCTTGGGTATCTATTCAAAAGATAAGGAGTCTGTAACTAAAAGTCTCTATCATGTGAGCAAGTTACTTCCCTTCGGTAACGCGTTATCTAATACATACATATTCTAGCTGCAGATTCCTTACTGACCCTCCAATCCTCCCTGCTCTGCAAACTGGGGACAGTAAATCCCTTTTCAGGGCCTTAGTTTTGACACACCAGTAGTCCGTGTTCTTCATGGCTCTGCGCTTCTGGCGTCAAAAGTCGTGAAAAGAAACTGACATCAGCACACCAAGGTGGCGCCTCTATAGGACCCTAGAGCGGATGATTTTGATGGTGGGCGCAGAGCCGATCAACGCCACCTAACGACGCGCAGGGTACTGCTGAGATAATTTTACGGATCAAGCAGACGCCAGGGGTAAATTCAAAAGGTAAAGAATCTGCAACTAGAATATGTCTTTACCAGATATGGCAATAACGAAGGTAGGTAACTTGTTTGCTTGCTTGCTTGTGTGTGTGTGTGTGTGTGTGTGTGTGTGTATACCTTCCGTTGTACATGTGTGGTATGTGTGAGTGAGCTGGAGTAATAGAAGGCTGTGGAACCATTTTGGGAATGCTAGTCTTTTGCACAAGGTGCAGTTGAGGTTGTCTTTCCTGACAATGGAAAAGTATTCCTGAAGCGAGAGGGAGGAAATCTTGGCACTGAGAAAAAGAAGAGTGAGGATAATGCTCCTTTAGACATTTTCATTAGACCACACCTTGGCAAAGAGTTGCTGATTAGTCTTCTTGAACACTGCCATTTGGGGATGATAGAGCTGAACAGTGGGATTGCAGATTGTTGTGCAGAGTAAAAGGGACATTTTAGGTGAGACCCAGAATTGTAATCACACATTCAGTGTGCCTCTGTTGTAATCCTTCAGGCTAGAGACTACACTGCTATGAGAAGCATCATGCCACATAAAGGCTGTGTGTGGAGAGAAGCCTGGAAAGAATATTTGAAAGGAGAAACACTCCAAACCAGTTCTGAAGGTGCAGACATTGTATTCACAACTCGTCTCTGATTTTGCTGTATAAAAGTAGGACCATACAACCTCATTTTTTGTGTCAGTCCCAACTCATCTATAACCAAGGAAGGGAATGCTCTGCAGAGTACTCTGAGGACTGCTGTGCAACCATAACTGGTGCCTGTTTGACAGCCAGACTCCCAGAGATAAAAGGGACATTACCTGCATCTGACATCTTGCTGGAAGAGCTGTATATCTGACGTGCAGCGCTTAGAAGCCCACCTACCTGCTGAGAGAGGAAAGAAGCCTTCAAGCCCTACGGAAGGAGTGTCTGTCCAGGAGGAGCAAGGTGCAGCATGTCCTAGATATCTTTTGCCTCTGCAATCGCTCCACATTGGGCCTGGGTGGCAAATGTAAATATCCAGACCCACTGTGATCCTAAGTTGAGATTCAGCCTGTGCATGACTATGTTGCCATTAGAATACTGCCTGTGTGTGTCCACGTAGCCATCTGAAGATCGGTCTGTATATCACCATCAGAACTTCGGCCTGTTCATCGCCATCAGAAGATTGGCCTGTGTGTTGCCACAACGCAAGCAGAACATCAGCCTCCGGCCAGCCACATTTAGCCCATAGAATCAGTTTGGGCATGGCTGGTGAATAAGCCCATACAGGATGTGGTTACCCAAACTACTGTTCCACAACACGTGATGAGAAACTGTACGAACTGAATTGGGAGAGACAGAGCACAAGCATGTTAATGTGCAGATCTGCACCCATGCCATAATCACACTGTTGCCCTTTTCCCAAGGGGGGAGTAATCACCTAGACCATAAGTCCAAGACACTTTGTATTGTCGCTCAATTTTTTGAATGTATTTCATTTTAAGGTGTTTTAAAAATTACTTTTCTTTCTTGAAAGTCAAGCACTGGGTTGGACAGTCATTTATTATGCAGCTGTTTGGTTGTTTAGCTCTAAGCTCGAGCATCCCCACACATCCTCCCTGAGAAGTGTGGGTGTCAGCTTGCTGCTACTGAGAGTCAGTTGCTGAAGGGGGTTTTACATGGCTTAGTTTGCAGAGCCCTAGTAGAACAAACCCCAGGAAATCAAAGGCCAACAACCCCAACCCCTACATTTATGACCCTGGTAGCCCTTTCTTACCCTATAGCACCCACCAGTCTGGGGCTGACACCCTACAGGTGATTTAAATGGACACAGATACAGTGAGGCTGCTTGGTCCATGCAGGTTAAACAGTGCTTCTCTGAGCCAAACCAGAGGCATAGCTTGGTAAGTAAGATTGGTAGAGTGTGAACTTGAAATATTTTAATAATCAGGCTGACATATAATGTAAAAATGCATTATATGGTGGCATGGTGCTTGAGAGGGGCTTAAGGGACAGTGGACAAGGAGAGGAAAGCAGATTGTTAGGGGTACTAGGTGCGTTTAAACACAGTATTTTGTAATTTGACCAACATTTTTGAAGACTTTCAAAACGGAGAAAGGTGAGTGTGCGTTTTTGTCTGTGTGTATGTAGAAATTCCTGCTACAATACGACAAACACTTCACCATAACCAACTGAAAGCACCCGTACTCAACTATTTACCAAAAATCAATTTATGTGGAGGGGGTAAAACCCCCCTGAGCTACACTCTTGAGTGTAGACTTCAGCCTTATGGCTTGAGTAGTCCTTAACAGCTTGGAATATCGGACAGTATTCAGACAGGCAAATATACTAATTGTAGTCACAGTCAGCATCACAGTATGGAGATGCCAGTCAGATAGGTAATACCATCTCAAGTGCAGGAACCCACCATCTAACAGGGGCCAAGAACTGGGCCGGCATGCATGAAATCCCAAGCAGCCCACAAGTAAGGGTGGACTGTGAGGAATCCAGACATATCTTTGTGTCTGCTGACATATCACATCTGATTGCTGTGCTTTGTAAGGTATGGACGCATACAGAGTTTATTTCAAAGCCACCAACAAGAATTCCCGACAAGGATCATCATTTAAATCTGTAGACTTTACAATCAGAAATCATCGAAATTTCTTTGCAAGGCGACCATAGAATCACTGCTGAAAGACCAAAAGCATTAGTGTTTTTACTCCAGAATTTACCTTCTTCACAAAAAAATTAGCACATCATGTCGGATCTTGCACTTGAGAGCACTAAACCAAGTGATAAATTAGCAAAGATCTCAGATAATTTCACTTATGGACATTCTTCAGTCTATGAACAGCAAGAATTTCCTAGCAGCAATAGATTGAAAATAATTTACTTCCATCTACCTATACGTCCATGACAACCGAAAATAACTGCAGTTTATGATATATGGTTATCACTACCAATTGAGAGCACTTTGTTTTTAACTCAAGTCAGTGGCTGGAGTATTAACAAAGCGGTTGCCTCCAGTAGTTGCACGACTGTGATGTCAAGGTGTGAATGTTTACCTATATCTGAACAACTGGCTTATTAAAGATATTTTTTGTTGCAAACTTCAGAAGAAGTTGTTCTGATATGTACGCTGATGAAAAAATGTAGGCCTCTCCCTTAACAAAAGAAAGGTTATGCTTACTCTTTGCAACATATCCTTTCCAGGAGCAAACGTCTGTGCAGACACTACCCTTCTCTGAAAGGAGACAGATAATTAGATTGGTGCAGGACAACCAAGCAAAATCTCATAACAAAGTATTGAAATAAAAATACTATTGGGGACGTTGTCGTCTTGTATGTCTTTGATTCCATAATAACGCTTAAGAATGAGACCGCCCTAGGAACACCTGGGTATGAAATCGAAACAAATCTCAGGATTATAAAACAAACGTATTCTAATAACTTCGTAAATCAAACAAGCCCTAACTTTGTGTGCGTGCAAGGAGAATATTTATGCCGGTCAAGAGCTTTACACAGTAGAAACAGATTACGAAACGTTTCTGCAAGTAGCCTCCAGTCCCCTCAAGAATACAACATGTATATAAACATTGAAGAACTCAGGCAGGACTTGCAGGCGTGCCTTGAAAGCACTGTTGCTGCTACTTATGCACTAAGAGGTACTTATGAAATCAGACAAAGAGGAACAAAATCACAAGCACTTTTTCAGAAACTACGGCTTCTCTGGCATTTGGTTCTAATACATGGAATCAGAGTAATTGTAGAGCTGCAGAACATCATGAGAGTTGCCCTAAGCAGAAGCAGTGCAGATTGTCCAGAGTGGAGCTTGAGTACAAGGCTGCTACATTTTTGCATTTGGAATATGAGGTACACTTCCTCTGGGTCTTTTTGCAAAGCCAGAGACCTTCAAATGCCAAACCTCCGCAGCATAGGGTGGTATTCCAGGACCCAGGAGAAGCGCTTTTAATTTCTTGGTCAGGTGAATTTGCTTACGCTTTTCTCCTGATTCCGGTAGCCCGAGGTTTTTTTGGAAACTGAAGAAAGAACTGTGCAAGCGTATACTTCTTGTATCAGCTTAAGCCAGCTAGTTCTGGTACACAGATATGTGGGATATTTTAATAGAGATACTAATCCTATTCAAGCTGGACCCATCACTCTCTGAGCAAGGCCAAGTTCTACACTGTGGCCTGGCCTTCCTGGCTACTTCACACTTACAGCATGGTCTTCTCAACATTCCATCAAGCTGGAGCAAACTATTTTAGATAAAAATGACTCTGCCATTTTGATTTTGTTAGATTAATCCACCCCCTTTGACAATATAACTCTTATTCAACCCCTTAGAGATCAGGTATTGAAGTCACAGCTGTTAATTGGCGCACTTTATTTTTGATGGACTGTGTATTCTGTGTCTCTCTGAAACCTTCTGTTTTTGAGTTTGAGAAAGTAGCACATGGCATGCCTCAAGACTCAGCCCTGGGCATAGACTTACTTAACATCTGTATAGCACCACTGACAGCACTTATATTTTCACTTGACATTTACTTTTTTCTATTCACTGTTGACACCCAGCTTGTTGTGCACCTGAACTGCTGTTCTTCCCAGGTTTAAATGGTGTCTAAGGGTGGTTATGAACTGGATGGCTGCCAGTTTCCTACAGATAACACAGAGGTGAAACTAATGGGAAACTCTTCATATTGGTCAAATGACTGGTGGCTGAAGCTGGGCTCTCCTCTTGTCGCTTCTGAAACTGTAAAGAAGTCAACCACAGATGATAAAAACTCTTGCTGGTTGCTGTTTTTATTTTTACTGATACTGAGAAATATAATTAGTCTTCTCTCTACAAATTATATGAAAACTGTAATCCATTCACCAGTTCTTTATTTAGGACTTCCTAACTATCTTCTGAAAAACCGCAGTGCATTCAAAATGCCTCCACTATTGCTGCTAAAATTTGTTGCCACTAGAACTTAGTTTACTTTCCACCTCTAAAACGCAAGGAAATGTTTTAAACCCATACCTTTAGCTGATTATCTCATCTGTGGCCTACCCCAGATTGTTACTTTTTCAGCCCCAGAATGCCTGTTGGACACATTTCTCACTATATAAAAATATAAATTTTGTCAAGCTGCTAGAGCAGCCTCGAATGTAAAGAATTAGCCCTTTACATGTAAACACTAATGTATCTGAAAAAATGTATTGCTGTATCTGAACTTACTGTTCATAGACTCACTTCTTCTCCTCCTCCCCCTTTAGTTGAATAAAGAAGCTTTGTAAATCTGATGGTTGGTGCCTCTGAGGAGGTTTGGAACTAAGGGCTCCTCACAGTTTTGGGCTTCACAAAATGAGATGGGTTGTATACAAGTGGTCTACGGCTGTTTTCTATGTTTTTTGTATGTGTATATGCAGATTTAACATTGACTCCTAAGAGTTACCAATCAGACATCGAGGAATAGTGCAGGGATGTGAATCTAAAAAAGAGATCAGAGCAGAAAAACTGCTGTCACAGGTAAGTAACTTGTTCATCTACAGAACATTTTTTTTTTCCTTTGTCATTGAAGTCTGCTTATAACATTGAAAGAACATATGGTCTGATTGAATGTAATGAACACATTTTCAAAATAATTCCCTAACTTTCATTGTACTGCAAAGTCGGTTTGATTCTTATTACCATATTAAACATCAGGGGAGCAATAAATATTCATTCTTTAGAAAATTTCCCAGTAAATTGTCTCTCAAGAGCAAGTCTTTTAATTCAAATATAACAGCACTATTCAGATTATGACAATATAGCCATTTGCTGCTGTCTTTGTTTATTGTATGGACAAACCCTAGTCTGTTGTGCTGCTTCAGTAGACTTTCAAACCTTATTTTTGGGCCTCTTCTGGTGCTTCTTTTCCCAGCCCTTTCATGAACTGAAAATTAAGAACCTGTAAAATTTGACTTGCTTTCCGAACTGATTTGTATGTTAAAGCCAATTCTTGACTCAAACCTATTTTGGCATAAAAACACATCCTCATTGTAGTGGTCTTTCAATCTGAAATGCTAAAAGGATCAACTTGTTTTTCAAACACTTGAATGCTTGATGGTGCCATTGGGCTGCATGTCCATTGGGCTATATTTGCTCTGTCAAGGAATCATTGCAATAGATTTGTGACTTCCTATGCAATATTAGAGGCTCAGTACTGCCATACATCGTGTAATATTAATTCATGCAATTAAAAAGCAGCTAATAATAATATTGGCTGCTGTTGGGCGCCCTTGATGCTAGTGACTTGTTGTCTTTTTTCCAAAAATCTTTATACAGAGGAAATTTGTTGATTATTTCACTAAGTGCTAACATAAAAAACAAAGTATCATAAATAGGTAGTACAACATGCTCAAACAATTCTCTTATCATATAGATGATAATCACTATTTTGTTACAGTCAGATGTTGTGTACTTTGTTTTGTCTCATAGCACTAGAAAGCCCCCCAGTGGTTCAATTCAAAAGTAAAGGTAACACGTGCTCTACGGTTTAATTTCAGTTGAAAAACCCATTACCTTTCTTTTCTGATTAGTACAAATATATATTGTCACAAAGCTTACATTCCTGTTGATGTTGTATGTTAGTGCTTCGTGAAATATGAATTATCCCCTGACAGACTTCAGTATTGACATTTTAATTCACACTGTGTTTGCTTTGGTCCAAGTGAACCAATGCATCTTTTTACAAGCATCATCTGGTGGCCTGGGCTGGGGCAGTGTAGAAACGTCATGCTAGGAGAAATATACTCTTTCTAAAACCTCTGTTAAAGTAAGGCACTGGCTAAAGTCTTTGTCACAGTGTCACCATGAATCACTGAATTGTATGCTGTATCTTTTTGGAGAGTTAACACAGGGTTGCAGGGGATTACACATGTATGAGGAAAACTCTGTATTTGGGTCCTTTTTCTTTTTAAGCTGGGCTATTAAAACTGATGGTGTACAAGGCAGAACACATAAACAGTCTCTTAAAGAAAGTATGCAAAAATAATGCTCATGTTTGACTTATCCTAAATGTATAATGTTACTGTTGAATAAACAAGGCAAACAGATAAAGCATAGGTATGCTGGCCATGCCCATTGTTCTAGTTTTATAAAGCACCTTTAACTTTAAAATGATGGCATTTTTCTGATATTGGTGGGATCGCCCAACTTTTATACTGAGCCCAGCATTGTGTTAACTCGAGATTTCCTATTATAGGCTGCACCCGAAGATGCCATTACTCCATCAGCCGTGACTCCTTCAGCGTCTGCTGCCTCATCTCGGCCTTTCATTCCAGTCACTGATGACCCTGGAGCTGCCAGTATCATTGCAGAGAGTATGACCAAAACCAAAGAGGTGAATGTGTTTGATTTTACGTGTTTTGAATAGATTGATACAAAATGCTTGGTTCATTATCTTAGAATTACCTGGCTTCTTGAGGGACGAATGAGCTTGGGTTAGGGATGCTACTATTATTAACACCTTGAATAGCGGAAAACAGAGTGTTGTCTGAATTGGACTTTTTAATTTTCAAAAATGTCACATTGGGTGATATGTTCAGTTTAGTATATTTATTTTTATCACCCCGAGCTTAGTGCCAACAAGTACTCAATGCTAATATTGAATAACTCAAGATAATTAAATTGCTCATTTTATTCAATAATGTCTGTGCTCTTTTGCTCCAAAATTACTTATTTTATTGAGTTCCAACTTTATCTTAGGGCTTATCTTAATAGTTAACTGCTTTGGTTGATCTGAAACTGTTGAGATGTGAAATGAACACTTTAATTCTATCACCCTTAGGGTTTTCTTAATTTATCTTTGGTTCTCTCTGTGTGTAGAGCACCACTAGTGCTGAAGTGGTTGCGGCCCGGATTTAGTAACCTTATGTTCGATGGCATCTGTCGCTGTAGATACGCATGTTTTGCAATAGCTCGCCATCTGGTGTTGGGCCGGAGTGTTACAAGTTGTTTTTCTTCGAAGAAGTCTTTCGAGTCACGGGACCGAGTGACTCCTCCTTTTGTCTCCATTGCGCATGGGCGTCGACTCCATCTTTGATTGTTTTTTTTCCGCCATCGGGTTCGGACGTGTTCCTGTCGCTCCGAGTTTCGGAACGGAAAGATAGCTAATTTCGGAAGATTTTCATCGGTATTGTTGCGTTCGGGATCGGCGTAGTTAGATTCAACACCGCGTCGAAGGATCGAAGAGCTCCGGTGCCCTTCGGGGGTAGTTTTTTCGATCCCCCGTCGGGGCCTGGTCGGCCCGACCGCGTGCTGAAGAACGCCGATGGAACGGACCCTGTTCCGTTTCTGCCCCAAATGCCACAATAAATACCCCTATACGGACCAACACTTGGTCTGTAACCTGTGCCTGTCACCTGAGCACAGTGAAGACACCTGCGAGGCCTGTCGTGCGTTCCGGTCCCGAAAAACACTCCGAGACTGTCGAGCCAGAAGACTTCAGATGGCGTCCGCGCCGACAGCCCACCGAGAGTTCGAGGAACAAGAAGAGGAAGGTACCTTCTCGATCCAAGACTCAGACTCCGAAGGATTCGACGATACACAAACCGTGAGTAAGACGTCGAAAACCACTCAGAGGAAGATTTACAAGGCCCAGGGGACGCCACTGCCACCAGGCCATGGCTCCACCCATAAATTCGGTGACCGACCGTCGGCACCGAAAAAGGCCCAAACAGTGCCGAGATCGTCCGACTCCGGTCGAGACACCGGCACGCAGCCTTCTCGGGACCGAGAAGGTGCTGGAGACAAGCATCGACACCGAGATGCCGGTGTAGACACGGCTCGACGCCGAGACAGCGGCCCCGAAGAAGATCGGCGCCGACAGGTTTCGGCCCCGAAAATTAAAAAAGTCACCTCGGAGCCGAAAAAGGACGCAGACAGGGTTTCGGTCCCGAAACAAACTGCAACCGACCCAGCTTCAGGCTCTTATACAGAAGAGCACTCGCTAACCTCCCAAATGCAAAAGCATAGGTTTGAGGAAGAGCTACAATCAACTCATGTGGACCATACGCAAAAGCGTATTTTCATACAGCAGGGGACAGGAAAAATAAGCACCCTTCCCCCTATTAGAAGAAAGAGAAGGTTGGAGTTCCAAACTGAACAGACACCACAACCAAAAGTGGTGAAAAGAGTTACCCCACCACCCTCTCCTCCGCCCGTGATTAACGTCTCACCAGCACAAACTCCATCACACTCCCCAGCTCACACCACCATAAGCCAGGGTGACCAAGATCAAGACGCATGGGACCTATACGACGCCCCAGTGTCCGATAACAGTCCGGAGGCATACCCTACGAAGCCATCTCCACCAGAGGACAGCACCGCGTATTCTCAAGTGGTGGCTAGAGCAGCACAATTTCACAACGTAAGCCTCCACTCAGAACAGGTCGAGGATGATTTTTTATTCAACACACTCTCCTCCACCCACAGCTCATACCAAAGCCTGCCTATGCTCCCTGGTATGCTCCGGCACGCAAAAGAAATCTTTAAGGAGCCGGTCAAAAGTAGGGCAATCACACCAAGGGTGGAAAAAAAGTATAAGGCGCCTCCTACAGACCCGGTTTTCATCACTACACAGCTGCCACCAGACTCTGTCGTTGTAGGAGCAGCTAGGAAAAGGGCCAACTCCCACACATCTGGAGATGCACCACCCCCAGATAAAGAAAGCCGCAAGTTCGATGCAGCTGGTAAGAGAGTTGCAGCACAAGCTGCAAACCAGTGGCGCATCGCGAACTCCCAGGCACTGCTTGCGCGCTATGACAGAGCCCATTGGGACGAGATGCAACATCTCATTGAACATCTGCCCAAGGACTTACAAAATAGGGCAAAACAAGTGGTTGAGGAAGGACAGACCATTTCCAACAACCAGATCCGCTCCTCCATGGACGCTGCAGATACAGCTGCACGGACAATTAATACATCTGTAACTATCAGAAGGCATGCATGGCTCCGAACGTCTGGATTTAAACCAGAGATTCAACAAGCAGTTCTCAATATGCCTTTTAACGAAAAAGAACTGTTCGGTCCAGAAGTGGACACAGCGATTGAGAAACTCAAAAAAGATACGGACACTGCCAAAGCCATGGGCGCACTCTACTCCCCGCAGAGCAGAGGGAATTACAGCACATTCCGTAAAACACCCTTTAGAGGGGGGTTTCGGGGTCAGAGCACACAAGCCAGCACCTCACAAGCAACACCGTCCAGTTACCAGGGACAGTATAGAGGAGGTTTTCGGGGACAATATAGAGGAGGGCAATTCCCTAGGAATAGAGGAAGATTTCAGAGCCCCAAAACCCCTACTACTAAACAGTGACTCACATGTCACTCACCCCCTCCACACAACACCAGTGGGGGGAAGAATAAGTCATTATTAGAAAGCATGGGAGGAAATCACTACAGACACTTGGGTTCTAGCAATTATCCAACATGGTTATTGCATAGAATTTCTACAATTCCCTCCAAACATACCACCAAAAGCACAAAATTTGACAAAACATCATTCCAATCTCCTGGAGATAGAAGTGCAGGCACTATTGCAAAAGAATGCAATCGAATTAGTGCCAAACACACAAATAAACACAGGAGTTTACTCACTGTACTTTCTGATACCAAAGAAGGACAAAACGCTGAGACCAATCCTAGACCTCAGAGTAGTGAACACTTTCATCAAATCAGACCACTTTCACATGGTCACACTACAAGAAGTATTGCCATTGCTAAAACTACACGACTACATGGCAACTTTAGACCTCAAGGATGCTTATTTCCATATACCAATACACCCATCGCACAGGAAATACCTAAGGTTTGTATTCAAGGGAATACATTACCAATTCAAGGTACTGCCTTTCGGATTAACAACCGCACCAAGAGTCTTTACCAAATGTCTAGCGGTAGTCGCTGCACACATAAGAAGGCAGCAAATACATGTGTTCCCATATCTAGACGACTGGCTAATCAAGGCCCATTCGTTAATAGAGTGCTCAAATCACACAAATCATATCATACAAACCCTCTTCAAACTAGGGTTCACCGTCAACTTCACAAAATCCAAAATTCTGCTGCGCAAGGTACAACAATACCTAGGAGCCATAATAGACACATCAAAAGGAGTAGCCACTCCAAGTCCACAAAGAATTCAAAATTTCAACACCATCATACAACGCATGTATCCAACACAAAGGATACAAGCAAAGATGGTACTACAACTCCTAGGCATGATGTCTTCATGCATAGCCATTGTCCCAAACGCAAGACTGCACATGAGGCCCTTACAACAGTGCCTAGCATCACAATGGTCACAAGCACAGGGTCACCTTCTAGATCTGGTGTTAATAGACCGCCAAACTTACCTCACGCTTCTGTGGTGGAACAACATAAATTTAAACAAAGGGCGGCCTTTCCAAGACCCAGTGCCACAATACGTAATAACAACAGATGCTTCCATGACAGGGTGGGGAGCACACCTCGATCAACACAGCATACAAGGACAATGGAACGTACATCAAACAAAACTGCATATAAATCACCTAGAACTTCTAGCAGTTTTTCAAGCACTAAAAGCTTTCCAACCAATAATAGTTCACAAATACATTCTCGTCAAAACAGACAACATGACAACAATGTATTATCTAAACAAGAAAGGGGGGACGCACTCCACGCAGTTAAGCCTGCTAGCACAAAAGATTTGGCGTTGGGCAATTCACAACCAAATTCGCCTAATAGCACAATTTATACCAGGGATCCAAAATCAACTCGCAGACAATCTCTCTCGAGATCACCAACAGGTCCACGAATGGGAAATTCACCCCCAAATTCTGAACACTTATTTCAAACTCTGGGGAACACCTCAGATAGACTTGTTTGCGACAGGAGAACGCCAAATGCCAAAACTTCGCATCCAGATACCCACACAAACAGTCCCAAGGCAATGCCCTATGGATGAACTGGTCAGGGATATTTGCTTACACTTTTCCTCCTCTCCCTCTCCTTCCTTACCTGGTAAACAAACTCAGTCAAAACAAACTCAAACTCATATTAATAGCACCAACTTGGGCAAGGCAACCCTGGTACACAACGCTGCTAGACCTATCAGTAGTACCCTGCATCAAATTGCCCAACAGGCCAGATCTGTTGACACAACACAACCAAAAGATCAGACACCCAGATCCAGCATCGCTGAATCTAGCAATCTGGCTCCTGAAATCCTAGAATTCGGGCACTTACAACTTACCCAAGAATGTATGGAAGTCATAAAACAAGCCAGAAGGCCATCCACCAGGCACTGCTATGCAAGTAAACGGAAGAGGTTTGTTTGCTACTGCCATATTAATCAAATACAACCATTACACACAACTCCAGAACATGTAGTGGGTTACTTGCTTCACTTACAAAAATCTAACCTGGCTTTCTCTTCCATTAAAATACACCTTGCAGCAATATCTGCATACCTGCAGACTACCTATTCAACTTCCCTATATAACATACCAGTCATTAAAGCATTCATGGAGGGCCTTAGGAGAATTATACCACCAAGAACACCACCTGTTCCTTCATGGAACCTAAATGTTGTCCTAACTAGACTTATGGGTCCACCTTTTGAACCCATGCACTCCTGCGAAATACAGTTCCTAACCTGGAAGGTGGCATTTCTCATCGCCATTACTTCCCTAAGAAGAGTAAGCGAGATTCAGGCGTTTACAATACAGGAACCTTTTATACAACTACACAAGAATAAGGTCGTCCTAAGGACCAATCCTAAATTTTTGCCAAAGGTTATTTCACCGTTCCATCTAAATCAAACAGTGGAACTTCCAGTGTTTTTTCCACAGCCAGATACCGTAGCAGAAAGGGCACTACATACATTAGATGTCAAAAGAGCATTGATGTATTACATTGACAGAACAAAGAACATCAGAAAGACTAAACAACTATTTATTGCATTTCAAAAACCTCATGCAGGAAACCCAATATCAAAACAAGGTATAGCCAGATGGATAGTTAAATGCATCCAAATCTGCTACCTTAAAGCTAAACGACAGCTGCCCATTACACCAAGGGCACACTCAACCAGAAAGAAAGGTGCTACCATGGCCTTTCTAGGAAACATCCCAATGCAAGAAATATGTAAGGCAGCCACATGGTCTACGCCTCACACATTCACCAAGCACTACTGTGTAGACGTGTTATCCGCACAACAAGCCACAGTAGGTCAAGCCGTATTAAGAACATTATTTCAGACTACTTCCACTCCTACAGGCTGATCCACCGCTTTTGGGGAGATAACTGCTTACTAGTCTATGCAAAACATGCGTATCTACAGCGACAGATGCCATCGAACTGAAAATGTCACTTACCCAGTGTACATCTGTTCGTGGCATCAGTCGCAGTAGATTTGCATGTGCCCAACCGCCTCCCCGGGAGCCTGTAGCAGTTTGGAAGTTACCTTCAACTATTTGTATATGTATCATCTCAACCTTAAATAGGTGCATACTTAGTCACTCCATTGCATGACCACTATTACTACAATTCAACTCCTACCTCACCCTCTGCGGGGAAAAACAATCGAAGATGGAGTCGACGCCCATGCGCAATGGAGACAAAAGGAGGAGTCACTCGGTCCCGTGACTCGAAAGACTTCTTCGAAGAAAAACAACTTGTAACACTCCGGCCCAACACCAGATGGCGAGCTATTGCAAAACATGCGAATCTACTGCGACTGATGCCACGAACAGATGTACACTGGGTAAGTGACATTTTCATTTAATACTGTGGTGCTGCTCCGATAAGTGAAATATCATTCAACTTATCAGTGCTTGCAATGTAAATTCCCTCTCTGTCTGACCCCCATCTGGTGCTTTTATTTTTCCATGATTCTCAGTGAAAAACACCCTAATCCTACCTACCTTATGCACCACTCATTGATAGTGCGGCATAACTGATAACATGGTAAACACTAAAAAGGCCTGTATTCTGGTTTACTAACAGTTGGGTACATTCCAATTAGGAAAGATCTGTAGACAACGCTCTGGGCATTGTCAGCTAATAAGAAGCCCACACACACCCTTGTCCATGCCTTGGATTGAATAATTATCAGCTTTGTGTTAGTAAAATTAGTCAAGTTCTGGAATCAACCTTGTAATTCCATCATTCTTTCATTTGTTTTCTTTTACAGTTTTCAGTTATGAGCTGTGAAACCTAAAGTGACAACATAATCAAATAATTTTACATGACGTGGGAGTCTTAGTCTTAAAAATCTTTATTTCGGCTCTGTTTTCTTCAGCCATAAAAGCACAAAATATGCACAATAAATAGTACTTCAAACTGTTATATAAAACAGTAGTTTTTTACGTGGCGTATCCAGGTTTGTTACAACATTCTTTTCCTAACACGGAGTGCACTACAAATAGAAGTTGCAACAAGTAAAAAAAATAAAATAACAGGTGATTCCATGGCATACAGAAACGCTTAGCAAATTTATATTCCCTGATCTTATGTATGCCAAAAATAGGTTTTAAAAAACGAGTCCTTAAAAAGGAGTAAGACTTGCAGAATATCATAAAATGTAATGTACATTGCCTAGACGTTCCGTCACATGGAGTAGCCTGGGACTTCATTACTTTTAAACGTTTAAGGTGAGGATTTCTACTAGCAGTCGTGTCTGTGTTATGGGGGGATGGGAATAAAAAATTATAATCATTTTTTTTTAAAAACTTACCTTCCTCTCTGCCACGCCGCTCCTCCGTCCTCACAGCAGGCACAGACTCCCAGCCTGCCCTGGGGCCAATCCTAATGCTGCCTTCATGCTGCTGGCAGCATGAAAACAGCGTTAGGATTGGCCGGAGCGCCCTGGCTTGGTGCTCCGAGGGAGAGTGGGAGCCTCTGCCTGCTGTCTCCAACCCAGCAACACAGTGACCTGGCCGGCCAAACATACATGTGCACAGAGGAGAGTGCTGTGCCCTTCCCCTTCCGTCCCTGTCACGCCCCATGGCCCCAACCCTTTTACATTAAAATAATTATAAACATAGTTTATTACTTTTGTATTGTAAAAGGTTTGCAGCTGCTGCTACTGGCGGGGGTGGGAGGTGTAGGGGTGACACTCCTCCACCATAGCGGAGTAGCTGCCGCTATCTACAAGATGATGCACAATGCCCAACCTTAATCTAATCAGGACAAAGCGGTGTTGAGCGTTTGTAACCCATGTTAAATATGATTGAAAGCCTAGAGAAAGGTTAACAGAAATATGTCTCCACAGTATGATTTACCTCATCCTGAGCAGCTCTTTTCCTCACCCCTTTTTCCAGCTTTACAGCTTTCATGGTAGATTTCTCCAGTGAGAGTATGCTATCTGGTTCTTGGACACCCTAGAAACCATATACCGTCCTAAGGGTGCTTTTAATATATGACAACCATGGAATTTTAATCGGAAAGTCCATATTCAAGCAATCCTGAATGATTGCCTTTGTGAGCCAGGCCATCTATCTAAATAATAAAATGTCTTCTAAATGATTTAAACCAGCTTCCCAATGTAAAATAAGGGACTCAGATGAGTTAAGGGAGCATAGCAGACACCTCAGGAAAATGTTTTCCTCTATCTGTAGAGAGATGTACCAGGAGAATAACCCCACAAACCCCCTCCATACATTGCTACAGACTGGACCTTTGCTATGTAAATGGTTAGAATTTCTTTAATTAGGTGGCTGCCCAGGTTGCGAACCTGAACACCCCTTCGATACGTCTTTTAATTTTTAGCCTGGTATTATGTATATGCTCAGCCCATGACCCCTTGCTGTTGAGGAGTACCCCAGATACCAGAAGGACTTAACCTTTGTTATCTGAGTGCCTTCCAGGTAAAAGGGTTTAGTTTGTGTTGGGGTCGTTCTACAAATGATTACGAAAGTCTTAACCTTATTTATTTTAAGCTTTACTGAGGCCATAAAGCCTGCAAAAAGGTCCATCATTTTCTGCAGTCTTAGGCATGAGGATCACATCATCAGCATATAGGAACGCAGGAAATGGGTAGCCCGCAAGACCAAGCTCATCAACCTGCTTCCTTACTGTAAAAAAAATAATAATAATAATTTTGCCTCCGTAGCGAAGGATGTTAAAGTGGTAAGGGGCCTGTTAAATGTCCACTTAAACAAATTCAGATTCCCCACTTCAGTCAGGATTTTGCAGAATACCTGGTATCAGAATTCCCCTTCTTGATGACTGGCATGACATCCTGGCTGTGGTATACCCAAATAAAGTTGTGCTTGGAGCATAGGACACCATGATCATCTTTTGCTATTGAATTGGTTGAATGATGTTGTGGAGGGTCCCAGAGGTGCTGATGATATGCCTGGTGTTGTTTATGACAAACAGATCCCTGATTGTATCTGTTTTACCATCACTGTCACTCCCAGTGTTGTACGCTATGGGATTCTACAAGGGCCCATGCTATTTAATAATTTTCAACACCGTTAACATTGGTAGCAGAGCATGGCGGCTAGGAGCGATACTGGAAGCTCTGTGTGACTACCTCCAACCCATCCCCCACCAGCCACTGACTTACTGTTGACCCAATACCCACACCGTCGAAGTATGCTAATGTACCTGATAGATTTGCAGCACAGAAACAAGGCAGAGCTTTCCTTGATTGATGGCAGCTCCATTATGTGGTACGCAGTGGAAAGGAGATGAAGGCAAGAGCAGACAGCCTGGCTGAGATTTTTCGCAGAACAGCTGCACGCCTCTACAGACTGAGCTTGATGACCGCATATAAGAGGTGGCAGCTGTACCAGGTTGGGTAAAGAAGAGCAGGATGCCCAGAGAGTGGAGGTTTCTTTGAGGATGGTCCATGTTGGACTTTTTTCCTTATGCAGGGTCATCCCCAATCATTTTGCCTCCTGCCTCCTATTTGTTCTGACCTGTTGTTGTTGACTTTAGAACTCTGAGCACTTTACCACTGCTAACCAGTGCTAAAGTGCATATGCTCTCTGTGTAAATTGTACTGTTGATTGGATTTCCATGCTTGGCATATTTGATTTACTGGTAAGTCCCTAGTACAGTGCACTAGAGGTGCCCAGGGCCTGTAAATCAGATGATACTAGTGGGCCTGCAGCACTGGTTGTGCCACCACATTAGTAGCTCTGTAAACATGGCTCGGACCTGCCACTACAGTGTCTGTGTGTGCAGTTTTAAACTGCCAGTTCGACTTGGAAAGTGCACCCACTTGCCAGGTCTAAACCTTTCCTTTTCTTACATGTAAGACACCCATAAGGTAGGCCCTGGTATCACCATGGGCAGGGTGCAGTGTGTATGTTTAAGGTAGGACATATGCTAATGTGTTTTATATGTCCTGACAGTGAAATACTGCCAAATTCGTTTTTCACTGTTGCAAGGCCTATCTCTCTCATATGTCAACATGGGGGCTACCTTTAAATATGATTAAAGCGTAGTTTCCATTTGGGAGCAGATAGACATCTGGAGTTTGGGGTCTCTGAGCTCACAATTTAAAAATACATCTTTTAGTAAGGTTGGTTTGGAGATTCTGTTTGAAAATGCCACTTTTAGAAAGTGGACATTTTCTTGCTTAAACCATTCTGTGACTCTGCCTGTTTGTGGATTCCCTGTTTGGGTTAGTTTGATAGTTGGGCTATTTGCACCTCTCTCTAGATAGTGACACAAAGGGAGCTGGGGTGTAGCCTGCATATCCTGATGAGCCATCTGTGCTAGGAGGGAGGGGAAGAGTAGTCACACCTGAAAGGGCTGTGCCTGCCCTCACACAATGCAGTCTCCAACCCCCTGGTGTGTGTCTGGGGCCTGGTCTTAGCAAGGCAGAATCTCACAAACAAGAGAGACGTTCCTTTGAAGTAGGCCTACTTGAAAGGCCAAAATGGGTATAAGAAGGTCACCCAGAGCCACAGACTTTAGAACACTTCTGGAAAGCAAGAGGAACCTCTGCTTGGAGCAGAGCTGACGAGCTGAGGAGAAGTGCTGCCCTGCCTGTGACTGTACTTTGTGGAGCTGTCCTGCAGTTGCTGGTTCTGCCTGTGCAAGGGGACAAAGACTGGACTTTGTTGTGCGTTCCTGCTTGTGAAGAAATCTCCAAGGGCTTGTCCTGAGCTTGCCTCCTGTTGTTGAAGTCTCAGGGCCATCAAAGAATTCTCCTGCCAGCACCTGGACTCTCTGCTGAGACTCCTCTCCTGCCAAGTGGTGCCCTTTCCAGTTCCTGGGGCCTTGGAAGGTGAAGCTGGCAGACCAAGACTGGAAATGCACCCAAAGACCGCTGTGCGGGGAAAATATTGACGCGCCTTCCGAGTCGCGGCTAAAAAAACAACGGGCCACCGCCTTCACGGCAGAAATAGACGCTCCACCGGCATCAGGGCTGGAAGGTTGATGCACGCAGCTGGAGAAACGACGCGCAACACCCGCTGACAGAGGTGATAACATTGCAACCCACATTGCGTGGTTTTGCTGATACCGTGCGGCAGGATTTTCGACACAAACCTTGCTGGGCACGGAAAAATGACGCAACGCCTGCCTGGACCCGATTACTTGCCCGGATCGACGCATCGCTCTCCTGCGGAGAGGAAAAATGACCCGACCGGAGAAGGAGAAACTAAACACTGTCTCGCTCGGGGGGTGGGGGGAGAAATCAACGCACCGCTAACCTTTTTCGATGCACACTCACCCCCGCATGTTATTTTGATGCTACCCAGGTACTTTTCAATGCTAACAGTGTTTTTACTGTTTACTAAAGGATTTAAGACTCTTTTGCTTTTAAAATTAATAATTTTAAATTTGCCTACGGTGCCGGTCAGGACTAACCTCCTGACAGAGATTCTTCAGCCAGGGACTTCCACATCGGAAGAGCTCCTGTAAATAGGACAAAGGGCCACCACCGTCGCCCAGCTCCGGGTGTCCCTGTTTTCCTCACCCAACACCCTACCCCAGAGAGCTTGCTAATCCAAGCGTCTGCATTCCATGGTGCTTTTCCTTCTGCACCCCTGAATAGGGAATCCAAACGGCTGGATCAGCTTGGGAAGAAGATGTTTTCTTCCAACAGCTTGGTATTGAGGTTGGTAAACAGCTCATGCTTATTGGGCCGATTTTCCCACACTTTGTGGGATTAGGGGGTGCAGGTGCTGCCTCAGGTCCCGGACGCACAGGCCATTCTTTCCCAAGTGGTTAAAGATGGGAGAGATGCGGCAAAGGTTACCATCAGCTGTTGTTTGGACACGACTGATTGCTGGGTTAAGCAATTTCTTCAACGATGGCCCTTCAATGTCACTCCTGGCTTCGTACATCTTTTCAGGGAATATCCAGGCAAACCTCATGGACATGCCCTTCAATGGGTCCCACCTGTTTTGTGAAAAGGCAGACTCAGCACTAGAGCGCTTTAAAGACTCTTAGGTTACGGCCTAGTCCTTGGGCCTCTTGGCAACTCCTTGCCAACAGTGTGTCTATCGCCCCTTTCGAGGCTTCGGAAGGAGCGTGGCACCACACCATCCACAGACCAGCCACGGTCCTCCGACAGGCCATCTTGTGAGGGGACACGGTCGTGTCTTCAGACCCCGATGGTGTGGCCAGAAGTCCGCCACCCAGCCCCCCACCTCTACAGTGGCCAAGCCCTCCTAGTGTGATTCTGCAAGACCATGTACCTCCAGTTGGAAGGAGGATTCAATTTCATCTACCTTACTAGCGGTCCATAACATAGGACAAGTAGGTCTTGCAGATCATACAGAAGGGCTATTCCTCCCCCTTCCAAAGTTTCCCTCCCCCAATGCATCCCTCAAAAGAACAGCTCATGGAGGATCACTTGGTTTTGCTCCACGAGGAAGTTATGGCTTTCTTTGGCCAAGGGAGCCATAGAAAGGGTCCCAATATCAGAAGTAGACAGTGGTTGTTATTCCCGCTAATTTCTGCTACCCAAAAAGAACAAAGGTTTTTGCCCTATTCTGGATTTGCAGGTCGTCAATCTCTTCCTCAAAAAGGCGATATTCAAGATGCTCACTCTGGCTCAGGTCTTGTCTGCCCTAGACCAAGGAAACTGAACAGTAGGGTTTGACTTGCAGGATGCTTATTTTCACATCCCCAACCTGCTTGCCCCCAGGAGCTACTTGCGATTCAAAGTAGGCTGCGAGTACTTTCAGTTTACTGTGCTACCCTTTGGCCTTACCAGTGCCCCTCGCGTGTTTACCAAGGTGATGGCGGTGGTCGCAACTCATCTGTGCAGGCTTAGGGGTTTCATTCTTCCCCTACCTTGATGACTAGCTGTTGAAGGCTCCATCACCCCAGTCAGTCATCACCCACCTTCAGACTTCGGCAAACCTCCTGCATTCGCTGGGGTTCACTATACACGTGCCAAAGTCACACCTGACTCCCTCTCAGACGCTCCTTTTCATGCATTTTTGGACTTCTCCTCCATGAGCAGCAAGCCCAGGATATTCAGGTTCTGATTCCGATGTTTCGGCCTCTACCCTGGGTTTCAGTGAGAGACACTGAGGCTGTTGGGCCTCATGGCCTCCTGAATCCTGTTAGTAAAACATGCCAGATGGCAAATGAGGGCTCTGCAGTGGGCACAGCATTAGGGAAATCTCACAGACATGGTTCAGATCTCAGAGGGAGCTGCAAAAGATCTGCAGTGGGTCAGAGGCAGACTCCTCTCCCTTCCCTAACCAGAGGTTACAGTAGTGATAGATCCGACTAGCATTGAAGGCATTTCTTCCTGTTGTCGAAGGGAAGATAGTGCAGGTGTTCACAGACAACACCACCGCAATGTGGTACTGCAACAAGCAGGGCGGTGTGGGTCATGGACCCTTTGTCAAGGGGCCTTGCATGTCTGGACATGGCGGGAACACCAAGACATAACCCTGGTGGTTCACCACCTGGCAGGTTCTCTGAACCCCAGGTCAGACTAACTCCACCGTCGATGCCTAGCGAACCATGAGTGGCATCTGCATCCGGAGGTAGCACAAGGACTCTTTCAGCAGTAGGGAGAGCCTTGGTTAGATCTGTTCACCTCCACAGAGAATACGCAATGTCAGCAGTCTTGCGTGTTGGAGTTTCCAAGGTAGCACTTGCTCGGTGATGCTTTTAATCGCAAATGGAGCTCAGGCCTCCGGAACGTCTTTATGCCGATACCACGTCTGCCCAGAGTTGTCAAGAAGATCAAGAATGACCGGGCCCAAGTAATCCTGGTGGCTCTGGACTGGGCACGGAGAGCCTGGTATCCCAAGCTTCTGAAAATGACCATCGATTCTCCGATCAGCTGCCCCTTCGGGAAGATCTTCTGTCGCAGCAGCAGGGGAAGGTTCTCCACCCGAACCTGTCAAACCTCTGCTTTCATGCCTGGAGATTGAGCGGCGACAGATGACAGCCTTCGACCTTCATCCTGAAGTCTGTAAAGTTATTCTATCAGTCAGGCATCCCTCTACCAAGACGGTATACGCCTTTCGTTGGAGGCACTTTCTAAATTATTGTACAGAAAGATCTGTTGATCCTCTTTCTGCTTTTTTTCTGACATTCCTCTCTTTATCTTGTCCGTTGCCCAGCAGGGCTCTGCTTTGGGCACTCTCAAGTTTTATCTTTCTGCCTTATTGGCTTTTCTTTGGCTGCCCGATCAGCCTTTATTATTTAAATCTCCTATTGTAAATAGATTCCTTAAAGGGCTTGTATAATTGTTTCCTCCTACGCCCTTTATCATGCCTCAGTGGGACTTAAATTGAGTTCCCACCTATCTTATGAGGTCTCCCTTTGAGCCTTTACACAGTTGTCTCCTCTGGCTGCTCACGACAAGGCAGCCTTCTTTGTGGCAATAACATCTGCCAGGAGGTTGAGTAAGATGCATGCATGCTTTCTTGTCAAATCCTCCATATCTCACAATGTTTTTGGACAGGGTAGTGCTTCATACTTGTGCCTCTTTCCTCCCTAAAGTGGTGACCCCATTTCACCTGGGTCAGAACATGTAGGAAACTACCATCTTGCCTGGCATGTTACCCCCATATTTCACTGTATATATGTTGTTTTAGTCTATGTGTCACTGGGACCCTGCCAGGCAGGGCCCCAGTGCTCATAAGTATGTGCCCTGTATGTGTTCCCTGTGTGATGACTAACTGTCTCACTCAGGCTCTGCTAAACAGAACCTCAGTGGTTATGCTCTCTCTGCTTTCCAAATTGTCACTAACAGGCTAGTGACCAAATTCACCAATTCACATTGGCATACTGGTACACCCATATAATTCCCTAGTATATGGTACTGAGGTACCCAGTATATTGGGGTTCCAGGAGATCCCTATGGGCTGCAGCATTTCTTTTGACACCCATAGGGAGATCTGACAATTCTTACACAGGCCTGCCAGTGCAGCCTGAGTGAAATAACGTCCACGTTATTTCACAGCCATTTACCACTGCACTTAAGTAACTTATAAGTCACCTATATGTCTAACCTTCACCTGGTGAAGGTTGGGTGCAAAGTTACTTAGTGTGTGGGCACCCTGGCACTAGCCAAGGTGCCCCCACATTCTTCAGAGCAAATTCCCCAGACTTTGTGAGTGCGGGGACAGCATTACACGTGTGCACTATACATAGGTCACTACCTATGTATAGCGTCACAATGGTAACTCCAAACATGGCCATGTAACATGTCTAAGATCATGGAATTGTCACCCCAATGCCATTCTGGCATTGGGGAGACAATTCCATAATCCCCCGGGTCTCTAGCACAGAACCCGGGTACTGCCAAACTGCCTTCCGGGGTCTCCACTGCAGCTGCTGCTGCTGCTGCCAACCCCTCAGACAAGTTTCTGCCCTCCTGGGGTCCAGGCAGCCCTGGCCCAGGAAGGCAGAACAAAGGATTTCCTCTGAGAGAGGGTGTAACACCCTCTCCCTTTAGAAATAGGTGTGATGGCTGGGGAGGAGTAGCCTCACCCAGCGTCTGGAAATGCTTTGATGGGCACATATGCTGCCCATCTCTGCATAAGCCAGTCTACACCGGTTCAGGGATCCCCCAGCCCTGCTCTGGCGCGAAACTGGACAAAGGAAAGGGGAGTGACCACTCCCCTGACCTGCACCTCCCAGGGGAGGTGCCAAGAGCTCCTCCAGTGTGCCCTAGACCTCTGCCATCTTGGATTCAGAGGTGTTGCTGGCCCACTGGACTGCTCTGAGTGGCCAGTGCCAGCAGCTGATGTCAGAGACTCCTTCTGATAGGCTCTTACCTCTGTTAGTAGCCAATCCTCCTTCCTAGGTAGCCAAACCTCCTTTTCTAGCTATTTAGGGTCTTTGCTTTGGGGAATTCTTCAGATAACGAATGCAAGAGCTCACCAAAGTTCCTCTGCATCTCCCTCTTCACCTTCTGGCAAAGTATCGACCGCTGACTGCTCAGGACGCCTGCAAAACAGCAACAAAGTAGCCAGAAGACTACTAGAAACCTTGTATCGCTTCATCCTGCCGGCTTTCTCGACTGTTTCCAGGTTGTACATGCTCTGGGGGTAGCCAGCCTCCTCCTTGCACCAGGAGCTCTGAAGAAATCTCCTGTGGGTCGACGGAATCTTCCCCCTGCAACCGCAGGCAAGAAAAGACTGCATCACCAGTCCTCTGGGTCCCCTCTCAGCATGCCGAGCGTGGTCCTTGGAACTCAGCAACTCTGTCCAAGTGACTCCCACAGTCAAGTGACTCTTCAGTCCAAGTTTGATTGAGGTAAGTCCTTGCCTCCCCACGCTAGACTGCATTGCTGGGTACCGCGTGATTTGCAGCTGCTCCGGCTCCTGTGCACTCTTCCAGGATTTCCTTCGTGCACAGCCAAGCCTGGGTCCCTGACACACTAACCTGCAGTGCACAACCTTCTGAGTTGTCTTCGGGCGTCGTGGGACTCCCTTTTGTGACTTCGCGTGGACTCCGGTTCACTCTTCTTCCAAGTGCCTGTTCCGGTACTTCTGCGGGTGCTGCCTGCTTCTGTGAGGGCTCCCTGACTTGCTGGGCGCCCCCTCTGTCTCCTCATCCAAGTGGCGACATCCTGGTCCCTCCTGGGCCACAGCAGCATCCAAAAACCCTAACCGCGACCCTTGCAGCTAGCAAGGCTTGTTTGCGGTCTTTCTGCATGGGAACACCTCTGCAAGCTTCTTCACGACATGGGACATCCATCCTCCAAAGGGGAAGTTCCTAGTCCTCTTCGTTCTTGCAAAACACCAAGCTTCTTCCATCCGGTGGCAGCTTCTTTGCACCCTCAGCTGGCATTTCCTGGGCTCCTGCCCACTCTCGACACTGTTGCGACTCTTGGACTTGGTCCCCTTGTCATACAGGTACTCAGGTCCGGAAATCCACTGTTGTTGCATTGCTGGTGTTTGTTTTCCTTGCAGAATCCCTCTATCACAACTTCGGTGCTCTCTGGGGGTTGTAGGTGCACTTTACACCTACCTTACATGGTCTTGGGGTGGGCTATTTTTCTAACCCTCACTGTTTTCTTACAGTCCCAGCGAACCTCTACAAGCTCACATAGGTTTGGGGTCCATTCGTTATTCGCATTCCACTTTTGGAGTATATGGTTTGTGTTGCCCCTATACCTATGTGCTCCTATTGCAATCTATTGTAACTTTACACTGCTTGCATTGCTTCCTTTTGCTATTTCTCACATAATTTTGGTTATGGTACATATATCTTTTGTATATTTCTCATCCTCATACTGAGGGTACTCACTGAGATACTTTTGGCATATTGTCATAAAACTAAAGTACCTTTATTTTTAGTATATCTGTGTATTGTGTTTTCTTATGATATTGTGCATATGACACCAGTGGTATAGTAGAAGCTTTACATGTCTCCTAGTTCAGCCTAAGCTGCTTTGCCATAGCTACCTTCTATCAGCCTTAGCTGCTAGAAACACCTCTTCTACACTAATAAGGGATAACTGGACCTGGCACAAGTTGTAAGTACCTCTGGTACCCACTACAAGCCACGCCAGCCTCCTACATTGGTTGTGCAGCGGTGGGATAAGTACTTGTAACTACTTACCACTTTGTCATTGTGTACTTTTCATGAGAGAATAATATACAAAAAAAGTTCAGTGTATGTACACCTAACCAAAAAGTTTTGCTTTTCTTCTCTTACACTTTCTACTAAGTGCTGAAAAGTACTCCAAAACTTCTAAAAGGTTTTAAAAAGTTTGAAAAAGTTTTTTTCTGTTCTTTATAAAGTCCTGAAACTTGTTTCTCTCTTCTGTCTCTAAACCTTCTTCTATCATGTCCTATGTAGGAACTGCTCTTAAAATGGCCAATACAACTTATGACAATTTAAACTTCAAGAGCCTAAGGAGTCTCTGCATTGATAGAGGTTTAGTGATAGGAAAGAACTCTTCAAGAGAATTTCTATTTAACTTGCTCATTGAGAATGATAAGTCTGACTCACGGGAACCCCTTTAGGGAGGTGTGGAGGGTTATATTCCAAATTTACCCCTCAGCAGACCTCAGAGCAATGCTGGTAGTAATAGGAGCTCCCATCACAGTAGGGATGTTTTTATTCCTGGAGGTCAGGTTGTTAGAGTCCAATCTGTTAGGGACAGAACTCCCTCTGTTGTTTCCAATTTGTCCTCAGTGTCCAAGCATTCCCAACCCACCCACCCTGAAGACAACATGTTAGAAAGGGAACTTAAAAAGTTGAGAGTGGAAGATACTAGGCTGAAGCTTAAACAGCAACAGCTGGCTCTAGACAGGGAATCCCTAGACCTGGAGAAGGAGAGACAGAGATTGGGGTTTGGACCCCATAGTGGCAGCAGCAGTATTCCTGATAGTAATCCAGTGAGAGAGCATGATTCCAGGAATCTGTACAAGATAGTTCCCCCTTACAAGGAGGAGGATGACATTAACAAGTGGTTTGCTGCACTTGAGAGGGCCTGTATGGTACAGAGGGGCCCTCGAAGGCAGTGGGCTGCTATATTGTGGCTATCTTTCAATGGAAAGGGTAGGGTTAGGCTCCTTACTGTTAGAGAAAGTGATGCTAACAATTTTGCAGTTTTGAAGGATGCACTCTTGGATGGATTTGGCTTAACCACTGAACAATACAGGATTAAGTTCAGAGACACCAGAAAAGAGTCCTCACAAGACTGGATAGACTTTGTTGACTGTTCAGTGAAGGCCTTGGAGGGGTGGTTACATGGCAGTAAAGTTTCTGACTATGAAAGCCTGTATAATCGTATTCTGAGAGAGCATATTCTAAATAACTGTGTGTCTGACTTGTTACACCAATGTCTAGTAGATTCAGATCTGACCTCTCCCCAAGAATTGGGAAAGAAGGCAGACAAATGGGTCAGAACAAGAGTGAACAGAAAAGTTCATACAGGGGGTGACAAGGATGGCAAGAAGAAGGATGGTAAGTCTTCTGACAAGGGTGGGGACAAAAGTAAAACTGAGTCTTCATCAGGCCCACAAAAACACTCTGGTGGGGGTGGTGGGTCCAAATCCTCTTCAAATCATGTTAAAAAGCCTTGGTGTTATTTATGTAAAGTAAAAGGCCATTGGACAACTGATGCCAGTTGTCCAAAGAAAAACACCATACCTCCCACTACCACAACCCCTACTGCAAACTCAAGTGCCCCTAGTAATAGCAGTGGTGGTGGGAGCAAACCTACTAATAGCCAATCCAAGGGAGTAGCTGGGCTCACTTTTGGTAATTTAGTTGGGGTTGGTTCTTGTTAGGGACACCACAGAGGCTGTGTTAGTCTCAGAAGGTACCATTTGGCCACCTTGGTTGCTTGTCCCCTTAATATGGATAAGTACAAGCAACTTCCCCTAATAAATGGTGTTGAGGTTCAGGCCTACACGGACACAGGTGCCAGTGTTACCATGGTAATAGAGAAACTGGTACACCCTAAACAACACCTACTTGGTCACCAGTTCCAAGTGACAGACGCTAATAACAACACTCATAGCCACCCCATGGCTGTTGTGAATCTCAACTGGGGGGGGGGGGGGGGGGGTTACTGGTCCAAAGAAAGTTGTGGTTGCTTCAGATTTACCTGTAGACTGTCTACTAGGAAATTATTTAGAGACGTCAGCTTGGGCAGAAGTGGAGTTGGAGGCTCATGCAGCAATGCTGGGCATTCCTGGGCATATTTTTGCTTTGACAAGGGCTCAGGCCAAAAAGCAAAAAGGACAGGGTGACTTGGATCCTGGAACAATGGACCAAGTGCTCCCTAAAGCTAGGGGTAGCAAGGGTAAATCCCTACCCACTATCCCTCCCTCTACAGATGATTCTCCTTCTGAGGAAGAAGAATGTCCTCCCTGTGCAGAACCTTCACCAGATGAGCTGGCAGCAGACACTGCTGAGCTTTTGGGTGGAGGGGGCTCTGCCACGGAAGAGCTGAGTGTGGCACAGCAATCCTGTCCCACATTAGAGGGTCTCAGACAGCAAGCTGTCAAACAGCAAAATGGGGATGTCAGTGACTCACATAGAGTTTACTGGGAGGACAACCTCTTGTACTCAGAGGCCAGGGACCCAAAACCTGGAGCAGCCAGGAGATTGGTCATTCCCCTGCAGTACAGAGAGTTCCTCCTAACTCTGGCACATGACATTCCTTTGGCTGGGCATTTGAGCCAGATCAAAACATGGGAAAGGCTTGTCCCCCTGTTTCACTGGCCTAAGATGTCACAGGACACAAAAGATTTTTGTAAGTCTTGCGTGACCTGCCAAGCCAGTGGCAAGACTGGTGGCACACCAAAGGCTCCCCTTATTCCACTACCTGTGGTTGGGGTCCCCTATGAAAGGGTAGGGGTTGACATAGTTGGCCCCCTTGACCCTCCCACTGCTTCAGGCGCAATAGCTTTATCTTGGTGGTTGTGGACCATGCCACATTCCTGAAGCAATTCCTCTAAGGACCACTACAGCACCTGCAGTGGCAAAAGCCCTCCTGGGAATATTTTCCAGGGTGGGTTTCCCAAAAGAGGTTGTATCAGACAGGGGTAGCAACTTTATGTCTGCATACTTGAAAGCTATGTGGAAGGAATGTGGTGTAACATACAAATTCACCACACCTTATCATCTACAAACTAATGGACTGGTAGAGAGGTTTAATAAAACTCTCAAAGGAATGATAATGGGACTCCCTGAAAAACTCAGAAGAAGATGGGATGTCCTGTTACCTTGCCTCCTTTTTGCTTACAGGGAGGTACCCCAGAAAGGAGTGGGCTTCAGCCTCTTTGAACTCCTATTTGGACACCATGTAAGAGGTCCACTAACACTTGTGAAGGAGGGTTGGGAACAACCTTTAAAAACTCCCAAACAGGATATAGTGGACTATATACTTGGCCTATGATCCAGAATGGCGGAGTTAATGAAAAAGGCCAGTAAAAACCTTCAGGCCAGCCAAGAGCTCCAAAAGCAATGGCATGACCAGAAGGCTGTTCTGATTCAGTACCAACCAGGACAGAAGGTGTGGGTATTGTGGCCCGTGGCCCCAAGAGCACTCCAAGACAAATGGAGTTGACCCCATCTCATTGTTGAAAAGAAGGGCGAAGTCACCTACTTGGTTGACCTGGGCACTGCCAGAAGTCCCCTTAGGGTGCTTCATGTCAACCGCCTAAAACCCTACTATGACAGGGCTGATCTCACCCTGCTCATGGCAACCGATGAAGGACAGGAAGAAGAGAGTGACCCTCTCCCTGATCTCTTCTCTTCCACTGAAGATGATGCTTTAGTGGACGGAGTCGTTTTGGCAGACTGTCTTACTGCAGAACAGAAAGACAACTGCATAAATCTCCTTTGACAGTTTTCTGAACTCTTTTCAACTGTGCCAGTCACCACATCTTAATGTGAACACGCAATTGATACTGGAGACAGCATGCCTGTCAAAAGTAAAATCTATAGGCAGCCTGACCATGTCAGGGACTGCATAAAGCAAGAAGTTCAGAAAATGCTTGACCTAGGAGTGTTTAAACCTAATGAAAGCCCATGGGCCTCTCCTGTGGTGCTTGTACCAAAGCCTCACTCAAAAGATGGAAAAAGGGAGATGAGGTTTTGCGTAGATTACAGAGGTCTTAACCAGGTAACAAAAACTGATGCTCACCCTATACCCAGGGCAGATGAGCTCATAGATACACTGGCATCTGCCAAGTATCTAAGCACCTTTGATTTGACTGCAGGGTATTGGCAGATCAAATTGGCAGAGGATGCTAAACATAAAACTGAATTTTCAACTATAGGAGGGAACTACCAATTTACAGTGATGCCCTTTGGGTTGAAAAATGCACCTGCCACTTTTCAGAGGTTGGTGAATACAGTCCTGCAAGGGTTGGAGGCTTTTAGTGCAGCATATCTAGATGATATAGCTGTCTTTAGCTCCACCTGTGATGATCACCTGGTCCACCTGTAGAAAGTTTTGGAGGACTTGCAAAAGGCAGGCCTCACTATCAAGGCCTCAAAGTGCCAGATAGGGCAGGGAAAGGCGGTTTATCTGGGACACCTGGTAGGTGGAGAACAGATTGCACCACTTCAGGGGAAAATCCAGACAATCATGGATTGGGTTCCCCCTACAACTCAGACCCAGGTGAGAGCCTTCCGAGGCCTCACTGGGTATTACAGGAGATTCATTAAAAACTATGGCTCCATTGCAGCCCCACTTAATGATCTTACTAGCAAGAAGATGCCTAAAAAGGTATTGTGGACAGCTAGTTGTCAGAAAGCTTTTGAGGAGCTCAAACAGGCCATGTGCACGGCACCTGTCCTAAACAGCCCATGTTACACTAAGAAATTCATCGTTCAAACAGATGCATCTGAATTAGGGGTAGGGGCAGTCTTATCACAACTTAATTCTGAGGGCCAGGATCAACCAGCTGCTTTTATCAGCAGAAGGTTGACCCCTAGAGAAAAGCGTTGGTCTGCCATAGAGAGGGAGGCCTTTGCTGTGGTTTGGTCACTGAAGAAGTTGAGGCCATACCTGTTTGGCACTCACTTCATTGTTCAGACAGACCACAAACCTCTACTTTGGTAAACAAATGAAAGGTGAAAATCCTAAATTGTTGAGGTGGTCCATATCTCTACAGGGAATGGACTATACAGTGGAACATAGACCTGGGAGTACCCACTCCAATGCAGATGGACTCTCCAGATATTTCCACTTAGACAATGAAGACTCATCAGGTCATGGCTAGTCTTATTGTCCTTCGTTTGGGGGGGGGGTGTAGGAAATTACCATCTTGCCTAGTATGTTACCCCCATATTTCACTGTATATATGTTGTTTTAGTCTGTGTGTCACTGGGACCCTGCCAGGCTGGGCCCCAGTGCTCATAAGTATGTGCCCTGTATGTGTTCCCTGTGTGATGACTAACTGTCTCACTGAGGCTCTGCTAACCAGAACCTCAGTGGTTATGCTCTCTCTGCTTTCCAAATTGTCACTAACAGGCTAGTGCCCAATTTCACCAATTCACATTGGCATACTGGAACACCCTTATAATTCCCTAGTATATGGTACTGAGTTACCTCGGGTATTGGGGTTCCAGGAGATCCCTATGGGCTGCAGCATTTCTTTTCCCACCCATGGGGAGCTCTGACAATTCTTACACAGGCCTGCCACTGCAGCCTGCATGAAATAACGTCCACGTTATTTCCCAGCCATTTACCACTGCACTTAAGTAACTTATAAGTCACCTATATGTCTAACCTTCACCTGTTGAAGGTTGAGTGCAAAGTTACTTAGTGTGTGGGCACCCTGGCAATAGCCAAGGTGCCCCCACATTGTTCAGGGCAAATTCCCCAGACTTTGTGAGTGCGGGGACACCATTACACGTGTGCACTATACATAGGTCACTACCTATGTATAGCGTCACAATGGTAACTCCGAACATGGCCATGTAACATGTCTAAGATCATGGAATTGTCACCCCAATGCCAGAATGGCGATTCCATGATCCCCCGGGTCTCTAGCACAGAACCCGGGTACTGCCAAACTGCCTTTCCGGGGTCTCCACTGCAGCTGCTGCCAACCCCTCAGACAGGTTTCTGCCCTTCTGGGGTCCAGACAGCCGTGGCCCAGAAAGGCAGAACAAAGGATTTCCTCTGAGAGAGGGTGTAACACCCTCTCCCTTTGGAAATAGGTGTGATGGCTGGGGAGGAGTAGACTCCCCCAGCCTCTGGAAATGCCTTAATGGGCACAGATGATGCCCATCTCTGCATAAGCCAGTCTACACCGGTTCTGGGATACCCCAGCCCTGCTCTGGCACGAAACTGGACAAAGGAAAGGGGAGTGACCACTCCCCTGACCTGCACCTCCCAGAGCTCCTCCAGTGTGCCCCAGACCTCTGCCATCTTGGATTCAGAGATGTTGCTGGCACACTGGACTGCTCTGAGTGGCCAGTGCCAGCAGATGACATCAGAGACTCCTTCTGATAGGCTCTTACCTCTGTTAGTAGCCAATCCTCTTTCCTAGGTAGCCAAACCTCCTTTTCTGGCTATTTAGGGTCTCTGCTTTGGGGAATTCTTTAGATAACGAATGCAAGAGCTCACCAGAGTTCCTCTACATCTCTCTCTTCACCTTCTGGCAAAGTATCGACCGCTGACTGCTCAGGACGCCTGCAAAACCGCAACAAAGTAGCCAGACGACTACTAGCAACCTTGTATCGCTTCATCCTGCCGGCTTTCTCGACTGTTTCCAGGTGGTGCATGCTCTGGGGGTAGCCTGCCTCCTTCTTGCACTAGGAGCTCTGAAGAAATCTCCTGTGGGTCGACGGAATCTTCCCCCTGCAACCGCAGGCAAGAGGAGACTGCATCACCGGTCCTCTGGGTCCCCTCTCAGCACGCCGAGCGTGGTCCTTGGAACTCAGCAACTCTGTCCAAGTGACTTGCCGCCCCACGCTAGACTGCATTGCTGGGTACCGCGTGATTTGCAGCAGCTCCGGCTCCTGTGCACTCTTCCAGGATTTCCTTTGTGCACCGCCAAACCTGCGTCCCCGACACTAACCTGCAGTGCACAACCTTCGGAGTTGTCCTCCGGCATCGTGGGACTCTTTCTTGTGACTTCGCGTGGACTCCGGTTCACTCTTCTTCCAAGTGCCTGTTCCTGTACTTCTGCGGGTGCTGCCTGCTTCTGTTAGGGCTCCCTGACTTGCTGGGTGCTCCCTGTGTCTCCTCATCCAAGTGGCGACATCCTGGTCCCTTCTGGGCCACAGCAGCATCCAAAAACCCTAACCGCGACCCTTGCAGCTAGCAAGGCTTGTTTGCGGTCTTTTCTGCGTGGGAACACCTCTGCAAGCTTCTTCACGGCGTGGGACATCCATCCTCCAAAGGGTAAGTTCCTAGTCCTCTTCGTTCTTGCAAAACACCAAGCTTCTTCCATCCGGTGGCAGCTTCCTTGCACCCTCAGCTGGCATTTCCTGGGCTCCTGCCCACTCTCGACACTGTCGCGACTCTTGGACTTGGTCCCCTTGTCTTACATGTACTCAGGTCCAGAAATCTACTCTTGTTGCATTGCTGGTGTTTGTTTTCCTTGCAGAATCCCCCTATCACGAATTCTGTGCTCTCTGGGGGTTGTAGGTGCACTTTACACCTACCTTACAGGGTCTTGGGGTGGGCTATTTTTCTAACCCTCACTGTTTTCTTACAGTCCCAGCGACCCTCTGCAAGGTTTGGGGTCCATTCGTGGTTCGTATTCCACTTTTGGAGTATATGGTTTGTGTTGCCCCTATACCTATGTGCTCCTATTGCAATCTATTGTAACTTTACACTGCTTGCATTACTTCCTTTTGCTATTACTTGCATAATTTTGGTTATGGTACATATATCTTGTGTATATTTCTCATCCTCATACTGAGGGTACTCACTGAGATACTTTTGGCATATTGTCATAAAATAAAGTGCCTTTATTTTTAGTATATCTGTGTATTGTGTTTTCTTATGATATTGTGCATATGACACCAGTGGTATAGTAGGAGCTTTACATGTCTCCTAGTTCAGCCTAAGCTGCTTTGCCATAGCTACCTTCTATCAGCCTTAGCTCTTAGAAACACCTCTTCTACACTAATAAGGGATAACTGGACCTGGCACAAGGTGTAAGTACCTCTGGTACCCACTACAAGCCAGGCCAGCCTCGTACAGAACATCACCCTGCCCACCTTCTTTGCTCCACCGCATCCCTCGAAGGAAGAGGAGCAACTCCGCCAACTGAACCCAAAAGGAGCATTGTCGTTCTACCTTGACTGCACAAAAGAGTTCCGGGAGGATGACCAACTCTTTGTGGGGTACGTGGGAGCAAAGAAAAGTTAGGCATTGCCGAAGTAAACCATTTCGCACTGTGTCCTCTCTGCATAAAAATATGCTACACTCTGGCCAAGAGGCAGCCTCCTGAGGGCTTGAGGGCCCATTCCACCAGGGGCAAGGCTGCTACCACTCATTAACAAGAGGTGTACCAGTCCTGGACATCTGTCAGGCTGCAACATGGACGTCTCTGCACACGTTTGCCAAACACTAACTGCCTGGACAGTCCAGTCCGCAGAGATGGACATTTTGTCCATCCGGTCCTACAAGACTTTTTAGCTCAAGGACAGTTTGTCCGCAGGCCTCTGCGAGGGGGTTATGGCTTGGTTATCTATTCCAAAGGTAAGAAATCTGCAGCTAGAAGTCTCTCAGATGAACAAGCTACTTATCCTTCTGTAATGCATTATCTGGTAAAGACTCTATGTACCTGCAGATTCCTTATGCCCACCCATGCCTCCCTACTCTTCTTACTCATTTCCTAGGGTTAAGGATTGTGCCTTTCATGACCCTAATGTTTTCGCACAGTCAAAACTGTTGGTTCTTTCCATGGCTCTGCTCTTCCGGCATGGAAGTTTATGGAAAAGTACTGATGTCCACGAACCTGGGTAGTGCCTTTATAGGTGACTGTGATGTCACAGACGGCTCCAACGACACCACATGTATCTGAATGACGCCACCCGACAGCGTGCGCAAGGGCATTTCTCAGCACAAGTTCCGGATTCCAAGCTGGCGCCTGGAAATGCTAAAGATAAGGAATCTGCAGCTAGATAGAGTCTCTTCCGGATAATGCGTTACCGAAGGTAAGTAACTTGTTCATTAGGATGACCTTACCAGTGTTTTTAACACTACTACTGTGTGAAGATGTACTGCCCAACCTTCCTCAAGATTTGGACCCCTTACACTTCAGGATCTCTTGTTTTCAGCCAATAGTAGAAGAGAGGATAATTCCTGAGATCAAGTGGCATATGCTTAATAGTTGTTGGACACAGCAAAAATTATCTACATCCACCATTTCATTTACTCCACTTACGGTGAAGAATGACAATTACTTGCAAGAAGACCAAAATCTGCAAATGCATAAGACAAAGCCACCAACCCTTTGCCCTGTTTCCCATGAGAATCCAAGCTTAGAATCTGAAATCTTGTAGAACTCTGTGCATCCTAGCATGTTCACTCTACAATTAAGAAACCTAATATAAACTCTCTTTATAATGTAAACTCTCAGGAACCTAACTAGTCTGTTTGTGCAAGATCAGGAAGAGCTAATTAGCCCTATCACTTTTCAACAATTGAAACTAATCAGACAGCAATTCTTGGCAAGACATCTGGCACTAAAGCAATACTGTCTGAAATATATTAAGATTTGCACCCCACAGATGGCACTATTATTTTCGCAGATGGTTAAACAAATCCGAGAAAGTATGATGTTTACCAGGATTTAATTTCACTGAGAGACACGACAGGACACCCTTATTTAGCTGTATTATTGACAGATTGGGCTGAAACTACACAACTCTCTTTGTCACTCACAAATTTAGATGGTGAAAAGGCGTTTGGCAAAGGGGGCATTACTATGCTTCTGGGGTGGGGTGGGGAGTTTTGGGGTGAGGGAATGCAACAGTTTGGCTTCCAGCACCTCTGGTGAAAGCAATCCAGGAAATGTATTGTCAGCCACTAGGAACAGTGACAGAGAACAAGCTTGATTCCAAAATCAAAATGTTACAAGAGGAGCACAGGGGTGTCTTCTCTCACCCTGTCTCTATGCATTATATACAGAGCCATTGATTGAAATGTTGATGGAAAGCCCTGATATAAAATCAATTATACTTCAGAGATTTGAAATCAAAATAATGACAATGTTGTGTTAGTTACCCCCAGCACTAAACATACATTATATGTGGTTCAAGAAGCAGCAGCCCAGTTTGTTTCTTTAGTAGGATGCAAGGTCATTGCTAACAGGATTGAGAGTGTATTGATAGGAAACTGATCATAATCAAGCGTATGTAGTGTTGAATCAGAGATTTATGGTGTAAACGTATGAACACATGATGAACTCCCCATTGCTGTGCTAGGAAAAGCTATTATAATAAAAATGATGGTAATTTCAAAGATGCTATATTCATTCAGGACCCTCCAACTATATTCTCCCTTTCTTTTTTTCAAACTACTGGAGACCTATGAGAAACTTCTAAGGCCAGTTAGGTTCCTACATTTACCAGTTGATAGATGGGGGTGGACCATACCAAATGTTCATTTTTTCTGTTGAGCAGCATTATGTACAATACTCTTCAAACTGATAAAGGAACAAGTACCAAACACAATCTTTATAGGGACGATATTGGATCCTTCACTGAATATGCTGTTATTTGACCTCAA
Source organism: Pleurodeles waltl (assembly GCF_031143425.1). Lineage (NCBI taxonomy): Eukaryota > Metazoa > Chordata > Amphibia > Caudata > Salamandridae > Pleurodeles > Pleurodeles waltl. Next base: position 418,649,581 of record NC_090447.1, on the reverse strand, counting down.
ACCTTAGAGGTTTGAGAAATACATTGCAGAACATACTTAAACCTTTCAGAGTATCGAAATTTCATAGTTCGACTTTATGGGATTTCTAGAGTACCAAATTGAAGCATCTAAATGTTCCCCTTGGGACATTATTTAGTTTGTATTCCAACTGTTTTCTAATGGTATGCTTAAAACCTTTTAGACAGCTAGCAAAGTGTTTGATATCCCATCAAAGGGCTTTTTCTGATACTTGCAGATAGGGGCTTTATTGAACAATAAGATAAGTGATGTGGCACAGTCCTGGCGGATTATGATGCACAAGTGACTGATCATTACCATATTTTCCTGTAACGAGGTTAGGATCAATTAACTCTTGAGAAATAAGTATGGTTTCACTGGCTGGAAATATTGATCTCTGAAGAAACTGTTGTGGAGTCCACATATTGCCCATCCCAAGAAATGTAATATTTAGTTTGTTTATGGCCACTCTTTTTTTAAGATGATAAGCATCATGTTCTGGATGTTTTCCCAAAGAATTGGTTCTCTCTTTAACAGATTTCTCATCAGCTTATTCTCTGGGATGCTTAACCTAATATTAGCTGCTAGGATTTTCAATACAATTTTCTGGGCTCTTTGGTGCGGAGACATGGGTCAAAACTGAGGCATGAGTGAAGTAACCGATCCATGTATAAGTGGTGAAGTGTCCACCTGTGGTGTAGGTTATTGTCCTTTCTGTACAGCCAGTGAAACTGTATTTCCTCCAGTGCTCACTTTTGGCTTTCCAAAGTTTCATATTCCTGTGCCCCTGTAACTACAGAAAAAAATAATCTCTCTAGGACAAGTATATCAGTCAGAAAATGTTCCAAAGTTTAATTGCTTGATTTTTTTAAAGTTCAAGGACATTGTTGTCTCAAACAGGCTGTAACAACCACTTGAATCAGAAAGAATGTCGAAAGAAGACACGTTCAATTCCACAAAGCCTTAAAACAATCCCACTTTAATTAAAGCTCTTTGTTCTGGGCTTCGTTCTGCAAATGCTGTTGAGGTTGTAAAAAATGTGGACAGTGAATTTGCACTATTTTTTTTACATCCTTCGTTCTAGTTTTACCTGAGGAGAGAGCTAGTTTCCAACTGTAGAACTAGTCAGATATTTGTAATAAACCTAAAACATGATTTTCATACTTGTGGTAAAGTTATGTGATGTACTTTTGGCAGTACTACAGAGAAGAATCTGACTCAGACATGTAAATCAGTGTATGTAATTGTTCAAATTTAGGTTGTACATTGACCCTATGCAGTTAGATTAGCATTGTGAGGCCTTATTTTAGCCACTTCAGCATTGCTCATTTTCTTCTTGATTTCTTTTCAAAGCACTAATCTCTATCTTCATACATTTATGCTATAGGATGTTGAAAGCCAAAGCAAAGTATCTGGGCCAGAACCACAGTATTTGGATGAATTTACTAGCCTCCTTGTGCCAGATGACACTCGGGTTCTAGTTGACCTGCTGAAGCTTGCTGTATCCAACCGTGCTGGTGAGAAAGGAAAGGATGTCCTTTCAGCAGTGCTTTCAGGCATGGGAACCGCTTTTCCACAGGTTGGTTGAAAATAATGTTTTCAAAATACATTTGTTGTATTTAGCAGTTGAACCCTTTGTAACTTTTTTATATTTATTTCTAAACTTGAGGTAGTGGATTGTACCTCATGGGGTAACAAATACATATCTCACAGTCACAGTCCAAACAGAGCTAGTCAAACCTCAGACAGCAGTTATAATGCAGATTACATAAGGATCTAAGGATCAGATGACAGACTAGTTACCCCATCATACAAGTCCTAGAGCTTTAGTGATAACATTACAAAACCTTTAACAAGCTAGATGATGCAAACCCTCAGCACAAATCATGAAAATAGCAGCTATAGAAGTAGGTCTTCTGTAGAACCAAATTAATCAATAATAATCCCATACCCCGGATGAACTATCATTCAGATATCCGGTTTAAATACATTTAAAAAGACAGTCATGTCTGCCCAATTAGGATTCCAGTTTCTAAGACTCCAGTTCACTGTGAAATAAATATCTATTTATTTTCATGAAAATACTACATTGTTATCCCAAATTACCAGATATCAGTTTTCCTAACCAGTTTTGGGTCCCCAAACATCAGCTTTTCGTTTTCTTGTAGCACTCACTTTTAGTGCTGTCACACATGAGCAGTTATGCCTTTGATGTCTATTGGCCATCATACTCAAATAACAAGGTTGTTCATATAAGGAGATTAAATGCCCCCAAATGTGCCACAGATAATTGTATGTTTTTCAAGAATAGCCACAATAATGCAAGGACTTGTCACTGTAGTGCCAGGGATAATCAGGATGTTTCCAAGAATGTGAACACACATATGCTTTGCTATGCAAGTGCAACCGTTTTTCATGGATAACTAAAATGTCACCACTAATTCCCTCATTATTTCACTGATAGGCAACTGTTATGAAGGCATAGCCATACCATTATCAAGAATGCCTATGTGTGCGTCACTGATGGGCCACAACTGTAACTATAATCAGAGTGTTGTCAAGGATGCCCCATATGTGTCATGAATGCAAGTGACAACCACATGGTTTGAGCCCAGTATGTCAAGCATGATCCTTTTTCACTTAGGATCTCCATTACGCCCCTTCCAGCCCACCACTATATCTGGGATAGTCATATTCCTATTACAAATGTCATCTGTATGCTAAGGCTGGTCACCAATACTAGACACTGGCTTACCTGGGGCACCAAAACACACATACTCTGACAAAATTGTGCACTCTCACAGGCAACCCACACTGACAAGCACCCACCCACTCAGCTGCCCAGGTTGATCTAAACTTGCATGTGAAATACTGCATGGTCTTTCTCTGAATGAGCCTCCAGTCCGACACTTATCACGGCTTTTGCCCACTAAGTATTGTGAAAGAGCAAGAATACAAGATATCATTTTCTTCCTGGTCCCACACCAGCACAGTCCTAGCATCTGATATGATATGGATGATGGATATGCACCTCTGAAGCGCCACTAGATGACATGCTACACTTGCCGTGCCTCTGAGAGGGAAACACTACTCAGACCACCCTTAGCATATATAAAAAATTCAACCTCTGCAGCCATTGAAGTCCTCCTCCATTTGTACAACTTTTACACACAAACAGGCAATGTGGTAAGACGTTTTGTGTTCATGTCAAAGTTGTAGTATCTTGTGCAAATAGTTGGTGCCGGTAGGCAGTGTGTTGAGTGGGGCTGCCACCTCTTTGAGCCAGCCACTGATAGAATATTTGGCACAGGCTACAAATTAAAGTGCACTCCGGTGATTGAACCACAATAAATAAAGAGTGGTGAGGACTGAAGATTCAAAGAACCTCAGTTGGACAGTGAATGATACTCAGAGCATTTTGAAGATTCATAACTGAACTGATGTGTGAAAGGAGCGCATGCTAGCTTGTAGGGACTTGAGTGGAAGCTGTCTGATTTGGTCTTTACTTATGCTTGGCCTTTGGAATCAAAATAAGATCCTATGTTTGTATCTCAAACTTTAACAAGGTTAATAGGGCAGTAGTCTCTAGTTTAGGTACACCGGCCATTTGTTGGACACACTAAAAATTATAGAGAGCAAATGTAACAAATGTAGACTTAGAGAAGTTTAGTTAAGTTTTAGATCTTGTGCACCAACTACGCCAGCAAATTGGCATGCATTGCACTTAGTAACATGCACATTGGTATTCTAAAAGGTTACTGTATATATCATTGGCATAGTCTAGTTTTGCATCGATCAAGGATCCTACTCGTACTTAATGATGATGTCATAAAAAGAAGCCTGTAAAAATAGGCAGTTTCCCCAGTATTCCATGTCTCATCACTCAGTTTCCTATGTTCCTCACCTTCTGTAATGGGTGTGTTCACTCACTGCTTTCTCTCTAAATGATACCAGGCACAGCACATTCTCAAGCTTGAAACAACAAATTTCCCCATGCATAAACACATTGGTAACTTTCAGAATATGAATTAATGGCAAAGTGAGAAATACTGTATAATCAAGAGCACCATAGCAAACTACACCCATGTTTGGTACCCCTTAGTGACTTAAAACATTGTGCCAAAGATGATATTGTGGATTTGAAAGGCTCAATTCAACTGTAGTACAGTCCCTCTCTCAGTTATCTTCAGGCTGCTATGTCATCTCTTCAGGGTATCCGATATGGTGCCCTACTAACATTGGTGAGAATACAGTCAAACATCAATAAAGGTGAAAGGTTTAAATAGGGGACACATCTATTCATATATTGGAAATGGGAAACGACCAATAGGAAGTGAATGCAAATTTTCAAATTAAACATTGTAAAATGCAGTGAAAGTGCAGGTCATGATCAGTGTGCCTGCCAGAAGGGCCACTGTTATACTGATAATTTGTGTAGCACTGATGACTTGTTTTTCTTAAACAGTAATGCATTTGTTTTTTTCTTAGTTGTCATGTTGAATATATCAGTGTATGTTACTTTAGGTTGCTGACATGTTATTGGAGCTGTGTGTCACAGAACTGGAAGATGTGGCAACCGACTCACAAAGCGGCCGTCTCTCTTCCCAGCCAGTAGTGGTGGAAAGTTGCCACCCATATACAGATGATACATCTACAAGTGGGACAGTCAAAATACCAGGTAAGTTATGGTTTCAGTGTATAAACTTAAAAGAGTAGAGCTAGGAGACAGTGGAGGAGTTTATGAGTTACCCACTGGGACTAGGACATTTCATTTGCATTAGATATTCGAGTGCAGAAAACTTTATCTCACCATTACACCCTGGTTCTTCATTTTAGGGACTCATTCTCATTGAAAATAATTTCCCTGACAGTCAGGTCTTATTTTGCCTTTAACTGAAATTGAAATTTCTATTTCCACTATTTGGTTTAAATCTGTCATTAAAAATATGGATTGTATTTCTCTGATCTACCTTTTATTGTTTGCTTATTTGTCTGATTTCTTTTAATAGAAATAACAGATTTTGGCGGACGGGATGTCCATCACGGCTGTGACTGACTGTCCCATCGGCCAATATCTAAATAAGGCGCTTAGTCATTCCCAACTGGTTGCCAACTCCTGTACCCTCTAAAATGCTTCTTAAAAAGCCTTTCTTGCTTTTGAGTAAACAACTCTTTGAGTGGTGAAAAATGGCGGCACTGTTGAATGGTTCAACATTAAAGAAATAGTGCTAAGCATAGACAAATATCAACATGAACCCAATATTGTGCAGTATTTGTGTTAATTGTTTATATTCACTATATTGTTTATGCACTGTTCCATTTTGATGACCCTTCCAAGAAGTCAGACACTATAACTTTACTTGCATCCACTGTTTACAGCACAGTGATGTAATCTTGCTGTTTGTTGTTAATTACATTGTTAGTGTATGTGTTCTCCAAAACTCAATTTTGCCCTTTTTCACTGCTGCCTCTGATGAGGAGGTATAGTCAGTCTAAGAGGACAGCCAGTTACCATTACTTCCTCTGTTTTTCCCTCCAGTAGTTATTCACTGGTAAATGAACTGGATAGACAGCAGCTTCAAGTATTACACTGTACAATGCTTCCTCACTATTAATGGTTGTGTTTGTTGAGAGATTTTCTGCCAGAAAAAAATGGGTTTATTTTGCTGGTGAAAATATGTAGATATTTTGTACCAAAATGGGTGCATTTGCCAAATATTCTATGCTACATTTAAGTGATAATTAATGCTCATGTGGCGAGCAACATCACTTAGAGCTTTTGTTTTGACATTTCATTGACTGCAGTGGGCGATCTTGTTCTACCTTGGCTGTGATTTCATGACTTATGGAGAGGCATCTCGTGATGTACAGTGATATCTTTTTATTATCACTATAATTTTTAGTGTTAATATCGGTAACAGTGGAGTCCTGGGCCTACAAAATGGGTGTAAATCAGCATGTTTTGATTTTTTTTTTTTATCAGAGAAATTTTCTTTCCCTTACCATGCTTCCTCCAAACATTGAGGGAGTTTGGCTCGCTGTGCAGGCACACAATGTAGTGTTTGAATATTTTATGAGTGCCCCTTTTGAAACATCTGTACAGTTGTCAGCTTTTTGTCAGTTTTTCTCAAAATTATGCTGCAAAATGCCCTAGTCCAACTCAAATCATTAGTATTCGCAACAGTACCTCTCTGCCCTTGGGTGACGTCACCTAAAACATTCCAAAAGGCTACCAGTCAGTCCCCCTTTTTAAGTTCACCACGTTTTACGAGTTTGGTATGATCAGTGTCGTCCACACAAGATTTCTGATCTGGAAACCAACAACTCGTTAAGTTAATTTTTGTTTGGTTTGTAGTGTTGCTGCGGTATGCAAATTGCATTGATGAACATGAGATAAGAATTTCTAACCACTGACAACCATGGTCTGTCCTGTGCCTTAGCTTTTGGGACTTTTCATAAGCCTTCAACAATTTCAACAGTGATATGTCATTCAATCACCTGATTATACATGTAGGAGTCACTTTCTCAAGTTTCACTTCCTTGTATAATCTGACCTAGCAAGTCCTGTTAAATAGGTCATTATATCTGATAGAGACTTCTAGCTGCAGATTCCTTACCTTAGAATTATTCCCAGGCGTTAGATTGGATCCAGAAGATTTTTTGTGAGCAGTACCCCTGCAGGCTGGTAGGTGGCGTCTGTCGGTTCTGCATCCGTCCTTGGCGACGTCTGCGACACCTGTATAGGTGCCACCCAGACACACTGACATCAGTGTTTTCTTTCTGATGGTACAGATCCAGAGAAAGCTACCCGGTCAATCACTTTTTGACTGAGCTTTTTCAATATTTTGTCAGCATTTTTAAGGTTTTACCTCCTGGTGTGGCATTTGTGTTACTTGTTTCCATTAATTTGAATGTTTATTCACTATTCCATTTTGTTGTACCATTTAAAGAAGGCTGGCTTCAAGCCCTGGGGCACCTTTAATAGGCCTATCTCGGTGCAGACCTACACTTTGTTTGCCAGTGGTGGCTCAGGTGCAACCACGACCCAAAGTTGTGCTCCGACTGCTACGCCATGAACCTCAAGGCTTCGAGGGAGCGATCCTGCAAGTTGATGGTGGGCAGACATGCGATGCTGCAACACTTGTGGTCCCGGTCAGGAGGAAGGTCCTGGGAGCAGGCGCAGAGTCAGAAGTCGTCATCCCACTCCAAAACACCAGGACACTTGGTTGGTAAGTCTCGGCACAAGAAGAAGTCAAAGCACTCTTCGGCTTCACGTCTGTCAGCCGTCGAGAGGCAGGAGCATCCGCATTATTGGTCTCGCTTGACGGTTGACCCTGCTCCTCCTTGACATGCTGGAGCGACCCCCGCCCAATTAAGAGTTCTATGAGGCAATGCTCCTCATATTTGGGCAGGCTGACTCCTCTGGCGCACCTTAGGGCCCTAAGGAGCCAGCCTGCCTGGCTCTGCGTCAGTGGTTTTAGCCTCTGCTCCAGTTGGGTCCCAAGGATTCTTTTCTGGACCACAATGCCGGCTCACACTGGCAGCACCACCCCGTTCTGATCCCTGACCCCGCCACATAGCCGAATGGATGTCGAACAATGCCCTGAATGGGAGGCATCACTGGGCCTTGAAGAATACCGGCCATATGAAGATTCCAACATGGACTGGTGTGAGGGACTGTGTGAAGCCAGTGAACTGGATACTATTCCAGATACTGGTATGCTTTCTCACCCTACCGTGGCTACGAAGGAGGAAGCTTCTTTTGCGATGGTGGTACAAAGAGCAGTTGAGGTCCTTGACCTTCAGTTGCCTTCAGTGGCAGTCAAGACTAATGTCCTAACTGAGGGACTGCAACTGGGAGTTTCCCCTGTAGGAGACTGGCCCAGTTTATTCTGTACACCGGTGGTGTGGCACCCTATACTGAGCCCAGACAACCCTTAGTGATAGTGTTTAGGTGTCTAGGTGTCTGGATAGCAGAAGCTCTCTAGGGGTAGTTGTGGTGAGGAGCTAAAGCCTATCTAGGAGGAGTATAAAACACTTGCAATACCTCATTAGTCAGTAACTCTCCCACAAGAAAGAACCACACCAGATGTTGCAAAAATAAAGTATTCTTTATTACAACACTACTGCTATGCTAACATTGGTATATCTCCACTTGGAGATATCTACACACAAAATATATACTTTGAAACAAACAAGAATAGCATAGATATACATGGGGCCCAATGGGGGGATCAAACCATATACTAAGAAAATGATATAAGAATGAAGGTGCCCAACCAAAGTGTGTTAGAATCCCAGGGGCTGGGGGAGAAAAAAATTACCAGAGGTAAGTACCAGAAATCCCACAGATGCCCAGGTGCAGAGTTATTGAGCCTGAGTCCTATAGGCTAACACAGGAGCGTTGCTGTTGGATTTTTATGGACTCAGGACCCTTCCCAATGGACTCTGAGGAAACCAGCTGGCACAAAGAAGGTTGCATAGTGCCCCCCACCCATGGATACCAAGAAGACTGGAGTACCTACACCTTGGAACCGAGATGATTAGGGTAGAAGTGGAGTCGGAAAATCTTGTTGACTTCATTGGAAGCCTCGGTTGTCGAGGAGCTGTCGTGGCCCGTGGACGAGGCCGATGGAACCCAAAGATGTATTTCTGACGTGAAGAACCTACAAAAGGAGGGGACAATGTCCAGACCACTCAGAGATGTCCAGACGGTGCAGGTAGGCAATGTCTACCCTCTTGGAGGTGAAGCTCCTGCCAGATGGTGAAGGGAGAAGTCCAGCTGCGGAGTCCAGGAGTCTCTTGGAGTCCTACGTCGGTCGCCAGATTGCAGGAGGGTCAGTGGCCAGCAGGACCACTGACAAGCCTTACAAAATACAAATAGCTGATGCAAGGGAAGTTTCAGGTTTTTGAGGACCAGCAAGGTCCTAGTGGCTCGACACTTTGAAGGGAGTCGGGCAGGCCTGCAGCAGGAAGGAAAGCCAGCCAGAGTCAGAGAAACCCCACAAGTTACCCACTGGCAGCAGGCACAGGGAGACACAGAGATGCCTCAGCAACACAGAAAAACTGGTTTTGCAGGAGCTTCAGAGTGGAAGATGATCTTGGAGTTGCAGGGTGCTGGGGGCTGGGTCGTCTTGGAGCTCGAAGATCTCCTGGAGGAAGAGCAACAGTTGCGGTGCACATGGGTTCCATTCCAGTGTCTGCAGCAAGGGTCCACCGTCTCCCAAGTTAGTCGGCAGACAAGTTGAACCTGGAGGACCAAGGAGCCCCCACCTGTGAGCAGAACCTTTTTGTTGTCCCTGGGACAGCAGGATCCATCAGCCGGTCATGGTCGTCTTGAGATGACTGCGGATGCAGGGGAGTGACTCTCTCACTCCAAGGGAGATTCCTTCTTTCATCTTGGATGCCGGCAGAGTCCTTGTGACACAGGAGGATGCACAGCCACAGATGTTGCAGAAATCTTGCAGGATCTGGAGAAACAATGTTTGTAAAGAAATGCCTCCTTGGCATGGTTACCCCCTGACTTTTTGCCTTTGCTGATGCTAAGTTATGATTTTAAAGTGTGCTGGGACCCTGCTTACCAGGCCCCAGCACCTGTGTTCTTTCCCTAAACTGTACCTTTGTCTCCACAATTGGCACAGCCCTGGCACTCAGGTAAGTCCCTTGTAACTGGTACCCCTGGTACCAAGGGCCCTGATGCCAGGGAAGGTCTCTAAGGGCTGCAGCATGTCTTATGCCACCCTAAGGACCCCTCACTCAGCATATACACACTGCTTGCCAGCTTGTGTGTGCTGGTGGGGAGAAAATGACTAAGTCGACATGGCACTCCCCTCAGAGTGCCATGCCAACCTCACACTGCCTGTGGCATAGGTAAGTCACCCCTCTAGCAGGCCTTACAGCCCTAAGGCAGGGTGCACTATAGCACAGGTGAGGGCATATGTCCGTGAGCATTATGCCCCTACAGTGTCTAAGCAAAACTATAGACATTGTAAGTGCAGGGTAGAGTATATGATCTGGGAGTCTGTCACACACAAACTCCACAGCACCATAATGGCTACACTGAAAACTGGGAAGTTTGGTATCAAACTTCTCAGCACAATAAATACACACTGATGCCAGTGTGCACTTTATTGTAAAATACACCCAGAGGGCATCTTAGAGATGCCCCCTGAAAACATACCTGACTTCTAGTGTGGGCTGACTAGTTTTTGCCAGCCTGCCACACACCAGACATGTTGCTTGCCACATGGGGGAGAGTGCCTTTGTCACTCTGTGGCCAGGAACAAAGCCTGTACTGGGTGGAGGTGCTTCTCACCTCCCCCTGCAGGAACTGTAACACCTGGCGTGAACCTCAAAGGCTCACCCCCTTTGTTACAGCACCACAGGGCATCCCAGCTAGTGGAGATGCCCGCCCCTCCGGCCACTGTACCACTTTTGGCGGCAAGGCTGGAGGAGATAATGAGAAAAACAAGGAGGAGTCACCCCCCCAGTCAGGACAGCCCCTAAGGTGTCCTGAGCTGAGGTGACTCTTACTTTTAGAAATCCTCCATCTTGTAGAAGGAGGATTACCCCAATAGGATTAGGGATGTGCCCCCCTCCCCACAGGGAGGAGGCACAAAGAGGGTGTAGCCATCCTCAAGGACAGTAGCCATTGGCTACTGCCCTCCCAGACCTAAACACACCCCTAAATTCAGTATGTAGGGGCCCCCCAGAACCGGGGAAGATAGATTCCTGCAACCTAAAGAAGAAGAAGGACTGCTGACCTGAAGCCCTGCAGTGAAGACGGAGACGACAACTGATTTGGCCCCAGCCCCACCGGCCTGTCTCCCTACTTCGAAGAAAACTGCAACAGCGACGCATCCAACAGGGTCCAGCGACCTCTGAAGCCTCAGAGGACTACCCTGCATCTAAAGGACCAAGAAGCTCCAGAGAACAGCGGCCCTGTTCAAGAAATTGCAACTTTCTGCAACAAAGAAGCAACATTTAAAGACCACGCGTTTCCTGCCGGAAGCGTGAGACTTTCCACTCTGCACCCGACGCCCCCGGCTCGACCTGCGGAAAACTAACACTACAGGGAGGACTCCCCGACTACTGCGAGCGCGTGAGTAGCCAGAGTTGACCCCCCTGAGCCTCCACAGCGACGCCTGCAGAGGAAATCCAGAGGCTCCCCCTGACCGTGACTGCCTGTAACAAGGAACCCGACGCCTGGAACCAGCACTGCACCCGCAGCCCCCAGGACCTGAAGGAACCAAACTCCAGTGCAGGAGCGACCCCCCCAGGCAACCCTCTGCCTAGCTCAGGTGGTAGTTACCCCGAGGAGCACCCCCTGTGCCTGCCTGCATCGTTGAAGAGACCCCGGGTCTCCCCATTGATTCCTATCTGAAACCTGACGCCTGTTTGCACTCTGCACCTGGCCGCCCCTGTGCCGCTGAGGGTGTACTTTCTGTGCCTCTTTGTGTTGCCCCCGGTGCCCTAAAAAAAAACCCTGGTCTGCCCTCTAAGGACGCGGGTACTTACCTGCTGGCAGACTGGAACCGGGGCACCCCTGTTTCCATTGAAGCCTATGTGTTTTGGGCACCACTTTGACTTCTGCACCTGACTGGCCCTGAGCTGCTGGTGTGGTAACTTTAGGGTTGCCTTGAACTCCCAACGGTGGGCTACCTTGGACCCAACTTTGAACCCTGTAAGTGTTTTACTTACCTGTGAACTTAACATTTACTTACCTCCCACAGGAACTGTTGATTTTTGCACTGTGTCCACTTTTAAAATAGCTTATTGCCGTTTTTGTCAAACCTCTACATGCTATTGTGATTATTCAAAGTTCCTAGAATACCTGAGTGAAATACCTTTCATTTGAAGTATTACTTGTAAATCTTGAACCTGTGGTTCTTAAAATAAACTAAGAAAATATATTTTTCTATATAAAAACCTATTGGCCTGGAGTAAGTCTTTGAGTGTGTGTTCCTCATTTATTGCCTATGTGTGTACTACAAATGCTTAACACTACCCTCTGATAAGCCTACTGCTCGACCACACTACCACAAAATAGAGCATTAGAATTATCTCTTTTTGCCACTATCAACTTCTAAGGGGAACCCTTGGACTATGTGCACGCTATTTCTTACTTTGAAATAGTATATACAGAGCCAACTTCCTACAATGTTGCACTGGGATTACTCCCAACTGGATACAGTCTTGTTTCAGTTCTAAAAGTGGTCCACCATCGGTTCTGGAGGCTAGGAACAGAAGATGTCTTGCCGAGAGTTCCTTGAAGAGTTTTGCTCGACTAATCTGACGACCCAGCCTCGGGGGAGCACTTGAGTAACCCTAAAAGGGTTTGGTCACTCTCCATCAAAGGGGGTCAGGGACGTCATCTACCTGACCTAACCTGTCAGATGCTCCCAAGGCCCTCTGGCCGCCTTGGTGACAAGACGGCAGAATAACCTGGCCACCTGACAGAGCTCTGTGCACCTCCGTCTGGGAGGAGCAGGGCAGGGGTGTGGTCACTCCCCTGTCCTTTGTGTGGTTTCACGCCAGAGCGGGAGCGGGGGGTTCCTCAACTGATGCAAAACGAATTATGCAGGGAGGACACTAAATGTGCCCTTCAAAGCAGTCTGGAGGCGCTCAGATGCCACCCTGGCCCAGAGACACCTATTCCAAAGGGGGAGGTAGGAAATCCTTTGTTCTGTCTTCTTCTGCTTGAGTTAAGGTCATCAGCAGGAGGGCAGAACAGTGTCTGGGGTCGGCAGCAGCGTTGGCTGGCAGCCAGATCCTGTAAGGCTGCACAGGCAGAACTGGGTTCATGGGATCATGCAACTATCACTGGAATCGGTGTAGTTGCATGATTCCGACATGTTTGGTACCAAACATGCCTAGGGGGGAGAAGCCGTTATGTAGTTGGACCACTCGTGTTGATCAGTGTCACCTACATGCTTTGTGATGGCTTCCCCACACTTACAAAGCCCAGGGAATGGAGTCTGGGGTTTGTAGGGGTAATCTGCTCATGCAGGAGTACCCTCACTCTTAGGGATATGCACCCTGCCCTTGGGCTGAAGGGCCTACCAGAGGGGTGACTTACAGTGTCCAGGTGCAGTGACCATGATCTAAGGCAAGCCTTATATCTGAAGTGAAAGGTGCTCTCTCCTCTAAATTTGGTTGTTGGTAAACTTTTACACCCAACAGTTGGTATACTGATGCACCCACGTAAGTCCCTAGTATCTGGTACTTAGGTACCCAGAGCATTGGTACACCAGGGGTCCCCCATGGGCTGCAGCATGTATTATGATGCCCATGGGAGCCCATGCAAACTGTCTCAAGGCTTGCCCTTGCAGCCTGCGTTGAAAGGTGCATGCACCCTTTCACTACTAGTCCCTACACCAGGTCACTAAGTCACCCCTATGGTAGGCCTTTTAGCCCAAAGGGCAGGCTGCAGGTTTCTGTGTGTGAGGGCACCCCTGCATAAGCAGAGGTGCCCCAATGAACTCCAGTTCCTGTGCACTGGACTTGGTAAGTGCGGGGAAGCCATTTTACCTGTGTACTGGCCACAGGTCACTTACCTGTGGTCCAGCTACATAATAGTAACTCCAAACCTAGGCATGTTTGGTATCAAACATGTCCGAATCATACCCCAATATCTAATAGAGACTTCTAGTTGCAGATTCCTTACCTTAGAATTTTCCCCCAGGCATCAGACTGAATCCGGAGATTTTTTTTTCGAGCAATACCCTTGCGCATCAGTAGGTGGCGTCGGTCGACTCCGCAGGCGTCGTAGGCGTTGTGGTCGCCGTAATGACATCTGGAGTAGTACATAGACGCCGCCCTCGCGCAGTGACGTCAGTTCTTTTCGTTCCGCGCAATGCACTGATCCGAGAGAGAGCTACCCACGGCTATTTTTTGGCCCAATTCGACCGTTTTGTCTAAATATTTTGGTGCAAACTTTGGTGCATCGAGGATGTCCCCGAAGACCGGGTTCAAGCCATGCGAGGACTGTCACCGCATGATGTCTGTGACGGACCCTCATCCTGTCTGTCTGTGGTGCCTCGAGCGCGACCACGACCCGAAGTCATGCTCTGAGTGCCAGGCGATGCATCCGAAGGATTTGAGGGAGCGGTCCCTAAGGCTGATGGCGGCCCGGCACTCGACTCTGCGTAAGTCCTGATCTCGCTCGAGAGGAAGGTCTTGAGATCGGTCGTGGAGCCACCACCACTCGTCTTAATCGAAATCGTCGGGTCATGGTAAGAAAAAGAAGAAGTCGAAGAAGTCCCATCGCTCTCCGACTTCACCCCGTCGCTCGGTCGAAGCGACGCGGGACCAGCGTCCAAAAAGTAGGCCTCTGTCCTCGGAGCCTACGTCTGGGTCGGCTCTGCGCTTCCCCGAGTTTCCCGGAGCCGGAGTGAACCCCACCCAACTCAGAGTTTTACGAGGCCCCTCATATTTGGGCGTGCCGATACGGCGCCTTCGGGCCCAAGGCGCTTGGCCGGGGGGCCTTCGGGTTCCGTGCTGGCGGTTTCGGCCCCGGCCACCGAGGTAGCCTACGGATCCGTACGCGGATCCGCACCGACGCCGGTCGCACAGTCGAGACCTTCCCTAGTGCCAGGTTGTTTAGCGACGCTCTCGACGTCGGTAGTGGCCACTATCGACGTCGACCCGATTCTCATCCCCGACGACTCGGAGTCAGAGCGGCATCTGCTGACGCCGCCAGCGGCTTCGGTAGGCCCTATTCGCCCGAGGTCCGATTCTGACCCATTTTCCTATGGGTACAAATACGGGGAGGAATTGGAGGGGTCCCTGGACCCTTATGAATACCAGGAAGACCCTACTATGTACTGGGCACAGGACTTGGGTGAAGCCAGTGGTCTTGATACTTCTCTTGACTCTGACATGCTGTCTCCTCCTACCGTGGCTACGGCGGAGGGAGCTACCTATGGTATGGTGGTTAGTAGGGTGGGTGAGGTCCTTGGCCTTGAGCTACCTACTGTCGAAGTCAGGTCTAACCTCCTGACAGAGGTGCTTAGCCTGGGGCTTCTACATCTGAACCACTTCTCCCTTTTAATGAAGCCCTCACTGACGTGCTTTTGAGTACGTGGTCCAAACCCAACACAGGGGCTCCTGTGAACAGGACAATCACTCGCCGCCATCGTCCTATGCCGAATGACCCGAAGTTCTGTCACAACATCCTACGCCTGAGAGTCTTGTTATCCAGGCGTCCTCTTCTTCTGGCGCGTTCTCTTCCGCACCCCCGAATAGGGAATCCAAAAGGCTGGAACAATTTGGCAAGAAGTTGTTTTCTTCCTCCAGCCTCGCGCTGCGGTCCGTGAACACTGCATGCCTTTTGGGCCGTTATTCCCACTCCTTGTGGGATACGGTTGGGCAAGTCCTGCCGCAGATACTGGAGGAGGCCCGTGATATCGTCTCCCAAGCAGTCAAAGATGGGAGAGATGCGACGAAGTTCACCATCTGTTGTGGGCTGGATACAACCGACTCTCTGGGCAGATCGGTTGCTACGACAGTGGCTTGAGGCACCATGCCTGGTAATGTACTTCTGGTTTTTCGGGGGATGTCCAACAGCCACTCATGGACATGCCCTTTGATGGCACCCGTCTCTTTGGAGACTAATCGGACTCGGCCTTGGAGAGGTTCAAGGAGTCCAGGGCTACGGCTCGGTCCCTTGGCCCTTGTGCCGCCACACGCCCCCCAGTCCGCTTTTCGTCCCTTTCGTGGCCACGGAAGGGGCGCCCTGTCGCGTCCTCAACCCAGCCACCGGGCCATGCACACTGGACAGCCTATGTGTGGCCGGGGGCGCGGAATCCCATGTGGTCGTGGGTCAGGGAACCAGAGGTCTGTCCAGTCCACCCCTGCCCCTGCAGCAGCCTCCAAGCCTTCCTAGTCCGTCCCCTCACTCCCGCCCAGTAGGTGGCAGAATCCACCATCACCTGCCCCACTGGGAACATATCACCACGGACTGGTGGGTTTTGCAAATCATTCGGAAGGGCTACTCCCTCCCTTTCGAATCTGCACCACCACATATGCCACCATCCTTCCATCCCCTTTCGGAGGATCATTTGGTGCTTCTCCGCCAGGAAGTCGCGGCTCTCTTGGCCAAGGGAGCTATTGAAAGGGTCCCTGTGCCAGAAGTAGGTCGTGGTTGTTATTCCAACTACTTTCTGATACCAAAGAAGGACAAAGGCTTGCGCCCTGTCCTAGATCTTCGGGACCTAAACTACTTCCTCAAGAAGGAGAAGTTCAAAATGCTCACCCTGGCTCAGGTTCTGTCTGCCTTAGATTCAGAAGACTGGATGGTAGCGTTGGACTTGCAGGACGCTTATTTCCACATCCCGATCCTGCCTGCCCACAGACGTTACCTACGATTCGTGGTAGGTCACAACCACTTTCAGTTTACCGTGCTCCCTTTCGGCCTTACCAGTGCCCCTCGGGTGTTCACGAAAGTGATGGCGATGGTTGCAGCTCGTCTGCGCAGGTTAGAGGTCTCAGTCTTCCCCTACCTAGACGACTGGCTGTTGAAGACGCCTTAGCCCCAGACAGTGGTCTTACACCTCCAGACTACGGTGGACCTCCTGCACCAGCTGGGGTTCACTGTCAACGTGCCGAAGTCACACCTGACTCCTCTCAGACGCTCCCTTTCATCGGGCAGTTCTGGACACAGTGCGGTTTCGGGCTTATCCTCCCCAAAAGCGAGTCCAAGACATTCAGGCTATGATTCTGATCTTTCAGCCTTGGTCTTGGATTTCGGTGAGACAGACTCTGAGGCTGCTGGGCCTCTTGGCCTCCTGCATCCTGCTAGTAGCACATGCCAGGTGGCATATGCGGGCTCTGCAGTGGGACTTGAAGTTCCAGTGGGCGCAGCATCAGGGGAATCTCTCCGACATGGTCCAGATCTCGGAGGCCACTGCAAAAGACCTGCAGTGGTGGCTTTCGAATCCCAATTGTGTCAATGGCAGATCCCTCTCCCTTTCCCAACCAGTTCTCTCAATAGTGACAGATGCGTTGCTTCTGGGTTGGGACGGCCACATGGGAGAGGCGAAGATCAGAGGCCTCTGGTCTCCGGTGGAGTCGTTACTCCACATCAATCTGCTGGAGCTCCAAGCGATCAGACTTGCGTTGAACGCATTCCTTCCCTCTCTCTCAAAGGGAAAGGGGTGCAGGTGTTCATAGACAACGCTACCGCCATGTGGTACTCCAACAAGCAAGGTGTGGAGTAGGTTCCTGGACCCTATGTCAGGAGGAACTACGCCTCTCAACATGGCTGGAACATCAGGGCATTACCCTAATGGTTCACCATCTGGCGGGTTCTCTCAACTCCAGAGCAGACAAACTCAGCCGCCGACGCACTGTCGATCACGACGACAGGTGGCGCAAGGTCTCTTTCCCAAGTGGGGAGAGCCTTGGTTAGATCTGTTCGCCTCCTCAGAGAACGCGCAATGTCAGCTATTTTGCGCGTTGGAGTTTCTAAGGCGGCACTCGCTTGGAGATGCTTTTCATCTCTAGTGGAACTCCGGCCTCCTTTACGCCTTCCCGCCTATCCCTCTTCTGCCCAGAGTTCTCAAGTAGATCAAGAGCAACCGGGCCCAAGTTATCATGGTGGCTCCGGACTGGGCTCGAAGAGTGTGGTATCCCGAGCTACTGAGCATGTCCATCGATCCTCCACTCAGACTGCCTCTTCGGGCAGATCTTCTGTTGCAGCAGCAGGGGCCGGTCCTCCACCCAAACCTGTCCAACCTCTGAGCGGCAACAGTTGACGGCATTTGCCCTTCCACCCGAAGTCTGCAATGTAATCTTGGCAGCCAGGCGTCCCTCGACTAAAACTATATACGCCTGTCATTGTAATACATTTGTGGCATGGTGCACTAACATATCTGTTGACCCCCTATCTGCCCCTCTTTCAGAGGTTCTTCTATTCATTCTTTCCTTGGCCCAGCAGGGTATCTGTCTGCCATTTCCGCCTTTGATAGGCTTCCTGATCAGCCCTCACTCTTTAAATCTCCTCTTGTGAGTAGATTCTTGAAGGGGCTCAACCACTTATTTCCTCCCACTCCCTTCATCATGGCTCAGTGGGATCTTAATCTTGTACTTACTTTCTTGATGTGTACTCCCTTTGAGCCTATGTATAATTGTCCCTTACGGCTCCTCACATTCAAAACTGTCTTTCTCATCGCCATCACCTCTGCTCGCAGGGTGAGTGAGCTTCCGGCCCTTTCTTCAAAACCTCTGTACTTGTCCGTACACCCCGACAAAGTTGTGTTACGCACTAGGGCTTCCTTCCTTCCTAAGGTGGTTACACCATTTCATGTAGGCCAGTCCATCACTTTGCCTACCTTCTACGCACCCCCACATCCTTCCCATGAGGAGAAGAGACCCCACCGTCTGGACCCAAAAAGAGCGTTGGCGTTCTATCTCAATCGTACTAAAGACTTCCGGGTGGACGATCAACTCTTTGTTGGCTATATGGGTGCGAAGAAAGGGAAGGCGGTGCAGAAGCATACCATCTCTCGATGGGTGCTTCTTTGCATCAAAATGTGCTACGCCTTGGCACAAAAGCAACCTCCAGACAGCTTGCGGGCTCATTCTACCAGGGCCACTGCTGCATCCACTGCGTTAGCATGCAGAGTTCCTGTCCTGGACATCTGTCAGGCAGCTACGTGGGCATCCCTGCACACGTTTGCTAAACATTACTGCCTGGACAGTCAGGTCCATCGTGACGGCTACTTTGTTCGTTCGGTCCTGCAGGACTTTCTAGTATGATCTTAATTCGCAGCCCACCACAGAGGATGGCATTGCTTGGGTATCTATTCTGAGGTAAGGAATCTGCAACTAGAAGTGTCTATCAGATGTACAAGTTACTTACCGTTGGTAACGAAATATCTGGTAGAGACATATTCTAGTTGCAGATTCCTTACCGCCCACCCATCCTCCCCGCTTGCGAACTGATTTCTAGGGACAGGGATTCCCCCTTTCAGGTCCTTAGCTCTGGTGCACCATTATCAGTGTTCTAAGCGGCTCTGCACTCTGGCGTGGAAAGTCGTTAAAAGAAACTGACATCACTGCGTGAGGGCGGCGTCTATGTACTACTCCCGACGTCATCACGGCGACCGCGACTACTGCGGAGTCGACCAATGCCACCTACCTATGCGCAAGGGTATTGCTCGGAGAGAAAAATCTCTGGATCCAGTCTGACGCCTGGGGGAAAATTCTAAGGTAAGGAATCCGCAACTAGAATATGTCTCTACCAGATATTTTGTTACTGAAGGTAAGTAACTTGTACACTAATGCCAGTATTGGTGGCATGATTCCATGCACTCTAGGGGCTCCTTTGAGGACAGGGACAGGTTTCTGCCTTCCTGCTGTTCGACCCGCTCAAGCAGGGGAAGGCAGAACAAAGGATTTCCTATGGGAGAGGGGATGCAACACCTTCTCTCCTGGAAATAGGTTTTAGAAAGCTGGGGGGGAGTTACCTCCCCGCGCCACCGGCTTGCTTCGAAGGGCACATTTGATGCCATCCTGGCGCAATCCAGTTTGCATCAGTCCAGGGATCCCGGGTCCCTGCTCTGGTGAGAAACAAAACAAAAGAGAACTGACCACTCTCCTGTCCATCACCACCCCAGCGGTGGTGCCCAGTGCTCCTCCAGGTGCCCAGCTGATTCTGCCATCTTAGAAACAATATGTGCAGAGGCCCCTTGGAGCTTCTGGTTGGCCAGGACAGGTGACTGAGGTCAGTGACCCCCATCTGGTAGATGGTGACCCTGCAGAGTGACCAAAACCCCTGTTAGGGCTATTAAGGGACTCCCTTGCAGGTGGGTCCACAGTTTCAGCATGCAAGACTCCACCAGGACTGCTCTGCATCAACCTCTTTTGCTCCAGGCCACTGGAACCGCTGCTGGACTTCACAGGAACCAAACAAGCCTGCAACTCCTGAGACCATCTCACCTTGGAACATTATTTCTATGGCTCCTTCCAGAAATTGCATCATTTCCAATGCTTTGCATCCTCCGGGGTCAACAAGACTTCAGCTGCACCAAAAAAGCAAGAAGGAATCTCCCTTGGAGGGAAGGAGTCACTCCCCTGCATCCGCAGACACCTAAGGCAAGTACGTCTGTCTGCTGGGATCTGCTTTCCACAGGATCTGTTTGGATCCTCCAACACAGGTGGTGGTTCTGAGTGGTCCTCTTGGTCCTCTCTGTCTTCTGACCGAATTGGGAGATGGTGACCCCTTGTCTCTCCTTGCAGACCCGAAATCCTGTGCTCTGAGACTCCTGCAGCAAACAAGACTCCTGCGCCAAAGGATCTTCAGGCTCCAAGTACCCCCGACCACCAGCACATCATCATTGCAAGGACAATCTCTCCTCTGCTGCTCCAACGATGGGGGGCTCCTCTCCGGGTGTGCTGACTGGGCCTCTCTGCAACTTACTGTGCCTGCTGCCAGTGGTTTGCCTGTGGGGGGGTTGCAACTGCTTCTGCTGACTTTCCCGACTCCTGATGGATAGCCCTGACTTCCCTCCAAGGGTCCTGGACGATGCTGGTCCTCTTCTTCTCTGTAAATCCCCTTCTGCCCAGAATTGTGTTTGCCAAGGCTTGTTGGTGGTCCTCCTCACCACTGACCCAACTGCGACCATCGTGGAACATCTTCTGTATGACTCCACTGCTGATCTTCATCTTCTATCTTTGACCCGGATCATCATCCACAGAAGGGTGGATAGTGGCTCCTGCCCCACATGGACACTCCTGCATGGACTGGACTCTGTCCCTTTATTTTGCAGATCATCTTCATTTGGAATCCACCGTTGGGTTCCACTGGACAGGTCCTGGTTTTGCAATCTTCTTTTTCTAATCCCCTTGTTAGTCTCTAGGAAGACCAGGTAACTTACCTCTGCTCTCCTGGTTGCATGTGGGTCATCAAGGTACTCACCTTCAGGGGTCCCAAGTTCTCACAGCCCCCTCCTAACTATTCCACATCCTTTCGCATTCAACTATTTTAGTACATGGTTTGGCCCCCTCTTTAGAGCTCTAGCTATTTTTTGTTATTTCTAGCCAGTGCTTGTTTTTCTATGCTAATTCCTAATACTTGCAGGGTGTATATATAGGGGGTTATTACAACTTTGGAGGAGGTGTTAATCCGTCCCAAAAGTGACGGTAAAGTGACTTATATACCATCAGCCGTATTAAGAGTCCATTATATCCTATGGAACTCGTAATACGGCTGGTGGTATATCCGTCACATTTGGGACGGATTAACACCTCCTCCAAAGTTGTAATAACCCCCATAGTGTGTACTTACCTCCATTTGGAGGACTGCCTATAAGTAATTTAGTTCAGAGTTACTGAAATAAAGTACCTTTATTTTTGCATCACTGTATGGTTCCTTTCATATGAGATAAGCTGCTGTGTGACTACTGTGGTATTGCAAGTGCTTTAGACTCCTCCTAGATAAGTCTTGGCTGCTCACCACAGCTACCACTTAAGAGCCCTGGCTTCCTAGACATTGTCTTCATTCACTAATAGGGTTGCCTGGACCTGGTATAAGGTGCCAACACCATAGGTATCCACCAGGCCAGCTTCCTACATTTACACTGCACTTACAACATCTAAGAATGGACTTAAGACACTGTAGGGGCATATTGCTCCTGTAGCTATAGCCTCACCTGTGGTATAGTGCACCCTGCCTTAGGGCTGTAAGACCTGCAAGAGGGAAGACTTCTATGCCACAGGCAGTGGTTTATAGGCATGGCACCCAGGGATGTTTGCCATGCCGACGTTACCTTTTTCTCCCCAACAACATACCCAACATGCAGTGGCATTGTGCATGTGTTTGTTGAGAGGTTCCGTAGAGTGGCATAATACATGCTGCAGCTCTTAGAGACCCTCTCTGGTCACAGGGCCTTTTGTACCACTGGTACCTTTTACAAGGGACTAAGCTGTGTGCCAATTGTGGCAGGAGTGGGACTGTTTAGGAAAAAAACAGGTGCTGGGGCCTAGTTAGCACAATCCCATCGCACACACAGTCAAGTTAGCATCAGATATCAGGCAAAGATTGGGAATGGGGGTGGGACGGTGACCATGCCAAAAGGGACACTTTCCTACACATTTGACTGTCCTGACCCTCCTAAGTCTCTCCGCTGCCTTTAATATCCCTCGGTATAAGACCTAACTACGACAAACTGGGCTAGTGTTGTTTGTGGTCCTGTTCAAGGGGGAACCTAGCCTTGTAGTTCAGGAAATATTGTTCCTACTGGTACCGGTCTAAGGGTGGTTTACATATTGCTGGTCTCTTTCTGAAATAGCATGGTGAGTAAAAAACAATGGACTGAAATGCGGCCTGAGCAATTGCCAATAGCTGATATTGTTCAAAGCATGCTACACTTCCTTTTGGATTTTTGTCAAGTATGTATAGTTTTCTGATGGGGACATCTAGCCGCAGATTCCTTTAGAATCCTCCCCCAGGCGCCAACCCTGATTCAGAAACTTTTTCCAGAGCATCCCAGCATATCGGGAAAGGGCACTGCGCGACTCCGTATTGATGTTGTCTATCGGGTGTGACGTCAGCGGAGTCTATATAACCCCCTCGCCGACATCAGTTCCTTCTTTTCTGAGCTGCAAAGCGAATCTGGTTAACTGTTGCTACAGGCCGTTCTCCACCTACTTCAAGTTTTCAGTGAAAAGAACAGTGTGCTTTTTTCAGGTCTTCAGGGTTCAAACCCTGTAGGTCCTGTGGATGACAAATGTTGGCTACGGACCCCCAATCTGTCTGTGGTGCCTGGGCGAGCATCACAACGCTGACGTGGCGACTCTTGCCGCTATCTCTGGCCAGGAGCGTTGTATGAATCTGTTAGCAGCACGGATGTTGTAGCCTTTGCAGTCCTCATCGATTGCAGCCTCTTTCTCGGACTGAGGTTCATTTGGGGGGGTCGCTCAAGAAGTCGTTCCAGCAGATGCCATTCTCCATCGATGTCAGCGATTGAAGTCACAGATGTTCCCTACTTCACCGCATACGTCCTCTCAGCGTTCCTCTGTTGAGAAGACGAGGTCGGAATCTACCCCGAGTCTCCTTCCCTTTCCATAAGCTGGGGTGACTGTTGACCAGATGCCTAAATATTACAGTGCACCTGTGGTTCACATGGAGGTTCAAATTGCCTTGACTGTGTCCACGCCGGCAGGTTCTCCCTCCACTTCAGTTAGGCCTTTAATGTCTGTTGACAGAGCAGTTACAGCGTCTGTGCACAGCCCTTTGGGGTTCGTACCTTAGGTGCTGATATCCGATCAGCTGACTCTGTTGACTCTGCTGGCGGTGCCGATCGAAGTCGAATCCCTCTCTCCTTCTGACATCGTGATTGATGTCGAGGCACCACTTTCTCAACACCAGTCAGTGCCGGTAACGGTGCCGCTCATGCCTGTTAACCCTGATCTTCCTCCACAGGAGTCCCCTCAGATTTTATCTTACTGAAGGACATGGCGGACAAACAGTAGAGGAGGTGGTACATCATAGAGAAGACAACTCTTTTACCATCTCTACGGGTAGTGGCTTGGATTTTTCTCTAGTCTCAGGCCTTCTTTCCCACACTGAACTTGCTACAGAGGAAAGCTCCTCTTTTGCAGACATGGTGAAGAGGGTTGCAGTGGTGTTGCATCTCACTCTTCCTTCAGTGGAATTAGCTTTTGACTCACTGGTTGATGTCCTCCATCAGGGCCCAACTGGGCTGGAGCCAGTGCTTCCTTAGAGTGAATCCCTCTTTGATATTTTGTTGGGGGCTTTGGCTAAGCCTTTTACAGGAGCCCCTGTTGATAGGGCTATATCTCACAGGCATCAACCTGCCCCTCGTGATCTGGCTTGTTTGAGAATACATCCTATTCATCAAAGTGTAGTGGCACAGCCTGCTTTGGCCGCCCATGATTTGGACTCTCTTCCACATATTCCTTACAATAGAGAGTCTAGGTGCCTGTGAGAGACATATATTTTTTCCTCCACTAGTTCTGCTCTGCACTTTGTGAAAACAACTTGTATTCTAGGATGGTTTTCTCATTTTGTATGGGACTATTTGGTGAAGATTTTGCCTACGCTCCCAGAAGAGATCAGGAGTGTTCTTACTCGTGTGGTTCACCATGGCCAGCAATCAGCTAAACTAATAATTCACTGTGGCATGGATACAACTGAAACTGTGGGTCCTTCCATGGCTTTCCTCAGTGGCACTCCGCGGCCGTGCTTGGTTACGGACCTCAGGATTTTCAGAGCCAGTTCAGGCAACTTTCCTTGATATGCTGTTTGATGGTGCCCGTTTCTTTAGTGTACAGGCTGACTCAGCTTTGCGGTGTTTTCCCGCCAGTAGCGGTGGAGCAGCAATTTAGCTTGGTTCCTCTCTACATTTGGCTTTGTTCATTACTCCTATATTTAACATTCATGTGTTGACAATGTTTTGGCACTTTTTCTTTTCTATGTCTGTTTCACTGACTGTGCATGATGCCTGATATTTCAAGGCGATATAAACTTTTTCTTTATTACATGATATTGAAGTGATTGTTATGCACTTCGAATTTGGGATATTCAGCCTCTTAGCTGTTCATCCCTTTTGATTTTTATAAGACATAATGTCATTACTTACTCTACATAAGGGCTGGTGCTGAAGAGTGGTTACTTTAGTGGTATATACTTTACATGGAGTGTTGTTTTGTATGCACGGTGAGTGGGCATAGTCAAGATTCCTTATACCTGTTACTTCCTCCTTTGAGGTTACATCATGATTCCTTCTGCAGAAGTTGAGATCTTATTTTTATAAGATCTAGTATCTCTTTAGGGACTTATATGTTAACAGCTTTATTCGAGCGTCAGTATAAGGTCCTTCTCTTATTGTGGCGGGAAGTTTTGAAGAACTTGTTCTTCTTCTTCTATGGGTACCCTTAGAAGAATTATACAACACTAACAGTTCTGTTAAGTATATCTTTCTCAATTGGTGTTCTGCATTCACCTGTAGCATTATGGTTAAGGTCTCAGACTTTTGCACTGACAGTTGAGTGTTCTAGTCCGGTTTTGTCCAGGGTCACTTCTATACTTTAATTCCTATATGTGTGTCCATTTTGCGTTGTTAAGGACTTGGTAATATAATTTTTCTTTTTTTTTTTTTCTTCTTTTTTTTTTTTTTTTTTACTTCTGGTAGATTCACTACATTATGAATCATGTACTGTCATCTTAAAAGCCTTACAACATTCTGAATTTGGTCTTTTAGGTTTTATATCAAGTATCCAGCATAGTTCTTGGAAATTCTATACTCTGTTTTATCATGTTCTTTCAACATACTCTATCTTTTCCTGACATGTTAGGTTATCATGGGTCTTCTTTGGGATGTGCCCCCGGTAGATTTGATTACTATTATGCATGAAATCATTAATATTACATACTCTTAGAGTTATTCTGAGCTCTTACATTTGAGCTTGCAATTTCCTTTATTGGAAGGATTTTACCCTTTTCGGGAGTCCTTTTTTTTTCCCCTCTATGAAGATATTTACATGTTAGTGTCTCATTTAGGCTATACTGTTTTTGTTGTGACCTGCCTCTACTTGCCGGTTGGGCTTCAACTTGACACTGTTGTCGAAAATCCATGTAGATGTTTTTATCAGCTTCTTCTTGTTGTTGGTTAGGTTCTCAGCTTATTAATTCTTGTTGTGTGGAATGTGCAAGTGAATATGAACGTTTTATGTTTTTCTTTGTGCCATTGACGACAGCCCTACTTCATCTGCTGCTGAGCCATGTTCAGTATAACACTTAGTTACCTTGGTTTCACCTATCTATCAAGGTTGTAGGAAAAAAAAATCTTTTGATAATAAATAAAAAGGATAATACGTATACGTTTGGTTGTTAATATGTATGTAATATCCTAAAGATGTCTTATCATCTCTAGCTTTGTTCCTAGGGAAAAAGTATATGTATGGTAGACATTCTTTTCTTTAAACTCTTTAAAAGAGTTTTTATTTTCCTCTGCAAGAGGAAACAGTTTTTGTATCTTACGATGTAGGTATGCTTTGGAGATACCTTTATATGCTAAGAGGTATTGTTCAATAGCAGGCTATGCTGCTCTGTGTTTCATCAGGATAGAATGTGTAGTTTTGTTTCACATTAAATACCTATAGTGTTATATTGTCTTTTGGGCAATACTGTCGTTCGGCCATGGTGGTGTTTCTTGATCATGGTTTCTTTATCTTTTTAATATCCTTGCTGTGGTCCTTCCACAGTATTAATATTGACTTTGTGTAAAGGTTCGCTCCCCACTAGGAGAGCGTGTATTTTAATATTTATTTTGGTTACTTCGCCATATTTACACGGAATTCCTTTATCCATGTTTCTTTCTGGAATTCTGTGTCTCGTTCTATACAATTTTTTTCTCCCCAGTCTTATGTTGTGTAACATGTTAGGGTTCACCTACATAATTATTACACGTGCTGGTCTTGTCGAATTGTTCAAGATCAGTTTTGTTCTACCGACTCATTTCTTAATAGTATCAGTCATTGTGATACTATCCCCTTGCACTTAGCGTTCTTACTGTGGACCTACACAGTTGTTTTCAGAAGGAGCCTATAATTTCTCTTCTACATTTTTATAAAACACTGTCTATTTATCTTTTGCCAGACTGTTTTTTCTTCTGGTCAGTGAATCTCAAATATTGTTAGGTCGCTTCTGACGTATATGTGACATACTGTAGTTTTCAGGGCATATGGTTTTATTACCTGTGGTCCCTGTCACAGGTTTCTTGTGTGGTAGAGTATGTTTTAATCATCTACCTTACTGAGTGTCTGCTCTTTTCTCTTGTTCCAGACCTGTTCGGAAGGTCTCCGTTCACATCCCCACCTCAGAAAAAGTTATTGCTCGGGTATCTGATTCTAAAGTAAGGAATTTTCGGCTAGATGTCTCTATCAGGTGAACAAGGTACTTACCTTCAGTTACGCTTTATCTGATAGAGACAGGATCTAGCCGCAGATTCCTTAACGACCCTCCCATCCTTCCCTGCTCTGCAAACTGAGTCCTCTTTGGTCTCAGAGATTTCATTTTGGAAATCTACATCTTCACTTAAGAATTCAGTGATTATTGACACATGTTGTCTTTCTTCAAAAGCACACTGTTTTGAATAACCTGTTTCTATAGGTGGCTCTGCGTATTGAGCACAGAAAAAGTCGCCAAAGAAACTGGCAAGGGGGTTATATGGACTCCGCTGATGTCACATCTGATGGGTGACGTCAATATGGAGTCGCGCAATGCCTCTCCCAATGTGCTGACATGCTATGGAAAAGTTTCCGAATCCAGGCTGGCTCCTGGGGAACGATTCCAAAGTCAGGAATCTGTGGCTAGATCATGTCTCAACCAGATAAAGCGTTACCAAAGGTAAGTAACTTGTTTCACACTGCTCTTGCTTGGCTCACTTCTTTTTTGCCTGCTAAATCTCAATCTGACCATCTTCTGCCTACTGCTGCTCCTCTAAATCCATTTCAAGAGGTGTTCCTCAGGGCTCCGCACTTAGCCTGTCCATTTTCAGTATTTCTTGCATCCTTGGCCTTTCTTATCTGATGCAATGGATTCTCATTTATGGCTTTTGCTGATGACACACAAGTCATCATCAATCTTAAATATGATCTGATTCATAGTTTGGGCTTGTGTATTGGAGGTTGCTTTCAAGATGAAAGCCAGTTCCTTGAAGCTTAACTCCAGCAAAACAGAGGTTTTACTCTAAAACTATCTAGTCTTTTCTTTGCTCACCTTCTGAGTTTGGTTGACCTTCAACTTTAACTAAGAAGGTTTTTTCTGTGTGCTTCTATTACATCTGTGCGCTTTGCAGAATGATCATTTTCCTCATTGTCCACTGGTGTAAAGCTGTTTTGCAGCCTTTCGTTTTTTCATACATACACTACACAATGCAATATATTTTAGTCTTTGAACCTACTTGATACACCATCTGGATTGTGGCCACTCTGCCAATCGCTGAACTTGCTTACTCATACTTGTCAACCCTCACCTCACATCTCCTTGTTGCCGAGCTCTTCATAATTAAAGCTCTGTCCATCTTCCATTGGCCATTCCATATGAAGGCAACAGTACATTTGCCGAGTTCTTTAGTTCCTTGTCTTCCCTGTCGTATATTGCACTGTGCCTTAACCAAATGTTTCACGCATCAGAAAATGTTGTATTCATGACCATTGCTTTTCTTTTGGCCTGCTAAAAATAGGGATGCACTTCTTTCCTCTTTTCACCTTCTGACAAATCATCTTCAGTTCCTTAAAGAACCTGAATCCTGGTTGTTACTTCTCTCAGTGTAACCTTATGGCTTCAATTTATCCATGTGTCAGGGTGCTGTTTTGGGTAATATTATGCCCTGTAAATATGTTTATCGTGTGGTGGAAGTGAATGCCTTTTTATGGTCATCTTCACTGAGCAGCAGTTGTCAGACAGTTGTGAGAATCAATAGGAGAAGGGCTTTGGTTCTACCCACTAAGTTTGTAGTCAAGAATACATGTTTTGATTGGGCAAATGTTGTGTGCTTCCACAAAAAAGTGTTTCCTCTCCAGACAGCTGTGATGGTTTGTTTTATTTATCCAGCTGCCAGAACTTGAAATTTGAAAGGCATTTTGTAATGCTGTTAAATGCCTTAGATAACTAGATAATTTGTGGTGTTTTTCTCTGGCAGCAGCGAAGACAGAAGGAGGACAGTCATTACCCTTCATAGATTTTTAGGTCTGGCTTGTCAGTGCAACTGTCACCTTACCTTTTCACCTATACCAATATTATCCTACAGTTCTTTACTGCCACATTAATACCATTGTCATGCTATCTACTTGTAATGCTTCACATTATCATACAACTTTCTTTTAAAGCCAGTCCTATTGGTATTGCCAAAGCTTGTTTTATCTTTTGAGAAGAGCGTTCTATAAAACTGATTTTGTTTTTGTTTTTTTAGAAATGTATTTTTTCTATTTTCAGAAACGAATGCGTGTAAAGATAAGCAATAACAGTGACAGGATAGCAAAGACTGCCTTGCCAGAAAAGTAACAATGCATCTTGCCTTAGTTTATGATCAATAAAATTGTTCTTTGGTTGGATAGTTCTTAATGCTTATTACAGTATTTTTTTTAAATGTTGGTTTAATCATGTCTGTAAAGTGTCTTGACGTAGTTCTGTACAATGTGAAGAAGAGAACCGGCAAAAGTGAAATAAAACCTTCCGGTTCTTATTGTCTTAGGTGCTGAGGGGCTTAGAGTGGAGTTTGATCGCCAGTGTTCCACGGAGCGGCGCCACGATCCCCTCACAGTTATGGATGGTGCCAACAGGATTGTATCAGTCAGATCAGGTGACAAGACCCAGAGACTCGCACTTATTCAAACTGTTAATTAATTCTTCAAAACTACTTCTTTGAAAATCCTACCTGTGTTGTTATGCTTCACAAAGGTGTTAATGCTCTGTTTGTTGGGTTCTCTTTATATATCAAATAGAAATAATTAAGTGATTTTCCAACATATTTTCGGGACAAAAAATGATAAAAGGTGGTTTGAATTAATGTAATTACAAAAAAGTGAGTAATTGTTGCATGTGTTTTGTATATGGTTCCCCTTGCCGGGCTCAATGAACAAATGTTATTTATGCTTTTGGTACATTAGGCCCTTTTATCCCACAACATTTTCTCCTATGTCTTGCATTCGAGTGGACTGAATGAATTTTAGTTTTGCTTTTGCTTATGTTAAGCATTCTGATTTTGAAATAAGTAACTTTCATACACATTTCCAAATTATTTTTTTCGTATACTGAACATATATCTATTGATACAGAATGCTGTCTGGTATCCAAAACCCTCTGCTTTCGCTACTACATGCAATCCTGCAAATGACAAACTTTCTGTCTTTTATTATTCTGGCATTTTAACATCACTACGGCCAATCTGTTGAAGTGGAAGTCAGAAATGGAGTCTAGTGCAGGAAACAGTTGGGTGCGATACATGCTTAAGGCGTGCTTCCATTGCTCTTCATGTGTTGTGAAGGTAGTTCAAAAATCCTCTTTCTGCATATGACTACTTCACCATCATGAATTTATAGCCTCTCTATCATGAGAGGTGCAGCAGGTGTCCCCGTTATAATTCTCCTTCGATGCATGGCTCTGTGGACGGGAGTGCATCTCTTCAGCTGGTGAGGCTGCGTCATAATTTACTGAAATGAGTTTTCACAAAAGGGAGTCACACACAGATATTCCATGAGAAGAGCCTTCTCCGGAAGGAGGTATTTATCAGGCGGTAATTAAGCCAGACCTGTATAAGCTGAAAGTAATAAGATTTCATCTGAAGGGGAGAGAGAACTATTTCATTCAGGAAAATTGTGTAGAAGAACAGTAGGCAAGTCATGGGAGATGGAGATAAACACGGCATTGTACCTAGTTTGTTTTTTGTTTTTTTGTTTAAGGGGAGCATACTCAAAAGGGTGATTTTTAATGGTGTTGTGATATTAAACATATGGGCTGTTTCATTCTCTCAGCATTAAATGGATGAACATTGCACAAATGGTGGCTGAGATAGTGATGTATCAAAGTAACCTTCAGAACTGGTAGGTGGTTTTAGCCCAATCACTGTTAGTGCCATTGGTCTTTGCCCATTTCACTGGTGACCAGGGTAATGTGGCCAGCTGCAAGTCTCTCAGATATCCATTCTGTTCCTTATCCCCGTGCTGCAACCCACCCTCGGCAGTATGAGGTTGTAATATGATTTCCTCATGGTGCTGCTAACTGGCGGTTTCTAAAGATCTGTGATCAGCACCTTCAGCTTGTGAGACAGACCCAAGAGTACAGTTTATTGTGTTAAGTTTTGTGTCTGTGTGTGGTGTTTTTGGTGTGCACACTTCCGACTGGGTCTCCTGAATGACCATTTTACAGTGTCTGACACTACTCTGCCCTCATGCAACACCTTTCCCCTCCATTCGGAGTACCAGAGGCTTGAGTTAAGAATACCTGCCATTCATTTTCCTACTTCATCTCTCCCAAGATCTGGCCTTGCACTGCTTCTCTCTTCACACTGTCCCCGTACTATGCACCACCTCTCTCTGTCACTCCTCATATAGCTTGATTTTCTCCATTACAGTTCTGTTACTGTGCTCTGCTTTTGCCTGTAGTGTCTACTGTTTCACTGCTCCTCTCTTCTGCTGTCACAGAATTTGCTTCTGTGCACACTCTCAACCACTGGTTACTTCGCTCAAACAGCTGCTTTGTAGCTTCCAAGAGGTCCCTTGACATGGGTGACCTCTTTAGCAAACCCTTACCTTTTTATTTTGCACTACTTTGCAGGGTTGATTTTTTTAAGACCATAGTTTGCTGATTTCTTAGCAGTTGGTACTTTTCCTTAGTTCCCATTTTCGACATTCACCAAGCTCCTCTCTTCTCCCCTTAAGACATAATTCAGTGCTATTTAGGTTTCAGAAATGTGCAGCATATCAACATTTCTCACAAGCATGATTTTCTGGTAAGGTTCTGCCCCAGTTTGGGAAGGTGCCCTATCCTTCTTCAAACAATAGTAGTGGATACCCAGCAGGTCCCTTGACCTGTGCACATGAAGAATCAAGACTACTGTTGTGTCTGCGCAGTATCAGCTTTTTTGTTTTTTATAAATCTATTTTTGCCAAATCTCTGGTGTTTGTAAGTGCTGTAAGTAATTGTGACTATTACTCAGTTTTCCGATGTTGGTAAGATGGAAGTGGACATCCATATTGCTACGATTTAAGTATTGCAGTGTTGATGATGGGTATTTGAACTTTTTTTTTTTTTTTTTTGCCGATGACAATCTCCTTCCCAAAGTGTGATCAGATGAAAATTCAATTTCCGTGTTTGCAAGAGCGTCATATAGGTGTTATTTGTAACTCATTCTGCCAGTGCAAACAGCCCTTTGCTGTGTCCATTGAGCCTTCACAGATAATGTAGTGTTGAAGCATTTGTGCTATGGTTGTCACTGCAAGCAAGGGAAATGGGCCCTTACCACTAGCTGATTGACATATTTGTGTTGGAGTTGGCTCCTTTCACCAAGAACTGGTGCCACCGCCCTACTGATTAATGATTCCTTTGTCCCTTTGCGCAGGTTGGGACACTGAAGAGTATTTTTACACAGTAGTACCCTGTAGAACAATAAAAGATGCTCACTTGAGGGGGGGTGCGGTCGGTAAGATGGCCTTTCAGTCGCACTAAACCTGTGTGCGCCAGGCACGCTGACGGAATCATGAACAATCCTCCCACCTAGGAGCCCATCTGAGCCCCGAACCGCCATGGACCTAAAATGTACGCCCGGCAGGGGCACATTTTGGTTTCGATTGCGTTCCCCTCTAAGCAGGCTTGGGCATCCAGGTCGTCTTGTGCAGAGGTAGGCGGGCCTGAAGGTACTCTACCGGAGGCGCAGCAGCCTGCCCTGCGGGCCTGCCTGTCCAACTTTCCCCGCTCAGGGATGCCGTATCTCCCTCCTGGAGGAGGGCGATCCCCCCCCTGTATCACGCTGGAGGCACGCATCAGCTGGTGCAGTGTCTGTGTGGCTGGGTTAGTTGGAGCTTCAGGGGCCCAATCTCGGACTGTGGCATTTGATGGTTTGCCTATTCAGGAGTGGCAAAAGCCTGGACCCACAACCCAGAGGTCAGTGCACCTACAGTTTGCACACCTGGCAATGGTACGCCCATAACAGGAGGCGCCACCTACCCTAAGCTCCACTTGTTTTCACACATGGAACGTGAGGAGTCTTGGCTCCTTTGTAAAACTTTATAGGACACACACCTACTTGAGACATGTGGGGATCCACATTGTACTGTTACAGGAGACACATCTGACAGATTGGGAGGCTCAGAAATAGCAGAAAAATGCAGGGGCAGTTGTAGTCACTGACTGAAGGAAGTTGGCCCTGTATATACTATTTCAAAGTAAGAAATAGTGTGCACAGAGTCCAAGGGATCCTCTTAGAGGTAAGATAGTGGCAAAAGTAGATAATTCTAATGCTTTATTTTGTGGTAGTGTGGTCGAGCAGTAGGCTTATCAGAGGGTAGTGTTATCATTTGTTGTACACACATAGGCAGTAACACAGACTCAAAGACTTACTCCAGGCCAATAGGTTTTTATATTGAAAAATATATTTTCTTAGTTTATTTTAAGAAGCACAGATTCAAGATTTACAGTTGATACTTTAAATGTAAGGTACTTCACTTAGATACTAAGGAACTTTGAATGAAAACAATATCATGTACAGTCTTTGTAAAAATGGCAATAATCTATTTTCAAAGTGGACACAGTTCAAAAATCAACAGTTCCTGGGGGAGGTAAGTAAAGGTTAGTTTTGGAGGTAAGTAAAACTCTTACAAGTCTCAAGTTTGGGGCATAGGCAGCCCACCGTTGGGGGTTCAAGGCAACCCCAAAGTTACGACACCAGCAGCTCAGGGCCGGTCAGGTGCAGAGGTCAAAGAGGTGCCCAAAACACATAGGTGCCTATGGGGAACAGGGGTGCCCTGGGTCAAGTCTGCCAGCAGGTAAGTACCTGCGCCCTCTGGGGGCAGACCAGGGGGGTTTTGTAGAGCACCGGGGGGACACGAGAAGGCCCACAAAGTACACCCTCAGCGGCACTGGGGCGGCCGGGTGCAGTGAGCAAAGCAGGCGTCGGGTTTTACATTGAAAACAATGGAGGGACCCGGGGGTCACTCCAGCGTTGCAGGCAGGCACAGGGGGCCTTCTCGGGACAGCCACCACCGGAGATAAGCAGAGGGTCGCCTAGGGGGGTCACTCTTGCGCTGAAGTTCGGTTCCTTCAGGTCCTGGGGGCTGCGGGTGCAGTGTTGGTTCCAGGCGTCGGGTCCCTTGTTGCAGGCAGTCGCAGTCAGGGGGAGCCTCTGGATTTTCTCTGCAGGCGTCGCTGTGGGGGCTCAGGGGGGTTGTCTCTGGTTACTCACGGGCTCGCAGTGGCCGGGGAGTCCTTCCTGAGGTGTTGGTTTTCTGCAGGTCGAGCCGGGGGCGTCGGGTGCAGAGTGTTAAGTCTCACGCTTCCGGCGGGAAACATGAAGTCTTTGGAAGTTGCATCTTTGTTGCAAAGAAGTTGCAGGTTTTGAACAGGGCCGCTGTTCACGGAAGTTTCTTGGTCCTGTGGGCCAGGGCAGTCCTCTGAGGCTTCAGAGGTCGCTGGTCCCTGTCAGATGCGTTGCTGGAGCAGGTTTTCGAAGTTGGAGACAGGCCGGTAGGGCTGGGGCCAAATCAGTTGTCGTCTTCCTCCTTCTCTGCAGGCTTGTAGGTCAGCAGTCCTTCTTCTTTCTTCAGGTTGCAGGAATCTGATTCCCTGGGATCTGGGGAGCCCCTAAATACTGAATTTAGGGGTGCGTTTAGTTCTGGGAGGGCAGTAGGCAGTGGCTACTCTCCTTGAGGGTGGCTACACCCTCTTTGTGCCTCCTCCCTGTGGGGAGGGGGGCACATCCCTAATCCTATTGAGGGAATCCTCCAAACTCAAGATGGAGGATTTCTCAAGGAAGGGGTCACCTCAGCTCAGGACACCATATGGGCAGTCCTGAATGGTGGGTGACTCCTTGTTTTTCTCATTATCTCCTCCAGCCTTGCAGACAAAAGTGGGGGCAGTGGCCGGAGGGGCTGGCATCTCCACTAGCTGGGATGCCCTGGGGCACTGTAACAAAAGGGGTGAGCCTTTGAGGCTCACCGCCAGGTGTTACAGTTCCTGCAGGGGGAGGTGAGAAGCACCTCCACCCAGTGCAGGCTTTGTTCCTGGCCACCGAGTGACAAAGGCACTCTCCCCATGTGGCCAGCAACATGTCTGGTGTGTGGCTGGCTGGCAGGAACTGGTCAGCCTACACTAGAAGTTGGGTATGTAGTCAGGGGGCATCTCTAAGATGCCCTCTGGGTGTATTTTACAATATATTGCACACTGGCATCAGTGTGCATTTATAGTGCTGAGAAGTTTGATACCAAACTTCCCAGTTTTCAGTGTAGCCATTATGGAACTGTGGAGTTCGTGTTTGACAAACTCCCAGACCATATACTCTTATGGCTACCCTGTACTTACAATGTCTAAGGTTTGGCTTAGACGCTGTAGGGGCATAGGGCTCATGCACATATGCCCTCACCTGTGGTATAGTGCACCCTGCCTTAGACCTGTAAGGCCTGCTAGAGGGGTGACTTACCTATGCCACACGCAGTGTGAGGTTGTCATGGCACTCTCAGGGGAGTGCCATGTCGACTTAGTCATTTTCTCCCCACCAGCACACACAAGCTGTGAAGCAGTGTGCATGTGCTGAGTGAGGGGTCCCTAGGGTGGCATAAGACATGCTGCAGCCCTTAGAGACCTTCCCTGGCATCAGGGCCCTTGGTACCAGGGGTACCAGTTACAAGGGACTTACCTGAGTGCCAGGGTTGTGCCAATTGTGGAGACAAAGGTACAGTTTAGGGAAAGAACACTGGTGCTGGGGCCTGGTTAGCAGGGTCCCAGCACACTTTCAAATCATAACTTAGAATCAGCAAAGGCAAAAAGTTAGGGGGTAACCATGCCAAGGAGGCATTTCCTTACACTGACTCACTCCTCCTATGCCAGAGGGGGTCTCCATCTGGGTGGCTCTTAGGTTCCGGTTTCAACAGCTTAGTCACTCAACAGACACAGAGGGAAGGTGTGGTGTCCTTTTACATGGTCGGTTGGATGGTGTGGAGATGTTCCTACTTAACATCTATGCTTCCAATACAGATTATGGTCCCTTTTTTGCATTCCAGAGGATGATCTTTTACAGTACATAGGCATGCCCGTCGTTTGGGCAGGGGATTTGTCTCATTCTCAAAGGCACAATGGATAGACACGTGCAAAGTTGGAATCTAAACCGAAAATGACCTTCAAATTACGTGAGACTGTGCAGACTGCAGTGTGTTGATACATGGTGAGAACTCCATCCAACGGATATGAAGCTTTCTTGCTCCTCCCCCACACACCATGTGCATAGTAGGCTGGAATGATTTCTCTTGACCACGAATGGGGCTTTGAACGTCCAATGGGTGAGGTACCAGGTATAATTTATTTCGGACCATGTCCCCTCCTA
This sequence comes from Pleurodeles waltl, assembly GCF_031143425.1. Taxonomy (NCBI): domain Eukaryota; kingdom Metazoa; phylum Chordata; class Amphibia; order Caudata; family Salamandridae; genus Pleurodeles; species Pleurodeles waltl. The sequence goes on along the minus strand of NC_090447.1, from coordinate 418,613,525 downwards.
TTAGAATGTGGAGTAGAGAGACACAGACCCTGTGTACATTTGTGGAAACTCCGTCTGGAGGCTCTTGGAGACTCAGAATTTTAAGTGGACATGCTGCTGGTGCTATGAGCTGCTTTGAAAATAAACTCTACCGAGACACGTGGCATTGACTAGGCAGTATGATTTCTTTTGGAACATGCCCCCCCTCCTATTAGAATGTGAATTAGGGAGACACAGACCTTGTGTACCTTTGTGGAAACTCCGACTGAATGCTCTTGGAGACCCGAAATTATAAGTGGACATGCAGAGGGCACTGCAAGCTATTTCGAGAATAATTGAAACTCTACGGAGAGGCAGGCATTGAGTGGGGCCCCTATAAAGTGTCTTACGTGGGGAAGCCTTGGAAAAGTAAATGGCACCCTGGTAAAACTCGACGAGAGCTGCTGGAGGGAGAAGCCCGATTTACCTGGCACCAATGGCAGATGGTGGGAGGAAAGGAGGAGGCTGAGGATCTCACGGATGCATACAGACAGGTTGCTGGCTTATTGGACCAGTTAGAGTTGTCATGTGAGGCAGGACTACTGTCAGAAACTGCATAGAGAGGGGGACCAGTCGGGTCATATGTTGGCCTGGTTTTTGAAGTGAGAAAAGCTGCCCCTGAGTTCCTTGTCTTGACCAGGGCACACAGGCAGTTGGTTATTGGTCAAGCAGCGATCAGCCTGGCTCTGCCGTAACACTTGGCAGATGTATATATGCCCCCCAGGGCAAGGGGTTGTTCGAAATAGAGATATGTTGCTCAATGGGGTCAGAATCCCTCAACTGGCAAAAAGTGTGGGGAGGACCTAGAGGGAGAAATACAATTGGATGAATTATGGGAGGCCCTCCAAATTTGGCCAGGGGGAGATGCCCAGGGACGGATGCCCAGGGACGGATGGCCTCCCTGTGGAGTTCTTTCAAGCATACTCCACTGATCTCCTTTTTAAATTCCTGGAAGCCTTCCTTAACGGTACCTTACCTGACCTTATGCAAGAGGCCCTCATAATTATGCTGCCAAAACCCTGTAAAGACCATAGAGACTAGGAATCGTACTGGCCTTATCTAAGCTCAACGTTGATGTCAAGCTGCTTGCAAAGGTCCTAAAGACTCGTCTGAGGCGGGTGGGTACCCGATTGATACATGCTGATCAATGTGGCTTTATGCCAAGGAGAGGCACCCACATGAACTTGCTGAGGCTTTCGCATGTCCTGCATGCCACCCAGATGTACTTATGGAAGGTTCTGGTGAGAATAGAACTCAGTCCACAAAACTTTCTGCACATGTGGGCCTCCATGTATGTCACACCTTGGCTGGATGGTGAATGCGATAGAGTGAAAGATCTTCATTTGAAAGGCTCACTTATAACTCTTGCAGAGGCAGGTGAGCTAGCCCCAGTCAATTTTTGTAGTATGCTTGCGTATCCTGCAAGGCTCACAAAATATGGACGGACTTCCCTGATGGGCCGGATGATTCCAAAGTACTGAAGGTACTGCTGGATCTGGGCTCGCATGATGGCCTCATCTCTGTTACCTGCTGCCCTGAAATGTGACAGGCTGGTAGGTACAACACTGGTTTGTCTTCAGTGGGAAAGAGACCTTGACATCCCACTCACCCACCCACTCACGGAAGGTGAGTGGAAGTGAGCCAAGGCACAAGTGTGGGAGACTGCTAGTAATGCTAGATTCAATGTTATTATCTCCACAGAGCATACCTGATTCCACAGGTCGGCTGACTGTTTACAGTGTGGTGACTCCTCTGCTGTTTCCATCCATGTTGTGAAGAGCTGTCTTGAACTGTACTTGTACTGGGCACAAGTAATACACTCAGTGACCCAGGTAAAAAGAACCCGGCTCGATCGGACAATCCAACACTGTCTTCTGGGTCTTCTGCCACTCCCTAAAGAGGGCGAGAAAATCAGATTCAGGTTTCACCTCCTATACTTGATGCTAGCCAGACGCCATATTGCTATCCACTGAGCACGTGCGACACCCCCGATGCATGACAAGTGGATGACCCATGTGCTGGAGTATAAAATAGTGGAAGATCTCCGCCTCCGGAAAGTTAGCACAGATGAACCCTCCTCCCACCCCTCACTGCTCCACTCCATAGATAGACCACACTATATGCTGATTATGACTGCAACCGTTGTCAGAATGGAGGAGCAGCTGAAACAATACAGCAATTGTTTAAAATGTTAATAAAGAAATATACTTAAGAAAAGATGCTCACTGTGTTTTTCTGCACCCTTCAAATAAAGTTTGAGTTTATAAATCTTTCAATATCCGTATGATACCAGTAAGACAATCATAAGCACAGGCAGTCAGGCTCAGAGAAAGGAATTTTCACTTAACTGAATAGTACCTTGTTGTACTGCGCATAACACCTTGTTAAACAATATAACACCTCTTTTCAAACAATGTAACACCTTGCTTTAACATATAGGAAACATCTCTTCACACGCTGAGGACAGCCCCTTAATGAATGTATGAGGAACATTTTTCAAAGAGCACATCTGTCTTTAATCTGCATAAATTACCTCTTTTAAATTGAGGCTTCTTGGTTCCTGGATATATAGCACAGGTGTCCCCACTGTAGCTTCTCTGATTGTGATGTGGGCCACAGAATACTTGCCTTCCGAATAGGTTGGGATAATAGAGGACGTGATCTGCTGCACTCATTTTAAATTAATCTCTTCCCTGCCTTTTGCATCACCTTTAAAAGGGCAACACCTGGGCGTGTTGTCCATCATGAGTGATCCCAGCACGAACTCTTCTAAAGATGTAATTTTAGGATTATACTTGTATTTCTGCTAGGACCGGTGCCCTCTTCACCAGGTCCGGTGGTTAACTCACCACATATGGCCACTTTTTAGCTCAACCATTCAGCCCAACTGATATAGAAGAATTGTTGTAAGAGGGCTTATTCTGTGGACAGTAAGGGACATAAACCTGAGACAGCCTCCGTACTTGGTGGGCTTTGGCGCTGATGATCTCACCCTGTAGGCATAGACACCTCTTATGATCTGTGGGTGGCCTCCTCCCTGCTATGCTTTACACATGAAAGTTGTGTTCACTGGTACAGTAAGGTATTTGTAGAAGATGAACAGTTTGATGAGGCACGGGGAGAGCTGCAATATCATTGTTCTATGCAGCATGTTTATGGTTTGTCCTAACAAAACCTTTTTTTTGCCTCTTTATTTTCAACAAGAGGTCGTTGTTTTTCCCATTCGCTGCCAGTCCTTTTCCTCCTCAGGTGCCAGGCCTTTTTTTGGCTATTTGGGGCAGTTTGCGCTTGGGCCCTCATAACTTTTAGTCCACATAAGCTGCCCGACAAATTTGCATCCTTTTTTCTCAACGTCCTAGGGATTCTAGAGGTACCCAGTGTTTGTGGGATCCCCTGTAGGAGACCTAGAAACTTGCCATAATACAGCCAAAATGTTTTTATTTTTATTTTTTTTAAATGGGGAAAAAGGGCTGCAGAAGAAGACTTGTGTTTTTTTTCCCCTGAAAATGGCATCAACAAAGGGTTTGCGGTGCAAAAATCACCATCTTCCCAGCTTTCAGAAAAAGGCAGACCTGGATCAGAAAACCACATTTTCCGCACAATTTTGGCATTTTACAGGGACATACCACATTTGTACTATTTTTTGTTATTTTAGCCTTCTTCCAGTAAGTGACACACATGGATGTAAAGCCAATGCTGGATCCCGGAAAGCTGAAAAGTAGAGAAAATTCTGAATTCAGCAAGGGGTCATTTGTGTAGACCCTACAAGGTTTTCCTATAGAAAATAACAGCGGAAATAAAAAGAATATTGAAATTGAGGTGAAAAAAACAGGCATTTCTCTCCACGTTTTACTCTGTAACTTTTTCCTGCAATGTCAGATTTTTAAAAGCAATATACCATTACACCTGCTGGACCCTTCTGGTTTCGGGGATACATATATTTTTTTATAATTATTTTTTTATTGCAAACAAAGCTCAGCATACAGTTGGAACACATATCAGTTTCACATTAATAGCAGCTCGTGCATGGTAAACAATAGTATCCGTAAACTAGACAACATTACACGACCACTGTACCTAAATCATCTCTTGTGCCTTGCTCTGTGGCTCTTCTCCTCCCGCCCCTCCCAAGGGTCCGGAATGGTAACCTGCTCCCCCCCAGTTATCCTACTGTGTCTCTGTATGCTGCCCATTTTTACTATATTTTCTCGTATTTCTTCATACATCCCCTGCTTTTGTAGGTTTTGATGATATATAGGGCTTGTAGGTACATCAAGACCCAGAGCCTATAAAGGAGCTGCACCTTGCATTGGGTTTTCATTGTGTGCTGGGTACACAGCAATTCATTTGGTGAAATATAAAGAGTGAAAAATAGGTATCAAGAAAACCTTTGTATTTCCAAAATGGCACAAGATAAGGTGTTGAAAAGCAGTGGTTATTTGCACATCTCTGAATTCAGGGGTCCCCACACTAGCATAAGAATTACAGGACATTTCTCAAATAGTCATCTTTTTTACACACTGTCTTTCACTTGGAAGGGAAAAATGTAGATAAAGACAAAGGGCAATAACACTTGTTCTTCTATTCTCTGTTCCCCCAAGTCTCCCAATAAAAATTGTACCTCACTTGCGTGGGTAGGCTGTAGTATGCATGAGAGAATAGTAAGAGAATCCTTAGGAGTAGTGTAGAACTGGGTGATAGAATTGTGGGATGTGGTAAGAGGCTGTGACAGTGAAGCTGGCAGTTGGATGCTGTTTGGATGTGACCTCTGTTATTGGAATAAACATATATTGGATTACATCTTTGGCATCTTCCTTTCATCTTGGAGCAACATACTTCTATATTACACTGGCGACGAGGATGGGATGCAAGTTTTTTTTTATCCCAGTGCCATTATTTCATGGCACACTGGGGAACAGAGGTCTCAACAAGGAACTTTAAGGACACGAAGCACAAGAAAGGTGAGCGCGTATTCAGGGAGTTTCACATTTTCTTCTCTAAGCGCGTTAATTTAAAAAAAAAAAAAAAAAAACAATTCCGCCGCTTTCAGCTGAGGCCGGCAGTTGAATGCGTGCCAGCAGTTGAACGCGTGCCAGCTGTCTCGCGTGCATTTCCATGGAGACTGCATAGCTTCCGCCGCGCGCCAGCTACATTGTGTGTTTGGGACGTGCTGCGCGTCAGCTGTGCGCGTGCGTTCCCATGGATATTTAACACGCGTGCCAGCTGCATCATCTGTATTCTGAATTTTCCGCGTGCAGCAGAATTAAAAGACTTCAGCTGAGCTGTGCGCCAGCTGCATCGTCTGTGTTCTTATAGCTGTAAGCTATAAGCGGAGCAACAAATTTGAAATTCAAGCACCTCTACATTGTTCTACAGTGATCTAAGGAGTAACTAGGGATCAAATAGCAGTACTGGGCAGTAAATGCCACAACCAAAGCAGATGGACAGCCTGTAAGGGATAATAATTCACGATTTGAACTGTGAATTTGTAAACACACAGGAATAAAGATTGGAAACCACATTTCTAAATTCTGAGTTTTGTTTTTCAACAGTGTCGTGCCATTAAAAGACTTGCACTCTGGGAAGCTGTGATTTCATTCAAACGGAAGTTCTTCATGATGCAGAATGTCACTGCACCTCCTTTCTTTTTGGCCATGCCAGGAGAACCACCTATTAAATGGCAAAAGTGGAAGAAGGTTTTTGAGAGATATGCAAAGGTGTGTGGCGCATCTTTAAGCATTGAAAGGAAGACTGCGCTACTTTTACATTGTTTAGGTTCAGAGGGTCAGGAAGTGTTTGACAATCTTCCAGACATTTTTGATGAGAACCTAAATGAATATGAGACATGCATAGAAAAACTAGATAGACATTACATTCCGAAAATTAGCACCATACTCGAAAGATATCATTTTGGCAAGAGGAATCAAGGAGAGTGTGAAACTGTGGAAGGCTATGTTACAGCTCTTAGAAAATTGGCTTCATCTTGCGAGTTTGGACCTTTGTCAGAGGAGAGGATCAGAGATCAGTTTATGTTGGGCTGTAACATAGAAAGAGTAAGGGAAGAAATTTGGCAAAAGGATGATCCATCATTGGATGAAGTCTTAGTGTTAGCCAAGAAAATTGAACACTCACTCATGTGTGTTGAAACGATAAAGAAGGAAGAGAACAAGAGTGAAAATGTACAACTGGTCAAGGACAAACGAGAGATTCCAGTAAAGCAGAGTTATAGGAAGGAAAAGAGAGCTACTTTTCAAGGGAAGTGTTTTCGTTGTGGCAAGCAGGGTCACATGGCATATGATAAGAACTGCCTGGCAATTAAGGTGGTTTGCAACTTGTGTAAAAAGAAAGGGCATTTTGCTAGTTTTTGCAAGTCTAAAAATAGTGTATATGGTGTTAATAATGATTCAGACACCAATGATGGGGATGAATTCAAGTGTGGCCAAATTGTCCTTCAGGTTGGAGGAGAGAGAAGGAAAGGACCTGTTGATGAAGTTTTGGTGGATGGTGAAAGAACTAAGGTTCTTTTCGATTCTGGAGCAAAGATAACCATCATTTCGAAAGAATTCTATTTGGGAAAACTCAAAGACAAAGTAAAGTTATTCAAACCAGATATAACGCCTCATGCTTATGGTGGAGAACCTATTAAGCTGCATGGGTATTTTTGGGGTATACTTCAATACAAACACAAATATACTAATGCGAAGATTTACGTGTCCAAGAAGGGTGACAGTATTCTGAGTTGGTTCCATCAGAAAGATTTGGACGTGATACTTGATCCGAATAATGACCCCCCAGTGAAAATTAGAGATCAAGTGGGGGTGAATGAGATTGTAGAACCTGGAGGGGCTACTGCTCAACAAACCACAGGTGATGATGATTTTGTGGCAAAACTTAAGTTGAGAGTTCCCTTGATCTTTCAAAATAAACTGGGGTGTCTTCGACACTATGTACATCATATTCACCTCAAAGAAGGAGCGAAACCTGTATGCAGCAAAGTTCGTGGTGTACCAGTAGCTTTGCGTGAAGAAATGAAATTGGAACTGGGGAGGCTTCAGAAGGAAGGGATCATCGAAGAAGTCGAGGGAACTGAATGGTTGGCACCAGTGGTTGCAGCCAGGAAAGCGAATGGGAGTCTTCGCTTATGTGTGGACTTGAGAGAATTAAACAAACATGTGATTGTAGATAGATATCCCTTACCAAACATTTCTGATATATTGATGTTGCTGCAAGGAGCAAAAGTGTTTTCCACAATAGATCTGACGTCGGCATATCATCAGATTAGGTTAACTGAACAGTCTAAAGATCTCACTGCTTTTGTCACTCCGTTTGGAACATTCAGGTACACCAGGTTACCATTTGGGTTGATATCTGCAGCCTCGGTCTTTCAAAGGATGTTGGAAAAAGTTTTGAAGGATTTGGAAGGTGTTAGGATTTACCAAGACGATGTCTTGGTATTTGGTAGAAATAGTTCTGAGCATGAAAGAAGAGTATTTGAAGTCTTGGAGAGGCTGGGAGAGTGTGGTTTGACCGTTAAAATGGAGAAGTGTAAATTTCAAAGGGACTCCATTGAGTATTTGGGACATACGATCACTGGAGGAGGTATTTCACCAAAGAAAGAGCTTGTAGATACCATTAGGAAGTTACAGTCACCACTTAATAAAGAGGAACTGATGAAATTCATTGGGATGGCTGAGTATTATGGGAAGTTTATCAAGAATTTTGCTGAAATGTGTGTGAATATGAGGAGGTTATTACGGAAAGGTGTAGAGTTTGTATGGAGTGAGGAGTGTGAAAGTGAATTTAAAGAAATTAAGGAGAAGTTGGTTAGGGCTCCCAAATTGAAGAATTTTAATCCTAATCTTTCATCAGTTTTGATCACTGATGCCAGTGCGAAAGGTCTTGGAGCTGTTCTGCAACAAGGTGATCATAAATCTGAGCAAGTGGTTTTGTTTTTGTCGCGAGCTCTAAGGAATGCTGAGTTGAACTTCTCGGTAATCGAGAAGGAAGCTTTAGCGGTACACTGGGCTGTGAAGAAGCTCAAGAATTTGCTGTGGGGCACCAAATTTGAGGTTAGAACAGATCATAAACCTCTTTGTGAGATCTTTAAAAGGAAAGGAGTTGATGCGATATCAAGTAGGATCACGAAGTGGGTGGTATCATTACAGGACTTTGATTTTGAGATTAGATACATTCCTGGAGCGCAAAACAGGGTGGTTGACACATTATCAAGGCTGGTACGGATGACAGAAGATAACCAGTTGGGAGAAGGGAGTGAAGAGGATTTGGATGATGAAGTGGTATGTGAAATTGAAGGAAGTGGTTTTGATGACAGTGTTGAGACTAAAGAAAGATGGAGGAGAGAATGCGAGTTAGATTGCACAATGGTTGAAATACTTTCCTTGATAGAGAGAGGTTGGGGGAACAGGAATGAAGGGAGTTTGGAGACTCAGAAGTTTTGGCATGTGAGGGGGGAATTGTCAAGTAGAGATGGTCTGCTGTTTAGGGGTACAAGACTAATTCCTCCCATCACATTAAGACAGGAGCTTATTTCCCTTGCCCACTCGGGTCATCAAGGTGTTTCAAAAACCAAAGTAAGATTGCGTTTGACGTACTGGTGGCCAGGAATGGACAGTCAGGTATAGAGAATCATTAGAGAGTGTATGCAGTGTGTAATGAGCGAGAAATCTATCAAACCCAGGGTTCAGCCCATGGAGATTAGAGATCGTCCCACTCAGCCGTGGGAGGAAGTTGCGTTTGATATTTTAGGGCCTATTCGTGGAGAGGGTTGTGATGTATATCTCCTCGTGCTGGTGGATGTGTTCTCAAGGTGGCCGGAGATCAAATTTACTAGGGGCATTGAGACAAAGCACGTCATTGGTTTTCTGAAAGAAGTGTTTGGCAGAGAGGGTATTCCCAAAGTTATCCTCACAGACAATGGTGTGCAGTTAGTGTCTAAAGAGATGGAACAATTTTTAGCGGACTGTTCCATACGGCACAAGAAGTGTGCGCTTTATCATCCCGAAACCAACGGCATGGTAGAGCGTTTCAATAGGGTATTGAAGGAGACTATAGCTTTGGCCAAGGGTAGTGGATTGAATTGGAGGAAAGAAGTGACGAAAAGGGTTGAGGCTTACAGGGTCTCACCTCACTCCACTACAGGTAAAACACCATTTGAATTACTCAGAGCCAGACACCCTAATACGTTTTTGTCTCCCAGGTGGGTGAATGATATGGAGTCAAGGACAGGTGTGATATTATCAGATGGATGTTGGAGAGAGAGGGAGCAAAAGAAAATAGAAGCTCGAAAAAATATTTTGATTCAAGGAAGTCAACACAAACAACTAAAGTTAAAGTAGGTGATTGGGTACTTATTCGTGGACCTTTAAGCAAAGGGAGAGGCATGGATAAATCTAAGCCTGTAAGAGTGGTTAAAGTGTTCAACAATGCAATAAGAACAGAAGATTCTAGGATGTGGAATCTTATTCGGGTGGTGGTTCTCAAATGTAATAAGTTTAGAAAGACTCTTAATGATAGTTTGGTTAATTCTGTTTCACCAATATGTTAATTAGAACAAATGTATGTAGCAATGTTGTTTTTCTTGATACTTATTCTTGAACAAATGTATGTAGCAATTTTTGTTTAACTTTTAGTTCTTATTGTTTTTGTTTTGTTTGTTAATTGATAAAAGGGGGAGGTGTGTAGTATGCATGAGAGAATAGTAAGAGAATCCTTAGGAGTAGTGTAGAACTGGGTGAGGTCATAGAATTGTGGGATGTGGTAAGAGGCTGTGACAGTGAAGCTGGCAGTTGGATGCTGTTTGGATGGGACCTCTGTTATTGGAATAAACTTATATTGGATTACATCTTTGGCATCTTCCTTTCATCTTGGAGCAACATACTTCGATATTACATAGGCCTAATGCCCATGACAGAAAACACAACAAGGACATATCACATTTTTACATTGAAATCTGACATGTTTTTTGGGAAGTGCCTAGCTGTGGATTTTGGCCTCTAGCTCAGCCGGCACCTTGGGAAGCCTACCAAACCTGTGCATTTTTTTAAACTAGACACCTAGGGAAATCCAGGATGGGGTGACTTGTGGGGCTCTCGCCAGGCTCTGTTACCCAGAATCCTTTTGCAAAAAAACACTTTTTCCTCACATTTCGGTGATAGTAAGTTCTGGAATCTGAGGGGGGTCGCTAACTTCCTTCTACCGAGCATTCCTTCACATCTCCTGATAAAAAATTATACCTCACTTGTGTGGGTAGGGTAGGCTTAGTGCCTGCAACAGGAAATGCTCCAAAACACTATGTGGACACTTCAAAATGATCAAATACAAAACTACCTGTTTTTTTCCGGGGGGGGGGGGGGGGGGGAATCTGCGTTTTTGGTCCTGGGCTCAGCAACCATATAGGGAAACCTACCAAACCCAGACATTTCTGAAAACTAGACATATCTTTGTGCTGTGTTTGGTGAGTGAGTTGGTGTAGAGGAACATGCATGCTTGTTTGGCATGTTGTTTGGGTGGCTGGTTTGTGTGAGTATGAATGAGTTGTGTGCTGCGGGAATAGTTGGTGTAGGGTGTGGGAGAATGCATTAAATCTTGCAGGAGATGCATGTGAACACTCCTGTCTTGTGTGTTGCTTTGTGGCAGCAGTGCCGTGAACGACAGCCAGGATTGAGAGCACAGAGGAACAGAGGAAGGTGGTGGGGAGGCCCAGGGTTCCTGGTGCTTGGCATGATCCAGGCTCAGACGATCTTGAATTTAGATCATCTGTGGTGCAGCTACCAGTAAATAGGTCCTTGGGAGAGGAGTGCAGGGGAGTGCAGGGTACTGTGCTTGAGAAACCAGTGATGTCATCTCCTCAGTAGAAGGGTGATGGGAAATCCATTGATGTCCCTTCCTCTGCAGATGGATGATGTGAAATACTGTGATGCCACTTCCTCTGCAAATGGATGATGGGAAATCTAGGAATGTCACTTGCTGTGCATATGAATGATGGGAAATCCAGTGATGCCATTCCTTGTGCAGATTGCTGATCAACTATAGTGGTACATTTTTTACTAAACTGACCCCTATAAGATGGATTTGAAAAAATGTCTCCACTTTTTTGTGTGGACATTGGCTAATTAGTCTGTGCAGAAAACTGGGTGATATCCCATGCGCCTAGCCAACTACAACCAGCCATCCCTTCCCATTCAAACTATGATTGACACATTTACGCACCTTGTGAAGAAATATAGACCTGGACCCCAACAGAGGATGCAATAGCAACCCTCCTTTGTGGCCCTAGTCCTGACATGCAGTGTGCATGCCATATGCAGTCATATTCATGTCCATAGGTATTATTAATACATGTTTAGTTACTGTAAAAAATGCCTCCCTGCACCCTTGCAGAAGGATGTGACAGCAACCCTTTTTTTAAATTGAGGTTCTGTCGTGGCATATCCATGATCAAAGCAAACATCCCACACTTAGCTATCCATATTGGGAGTGGGAACTTTATAAGTGGCATGTGAGTAAATTAATTCCTTGCCTCCTGCCAGAAGATGCAACAGGAACCCTCATTTATGGATCAAGATCTGACACGCCGTTGAATAAGTTGTATGTAGTTAGGGAGCGTTCCCTGGAACTCAGTGACACAGCTCCTCACTGCTACATTCGTGTGTCACTTTACTCTGAATACTCTATCACACAAGGTCCTCTACTACCAGTAGGTTGGTTCCAGTTGTAGCAAGCTGGCCTGGTGTGTGGTGAGAACCTGTGGTGTTATCACCTTATACCAGTTCCAGGTTTCCCAATTAGTGAGTTGTAGACAGTGTCTAGGAAGCCAGGGCTCTCTAGAGGTAGCTGTGGATGAGCAGCCAAGACTTATCTAGGAGACATGCAAAGCTTATGCAATACTGCCGCACCCGAGCCCCCCGGCCCAGGTCCACGACATTCCTTACAGCTTTTTCTTGCTCCCAGGACCCCCACCAATATGTGTACATATCATATTTAGCATTTCCTCGTGCAACAGTATTTGAGGAATTTATATGAACGTGGAAGCTACTCAACACTGCTTCCTGTTTAAATTGGTTCAGCTTTTTGATCCTTGAAACTCCTCACACCAGTTTAAGTTAGTTGTGTGAAACTTTTGCCACTGAAAAGCTAGACCTAAAGCACAAAACATTGTGGCCAAGGAAAGCTAACAAGGGGCTTGGCAGGGCCACGTGGCAGGGACAAAATCGTTAAGTAAATGTGCCTCAAATGTGATGACCAAAGTGAATCTTAACTAAGATCGTAGCCATAACACAATGATCACACAGCACGAGGGAAACAGACCATTAGCAAACCTTTGTACACACAATTCAGAACAAATTGCAGAGTGTTCTCCTTTTGTGTAGCCCTTAGTTGTTGTGATGAAAAGCTAGAATGTGCTGGTTATGTTGTCCGACATCATCATGATGCTCTGCCAGGACAAATTATGGAAAAGCTGTAGACTACTTTCTCCCCTCATGCCCATATTTGTTTGTTTTTTAACGATTCATAGCTCGCTTTGTTGCCGCCACTTAACAATTCAAAGATCAGAACAGCAAGGCAGGTCTGCTAAGTCACCTGAGGTAACTCATATTAAAGTAGGAGCTTTCTTAATCTGAAGGTTTCACAGTGGCTATTCTTATTTATTTCATTGAGGATATGATTTTGCTAGCAACAAATTTGAAATATCATTGGTTCCTGAATGGCTAGCTATGCAGGGGATTTTGAGAGTCAAATTTCAAGATATAGTATACACCCCTATTGAAACGTGGTTGTACTAAACAGTACTACTCCTACTACATGCTTCTACCTGGATCCCTTAAGTGTCCACACTGATTGATACAAGGCTAAATAGAAAAAGAGGCAAATAAGGAGGACTTTCTTTGCTGACGTATGCAGGAGTTCAAGTATGGTGCAATTGTAGGTGCTTTTGGTCCAAATGGAAATATGTAGGGCTATAGTGCGATGTTTATTACACCAATTTATCAAGCACTGCAGCTAGTGACTCTTGTTCTCTTGTGGAAGCTAGTTTTATTCTTTTCATTCGCTAGATTGTTTTGTTCCATGATAAATGGGCCACCCTGGTAAACAGCATCAATGCCAGCACCAACAAAAGCACAGAAATCTTCACCATTGGGAAGGATTTCACTACACCAGCGGCTGCCTCCAACACAACCACTCCCCTCCCAGGACCTCTGCACCATTTCTCTCAATTCTTCAGCAACAGACTCACCACCATTTACAGCACCTTCAACCCTCTATCTGGTCCTGACAGACCTCTGCAAACCCCTCCCGATCGTAGCCAAAGAACCAATGCTACCCACATGGCCGGTCATCACCCAGAAGTAACTGCTGCCACTATGAAGTCCATCCACTCAGGTGCCCCATTGAACCCCATGTCCCTTCCACACCTACTTCAGAGGACTGCAGCCCATCAGTGCTTTGCTCACACCCACTCGGAATGCCTCGACCACTTCTGCGACTTTCCCTGACTCTTAGGACAACGCAACTGTCCTCCCCTTGCTGAAGAAACCCTCCACGGAGCCTCTGACGCCCGCCAACTACATACTGATCTCACTGTTACCTTTCCTGGCCAAAGTTCTAGAGAAAATCAATGGATGCCGCAATTAATATGTCAACAACTACCAACTCTGCAACACCATTCAGTCGGGTTTCAGACCCAGCCACAGCATGGAAACTGCCTGTAGGAAAGTAGGATATTTCTGACATAGTTACCCCCACTTTTTGCATGGTTTCATTGTGTTTAGACTGTAGTACAATGGGATCTTGTCAACCGGGACCCCAGTGTTTGTGCTCACTCCCCTAAAATTGACTTGATAAGTGATTCCTTCACCCACCATTGGCATACTGGGGTCCCCCTGTAAGTCCCTGCTATATGGTACTTAGGGCCCCTGGGCATTGGTACCCCAGGAGTCTCCCATGTAGCATGTATTATGCCACCCATGAGAGCCCAGGCAAACCGTGCCTGCAAGCCTGCCATTGCAGCCTGATTGAAATGGTGCATGCACCTTTCACTTTAGATATAAGGCTTGCCTTATATCACGTTTACTGCACTTGGACACTGTAAGTCACCCCTACGATAGGCCCTTCAGCCCAAGGGCAGGGTGTATGGTTCTGAGTGTGAGGGTACCCCTGCACAAACAGTGGTTTCCCTACAAACCCCAGACTCCATTCTCTGGGCTTTGTAAGTGTGGGGAAGACATCTTATGGTATGCAGTGGACCGGTCAACACGAGATGTCCAACTACGTAATGGCTTCTCCGAACCCAGGCATGTTTGGTATCAAACATATTGGAAGCATGCAGCTACACCAATTCCAGTGTTAGTTGCATGATACCATGTAATATGGGGGTTCTTTACAGCATCCCCCATATTTACCTGTACAACCTTGCAGGATCTGCACGCAAGCCTGTGAAGTTGCCAACCCTAGACACCGTTCTACCCTCCTGCTGATGAGCCTAACTCGAGCAGAAGACAGAACAAATCATTTCATGTAAGGTAGAGGTGTGACCACCTCTCCCTTAGAAATGGGTGTCTCTAGGCTTGGCTGGGCTGGGCTGGGCTGGGGCGGGGAGGCCTCTGAATACCTTTCATGTAACGAGTTTTTCATAGTAAGGGCCATTGGACCAAATTTATGTAGTGCTATCTACCCAGTTGGGACACGTGGTCATTAATGTGTCAAGATTTCTGCTTAAACAATTATGCATACTCCAGTTGCTTCACTACTCTTTAATGAGGAGCAGGATAAAGCATGCATTTATGCTTCAGGGCTTTTAGTTTCACCAGAGGCAATTGTCAGCTGTTTATTGTCAGGGATAGACTGTTCATGGCTTTCGATAGAGCCTTCTTCCCCTTGAGGCTGTTCGCATTACTTCCTTACAGAATATGGAATTAGGTATTTTAGCATAGTTCCCTGGCCGATGCTCTCCTCTCCGCTGGTACCAGAACCAAATGACTTGTTCTTATTCAAGGCCTTTTGAAAAAGAAAAACACTGCTAGCCTTGAAACTTACTAGATGTTTAATTAGTCTCATTGGTCAGCTCTGGGCATCACTCAGGTTGCTTCTCACTCCTGTGGTCGCACATTTCTGTCATATTCATTTTAAAATCGACACAAGTGACTACCTAGAAACATTTCCTTAAGCATCTGCCTTCAGATCCTATTGAAAAGGCATGTAAAGTGTTGAACATCCTCTATACCCTACCTGCAGACTCCTCACCTTATGAGCCTTCAAATGCAAGAATTGACCTGGAAAATTTGAAATAGCTCACATGTGCCAGTAAGTGATGCCATGGTTCCAACTCGACACTGCTGTGATACCTCAGAGCAAATATTTCACCACTGCTGCTTTTGGATGTTAGTTCCTTTTTCCCACCATTCTGATCCAAAGGTTTGCTTCTTTTCTGTTTGTCTCAAAACAAATGTTTTCCAGTGCTTTTATAGAAGTGACATGAGAGATGGCCAGGTGATCATGAATGTCACTTGTGTTGCTCTTGAGGTTTTTGTTTGGGCTGAAAGAATGCCTGCTCTTTTGGTTTGGACTCTTCACACGCCCCAGGACAGCTTCTAGTCATCGGTCTTGGACTGGAAGAGAGCATCTTTCACGTCTCAAGGTCGCAATGAATGACCGAGTTGGTGTCTCATTGGTCCTATTCTCCAGAATTCCTCTGGTTTCATTGTTTATCCTGAGGCTGCCCCTGATTGCCCGCAGCTGTCCCTTCAGAAGATTTTCTTTTTAAGGCAGTCTTGGTGAAGACAGAGTGTGTCCTAGAAGTGTCTTTGCAAGTTGCAGGTCATAGGGACTGTTGCTTGTTGTCATCACCCAGCTCCAGAAGAATATCCGGCTCCTGTTTATTTGTATTTGTTTTTTTAAACGAGTTTTCATAAGGGTTAATGCCATCCTTATCATCTCAGAGAGTTTCAGTGGGTTGAGTAGGTAGAGAAGGCATTGTATACTTTGGGAAGCCTAGCTGTTCGTTTCTGCAATGCAACAAACAAGAGCAAGGTTCATCAACTCATACAATTAAGTAGGAACAAGTGTCTGTTCTGTTTAAACTCATTACAGTTAATTTGCTAGCTTTTTTTCTTTTTAGAGCATCATTGTATAAAGACTGATCAGTTTTCACATGCCAGAAGAATGCACTTAACAACAGCCAAACAGTGTATTTGTGATCTGCAGTTAAAGGAATGCAGTTTAACAATTGGATTTGTATGCTATCGGTTTTGTATATATGTATGGCCTAAACATTATCCGGGCTGCTTTGGCTCACGGAAATAGGATTAATTCCTAATGCAGTTTTGTTGCTTTGTGGTGCTCATAGTGGTTTTCAAAATATAAATTTCAGTTGCAGTGTGTGGAAAAATCACACGTCTTGAAAGTCGCAAACTTTGGGGAATGTTGTTAAACAGAAGAATTTTCTCACTTTTCTACTTTTTGTAAGATATTTCTTCCATTCAGGGTGGGCTTGTTTTCTTAGATTTTCTGTAATTATTTTCTCACAGTTTCGTAACACCTTCAAAAGTTGTGCCTGTTCCAAAGTTCAGTGGAGATGTTGATTGTATTTCTCATTCACTTCACTGAGAAAAGAAAAACATAATCTGGTTTATTCTGAATTCCCTGTTACCTTGAATCAATCTGCCAATCTCTTTACAGAGTTAGGAAATGGCGGTTGGTTTCTATTTACGTCGGGTGGCGGGGGGTGGTATACAATAACAATCATTTAAAAAAAAAAAAAAATGAGGTGCTTAGCTGACTGTGACAAGTCTCCCTCTCCTCACGGCGGCGGCGTCCTCTCGTTATGGCTTCAATGCAGCGCGGGGACCAGGAAACGCGCTACTAAATCCAGATGCTGGTTTCATTCTCGTAACCAGCATGAAACAAGCGTCAGGATTGGTGGGAGCGGGCTCTCTCAGCGCTCACCAGAGCACTGGAGGCCTGTGCTTTCTCTAACCCAGCTGTCTTATGACAGCTTGTTTAGAGATGTTTAAAGTACGCAAGACGGCCGACCAAAGGGAAATGCGCAGTTTAAACAAGTGTGCACCTCTCCCTGCTGCTGTCACTCAACAGCTCTTGCCCCGGGGTACTGAAAGATAAAATGGTAATAAAGAAAGTTTATTACTATTTTATTTTTCAGCTCTGGGGCATTTTTGTAGCGGGCGACGCTCCTCTGCTCATGTGGAGGGCCTGCCCTGGAGTTAGGGCACTGAGAAGAATTTGCCACAGAAGAATTAATTCACCTGTATTGATACATTTAAATTTTGCAACATGCCTTTGGAGTGGAGTAATGGAAATGTTTGTAGCCAGCATGACATGAAAAAAGAAAGGATGTAGCTGTTAGTAACAAGGCTTAAGTGGATATTACCTCTACTAACATTCACATATTTTCATTTATTGTCTGTTAGACTATTCGATACACATGTCACATAGACAAGGGCTATTAACTTCTTGAAGTAATATTGTGCTGGATGACTGTGCAGGTTCCAGCTCTTCTGTATTAAAAACAGTGCACATGTTGCATAAAGATCAATCAAACAAAGCCGAACAGCCCATCTGTAAGGGAGTGCAATGAGTGAGATAAACTTGGTAACCTTTGATCTCTGGTATCTTAGTACATCTAATGGGTAAAGATACACCAACATCTCCATCCTTTGCTAGAATTTCGTATTAGTTTGCCAATGGTACATTTAGGTTGCGCTCCACAGGATGCACCAAGAGTATATTTAGGTTGTACTCACTAGGATGTGCCAATTTATTTAAATACTGTGTACTTAATCCGATACCTTCTGATGCTGGAACTGTCCATTAAATAGCAGTTATTCTTAGTAAAATGCCCCCTTCCAGTGGTTGCGGTTTGAAAATGTAATGCTAACATTTGTTGTGAACATTTTATTGGTTGCTGCAAATTGTAAAATGTTAAAGCTTGTGTCAACATATCTTTTCAGCCCTGGCAATTATTTTATATGTCTGTAATGTTATTTCATGGGGCGTTAGTTGAACTTGCAATTCATAATTTCTGCATGTTATAGTTTAAAAAAACAAAAAATAAAACGAGTAACATTTCTAAGAACAGCTGTCAGAACAGAGATGTAAAATGTATGACACTCAAAGGCAGGAGCGGAGCTGCTGATTCTCTGCTTCTTTTCCTTTTAGAAATGTATGTTTTATGCAGTATATGCTAACCTGTTAATATGTAAATATTGTTTAATAATGGGCTTAGAATAACATCAGGGATTGCCTTATCCATGTGATTGGAATATATGGTTATCTCACTATATGATATCTTACTGTATTAGGTCGGGAGTGGTCAGACTGGTCCAGTGAGCTGCGCATTCCGGGGGATGAATTGAAATGGAAGTTTATTAGTGATGGCTCTGTCAATGGGTGGGGTTGGCGGTTCACTGTCTACCCAATAATGCCTGCAGCAGGTATGATCTATTGGTTTTATCTTCTCCATTGTTGGGTCACAGATTGACACTTTTCACCATAGTGGGGGTCCATATGTTCATTTGAAAATGTTGCCTTGTTTAGTTCTTTTACTCTTCCTGAGCAGTGGCAAGACTCACATAAGCCAATAAGAGCATACCCACCATTTTAGATACAGAAACATTAAGGGGAGGGGGGGTCCTCATGACTAAGTGTGCACGTCCTGCACATACACCTCATACAGTTGAAGTGCTTATCCTTGTAAACAGGTTTTGGGTCTCACCAGGGATGTTTTAAATATTTGTGACCCTTGTAGACGTAAAAGTGATTTTTAGGCTATAGGCTTTAACGTGGCATAAGAGAATGTGTGGGAAACCTGCATGTTTAACTTGTTAAAACAAATAACACCTTAATGCTGTTTATGTTCACATTTACTCTGCATATATACATTTGCTGCAAAAAATACAAATGTATTGGAATATTTTAATTATTGTCCGTTTTTGCATTCTACCTCCGTCTACTTTTAGATGGTTGGGTCAGTGTGGCTTTTTAAGAAGCATACTATTTGTCTCCTAAAAGCACTCTAAGAAGTGAAATCTTACGATTATCAACTGGATGTCACAGACATGTTTCTTATTTTGTTCATAGGACCCAAAGATCTGCTTTCTGACCGCTGCATTCTCTCCTGCCCTTCAATGGATTTGGTGACTTGTCTGCTAGACTTCCGTCTGAATTTTGCTGCTAATAGAGGCATTGTTCCCCGCTTAGCTGCTTCATTAGCTGCTTGTGCTCAACTAAGTGCCCTAGGTAAGCCATAGATTGACACAGATTACCGTTTGAATTGGTAGGCAATGGCTAGCTTTGTGTGCATTTATTTTATTTGTATGACTTTTTAGCTGCTGGTCACAGAATGTGGGCACTACAGCGGCTTCGAAAGCTACTTACCACAGAGTTTGGGCAGTCCATTAACATTAATCGTTTGCTTGGAGATGTGGATGGGGAAACGCGTGTCCTGGTGAGTTGATCATCAATTCTTTTCTGTGATTTATTTTTGACTGTACCCTTTTCCCGGCTACACTTTAAAGACAGAAAAGTAAAAACACCCATTGAACATTCAACTGAAAATAATAGGGAAATATCATATTGTCCATTAAAATGTGTTGGCTATGTCAGACTGTATTTCATGAAAATTCCATTAAATTGAAAATTGCACCTTGCATGAGACTGCAAAGTAGACTTTAATAGCTTGACCCCATGTGAAGGATTGAAAAGACAAAGTAATCCTAGTTAGGTATGCACATTCTGTTTTGTGTGAAACCGCAAGAGATTCTGGTTAGGAACAATTTATATAGTCTTTGAGCCATTAGAGGTTTTTTTGCCTTTCGCCAACAACTCACAATTCAATAGCGAAATTAAAAGTCAGGCGCACCGAGTCTGTACCAAAGAAAAGATTCAGATTGGTGCTTCCTGGCTTAGGTGAAGCTTGATTTCATAGTTGAGTTAAAAACAGTTTATTAAAATGAATGGAGTACTTGTAAAGGGAAGCTAAATATAGGCTTTTTGTTTAGAAATTGAACCTATTGTTCTCAATGTTGTAGCAAAGCATTGAAACATGCCTCAATGTCCCCTGTTGTGGAGTTTGCTGGACAAACTCTGTTGGGAGTAGAATTTGCACTGCATGAAATCAGGACTTTTTGCTAAAGTCTGCCAAAAATTCAAGGCAATCCACCACAAAAAATGTGGTTAGGTAAAGGTTCCCTTCAGGAAATACACTATGGTCTAAAATGTGATAGATTGTTTGGATTAAATCTCTGTGAGCTGCAAGGGATTTTGCCCCACACTTTCCTTTGACTCCGACTACTTAGCATTTGTGTGGATAGCTTGTAGTTCTGCAGACCTGGGAAAAACGATTAAGATCTCTCTGCATTTCTGTGGGCTTAGTAAGGAGTGACTGGTCTGTAACGAGACTCTGTATACCTACCATCAACTCATGCGGTCCTATTTATTTATGTGGGCTTCCCAGTTTGATTCTGAGAAGTAAGTGACTACCACAATTATATAGTTTTAAAGTCTTCAGTATACTGTAATCTAGAGTTTAAAATATAAAAAGCATTAATGATGAGCAAAACATTAGTGCAGGCAAATATTAGCAATGTGAACATGAACTGAATCCCTAACTTTTTATTAAGGGGTCAGTAGGAACCTTCTTAATATTTTCCACAATCTGTAGAAGTTTACCAAAGCCCCATATCCAGTACCACTCTTTTTGGCTTGCCAAAGTGAAGCAGGTAATATCCAGCACAGTGTCCTTGGCATCCGATAACCTTCACAAGATGTGAAAGAAGTAACATAAAAAGAAGTGTTGAGTTTACACGTGTCCAAGTAGAATACAAGTTTAGGCAAAATATAAGCATATGCAAAACATTTCTAAGTGAAAGAAAATGTTGATGAAATTGGCGGTAAACATTAACAATGTTGAGTACATATGCATACTAATTATACAAGCATTTAAACCACAAAACACTTCGATAACATGAACATTAATTTCATAACTTAACAAATTACTGATTGTTAATTATATTTGCTATCTTGCTATGTGGCAGACATGTACCTCCATACCTCAGACACATCATTAGTGGAAATCCATCATAATGATTACAAGTCTTTGCTAGAAGTTTCTGCTCAAAGTGCTGTTTTACAGATGCTGTTGCTGCGATTGCATCATCTTCCTAACTGATTCTTACAGCCCACATTGAAAATCAGCTTACCTGGAAATGTTTTCCACTAAGGGGACATTGATTTTGCCTTGTTCTTTATAGAAAGCTTATTACCTCTGCTGGGTAAAATGCTGTGACAAATGTTGTTCCTCTGTCAGCCCTCAAGCAATGAGTCTTGGCCTATCTGTGTCTTTGCAGGCTGTCTACCTTGTGGCATTGTTGGTGATACCTTCTCAAGCTACCACTCCTAGCATATGAAGGATGTGGGGCCTTTGAAAAGCCACACACTCTCACCGACATTAGTGCACTAAACTAGAAGTCAGAGGCCACTTAGAAAACCTGTGTGTTATGGAAATGGAGTGTGTGCACTCGGATGAACTGGTTGTCTTGCGTTGAGTCCATGTAGAGAAAACTTCTGGGATTCATGTGGTAGTCTTTGGACTGAGTCCTCAATTTTGTCTCTGTTGGTTACCAGATCTTAAAAAAGCTTAGAAGATCTCATGTATCATAAGCATAATCATAATTTATTGTTGTTTTTAGCATAGCCATACAACAAGAACATACCTAGAGAATCTCCTTATTCATCTCATCAATTTCAACTGCAATACTGGGTTGTACATTTCAACTTCTTTTTTGATGTATTTATTTCCAATGCTTGAAGTTTTTTTATCTGTTCTATATTTTTCTTTTTTTGTGATCTAAAATGTTATAACTATTTTGCAAATATGATTAGATACCTTGAGCTATTTGTGGCACAAAAGGCTCACGTAGCCAAAAGTCAGAACGGTTGCTGGAAGAGCAGATTTCCAGTTTGCTACTCTGCCCTTCAGTCTGAAGTCAGCTCAACACACCTTTGAAAATGCATCTCAGTAGTCACAACCCATCTAAGACGTCCAAGAATATTGATCTATCCTTGCCTAGATAAGTAGCTAAGAAAAGCTTAAAGCCAGGTGTAGGAAGCTGGCTCTCTGCATCGTGCACTAAAAAGAAGTATACCTTGCAGAGAGTCCAGTGGAACCCCATTAGGTTGACAGGTGCAAAAGTAGATAACACTCTCTTTTGTGATAGTGTGGGTGAGCAGTTAGGTTTATCAAAGGGTAGTGCTAAGCATTTGTTGTACTCACAGAGACAATAAATGAGACAAACACTCAAAGAATAAATCTGAGACCAATTTAGAAAAAACAACACTTCTTTTTTTAAAAATCTTTCAAAACCAAAAATCTTTGCAGAAGAGTAAGTACTGATTTTGTGTTTAAAAGTTACAGGTAAGTAAAGAGTTCAAACCTGTGCGCCTTTACGCACAATGCAATCCTATGGAGAGAAATGTCAAAAATGCATAAAGATAAGTACAGTCGGTTTTGGGGGTTCATCTTCTGGGCTTAGAGATGTAGGGGTCCAAAGTACAACCGCCAGTTCATCAGGAGCTTCCCAGATTCCACCGAGAGCAGGAAGCTGGTTTGGTTGTAGCTGGGCACGCTACAAAGAAAAGGGATTGGGGGGGGGGGGCACCTAAAAACAGGGTGCACGGGGACTTGGGGACAAGTCTGAGAGCTCCCAAACTGGGGCTTGGTCCGCAAGGGGGCATAATGGGTCTTTCGGGACCCAGGCCGATCAGCTCAGGTGCAGAGTAGATAGGGCGGCTGGGCTCTGTGCACAAAAGGGATCCTCGCGGTCAGGGTCAACCAGCTGGCAGGGGTGGCAAAATCAGGGCATCACAAGGTGAGTATGTGTTTGCTGACGTCCTGGTACAGTGAGAATCTTGACTGGACTCTCACTGTTGATGCTTTGTGCAGTTTGTCCAGTACCCCGGGGATTGGTGCTGCACGGCTCCGGTGGGTCCTTCTGTCGTCACACTTGGTAGGTGGACAATCCTGGTCCTCCAGAGCATGGATATCTTAGAAGTGGGACTGCCATGAGATGGACACACCTCCTCATCTTACTAATTTTCCTGCCTGCCTTGCTGCCAAAAAGTGGGGTCAGGACAGGGGGTTGGTCGTCCCTGCCAACTTGGGTTGCATTACAAAGGTGGGTTGGCCTTTGAAGCTTCCCTCCCTGGAATATTCATCCTGCCTGGAAGAGATATGTCCTCTGCCCAGAGCAGGCTTTTGTTCCTGGCCCCCGAGGGCACTGGATCTCACCTCAGAAGGTCAGAAATCTGTCTAGGGTGGCTGTACTGGTTTTGACCAGTCAGTTAACACACTGGAAGTTGGGTATGTTTTCAGGAGTTACCTCTAAGGTGCCTTCTGGGTGCATGTATTAATAAATCCATCACTGGATTCAGTGAGGGTTTATTAATACGAGATGTTTGATACCAAACATCCCTAGTTTCTTTGAAAGTTAGTGTGTCTAAGAATTGACAGAAACATAGTAGGGGGCAGATATGTCTTTGTATATGATATATTACACCCTGCCTTAGGGCTGTATGCCTTCTGAAGGAGTGACTTAAAAATATCATATGCAGTGGTGGGTGACATGGCACACAGGGATGTGTAACAGGTCGAGTTTTCAGTTTTGTCTGCACAAGTCACGCTGCCTGCAATTATAGCACTGTGTGTGTTTGGTGCAAGGTCTCTGTGGGTGGCACAATTTGTGCTGCAGCCCTTAGGGCCCATCTTTAGTACCCCAGGCCCTAGGTACAAGGAGTACCATTTACTAGGGCTCACAGTGGGTGCTAAAGGTGGTGCCAATTGAGAGAATCATCTGTACTATTTTAGGGAAAGAGGTCTGACACTGGGGACCTGGTTAGCAGGAACCCAGTGCACATTCAGTCAAAATCACATCAGACCCCAGGCAAAAGGTGCAGGCTAACAATGGAAAATAGGGTGCTTTCCTACACCAGGACAAGGTGCAGCAGAATCTAAACAACACAGAATTGTTGCTTCTACAACTAGGTCTGCCAATCAGTCTACAAAATTAAAACTTTGCACCAGAGCAAGTGATTTTATACCTGAGAGTAGTGCTAGACTCAACCTTAGGAAGAGTGTCTCCTTCAGAGGAGAATCTGTCTTCAGTTGGAGAGAAGTGTCATCTGTGCTCAATGAAAAGCAGTCAGTCAGTGAGGCATATCTCTTTTCTCCTGGGTTCAATGGCTTCTTGCACTTTCACTGGCCCAAATGCAAGGTTCCATAGGAGATTTCTCCGCATATTTAGAGGACAAATTGCTCCAGAAATCTAACCACTGGAACAACAGACTTTATTTCATGATAGAAGCAAAACAGTTCCTATCATGGTGGTGCAAGGTAGAGAACCTGAGTCAAGAAGATATGCTTCTGTCAGAGTCTCAGCTCCAGACAGTTGTGACAGGTACCTCAATATTATGATGGGGAGCACATCTGGGAATGTTGGCAGTACAAATTCAGTGGGCAGAGAAAGAAGCCTCACATCATATTTGTCAACTAATAAAATAGCTACTCTTATTATAGCCCGGTTAATTGGGCAATGCTCATTTGATTCCCTGGTCAACTGCATTGTTTTGCTTTTGCTCCAATTCTGTTCATTTCTGCAGTTATCCTCAAACTCCAGCAACAATGATCCTCATTGCTCTAGACTAGACCAGGCAAAGTGGTATCCAGACTTTCTACATACGTCAAAGTACAATATATATATAGAACTTGAGGCCTATATGCACGTAACAAGTCAAACACTTCAAAATTTTAGATTTAAAGTAATTCCTATTGTACTGAAGAAACTTGTAGTCATTCATGGTTGAGTGTTTCGTGCAGTGTGTTATTAACTTTCTTTTTCAATACTTATTTGTTCAAATATATATTTTTTAATAATATGTTGATATCTTTTTATTGTATTTATAACAAAGCCATTAAACATTACAGGAATTAGACAAAATAAAATTGAAAAAACATCTGTTGCAGACCTAAATAGCATACACAGTACAAGTCTCTACCCTGCTCCAAAATAGAATCAGACACTTGGGTAAGGCCTCTTGCCTATTTATATTCAGTCCCAAGATTAAATACAGTACATTAAATCCATTACTATCCATGAGTCATTTGCTCTGTCCCATGCACCACATATTTTTTAAATATTTTTGTGGACACTCTTGTGCTTTATAAACTGTTTTCTCTGCCAGTGCACAGATGTCCCTGTCACTTTGCCATTCGTCCCACTGTAGGGGGACCTTTACTCCTCCAGTGCTTGGTGGTTTGCACCTGGTCACTGTAAGGCCTATGCCCACCAGAGGTTTAGAACTGATAGCACCATCCCATACATTCTTCACCCCCTGAAGTACTACTTTGGGATCTAATACAATATAGCAGCCCACTCCCAATACTATCTTGTCATGGATCTGCTGCCAGTAGACTACTGTACTTGGGCAGTCCCATAGAACTTTCAGAAACATCCCATTTGAATCATTGCAGTGTGGACTAATGATGTGTAACTCTGTAGATTCTCCCTTATGTTCCATTGTTACCTTGCTCTGAAGGGGATTAAAGCCAGGCACCACTTGCAATTGCTCTTTGTAAGGGTCTAGAGCATGTCTAAGCTGCAAATATCTTAATTATATGTATATTTGTTTACAATGGAGTGCAAAGCCATTGGTCAGTTGGTCAAATAGCCTAATGTGGTCAACTGCCCATACATCTCCCAGCATGCCAGTAAGATGCCATAAACAGAAAAACATAAGAAAAACTACGTGAGGAAGACTTGTGCCATCGCAGAGTGGTTTTTGGGCAGTGAGCTTACCACATCATTTGATACTTCTCAGTGTGTTATTACAGCTTAGCAACAGGGCCCTGACAATGGATGGCAGAGCATGATGAATAGGTGTTCCATACAGCATATTGTGTAACCCATGTCGGTGCAGCAAGTCTAACTCCAGGCTAATTCCAGAACCTGATCCCTCTCAGAAAATCCAGTCATTAATGTATACTAATTGTGAGGCCTAGTGATACTTTATGATGTCTGGTTTGCCAAGTCTGCCCTCATACATAGGCTGCATACTGTACAAATAGTTTTGAACATTAAATGGATGACAGTTATTTTTGTTATTTATGTTGAGTCTTAAATGAAAGAGGACTCGCTGATAAGTTACATTTACAGTTGTTTGTGTGTTATTTATATTGCGTCTTAAATGAGGGAGGCCTCTCTAATAAGTTATATTTTTCCTCGCACAGTTTTAATACTCAAGATATCTTCTGCTGCTGCTGTGCAGCATGTTCACTACACCCTGGCAGTTCTTTTCATCTGTTCCTGAGTGCATGGAGGCATTTCCATCACACGTTCCTCTTGCTTGACGCATCTGTATTGTTCATATTTAGTAGCTGGCTGATTTTGTCCATTTATTTCCCAATGAAATGATTCAGTGGGTTACTTCATTCACAAACAGTTGTTTGCATGAAGGAATTTTGAATAGTTAATCCAAGGAAGAATTTGTGTACATATGTAGTACCCAGCAATGGAAGCTCTGTTGTTGGGATGAAGATTAGCAGTGGGTTATAGTCAAATAGTGATGCATGAAGTACTTTTCTAGACTTTATGAATGACGTTGATGAAGACAGGCTTCTGTAATACAGGGAGTGCAGAATTATTAGGCAAGTTGTATTTTTGAGGATTAATTTTATTATTGAACAACAACCATGTTCTCAATGAACCCAAAAAACTCATTAATATCAAAGCTGAATATTTTTGGAAGTAGTTTTTAGTTTGTTTTTAGTTTTAGCTATGTTAGGGGGATATCTGTGTGTGCAGGTGACTATTACTGTGCATAATTATTAGGCAACTTAACAAAAAACAAATATATACCCATTTCAATTATTTATTATTACCAGTGAAACCAATATAACATCTCAACATTCACAAATATACATTTCTGACATTCAAAAACAAAACAAAAACAAATCAGTGACCAATATAGCCACCTTTCTTTGCAAGGACACTCAAAAGCCTGCCATCCATGGATTCTGTCAGTGTTTTGATCTGTTCACCATCAACATTGCGTGCAGCAGCAACCACAGCCTCCCAGACACTGTTCAGAGAGGTGTACTGTTTTCCCTCCTTGTAAATCTCACATTTGATGATGGACCACAGGTTCTCAATGGGGTTCAGATCAGGTGAACAAGGAGGCCATGTCATTAGATTTCCTTCTTTTATACCCTTTCTTGCCAGCCACGCTGTGGAGTACTTGGACGCGTGTGATGGAGCATTGTCCTGCATGAAAATCATGTTTTTCTTGAAGGATGCAGACTTCTTCCTGTACCACTGCTTGAAGAAGGTGTCTTCCAGGAACTGGCAGTAGGACTGGGAGTTGAGCTTGACTCCATCCTCAACCCGAAAAGGCCCCACAAGCTCATCTTTGATGATACCAGCCCAAACCAGTACTCCACCTCCACCTTGCTGGTGTCTGAGTCGGACTGGAGCTCTCTGCCCTTTACCAATCCAGCCACGGGCCCATCCATCTGGCCCATCAAGACTCACTCTCATTTCATCAGTCCATAAAACCTTAGAAAAATCAGTCTTGAGATATTTCTTGGCCCAGTCTTGACGTTTCAGCTTGTGTGTCTTGTTCAGTGGTGGTCGTCTTTCAGCCTTTCTTACCTTGGCCATGTCTCTGAGTATTGCACACCTTGTGCTTTTGGGCACTCCAGTGATGTTGCAGCTCTGAAATATGGCCAAACTGGTGGCAAGTGGCATCGTGGCAGCTGCACGCTTGACTTTTCTCAGTTCATGGGCAGTTATTTTGCGCCTTGGTTTTTCCACACGCTTCTTGCGACCCTGTTGACTATTTTGAATGAAACGCTTGATTGTTCGATGATCACGCTTCAGAAGCTTTGCAATTTTAAGAGTGCTGCATCCCTCTGCAAGATATCTCACTATTTTTGACTTTTCTGAGCCTGTCAAGTCCTTCTTTTGACCCATTTTGCCAAAGGAAAGGAAGTTGCCTAATAATTATGCACACCTGATATAGGGTGTTGATGTCATTAGACCACACCCCTTCTCATTACAGAGATGCACATCACCTAATATGCTTAATTGGTAGTAGGCTTTCGAGCCTATACAGCTTGGAGTAAGACAACATGCATAAAGAGGATGATGTGGTCAAAATACTCATTTGCCTAATAATTCTGCACTCCCTGTAGTTCGATTTATTTGAATTTTTTGTCAATACTGCAGAAAGGAGTTGAAGTCTTCCAGACATGTTAGACTTTCAGTCATTGAGTAGAATTGATTTTGAGATCGATATACATTTTTTATTGGGATGCAAATGTCTTTGATTATTTGTGAAAAGCTGTGACGCTTTACCTGATATACCCCATCACCTTACCCTATGACTCATTTTCATATGATACATTTTATTTTATATAATGTTTAAGTATTATGCTGCTATGTTTTTTTTGTTATGACAGACAGTTTAAAACTGTTTCTATTCCATTGCTACATATCTTAATAGGTATTAGGGTGTTTATTTTACAAGTTCTTTTCTTTATTTTGGCTGTCAGTCTCACAATGGAGTCTGGATGTCGTCATAGGATACAATCCCCTTTTTACACCCTTTGCCCAGTGTGCTTGGAACACTACACTAAGTGTCAGGTTTTGCTTGCTGTTTCTTCAGTGTTGGTGGGTTGTTGAGATTCAGATTTTTCCGTTGATTACTCCTGCACGTGTGTTTATCAGAATAGTACTGCATTTAGAGTCCAACTTCATTTTGTTCCCAATGTGCTTTTGGTTGCTCCCGCCCTCAAATTTTCGGTAGGGCAGCATGTTTACAATCCTGGTTATTATTGTTATCTGCTGTGCACTACGTTGTTTAATGAAAACAAACCAAGCCCTCCATCCCCAGAATGCATCAGATTGTAAAATAAATCAGGACACAATTTAGGTCCAGCTGACATAAATTGAGATGGTAATCTTGCCCCATGCGGGTTATACCATATTCAGCCTGTAACGTTTCATGCTTGCATTAAGAAGTGTAAAGCTTCACAAGCTAAAATGAAATGTATCTTGCACTCCTATACTGCAAAAAATAATTAAACTGATATTTTAATAGCCACATTGCGTTGCTTTTCACCAGAAGTCTACTCAAATTGCTGCCTATAAGGATTTCTTCTATGTGTTTTTTGGAACTTTTTATTGTCTACTGCTAAGAGTTTGCAAATCTTCTTGCTCCTAATGGGCTCAAGATTTAGTCTACTAAAACTAAAGTACAAGTTACTTACCTTTGGTAACGAAATATCTGGTAGAGACATATTCTAGTTTCAGATTCCTTACCTTAGAATTTTCCCCAAGGCATCAGACTGCATCCGGAGATTTTTTCTTCGAGCAATACCCTTGCGTGTCGGTAGGTCGCATTGGTCGACTCTGTGGGCGTCGTTGACATCGAAGTCACTGTGATGACTTCACGAGTAGTACGTAGACGCCACCTCAGCGCAGTGACGTCAGTTCCTTTTAACAACTTTCCACGCCAAAGCGCAGAGCCGCTAAGAACACTGACATTGGTGCACCAGAGCTAAGTACCTGAATGGGGATTCCCGGTCCCTAAAAATCAGTTCACAAGCGGGGAGGATGGGTGGGCCGGTAAGGAATCTGCAACTAGAATATGTCTCTAACAGATATTTTGTTACCAATGGTAAGTAACTTGTACATCTGATAGAGACTTCTAGTTGCAGATTCCTTACCTTAGAATAGGTACCCAAGCAATGCAATCTTCGGAGATGGGCTGCGAATCACGATCATACTAGAAAGTCCTGCAGGACCGAACGACCAAAGTAGCCGTCCCGACGGACCTGACTGTCCAGGCAGTAATGTTTAGCAAACGTGTGCAGGGATGCCCACGCAGCTGCCTGGCAGATATCCAAGACAGGAACTCTGCGTGCTAACGTAGTGGAAGCAGCAGTTGCTCTGGTGGAATGAGCACGCAAGCCCTCGTGGGGTTGCTTCTTTGCCAAAGCATAGCACATCTTGATCCAAAGAAGTACCCATTTAGAGATGGTACGTTTTTGTACCTTCCCTTTCTTCGCACCCAAATATCCAACAAAGTTGATCCTCCACCCGGAAATCTTTAGTATGATTGAGATAGAACTCCAACGCTTTTTTTGGGTCCAGGCGGTGGAGTCTCACCTCCTCATGAGAAGGATGTGGGGGGGTGTAAATAGTAGGGAAGGTGATGGACTGGTCTACTTGAAAAGGCGTAACAACCTTGGGAAGGAAGGGAGCCTTAGTGCGCAACACCGCTTTGTCATGGTGCACAGACAAGTATGGGGGCTTTGCAGAAAAAGCTTGAAGCTCACTTACTCTGCGAGCAAAGGTGATGGCAACAAGAAAGACAGTCTTGAAAGTGAGGAGCCGTAAAGGGCAATTGTGCATCGGCTCAAAGGGAGTACACATTAAGTAAGTAAGGACAAGATTGAGGTCCCACTGCGGCATGATAAATGGAGTGGGAAGAAATAAATGGGTGAGACCCTTAAGGAATCGACTAACAGTAGGAGACTTGAAGAGTGAAGGCTGATCAGGCACCTAACAAAGGCTGAAATAGCTGATAAATAACATTTAAGGGTGCTCAAAGCAGAGCCCTGCTGGGCTAAAGAAAGAATGAACAAAAGAACCTTAGAAAGAGGAGCAGAGAGGGGATCAGCAGATTTGATGGTACACCATGCCATAAATGTATGCCAACAACAGGCGTATACCATTTGTGTGGAGGGATGCCTGGCTGCCAAGATAAAGTCACAGATTTTGGGTGGAAGGTAAAAAGCCGTCAACTGCTGCCGCTCAATCACCATACATGAAGGCTGAGATTGGACAGGTTGGGGTGGAGAACCGTCCACTGCTGCTGCGACAGAAGATCCTCCTGAAGAGGCAGTCTGAGTGGAGGATCGGTGGCCATGTCAAGAGCTCTGGATACCATACTCTCCGTGCCCAGTCCGGAGCCACCAAGATAACTTTGGCCCAGTTGTGCCTGATCTTCTTGAGAACTCTGGGCAGAAGTGGTATAGGCGGAAAGGAGGCTGGAGTTCCACTCGAGAAGAAAAGCGTCTCTGAGCGAGTGACCCCTTGGAAACTCCAACGCGCAAAGCAGCTGACATTTCACGGTCTTTGCGGAGGTGAACATATCTAACCAAAGCTCTCCCCATTGTTTAAAGAGACCTTGTGCCACCTCCGGATGGAGACGCCGTCTGTGATCGGCTACGCATCGGTAGCTGAGTTTGTCTGCTCTGGCGTTCAGAGAGCCTGCTAGATGTTAAACACAAGGTTAATGTCCTGATGTTCCAGCCATTTCCAGAGGTGTTTCTGCCTCTTGACAAAGGGTCCAGGATCCTACTCCGCCCTATTTGTTGCAGTACCACATGGCAGTAGTGTTGTCCATGAACACTTCCACTACTTACGCCACCAGAGGCCTCTAATCTCCGCCTCTTCCATGTGGCTGCTCCAAACCAGAAGTGATGCATCTGTCACTATGGATAGATCTGGCTGGGGAAGGGAAAGGGATCTGCAGTGGACCCAATGCGGATTCGAAAGCCACCACTGCAGGTCTTTTGTAATCCCCATCGAAGATCTGGACCATGTTGGAGAGATTTCCCTATTGCTGAGCACATTGGAACTTCAAGTCCCACTGCAAAGCCCGCAGATGCCATCTGACATGTCTCTCTAGCAGGATGCAGGAGGCCATAAGGTCCATCAGCCTCAGAGCGGGTCTCAGCAAAACCCAAGACAGAGGCTAAAAGATCGGAATCTTAGCCTGAATATCTTGGACTAGCTTTTCGGAAGGATAAGACCGAACCTTCGCTGTGTCCAGAACAGCACCGATGAATGGGAGCGTCTGAGAGGGAGTCAGGTGTGACTTGAGCACATTTATAATGAACCCCAGCATGTGCAGGAGGCTCACTGTAGTCTGAAGGTGGGAGACGTCTTTCTAGGGTGAGTCTGCCTTCAACAGCCAGTCGAAACCCCTAACCTGCGCAGATGAGCCGCAACCACCGCCATTACTTTCAGCACACCTGAGGGGCGCTGGTAAAGCCGAAGGAGAGCACAGTAAACTGAAAGTGCTTGTGACCTACCACGAATCGTAGGGAACGTCTGTGGGCAGGCAGGATGGGAATGTGGAAATAAGCATCCTGCAAGTCCAACGCTACCGTCCAGTCTCCTGGGTCCAAGGCAGACAAGACCTGAGCCAGGGTGAGCTTTTTGAATTTCTCCTTCTTGAGCACCAGAAAGTAGTGGGAATAACCACCACGACTTATTTCTGGCGCAGGGACCTTTTCTGTGGCTCCCTTGGCCAACAGAGCTGCGACTTCCTGGCGTAGAAGTGCCAAATGATCCTCCGAAAGATGTTTGACTTATGAAGGCATGGCTGGTGGGGCAGATTTGAAGGGGAGGGAGTAGCCCCTTCGAACTATCTGCAAAACCCACCCGTCCGTAGTGATGGATTCCCAGTGGGGCAGGTGATGGTGAATCCTGCCGACCAACTGGATCAGAGTAGGGGACGGACTAGGAAAGTTTGGAGGCTGCAGTTGGGGTAGACTGGGCAGACCTCTGGTTCCCTGTCCCACGCCCATGTGGGATTCCGCATCCCAGGCCACGCAGCAGCTGAACTGCATGGGAGGCACAGTGGCTGGGATGGGGGTGTGACAGGGAGCCCCTTCCCTGGCCACAAAAGGGGCGAAAGGCAGACTGTTAGGGTCGAGGGACAGTGGAAAGGCCAAGGGACCGAGCTGTGGCCCGGGAGCCCTTGAATCTCTCCAAAGCTGAGTCCGTCTTGTCTCCAAAAAGACGGGAGCCATCAAAGGTCATGTCCATAAGAGACTTTTGGACATCCCCAGAAAAACCAGAAGTACGCAACCAGGCGTGGCGCATCAAGGCCACCGTCGTCGCAACCAATCTGCCTAGAGAGTCGGATGTGTCCAGCCCACATCTGATCGTGAACTTTGCTGCATCGGTGACAACTTGGGAGATGATGGCACGGGCCTCCTCCGGTATCTGCAGCAGAATGTGCGCGACCGTATCTCACAGAGAGTGGGTGTAGTGGCCCAAAAGGCATGCGGTGTTCACGGACCGCAGCGCAAGAATGGAGGAAGAAAACATCTTCTTCCCAAATTGTTCTAGCCTTTTTGATTCCCTATCCGGGGGTGTGGAAGGGAATGCATCTAAGGAAGAGGAAGCCTGGATGAAAGTCTCTCAGGCGTGGGGTGTTGGGACAGGAATTTACGGTCATTCGGAGTGGGCCTATAGCGGTGTTCGATAGTCCTATTCACAGGAGCCCCTGTGTTGGGTTTCGACCTAGTACCCAAAAATATATTGGTGAGGGCTTCATTGAATGGTAGAAAGGGGCTCAGCTGTGGAAGCCCCTGGCTTAGAGCACCTCCGTCAGGAGATTTGACCTGACCTGAACAGTAGGCGGCAACTCAAGGCCAAGTACTTCAGCTATCCTTCTGACCACCATAAAATATGTTGCTCCCTCCATCATAGCCACGGTAGGAAGAGACAGCATGCTGTGCTGATGTTTGTTGGTAAGTAGCTTCTGCA
The DNA here is from genome assembly GCF_031143425.1 of Pleurodeles waltl. Lineage (NCBI taxonomy): Eukaryota > Metazoa > Chordata > Amphibia > Caudata > Salamandridae > Pleurodeles > Pleurodeles waltl. The sequence goes on along the minus strand of NC_090447.1, from coordinate 418,579,854 downwards.
TTTTGTGCTTTGTTTTTTCACCAAGCATGTTAGGGTTAAATGCTATCTCTAAAGTTTTAATCATTCTTATTGTGCAGTCATGGGGCACAGTATTGAACATTACCATATGTTTCTGCAAGGTACATTAAATGACTATTCTGTGTTTTCTAACAGAGCTTTACGGGCAGTGCTTTAGCTGCATTGGTCAAAGGCCTTCCAGAAGCTTTGCAGCGGCAGTTTGAATATGAAGACCCTATTGCAAGAGGTGGCAAACAGCTTCTTCACAGTCCTTTTTTTAAGGTGAGCCACTAAAGATTTTTGTGAATACGTTCAAAGCAATTTCTGTGAAGGATCTGACCCCCCGTGACTTTAATATAAAATATAATGATCACGTTGGGCTTTGGTAACATCGTCCTTGCAGCGTTCTGCACTTTTCCTTCTTGCCACTGACTCTGGTCTTTGTGCCACAGCCAGACTTACCTCGTCACAAAGGAAATTTGATTGCATCACTACAGCGTTCATTGGCTTACACTGTCTCTCTTTTGAGGCTAGAATACCATTTAATTTGGCATGTCTAGCTTACAAAACAATCCATTACAAGTCTCCACCCTTCCTTTCTAACCTTCTCAAATTATCAGGTTGGTATTAGGGGGTCACAGAAGCAAAAAACAGTCTTCTTGAAACCTTAGCTTCAAAACTGCTCACACACACCATCAACCCTTTTCAAGAGGCACTATTTCTAAATGGAACTTGCATTATTCTCCACTGCCCAAAGGAGGAAGCAAGTGCCACCCTTCTTGGTTTCCACTGTTATCCACTACTCATAAAACAGAGTTTGTGGCACCTTCCCCGTTTCCTTCTTCATGCTTACCTTTTCTATTGTGACTCTAATCCAATGTGCTAGCAGTTATGTACTTCACAGGCCACGGGCGAGATAACATGTCTTTAGAACTTGCAAATATTAAAACAGTTTTGGATGGAAGTTACTCCCTCAAAGAATACTTTAAATGCCCTCAATGGTGTCTTCCACTTCTTGACAAACTGCTAAATCTTATGGACTCTCCCCCTCTTAAATAATTAATTGTGGGCAATTTGAGCAGGGTCTTACATCCACGACTTAACCAAGGACTCATAAAATGGTTCAATCAAGGAAATACAGGGGATCATTGGGTACAGAGAATGTTAATTAAGTATTTATTTGGTCAGGAAAACAAGTAGTATTCTTTAGGACTTCACTGAAAGAACATTTGACTTCTTCAGCCCCACTGTGCCTGTTTAACAATACAAGAGCCAGCAACATCACAAAGTTTTGTGCTGGTCCATATGTGGTCTACTATAGACTAGTTCAGATGAGGTGAGTAGAAGTGCCAGGACCTGAGATTTTAGGGAGCCATGCATGTGTTTAACAGTTCTGCAGCTCCTCCTGTTAGTTCCATCGATGTAAACATCCACAACTTAGTCTTTTGTGCCCAGTTACTTTTTTGGTCAGTAAACTGAAGATAGCTTGTCCTAGTCAGAGAATAATTATAATATGGGTGTGCATTTAGAAGATAATGAATACATTCATCTACCTTATACTAAATGAGGTGATAAAATAAAGGAGGGCTGCTGATGTCTTCCTGGATAAGCATGATATAAATGGTCTGGTGCTGAAGGAGATTATGCAGGCTATACATTTGAATTTGTTGATTCATATAGAGCCTTGTTGTGAAGACCATCTTCCTTCCACTTTGTGCTGAAGTAACCACCTACCCAAGAAGTTGATTGGTGTAATAGACAGACTGATATTTCATACAAAGGTTCAAGTGCAAGTTGCAAATGCTTCAAATAATTCTGTGGCAGCTATATATAAAAAACAATTTTCTAACCACGGATTTCTCATAAGTTCTCCCAGGCACAGTGTTAATCTGAAAATGTTTTCGAGCCGTTGTTCCTGCACGCCGATAGATAGTGCCAAAGAACTCCTTCGCTGTCTTATCCCGCCTCCAGAAGAGATGGTGCGGAGTCGTCTATAGATACCGCCTATGCAAACTGATGTCAGTTCCTATTTTTTTTGCCCTCCAACGCTGATTGGAATTCCTCTCCTGAACTTCTGTTGGTTTTTCTGTGACTTCCAAAATGTTATTTTTAGGTATACAGGGGTGTGGAATTTATTAAAATATCTACTTGTCCAGGGGACAGGTTGCTTCTCAAATCTACTTGTCCTGTAAAAAGATCTACTTGTCCCTTTGGTGCCATGTAGTGTGGCGACAAATTATGGCAGCAATCTCATTATGTAAGAGCTCTGATAATAGCCTCTCTGATTATGCCAGGGCTACTACCATAGTAGGGCTTGAATACTTGCCGTTTCAATCCCTACTGTAGCAATTTCCTTATTTTGCCACCTTTCTGCAGATCTGCATACTGGGGCTGGAGGAAGCAGTAAGCAATAGTTCCAGGGCTGGAATGCCTTTGAGTCTGGAAACCTACTAACCTGCATGTTTTAAAGATTTTCACCAGCTTCTCTCGTATTTACCCATGCTAAAATACAGTTCACAAATATTTTATAGGGGTACGACATATACCATGGGTGCACTTTTGTGACTTTCTTTAAGAATTTGGGGCCACATGTAGGTAGGTTCAGATTTGCGACCCGCAAATTGCGAGTCAGAGCGACTTGCAATTTACGAGTTGCAAATTCGAATGTAGGATGGTGTCCCTGACACCATCTGTGATTCGCAAGGGCTTCGCAAATGCCCACCTAATGAATAATCATGAGGTGGGTCGCAATTTGCGACCCCCTTGCGAATAGTGGCCCTCACAGGGATGGTGGCCTGCTGGAGACAGCAGACCACCATGTCTGTGACTGCTTTTCAATAAAGCAGTTCTTTTTTTTTTTGTAATGCAGCCCGTTTTCCTTAAAGGAAAACGAGATGCATTACAAAAACGAAAAATGAAACGTTTTCGCTTCATTTTTTCAGAGCAGGCAGTGGTCCACAGGACCACTGCCTGCTCTGAAAAAATGTTTACAGTGACATTCACAATGGGGAAGGGGTCCCATGGGGACCCCTTCCCTTTTGCGAAAGTGTTAGCACCCATTTGAAATGGGTGCAAACTGCGATTGGTTTGCGCCCGCGTTCGCGGTCACAAAACAGTCCTACATTGCACTGCGAGTCGCAATTAGGAAGGGAACACCCCTTCCTAATTGCGAGTCGCAAACCCGTTTTGCGATTCGGTAACCAGGTTACTGAATCGCAAAACTGGGTTTGTGCATCGCAATGTGCTTTGTGCACGTCGCATACAGCGAAAGTCGCTGTTTGCGACATGCAAAAAGCTACCTACATGTGGGTCTTGGTCCCTAATTAGGTCTGGTGTTTACAAAGACATTTTGTTTTTATTAAACTTCTATTTCTCTCTCTTTCGGCTGGCTTTACTGTGAGTGATCGCATTCTGCTCTTCCACAGGGAGCATATTGGCACACAAAGTAGTTTTGTTCAGTGTCAGGAACTACAGTGGCAATCAGTGACGTAACGAAACTGGAAGGTGCCTCTTTGCAAAGAACATAGAGGAGCCCCCTCTCCAGACTCACTCAGGGCAGGTGCTGTGCTGAAGGGGCACCCTAGAGGGCGGCTGCGGGGCCTTTGTTATGCCACTGGTGGCAACGTGTGCTTTTAGAGTTCAAAAACTTTTTTTTTTTTTTTTTGCCAGTGTTTGTTACAATGTTGAGGGCCTGGTAGCTCCCACAACAATAAAGTGTTACAAAAGCCATGTCAAAACAAGACACGCATTGATGAAACTAAAAGACTTATAAAAATATGTCAGATCAGTTGGCTTTGTCAGTGTTTGTTTATTTTCATGCTTCCCATATTTGTGTTGAAAATGGTTACACTGATTTTCCATTAGAAATATTTTTGAGAAATACTAGCATGCATCAACACATTTTACTAAATGACACTTCATTTACATCTAATCAGAGAGCATTCTGGGAGCATTATACTTAGCCTCATAGCCTAAACTTTTCAAACATGTGTATACACGTTTTTCTTTTTTTGTACTGGAACCAACGTCAGTAGTGAAGTGTGACCTTAATACATTTATTTACAGCACTCACCCTAATAATGAAGGCTTTCAAATAATGAACCATAAATACAAGTCCGAACAGCATTATCTTTTGGAAACACATTACCTCAACTGCAGAGAGCTCCACTCTCTGTAAACAAGCAGCCAAAGGGTTTGTGCTGCAGAGGGTTGGGCCTACTTGCCCCAAGTACAAAGTAAACATAAAAACTTGTTGCCCTTGACCCCAAACAAGATGTCCCGGGCGTCGGGCGATAGGAATTCCACATCCCTGGGTATAGTGTGCTAGAGACATGTCTCACCTGAAGACTGTAGGCTTTTCAATGTGTGTCACAGGCCAGATACCTACTCTGAGAATCTGGACATTTTTGTAGATGGAGATAAAATAATTGGTGACATAGGTGACCATATATTAGATGAGTCCAGGCAGACTGGTAGTGATTGTACCCTGTTAATTTAAAATTGTTACAGGCAAATAACATTAAGTTCGATTTTAACACTTCTTATTTCATTGCTTCGAAATTGTAGTGGGTTCTATTGAAATAAATTAGGTGCATTAAATAAGGTGAAACAAATTAGGTGCATGGGTACAAAGAAAAGCAAAATACCTGTATCAATTATCCACACACTTTAAATATGTTTCAGAATGTCATTATCACCCAAACCAACACAATGCAACACAAACATGAGGAGTACATTTAGAACACATTTTCTTGAATACAATGATGTTTCCCATTATCATGCAAACCACTAGCATCACGTATATAAATATATATATATATATATATATTATGTGTGTGTGTGTGTGTGTGTACACAAATGAAAATAATCATCATTACCTCATAGCACTACCATTCATTTGATCCTAAAACTCCTTATTGCCCTTTAACACTGCCCCTCAAAACTCCTTACCACCCCTAAACACTTCCTATCCATGGACACTAAAAAAACGTTATTGCACCTTCAATGACTTAATAGTTTCTTACTGCTCCTTAACACTACCATACCTTAAATCCTAAAACCTTCATACCACCCATAAACACTTCACATCTCAGGACCCTAAAAAGTCTCCAAAATCCCTTAGCCATAACCTTCCCTTAACTCTAAGAACTTCTTACTATTCCTTAGCACTACCCTTACCTGGAACCCTTAGCCAATTACTTTAAATCCCTGTACGATGTGTTGTACATGTAACCCGTTGTAGCGTGCCACGCTTCAACCTTTCACACTGTCCTTCGTTCAATATATTTTGGTAGCAAACATGTTGGGAAGCCTTCTTTTTCAAAGTATTTAATTTTTAGTACTAATGTCTGGGAAGTGTTAATTTTTTTTGAAGTATTAATTTGGAAGTTTTGAAGTTATAACTTGGAAGTTAAGCCGGACCAAAGTCCTTTTACTCCTCTTGGTATTTCACACTGCAGAGGCCAGGGTCAGGGTCACTTGTTTGTGCACCGCCATAACAATGGAATCCAGCTCAAAAGCCAGGAGCAGAGGCATCATGTATTATCTGTCTGCATCCCAGGTAAATGTGCATCAATAACCCCTTATCCTCATGTTACGTTGTTGGGAAATGTAACAACAGAGGCTAATTTTAGTATTATGAGTCCTGCAGATTATAAAACAGAGGTAGTCTTACTTTCAAGAGACACCATTTACACCGCCCTACACCACAAAACAAAGGAATGATAAAATGTAGGGTCTTTTCAAATTCCTTTGTAACTTCAAAAAAGAGAAAAGGCATGGCTGAGGCCCTTTTAAATCTCTGTGCACTCAAGTACATGGACAAAAGGTAGTATGATTGTTTAGCAGAGGTGAGGCTGGTAATTGCTCACTGTTGAGATCTGGTGTGATTTCCATTTCAGATAGGTTCAGGGTGATCAGGCTGACTCAAACTACTTTTCTTTCCTGACTTCAGTGCATGCAGGGTCTGGTGTTATATGACAACACTACAGCTTTGCACTATATCATCAGTTACAAAGAAGTAGCCTCCTTGAAAGTTTGCATGTAAAAATTAAATTTTTAGTATTGGGCATGCCCAAGGAGCATTTTTATTCACAATCACCTTTGGCAGGGAAAGAAAGTATAAGACTGATTTTGATAAGTCTAATTTCCTGCCAGAAGATATGGTCACAGATCTTCTAAATGAGGGACAATGATCTGTAAGGTGCTGAACACCAGCTAGTGTAGCACAAGAGATCTGTATAATTTTATTTGTTTGAAGTTCTGTAGCACAAACTGTTCAGAGGCATCTTGACTCACTTCTCTCTTCTTGTGCTACATTCCTGCATTTTTCTTTAACAATTACTGTGGTACATCTGCTGGACACAACAATCTGAATTAATGTGACAGTTTTTTTCATCTTTCTGTCAAAATTTGTGTTGGCTTACTCTATTGGCATTCTGGCGGTGTCCTAGTTTTTGAAGTTGTTGATTAAGTTTTTCCTTCTTTGCCTCATTTCGGAACTTAGTGGGACTGTAATTTAGTACTGGCTTACTAGATATCGCCTCCATTTCAGCATTGGGTTATTGTTATATAAAACCTCTTTCCTTGAATACTTTGTCTTATGGCAAGTGCACCAGCTAGGTGATTCATTGAGCTACGGTGTTTGCCAGTGGATTTGGTGTTAAAAGAATTCCTAGAGAACTAGCTATATTTAAGGGGTAAAGATGTCCTTCCTTCCTAAGGTGGTGACTAAAATAATATTTTCAGTTGCCTTTCTTCTTCCAGCATCTCCATTATTTAAAGGTTGAGAAGAGGCTTCTGAAACTACACCCTTTACAGGAGTTTTAGTACACATTGGCTATATAGCTGTTTGTTACTCAAGGAAGCAATCTAATGGTGCTGCAGTTTCATAATTAATTGTGTGATACATCAAGGAATGCAAAAACACTGCAAACCAGACTCAGCTTGAAAGAATCTTTTCCCATTCCTCCCAGAATACGGCATCCATTATTGTTCCTTTGCAAGAGAATTGCAAGGCTGCCACTTCATCTTCTTTCCATATATTTGTAAGTCACTATTGTGTATACTGAAAAATCAGGTTTGGTGTTTTCTTTTGAAGACCAGTTGACTGGATCAGAACATTTTGAATAGCTTCCGTATGTACTGTACTGAAATATCTTCCTCAATTAACAAGTGAACTCAAACATATGCAAATGTTGCAGTATCATATGTGTGCTAGAGTCCATGTGGTCTCCTTGTAGTGTGATACTTGGCCTAAAAGTGTCCTACAAGGGCATTCTGATCCCTCTGTATACATGGAAGTAGACATACTGGCAGTATGGGGAAGGGGGATTGACACATTTCTGCTTGAGCCAAGGAGAGATTCAACATTGAACACTGTCCATCTCGAGCAAAAATAGGCCAACAACAGGATTTGAGTCATTTTACTTTTCAATAGAGAACATTCCTGTTTACCAAAGAACCTGGGACATTTGACACTAATTACTAACACACCTTCATGATTTGTGCACTAAACATAAACATAAACGAGTCAGTCCTTACATTTGTGTGTTAATATTACAAAAAGTGACAACAACACATAACCTTCATGCAGTGCTTAATTTGCAAGAGAATAGGTGCTGAGCACAAAATTTTGTTCAGAACCCCATGGCTGGTGCTTCCATTGGCTGGTGTGTCGAATGCCAAGGCTGCATAGCATTGATTTCACCTGATGTCTTTTTATTCCACCACCTTGACACTTCCTGCCTCTTTATCTCACTATTGCATGCTCTTTTTCATCCCTGCTTTCTCCTGTTGTAACAGTTTTTCCATTTTTCTCTTCCCCCTTCCTTCCTCCTTTCGCGTTTCTCTCTTGTTCAAGATCAATGTTTGTGGAGGAAAAATAAGTGTTGGTCCCAGAAAAGTATTGCTGGTGGACCCCACCTGTCACTACTGGCTCAAATTAAGTACTGCCTTCATGTCTCTTGAATAAATGCAGGCAATCATTGATCCCCTGTCATTCCCAGGGAAACAACAACCATACCACTTGGATTTTTTTTTATCAGGGTATCTGTATTTTATCTATATGTTAGAGACATCTAGCTACTGATTTGTCACTTTAGGATCCGTAAACATTTTTCCTATAGCACGTCTGTGTGCCAGAAGAGGGCATCATGCGACTCTGTATCAATGTAATCCGCTGGATGTGACATCAGCGGAGCCTGTATAACCTCCTCGCTAATGCGCCGTCTTCAGTTACTTCTTTTCCGTTCTTGCAACATGAATATGGTAGTGGTTGGTCAGGCTGTCTTCGGCCTACTTTTACATTTTTGCCATTAAAACACTGTTTTCTTCTGTACATGTCTTCAGGGTTCAAACCCTGTGGGTTCTGTGGACGACAAATGTCGGCTACTGACCCCCCACTTGATTTGTATGTGGCGCCTGGGCGAGCGCCATGACCCCAAAGAGTGCAACCTCTGTCGTCAACTTCGGCCAAAAGCTCTGTGGGAGCGTCATATGAAGATTCTGGCAGCGCAGATGTTAGAGCCGCCCCAGACTTCCCATTGAACAAGGTCTCCTTCTCGTACTGACTTCTGTTTGTGGGCCCGTTCAAGGAGTCATTCTCCTCGACGTCTTTCTCCATCGACTTCACGAGGTAGCCCACAACGCAACCTGTCGAAGTCACAGAAGTTGCCGACTTCACCGCATACGGCCTTCCACTGTTCCTCGGTTGAGGAGTCGAGGTCCTAGTCTACCCCACATCTCCATCCTTTTCCATGGGCCAGGGCAACTCTAAACCAGATGCCACGAGTATTACATTTCCCTTCATGCAATCTTTGGGAAATCACCTTCCTCTGGAGCACCTGTTGTCCCCGAGGAGGTGCAAAGTGCCTTAACTGTCTCCATGCCGGTGGGTTTGCCTTCGGCTTCAGTCAGGCCTTCAGCTTCAGTTGACTAAGTCATTATGGCGCCGATGCAAAGCCCTTCCTGGTTTCCACCTTTGGCGCCCATATTCGATCAGTCGACTCTGGCGACTCCGTGGACAGCGCCGATCGAAGTTGAATCCCTCTCTCCATCTTAAGTCGAATCTACGTCAAGGAATCACCTTCTCGAAGCCGGTCGACATTGGGTGTGGCACCAGTCATCCCAATTATCCCTGATCTCCCTCCCCATACTGGTGAGTCCACTCATGTATATCCTTCACAGGGACAAGGTGGAGAGACTGTGGGAGAGGTGGAATGTATGCCACCCATTTCAGATATTCATCAGCCTCATACTGAAGACAGCTGACTAGCTGTCCTAGCTACGGCTAATGGCTTGCATTCTTCCCTAGCCTCAGGCCTCGGACCCCCCTTGCTACGGAGGTGAGCTCCTCTCTTGTGGACATACCGAGAAGGGTTGCTGTATTTTTGGTCTAATACTTCTTTCAGTGGAATTAACTTTGGATCCTCTAATTGTTGTCCTCCATCAAGGCCAAACAGGGGTTGAACCAGTGCTTCCTTACAGTGAAGCCCTACATGACGTTTTGTTGGGTGCTTGGGCTAAGCCTGATACAGGGGCCCTGTTGATTGGGCTATACCTCACATGCACCGACCTGCCCCTGGTCATCCAAATAAGACATTCTACTCATCGAAGTTTAGTGGTACAGGCTGCTTTGGCTTCTCATGATATTGAGTCTCTCCTGCATGTCCCACCTGATAGAGATTCCAGGAGTCTGTACACCTGTGATAGGCATATTCTTTCCTCCACAAATTCCTCTTTATGGTCTGTAAATGCATCTTGCGTTCATGGATGTTTCTCACATTCATTATGGGATTAATTGGCAAGCATCTTGCCTACTTTTCCAGGTGATATCAGGAGTACTCCCACCCCTATGTTTCAAGATGACCAGCAAGCAGCTAAGCTAATCATTCGATGTGGTATGGATACTACTGAGTCTGTGAGTCAAGCTATAGCTTCCTCAGTCGCGCTACGTCGCCTTGCCTGGTTACTTAACTCCATATTTTCAGAGCCAGTTCAAGTCCATTGATTGACTTGCCGATTGATGGTGGCCATTTATTTTGTTCACAGGCAGACTTAGCTTTTAGGCGTTTTCATGAGAGTAGGGGTGGAACAGCGAATTAGCTTGTTTCGTCTCTACCCTTAGGTCTAGTTGATAACTCCTGTACTGGCTAGTAGGGGGTTATTTGTATTTGTTTCATGGATGAGCTATGCTTCAGCAGGGCCGTGAGGCTTTTTCAGCTCTGTCTGTTCAACATAAAGGTGGACCCGGTGGGTGTTCCTGCTTTCGGCGAGTATTATTTTTCCTTAAATTGTCAAGGATAGGTTATTGGGGTGTATTTTATCCTATGCCTATTTCACATAATGGTGGCACCCGGTGGGTGTTTCTGCTTTCGGCAAGTATTATTTTTCCTTAAATTGTCAAGGATAGTTTATTGGGGTGTATTTTAACCTAGGTTGGTACTTTTCATTCAAGGGTACTTTCACTATGGTTATTACTTGGTGTAGAACTGGTGGCTTTCCACTTCGAGTTTGTCAATAACAGCTTCTTAGATATCTCTTGTTAATATGCCTGTAATAAAGGTGATATCGTTTACTTTACTCTGAAGAATAACTTGTGATTAATAGGTGATACCTTCAAGGTATGTCCAGAGTATGTGATTGTTTGCCCGGAGAGCATTCATACATATATGCATAGTCAGGATTCCTTCGCTTGTGGGCTAATATACATTCATTTGGGGGTACAGAGTTGCTCCCTCTGCAGAAGGTTATTTTTCCAATTTGTGAGATCATGAATTTATTTAAGTACTCCTTATAGGGAACTTGTAATATTGACAGCTCCTAAGGAGTGTCAGTATATCGTTTAACTTATGTTCAAAGAGGGCTCTTTATAAGGCTTATGCAGCACTAAGGGTGTCTATTTACTAAGTCCTTCTTGTACTGTCAAGCAAGGTAGCTGTTGATCTACATTATTTATTATGTACGTTCTATTTTTACCTATGATATGGTAGTATCAGTTTCTACTTTTGGTAGATTGGATACATTAAAAGCTAGAAAGATCTTGGGGACTTTGAGTTTCATTGTTTGGTCTTAAATGTTTTATATCAGATAGCCATCACAGTAGGATGGATTTTCTACACCTTATTGTAGACATTTGTATGTTGCTGACATGCTCTTTGAACATTATTCTTTCTTTTTCCTGGCTTTTGTCAAGTTATCATGGGTCTTCATTGAAACATATCTCTCTGTATATTCTGTTAAAACTCATGTTTAGAATAATTTATATTGTTAACTGTTCAAGAGTTGTTCTGCACTTTTGCTTATGCATTTCAGACTTCCCTCTTTTCAAAAGGGTTGTTCAAGGGTACTTTTTCTTCTCTAAGAAGATCTTCATATCTGTTGTGCATGAGGTTAGGTTTTCGCCTCATCTAAGTACAACTGTTTTCATCGTTACAGGACTCTAGTTGTTGTAGGTTGGGTGCACACTTTGAGAATTGTTGTCATAAGACGGAATACACAAAATTGGTTGGATTCTTTTTATTTCAGAATCTTGTAAATTTTCAGTTTTTGCGCAATTGACACCTTTTCTAGTTCATCTCTAGATGAGTCATATTCATTATAAGAGTCACATACTCACCTTGGTTTCCGCTACACTAGTAAAGATTCTTTTTCATTCTTGCTGTTTTATTCAGCTTTGAATTAAATATATATGAATATATATATATATATATATATATAAGTATATATATATATATCAAATAATAAATAAAGAGAAATATATATGTATATCGTTTGTTACTACATAGGTGTTTGTTCGTTGTACTCCTATGTCAATATGTATATATATATATATATATATATATATGTTTGATGGCATGTGTAGCTGCAGATACACATGCTGTGCACATCCCGCCATCTGGTGTTGGGCTCGGAGTGTTACAAGTTGTTTTTCTTCGAAGAAGTCTTTTTTCGAGTCACAAGACCGAGGGACTCCTCCCATTTCGACTCCATTGCGCATGGGCGTCGACTCCATCTTAGATTGTTTTTTTTCCGCCATCGGGTTCGGACGTGTTCCTTTTCGCTCCGTGTTTCGGGTCGGAAAGTTAGTTAGAATCTCGGAAAAATCGTCGGTATTGTTTGCGTTCGGTATCGGGTTAGTTACAACAGATCGACACCGAATTAAGAAGAGCTCCGGTGGCCCTTCGGGGTTTTCTTCCATCCCCGTCGGGGCCTGGTCGGCCCGGCCACGTGTCTCTTCAAGGCTGATGGAACGGACCCCATTCCGCTTCTGTCCAAAATGCCATAACAAGTATCCATATACAGATCAACATCTGGTCTGTAACTTGTGTTTGTCACCAGAACACAAGGAGGATACTTGTGAGGCCTGTCGAGCGTTTCGGTCCAGGAAGACACTCAGGGACCGAAGAGCAAGAAGACTGCAAATGGCGTCGGTGCCGACAGGACAAGAGCGTTTTGAGGAGGAGGAAGAAACATTCTCCACCCAGAAGTCGGACTCTGAGGAGATCGATCCCGAGGAAACGCCTAAAACCGTGAGTAAGACGTCGAAACCAAGAACTCGCGAGAAAAGCGCTAAAGCCCAGGGGACGCCACCGCCAACAGGCCATGGCTTAACCCGAAAAGTAGGTGACCATTCATCGGCACCGAAAAAGGGCGAGCTGGTGTCGAAGTCATCCGACTCCGGTCGAGATACCGGCACACAGCAATCTCGGGCCCGAGATAGTGGCTCAGAGAAGATTGGGCACCGAGACACCGGCACCGAAACGGGTCGGCACCGAGAGAGCACGACGACGAAAGTAAAAAAGGTTTCGTCGGAGCCGAAAAAAGCAGCCGAAAAGGTTTTGGTACCGAAATATCCGGCCTCGGAACCGAAAACAAGTTCCTACACTGAGGAACAAGGACTGTCCACACAAATGAAGACACATAGATTTGGACAGGAATTACAGGCAATAGAGCCAGATCACACACAAAGACGGCTCTTTTTTCAAAATAATACAGGGAAGATCAGCACTCTTCCTCCAGTCAAAATGAAACGCAAGCTTGCCTTCCAAGACAAAGACAAACAGCCACACGCAAAGGTGGCTAAACAAGTAACACTGCCACCATCCCCACATCACTCTCCGCAACCATCACCGGTAGCCACTCCACCAATGATGCAATCCCCAACTCATACAGGAATGAGTCAAGATGACCCTGACGCATGGGACCTTTATGACGCACCAGTGTCTGATAATAGTCCAGAATGCTATCCAGCTAAACCATCGCCACCAGAGGATAGTACAGGCTACGCACAGGTGGTGTCAAGAGCAGCTGCATTTCATAATGTCAGCCTTCATTCAGAGCCCATTGAAGATGACTTTCTTTTTAATACACTGTCGTCCACACACAGCCAATATCAGAGTCTTCCTATGCTACCCGGAATGCTAAAACACTCCAAACAAGTGTTTGAGGAGCCTGTTAAAGGGAGAGCCATTACTCCAAGAGTAGATAAAAAAATATAAACCGCCACCAACAGACCCAGTGTACATTACACAACAGCTAACACCAGACTCTGTTGTAGTGGGAGCAGCGCGCAAAAGAGCCAACTATCATACTTCAGGAGATGCACCACCTCCAGATAAAGAAAGTCGAAAATTCGATGCTGCAGGCAAAAGGGTGGCGGCACAGGCAGCAAACCAGTGGCGTATTGCAAATTCGCAAGCTTTGCTAGCCAGATATGATAGGGCCCATTGGGATGAGATGCAACACCTTATTGAACATTTACCCAAGGAGTTCCAAAAAAGAGCGCAGCAAGTAGTAGAAGAAGGACAGGGTATCTCCAATAATCAGATACAGTCAGCAATGGATGCTGCAGACACAGCTGCTAGAACTGTCAACACAGCTGTAACAATAAGGAGACATGCATGGCTGCGTACATCAGGATTTAAACCAGAGATACAGCAAGCTGTGCTGAATATGCCATTCAACGGACAGCAGTTGTTTGGGCCGGAGGTGGACACTGCGATCGAAAAACTTAAGAAAGACACTGACACGGCCAAAGCCATGGGCGCACTCTACTCCCCACAGAGCAGAGGCACATTTCGAAAGACACAATTTCGAGGGGGTTTCGAGGGCAAACCACAGAAGCCACAACCTCACAAACAAAGCCCACTTACCAGAGCCAGTATCAGCGGGGAGGTTTTCGGGGACAATATAGAGGGGGACAATTTCAAAGGAATAGAGGAAAGTTCCAAAGTCCCAAAACTCCTCCAAACAAGCAGTGACTTCAAGGTCACAAATCCCCAACACATAACACCTGTGGGGGGGAGACTAACCAAGTTTTACAAACGTTGGGAGGAAATAACAACAGACACTTGGGTCTTAGCAATTATCCAGCATGGTTATTGCATAGAATTTCTCAAATTCCCTCCAAACATTCCACCGAAAACACACAATATGTCAAAACAACAAATAGATCTTCTAGGATTAGAAGTTCAGGCATTGCTACAAAAAGAAGCAAAAGAGTTAGTACCAAAACAACAAATAAACACAGGAGTTTACTCCCTGTACTTTCTGATACCCAAAAAAGACAAGAGTCTGAGACCTATACTAGATCTCAGAACATTAAATACCTACATCAAATCAGATCACTTTCACATGGTTACATTACAAGACGTAATCCCACTGCTCAAACAACAAGACTACATGACAACACTAGACCTAAAGGATGCATATTTCCATATACCAATACATCCTTCACACAGAAAGTACCTAAGGTTTGTATTCCAAGGGATACATTACCAATTCAAAGTGTTGCCATTCGGAATAACAACTGCACCGAGAGTTTTTACAAAATGCCTAGCAGTAGTAGCTGCACATATCAGAAGGCAGCAAATACATGTGTTCACGTACCTAGACGATTGGTTAATCAAAACCAACACGCTAAGACGGTGTTCACAACAAACAAAATATGTCATAGAAATCCTCCACAAACTAGGTTTCTCAATCAATTACACAAAATCACACCTTCTGCCGTGTCAAACACAGCAATACTTAGGAGCAACAATCAACACATCAAAAGGGATTGCCACTCCAAGTCCGCAAAGAGTTCACACATTTCACAATGTGATACAGACCATGTATCCAAATCAAAAGATACAAGTCAAACTGGTGATGAAACTACTAGGCATGATGTCTTCATGCATAGCCATTGTCCCAAACGCAAGGTTGCACATGCGGCCCTTACAACAGTGCCTAGCATCACAATGGTCACAAGCACAGGGTCAGCTTCTAGATCTGGTGTTGATAGACCGCCAAACATACATCTCGCTTCAATGGTGGAACAGTATAAATTTAAACCAAGGGCGGCCTTTCCAAAACCCAGTGCCACAATACGTAATAACAACAGATGCTTCCATGATAGGGTGGGGAGCACACCTCAATCAACACAGCATCCAAGGACAATGGGACATACAGCAAAAACAGTTTCACATAAATCACTTAGAACTGTTAGCTGTATTTCTAGTGCTCAAAGCATTTCAACCCATAATAAAACACAAACACATTCTTGTCAAAACAGACAACATGACAACAATGTATTACCTAAACAAACAGGGAGGCACACACTCAACACAGTTGTGTCTCCTAACACAGAAAATATGGCATTGGGCGATTCACAACCACATTCGCCTAATAGCACAATTTATTCCAGGAATTCAGAACCAATTAGCAGACAATCTCTCTCGGGATCACCAACAGATCCACGAATGGGAGATTCACCCCCAAATACTAAACACTTACTTCCAAATGTGGGGAACACCACAAATAGATCTATTTGCAACAAAAGAAAACTCAAAATGCCAAAACTTCACATCCAGGTACCCACAAGATCAGTCTCAGGGCAATGCGTTATGGATGAGCTGGTCAGGGATATTTGCTTACGCTTTTCCCCCTCTCCCACTCCTTCCATATCTAGTAAACAAATTGAGTCAAAACAAACTCAAACTCATACTAATAGCACCGACATGGGCAAGACAACCTTGGTACACAACACTACTAGACCTCTCAGTAGTACCTCATGTCAAACTACCAAACAGACCAGACCTGTTAACACAACACAAACAACAGATCAGACATCCAAATCCAGCATCGCTGAATCTAGCAATTTGGCTCCTGAAATCCTAGAATTCGGACACTTAGACCTCACACAAGAATGTATGGAGGTCATAAGACAAGCTAGGAAACCTACCACTAGACACTGCTATGCAAATAAGTGGAAAAGATTTGTTTATTACTGCCATAATAATCAAATTCAACCCTTACACGCATCTGCCAAAGATATAGTAGGATACTTACTACAATTGCAAAAGTCAAAGCTAGCTTTCTCTTCAATAAAGATACATCTGACCGCAATTTCAGCCTACCTGCAATTACGCACTCAACTTCATTATTTAGGATACCAGTCATAAAAGCATTTATGGAAGGCCTAAAGAGAATCATACCACCACGAACACCACCAGTTCCTTCATGGAACCTCAACATTGTCTTAACACGACTCATGGGTCCACCTTTTGAGCCCATGCACTCTTGTAAAATGCAATATTTAACATGGAAAGTTGCATTTTTGATTGCCATCACATCTCTAAGAAGAGTGAGTGAAATTCAAGCATTTACTATACAAGAACCATTTATTCAAATACACAAGCATAAAGTAGTTCTACGGACAAATCCAAACTTTTTACCAAAAGTGATCTCACTGTTCCACTTGAATCAAACAGTAGAATTACCAGTGTTCTTCCCACAGCCAGATTCTGTAGCTGAAAGAGCACTGCATACATTAGACATCAAAAGAACACTAATGTACTACATTGACAGAACAAAACTAATTCGAAAAACAAAACAACTATTTATTGCTTTCCAAAAACCTCATACAGGGAATCCAATTTCTAAACAAGGCATTGCTAGATGGATAGTTAAGTGTATTCAAACCTGCTATCTTAAAGCAAAGAGAGAGCTGCCTATTACACCAAAGGCACACTCAACCAGAAAAAAAGGTGCTACCATGGCCTTTCTAGGAAATATTCCAATGAACGAAATATGTAAGGCAGCAACATGGTCTACGCCTCATACATTTACCAAACACTACTGTGTAGATGTGTTAACGGCACAACAAGCCACAGTAGGTCAAGCTGTACTACGAACATTATTTCAAACAACTTCAACTCCTACAGGCTGAACCACCGCTTTTGGGGAGATAACTGCTTACTAGTCTATGCACAGCATGTGTATCTGCAGCTACACATGCCATCGAACAGAAAATGTCACTTACCCAGTGTGCATCTGTTCGTGGCATTAGTCGCTGCAGATTCACATGCGCCCACCCGCCTCCCTGGGAGCCTGTAGACGTTTAGAAGTTGATCTTGAACATTTGTAAATATATTACTTTAAACTTCATTATGTACATACGTATTCACTCCATTGCATGGGCACTATTACTAGCATACACAACTCCTACCTCACCCTCTGTGGGGAAAACAATCCAAGATGGAGTTGACGCCCATGCGCAATTGAGTCGAAATGGGAGGAGTCCCTCGGTCTTGTGACTCGAAAAAAGACTTCTTCGAAGAAAAACAACTTGTAACACTCCGAGCCCAACACCAGATGGCGGGATGTGCACAGCATGTGAATCTGCAGCGACTAATGCCACGAACAGATGTACACTGGGTAAGTGACATTTTCCATATAGTGGGAATATCTTGAAGATATTTTTATCATCTCTGGTTACTTTTCCTGGGGAAAAGTGTGCCATGCACACCTAATTAACCCACATATTACATCATTGATGACATCTTCTATGCCATCATTGATATTATCACTGCAACATTTGCAATAAAATTGTTGAGACAACTGCATGGTGGTTTCATGAGCTATAGTTACCTTAGGGAACAAGTTGAAATTGCTTGAAATAACTTTTAACAGCTGAATTTCTCTGGTTTTGTGCTTGTAAATTCAGAACTTAACTATAACGCCCCTGTAACCTTGTTTTTTTTTTCAGTGTATGTATATGCGGTGTGTGTGTATAAGAAACTCTGAAAATGAAAATTGATACAAAATCTAGACATTGCAAGATTGAAAAGAATGTACTATTGTACACAATATTCAAAACAATATTGAGAGATGTTGACATTAAGTACTATGCACATTATGTTCATGAATAAATTGTTTATTCTGAAAACAGGGACATTGATGATACCTTGCACTAGAATAGTGATTTTAAAAGCACTTGTTTTCCTTTTAAATACCAATTTGTTTCTTTCTCTGTAGCCTGAAGCCTATGCTTGTTTATTGCACAGGTGCTGGTGGCCCTTGCTTGTGATCTAGAGCTGGACACTCTTCCATGTTGTGCCGAAACACACAAGTGGGCTTGGTTTAGAAGATACTGTATGGCCTCGAGGGTTGCTGTATCTCTTGACAAGAGAACACCTTTACCGCGTCTTTTTCTTGATGAGGTAATGTTGCTATAGCTGTTTAACTAGTAATTCAAGTTTAGAGTCCTCAGTTTTTTGTTCCAAAAAAGCTCTCCTTAAAAGTATTGTTGCAAATGTTTGAGTGAACATTTTATCCTGTCATTGAAGTCTACAACTGAGTGGAAATGTACTGAGATTAGTAGTGCCATCTATATAATACATAATGTGGTGATTTTAATATCTTTTACAGTGTTTTCCATCAAATATTTGTTTTAAACAGTACTCTCAGCTTTTGATTCAACAAGAAAGAGTACATAATTGCTGTTGGTGTGATCATCTATGTAGGAAATTGCCGGAGAATGTGGAGCAGTGTATCAAGCATCACACACGTTCTTTTTATTACAAACAACTTTTTCTTCCTAAACTCCTTTTTTGTTTTAAAATGGCATGAGATATAGTGCAATTAAGGCATTGTTCAGTGTCAATATATATACTTTTTGTTTGGGGCTCAACCACTTGATAATACAATTTTACGGATGGCTGGGACTAACCGAGACCAGTAGATCTGGCCTTGTAGCTATGACTCTAATCTTGAAACCTGGATAACATAAACCAGCTTGATCCAAATGGTTGTGGGATTCAAGGGAAACACATCTTTCTTTGTGCCACAAATTGTAAATCAGTAATGTAAATATGTAAAAGGCAGCAGTGCAGTGTGTTCTGTTGTAGAGTCCCAATTACATGTCATTTAGACCCAACACATCACTCCATTTTCAGGATGCTCCTGTTATATAAAAAGAAAGTTCCTTGTGATGGGATGTTGCTAGAGTCCAAGACATGAAACTGTTTGGGTGAGCTCTTTGTTCATTTCATTTAAACTTTATTTCGGTAAGTAAAAACATACCATAAAAGTACAGTACAAACATAATTTTTTTTTTTGATTTGTAAGGTTGGTAGAACACTAAAAATATAAGCACAATAAAGAATTTAATAAGATAAAAGGAAGTTAAAATCCAAACAGAATAATCAAAATATATATCTCCTTAAAATGGAATGTTCCACTCAACAAGGACCCTATTCCCTGCGCCCATATATGTTCGATAATACAATAGGACAATGTCTTTGTACTAAAAATTTAATACTAAAATCAGAGATCAAAAGTCAATAAATATACATACATAGATCTAAAAATTGGCTACCCAGTCTTATTCTTTAGAATTGCTAATCTAAGGCGCCTGATTGATTCGAGAAATTTTGCCACTGGTAAAACTACCTGGACAGATGAATCAGATTTTAAAATTCTCTCAACATGAAGATAGGACCTGGCGCCTATAGATTTGCAAAGCGGAATGATCCAAAAGGCTCTTTGTTTATGATATGCATAGCAATAAAAGAGAACATGTGAAATAGACTCTTCACGTTGACAACCCATTGGACAAAGCTTGGATCTATTAGTGGGACAAAGCCATTTGTACGTTAAGGAGCACAGAGGGAGGGACCCTATTCTGAATCTAACAAAAAGAGATCGCGCAAATGGGGATAGTGCTAAATCCATGAAAGGCTCAAATTCATAGTGGCATTTGATTGATAAATAACTATCAGACATAGACAGCTGGACAATCTTAGTAAATTGCACAATCTGAACGTTATGCCAAAAAGCATCCTTCAGTAACTGCACAGCATTTTTAGGAATGGAAAATGGGTCCAACCAATAGAACCCTAGACCTAGATGGATTAAGGACTCTTTGACATAAGCACACCATTTCGTTTTACTGATAATGTTGCTGCCCACCAGTTTGAGAAGCCCACAGCGAAATGGAGAAAGGGCGTCAGTTGACCAAAGCCGGATCCAGTATAGCAAGGGCCTTAAGGCGGCAATCTGTGAGATAGAAAAAAGATTGAAATCCATACGGATGGGCAGAGATGGAGTAGTAGAGGGAACTTTTAACAGCAGTTTCAAAAATTGATTTTCCGCCCTTGCCAAATCCACCAGGTTGCAATGGCCCCAAAGTTCAGCACCATATAGGCCCCCCCCCGGCTTGAGATTTGTATATTTCGAGGGCGGGAGACATTGCAAATTTGGGAGATCTAGAAGCAAATCTTACGATGCCACCCGCCCTTTGCTTCAGGCACAATTAAGATTTCTGGCGGTGTGCATGCCAAAGGTGTGAGTCTTCCAATTTGATACCTAAATAGTCGAAAGTGCCCACTCTTTCCAAAGGAACGCCATCTAGGTAGACCAGCCTCTTCATTTTGCACCTATTGTCCCCAAAGACCATGTATTTCGTTTTTGCTGAGTTGATTTCCAACCCATGATCCTTGCAAAACTCCAGAAATCGGGAGAGCAATCTGGGTGAGCTCTTTGTTAATTTAGACTCCAGAAGAGGAAGAAAGAAAAAGAGTCGATCTCATAATATTTGTATTCATTTTTAACATTCCACTAACCCCTCCTTCCTTCCATCCCCATATCCTTCTCAGCCCCCTGCCACCCATGCACCAACAATTTCATCATGAATTTGGCAGCAGCGTGATGGAATTAAGTTGTGAGTAAATTGTGGGAGGTGTTGAAATGTTTTTGCTCAGAGGCCAGTTACTGCTTTGATGTAGTCACCAAGTGACTGCAAAAATAAAGCTAAATGAAAAGCTGCTAAAAAATAATGTAAGGAGGAATACATCACAATATTGATAAATTATCACAGTGGAGCTCAAAATAATGATATAGAGTAGAAAAACATGAATAAAGAAAAAATCTTGGTTTATTAATAACATATATTTTCAATGTATCACCATTTTACCTTATGCATATTTCAAAATATAATTCTCCAACTGAGACACAGAAAATGATAAGTATTCAAACTGTTGCAAAATATATAAAGGCAAACTCCGAAATCACACTACAAGGTGACAATCACAAATGAACACTCACTCTCAACATGCTAAAACGTCACACACACCCATACCCAGTCATACCTTTCATGCTAAACACATCAGACAATCTTGCACTAATAAAAACTGCACAATATGATGTGTCACAAGATCAAGGCAATTATAGCGTTCTGAAAGACACTTCTATGAGAGAGAAAGCCTTCACAATTACATCAACTAGGCCTCCCCACAATTAAACCTAATGAGAACTATTGGAGTTCCCCTACAGAATATACATATCTTCAGTATAGATATCCTGGAATGCAATGAATCAGTCTTTAGTGAGCAATGATAAGTTCTTCTGCAGGTGAGCATTGCTTCCAATGTCACACCATACGTCAGATATTTTCAATATGCAGACTTTTGTTTTAAATGGGTCTTCCTACACAGCACCACATCATGAGCCACACTCTTTTTTTAGGAATTAGAGTTCTTCCAAAACATCACATCAAAGGCTGATGCTCGTTTTGGTGAAACTGCAAAGCGGAAGCCACCATCCTGAGGCCCCAGCAATCCACTTTAAAAATATAGAGCGGAAAGTAGCAACCAAGGTGTGATCTAGAAAGAATAAACAATAGTACTATAACAATATTCACAGGGAACTACATATGAGATTACTGCCAAAATGAGCTCCAAAAGAAAAGGATACTAAAATAGAAACAGAATGGGCACAAAGCTACTGAGAGAGCCGAGAAAAATAGCATGAAGTAGCCATCACCAAATTGCTAAAAATAGAATAATCACCGTGGTCACCCTAAATATGTTCAATACCTCAAGGCAAAAACAAATCACGTTACCTGGATATTCAGATGACAACAGAAAGATATAATCCCAAATCGGGGGAGTTTTGGATGAAGCAAAGAAGAGGACTGAGGAAGTCAATGGCGAATTGGATTCCTTCTGTGAATACGTGATTAAAAGGAAAAATGAAAAACTTAAAAAGGATACTAGATACTTCTCTCAGGAGAGAGTTTATCCATACCTTTCTGATAATTATTGCAACCTGTCAGAAGCTGGAATATCCCCAGCGGATAAACAAGATTGGACCAGCAAAAGGGTCATCACTTTCTCAGATACATCAGATTCAGAAGGGAAGGACAGCTCCCCTCAATTTGACACTTTGGGGACTCGGTACAATCAGACGGAGGGGTATATCTCCTGGAATCGTTTTTTGGGACCGAGGAGGTGAGGCTATCGATCCAGATCTCGGAATCAAGGAAGAAACAGATATCTAAATTTGCACCCAGCATCCCATTACCTCCAGAGAAGGAGACAAAAGTACTGGAGGAGCTTAACTCTATCCCAATGTTCAGTCTTCATGGAAAGAGTTTGAAGCCGATCACTAGAGACATTTTGACTAAAGGACTTTCTTTTGTCCCTAGTCTAGGATCTGACAAGTTTATACTTACCAGAGACCTGTTTGCATTTTTCCAGCACATTAGATTGAAAAAATCTTTTCCCTCAGGATCTTATATTGATGAAGGAAACTGGTCGGGTTATAAACCCCCTTCTACATTTTTATCTTTAAGGGATACCTTGGGGCTGGAAGTGGACGTTTCTGAGATGGCGATCCTTGGGAAAATCCAAAATTTAATGAAGTATATACCTTAACTCAGTTACAATCTTACTAAAGAAGAAAGCATGTTACCCCGAAAACTCAGTGAGGATAAGGAGATTTCAGTGATGCTGTGTGACAAAGGGAGATGCATGTACTTCTGGACACTCAGACATATAAATCCAAAATGATGTCAATGTTGCAGAGCTAGGAACACTACCAAAGGATTTGGAGAGACCCTGAGAAAAAATTAATTCAACCTATTCAGTCTATTTGCGAGGTGGCAGTCCACCAAGGAATTATCTGCAATAAGGAATTGGAATATCTCACGCAGACAGCTACCCGCCTACCTATTATCAATGGCATTCCTAAAACACACAAAAACTTGGAGGACCCACCTTTTAGTCCGATCGTGCCCACCATTGGCGCAGCCATGGAACCACTCACCAAATACATTGATGTGTTCCTCAAACCGTTGGTGAGTAGATTACCCTCCTATGTAAAAGACACCGGATACATGATTACTAAGATAGAGGGTATGGAGTTTGATTCACATTGTGAATTCCTTGTCACATTGGACATAGAAGCACCCTACACTAATATTCCACAACAACAAGCTTTGGATACTATTAGAGATATACTCATGGAACAGAATGACAAACCACAGAAGGAATTCATTCGTCAATGTCTCAAAATAGTTCTTTCTGAGAACATTTTTGAATTTGACAAGGAGATTTTTCACCAAATTAAGGGAGTTAGCTTTGGGGCTGTGTGTGCCGAATCTGTATGTGGTCAAGTTTGAGGAAAAACATATTTACAATGAAGTGGCTCCTTTCTATGAAAATTTAAAAAACTGGTCAAGCTACATTGCTGATATCTTTTTTTTATATTGAAGGGGGAAGAAACTATGCTAGAAGAATTCCTGCTGTGGTTAAACTTGTGTGAAGAAAATTTGAAATTTACGAGCAATATGAGTCGATCACAGGAGGAATTCTTGGACATAATGATCAAACATCAGGACCAATGTCTGGTGGTGTCTTTCTACACCAAACTGACAGCAAGAAACTCACTCCTCCATTATGATAGCTATCACCCACGATGCCAAGAACAAAGCATTGTGTTTAGCCAATTCCTCAGACTTAGAAGGAATTGTACCAACATAAAGGATTTTTTTTACAACATGCAGATATTTTGAGGATTAAACTACTGAAACTTAGCTATCCTGAAAGACTGCTGAGAGACTTCCTCAAGAGAGCTAGATATTATAATAGGGAGAGCATGTTTATAGAAAGAAGCAAAGAAGAACAAGATAAACTTGTATGCGTGATTCAGCACTCCAAACGTAATGAGAAGTTCAGGTAGATAATCTACTCACAGTGGGACATACTGAATATCAATCCGGTATTGGGTACCCTGGACAAACCAATCTTTGCATTCTGGAGAAACCGCAACTTAAGAAACATCTTAGTTAAATCATGTCCCACCAGACAATTCAGTGATAATCAGAAATGTATCATGGGCTTCAGCCCCATAAGAGGTAATCACAAATGTGGATCCTGTCATGCGTGTGAAGATGCCATTGTATCAGATGAGGTGACTTTTGAGAAGAAAAACATCCGAGTTCCTCCTATGACCAGCTGTATGACCAGGAATCTTAATTATCTGATTTTAGGCACCTGTGGACTACTTTATATAAGTGCAACTGGCAGGGAGTTCAGATGTTGCTACAGTGAGCATAAATCGGCCATATGGAATTGCAGAGAAGCAGCACCATTGGTCCAACATTGGACACAGGCTAAACAAATGGCAAGGCAACTTAAATGGACCATCCTAGAAAAATACTGTCCATTAGAGGACAGGATTCAGACAAATTAAGGGAGAAGAGGGAAGTATATTGGATTTTTACTTTGACGACATATACCAATAGTCTTAATCTGCCCCTTGGGAAAATACCACCAGGTAATGTCAGGTTTTTACTTTTGGCGCCTGTTTTACTACTTAAGGTGTATGGGGCCTTCCATCCATGCATCATTTGTGGAGCTTTGGCGCATGCAATCCCAGAGTTATATCTGTTTCTCTCTTTCATGTTTTCCTGTCCTGAAAAGTTTGGCAGCCCTTTATTAATTAGTGTACTTGTTAGGTGGCGCCACATTGATGTACCAGAGTGGTGGAGTTTGGGTCTTATATTGTTCTGCTTTTTTTAGGCTTCCCATTGTTTTTATTATTTTTTATTTTCATGTTAAAGTTTTTATGTTATTTGTCTATGGGAGGATGTGTTCATGTTTCCTTTTCCCTTTGTTTTTTCCCTTTCCCAATGTGGCGCCAACTTATACCCTTTCGTACTTTACTGCTTTTGGTGCACTATGGACCATGGGGCTTTGTTTGGTTATAGTCATTATGTGGAAAGGTCCTCTCGGATGCATGCTCCCAATTTTTTTATTACTTCGGCTTGACCTATATTTATTTCCGCCTTTTTTTCTGCTGGTGTCGGGTACATTACTTTTGGACTTCTCATGCTGGATACCTCATGTACATCTGGAGTTCATCACGTTGAGTATTATACCCCGCCTGCCCTCATGTTTTACTTTATTTCCTTTTTTTTATATACTGGTGCCTGGTTTTCCTTGTGGTTTATTTATGCTGTTTTTTGTTGTCTTTAGGACCCGTGAGTTCTCACGACTTGTGTGCTCATCCTTTCTGGCATTATGGAACCAATTACTTTCCCCGATTGTTTAGGATTTCTCTCTCTCCTAATGGGCATGATCCTGCATCTAGTTTGTATTTCCTGTACCTCCATTAGTGTAGCTATATTCTTGGGCTGTTCTTGTTTTTGTTTTAGATTTTTTTGTTTTCTTATTTGGCATAGTTTATGGATGCATGGGTGGCTGAAAGCCATATCTTGCTGTTGTCGCCTGAATAGTTCTTCCCGGTAACATGGTTTGTTTTTGCCTTGAGGTATTGAACACATTTAGGGTGACTACAGTGATTATTCTATTTCTAGCAATTTGGTGATGGCTATTTTATGCTATTTTTCTCACCTCTCAGTAGTCAGTTCTCTCAACGGCTTTGTGCCCGTTCTGCTCCTATTTTGGCATCCTTTTCCTTTGGAGCTCATTTTGGCAGTAATCTCGTATGTAGTTCTTGTTTATATTTTTTTAATATTACTATTTATTCTTTCTAGATCACACCTGGGTTTCTACTCTCCCCTCTGTATTTTTATAGTGGATTTCTGGGCCCTGAGGAAGGTGGTTCCTGCTTTGCAGTTCCACCAAAACGCAAGTCGACTTTTGATGTGATGTTGGGGAGGAACTCTCATTCCTAAACAAGTCTGGCTTATGATGTGTTTCTGTGGAGGAAGACCCATTTAAAAAAAAAGTCTGTGTATTGGAAATATCTGACGTATGGTGTGGCATTGGAAGCAACGCTAACCTGAAAATAACTAATCATTGCTCACTAAAGACTGATTCATTGCATTCCAGGGTATCTATACTGATGATATGTACACTATGTAGGGGAACTTAAATAGGGCTCATTAAGTTTAATTGTGGGGAGGCCTGGTTGATGGAATTGTGAAGGCTCTCTCATATAGAAGTGTCCTCCAGAACACTGTATGTGTCTTGATCTTTTGGCACATCATATTGTGTAGTTTTTATTATTGTAAGATTGTCTAATGTGTTTAGCATGAATGGAATGACTGGGTAAGGGTATGTGTGACGTTTTAGCATGTTGAGGAGTGTTTATTTTTGATTGTCGCTCTGTGGTGTGATTTCTGAGTTTTTCTTTATATTGAATCTTTTGTAATAGTTTGAATACTTATCATTTTGTTTGTCTAAGTTGGAGAATTATATTTTGAAATATACATAAGAAGAAATGGTGGTAAATTGAAAATGTTATTAATGAACCAGGATTTTTTCTTTATTCATGTTTTTCTGTTCTATATATTTATTTTGAGCTCCACTGTGATAATTTATTAATATTCAATTTTGGGATTTATTACTACTTACATTATTTTGAAGCAGCTTTTCATTTTGATTGGTTTTCGTTGTTACTTCCCCTGGTTGGCTTCTTCTTTATAATTTTGTCAGGGGCTCCGTTTTTTTATATTCTGTCACTAAGTGACTGACCTGCGACCACACAAAATGGGTCCCTGTTGCCTCATTTTATTACCCAGCAGCAGCGAGGCGCTAAATTTATTTTCAGCCAGGGTGCCTCTTACCAAGGGCCAGCTGTATTTGTCACATTATAATACATTATATAAGAATAAAGCTGTTCTTAACTAGTTTGAGGAGAGCTAGGAGAAAATATGATAGGCTTATAAGTTATAATATCATGACCCAATTTGTATCGTTAGCAGGAACAACCCAGCCACAAAAGGCTAAGTAGCATAGTGTCTTAAAGATACTTCTAACTACTTCTAACTACATATTTCTAACTTTTTGAATTCCTTTGGGCACCCCTGGCTCGGGAAACCTTTTTAGCAATTACGCCTCTGTGCTCATCAGTGGCGCTATTGGACTCTGTGGCAAGCTCGCCCCACCTCTGAAAGTGACACTGCAAAGCTGTATTTGTGAGCCACCCAGTCTACTAACATGAGCTCCTCTTTTTAATCTGTGCCCTTCAAAGTGGATCTGGAGCGTCTGTCGCAAACCTTTGTCAGTTCTTCAGCAACTTCCAAAATGTTTTCATGACGGTGTACTAGAGCTGTTTCTCCCCCGAAGACTACAGGATCCAGGCCATGCTGCTCCTATTGGATGCAGATATTGGTTATGAACCCACATGACATCTGTTTTTGATGTCCCAGACCCAAAAATGTGAAGTCATGTGACAGATGCTTCCTGGTGCCCCCAAAAAACCATCAAGGAACGTCTCCAGGTGCAGGTCAGGTGTCCTTCTTCTTCTTGTCTTTATTCCTGGTAGGAACAAGGAATCCCTGCCCTGGGAGAGAACTCCATCCCCGGTGAAGCCCAGGTCAAAGTCAAAGGACAAATTTTGGCTCAAGTACTAAAGTCCAGATGGGAGTCCTCTCCTGTCCAGGGAGAGAAGGCTCAGTCGGCACTCAATCCAATTCCACAGTTGGAGCAATGCCACCTAAATTCCTTGAACCATCTTCAACTCCCCAACACATAGATTTCTTAAAGGCTAGTTTTGGACGAATACTGGTCTAATTTGAGCACCTCCCTACCCCATGGTTCTGCCATGGCCTCCATTCGGACTTCTGCCAACAGGATTTTCCTCAGTGCTGACTGACCTTTTTCACCTTCTGCCTGCCACCCTAAAAGCATGAGACCGCCCGACCACTCGTTTATTGAATGTTTCACCCAGTTAGACCTCGATGTCAGAGGCCATCCCTGGTGGCCAGCTCATATCTAGAGAAGAATTTGGATGCAGGGTAGTCATGTGTTGTGGAAACATTCTTTGGTGGTGCCTTTGCCTCAATGCCTGCATTTTCAAAGTATTGGGACATGTTTTCGTTCAGATTTAGATGTGATACAAGACTTCAGAATGAGGAGGAGGCTCACCATTTGTGCCCGCCTCACTTTACTGAAGCTTTGAATGCCAGTTGCCATGATACTTCACCAGAGATGTAATTGAACTCCCCATTGGACCCCACCTCTTTTGCTGAGTTTTTCCGTAGAGCCACAGAGGTGTTGGAATTACAATTGCCAACTGTGGAAACTAAGGAAACTTTGAAACCTCATCCTTGTATTTAAGAGCCTTTGTTGGCACTCATTGAAGTCCTGAGGGAAACCTTGATCGGAGTTGGGTTAAAACCATGTTTGTGCCACCAGTAAGTCGTCCCCTCGATATGCACCATCGGAACCAGGGCCCCTCAGACTGTTTGGGCGGTGCTACAGGCACTAGTGTAGTGATTCACCGTCACACCTGTATGCATTTTTTTTTTCTGGGGACTTGCAGGCCTTTCCTTGTTGATATACTAAGTTATTTGTGGATAAGACAGATTAGGCTTTGGAGAGTTTCAAAGAGAGCCATGAATCGGCCAACTCCTTCAGCTTAATATCCCTGGCCCAGCAGTTGCATCCACAATACCAAATGTTCAGAGGATATTTCTGGGGCCTGTCTTTTAACCAGAATCTGCCATCTCAGCCAGTTAAGCAGTCCGTTCAGCCCTTTTGTGACTCCATGGCAAGTGATAGTGTCAGAGGACGAAGCAGCCAGTAAGGTCAGCCCTCCTCTTCCTTTTCACCTGCTTGTCTCAGCTCTGATGCCCAATTCTGGAGTCATTGTTGGCCAGTAGGGGGCAGAATATGCCCAGCTTGGAGGGCTGTTACATCTTACCAGTGGGTCCCGCAGGTTATTGGTCATGGTTAATTTTGTATAACACCTCCTCCCCAGGTCCTCGCTATTTGTCCCAGACTTTGGCAAAACATGCCCCCATTCTTGTCAGGGGGATAGTCATTGCTGCCCAAAGAGTACCAGCGAAGGAGACAGTCAAATGGTGCTATTCCAGTTACTCCTTTGTGCTCAAAAACAACAGTGGGCTCTAGTCAGTTTTAGACCTTCAATTATTGAACACTCTGTTTTCGGAAGGACAAATTGAAGATGTTCTCTCGCCTCGGTCCTCTCAGCTCTCGATTCAGCACCTTTAGCTGTGTTATTTGACTGGCTTGAAGTGTACTTCTGTGTACCCGGCCTGTGGACCCCGAGTCATTGCTTTTGGTTTTTTGTGGGTCGAAACACTTCCACGTCCTGCCTTTCGACCTCACCTTGGGTCCCCATGCATTTACGAAGGTGATGACTGTCCTCACAGCTCATCTTCATGGGTAAGTGGTATACATAGTTATGACAATACTGAGGCACTCGTTGACCAAGTATTCAATAACATAAAATATACAAACGTTCCTACAATAGTGGTATACATAGTCCCAAACCCCAGCAGCTAGCTGTTCATGTCGGCTTGTCACAGTAAGGTGCTGATCACCTCCAGATGAACATCTTACTTTTTTTCTATCAGCTGGTGCTCAGGAGTCCCATTAGAGGGGCTGTTGTGGACAGTGGCGTGCAAAGCTTTTGCACCTAGCAGAAAGGCTGGGTCATTCAGGATATGACCTTGCTGTTCTGGACTCGGGCCTATTTTCCTGCCTGGATGGTTCTCAGAGTTCTTGCTCTCCCAACCTCCTGTGTCATGCTCATTCGCATATGAAGGCTTTGAAAAAGAGACTTTGTCTTCAGTAGGGTCAGCACTGGGGGTGTTTTAAATAAAATCTGTTTTTCAGATGAGATGTGCTGTCCGGCTGTCCCATAAAGTCTACATTAGTGGCAGCCCTGTTCAGGTTCTAATGGACAACACAACAACTATGTTGTCCTGCAACAAAAAGCACAAACTGTGGTCTAAAACTGTTGCTTGCTGGATCTTTAGGGGATTTCTCCTGAATGCCAAGTGGGGAGTCTCTCGGGCAGATCTGTTTGCTGCTGCAGAGGATGATCATTGTTAAGTCTTTTGTATAATCTCCTCTGTTTCCCTGAGCTGTGAAAGTCAGGCAGGACCACTCAGTTCATCCTGATAGCCCTAAACAGCGCTTTTAAAAATAAGGCACTCTGATCTGCTGAGTCAGAGCATCTACCCTCAAGTCCTCCTCTTTAGGAAGATCTGCTGTCCCAATAAAGTAACATGATTTTGCACCTGAACTTCCACAACCTACACCTGGGTTTGATCCAGCTTGAGTGGCTTTGATTTGCCTGAAGAAGTGTTGAACACAATTTTGACTACTCACTTCCTATCCAAAAAAGTTAATGACAACGTGCGAAGTTTGCAGCATAGTGTGAATAGCATGGAGTTAACCTTCTTCAGGCAAAGCTTTCTGTTGTTCTTGAGGAGCTGGTTCTCTATGTAGTGTACTGAAAAGAAGTACACTGTACAGAGAGTCCAGTGAATACTTAATTGGTTTGCTGGGGCGAAGGTAGATAGGTCTAATGCTCTATTTGTGATAGTGTGGGCGAGCAGTAAGGCTTATCAGGAAGTCATGTTAAGATTTGTTGTACTCACAGAAGCTATAAATGAGACACACTCTCAATGAATAAATCTGAGATCAATTTAGAAAAATAGCATTTGCTTTTATATGTGCTTTGAATCAAAGAGCTTCATTATAGGGTAAGCAGGTTTTTAAAGAAAAATACTTTTCAGTTTCAAAAATCGTCACAGTGCAATTTCCAGAGACTTGAATGTTAACCTATGGGGGGAGAAGAATGCAGTTTTGCAGTATATTACTCGACTTACAAATCCAGGGTTTCAGATCAACACCAGGCAAGGTTCAAATCAATACCAGGAGTGCACCCAAAGGGGAGGCCGAGTGCAGAGTTCAAATTCAGGATCAGGTGCCCAGTGTTAACCAATGGAGTCTTGGGGGTGAACGAATATGTGCTTGCTCGGAGATAAGTAAAGCGATGTCTGCGGTTGATCTCCTGGGGTTCAAGGTAGGCACAAAAAGGGGGAGCGGGGCAGAAGGCCGCACCAAACTTACACTCTTAGCG
Source organism: Pleurodeles waltl (assembly GCF_031143425.1). Classification (NCBI taxonomy): domain Eukaryota; kingdom Metazoa; phylum Chordata; class Amphibia; order Caudata; family Salamandridae; genus Pleurodeles; species Pleurodeles waltl. The sequence continues at coordinate 418,548,444 of NC_090447.1, read as the reverse complement.
GCACGGAGGTGGCTGGGTGCAGGGTGCCAACAAAGCTTTGGATGCCCAGTGTTAACCAATGGGGGAGATCTGTTTTGGATAAAGGCTGCAGGCTCGGGTCAGAAGGCTGAACGAAGAAAACCCACAGTTGCCTAGGTAAGTTCTGACGCTAAAGGACTTAGGGACCCTGACGGTCCAGCTCCCCAAGGCCCAGGAGCTTTGGATTGCAGGGTGTCATTTGGTATCAGGAACAGCTTACTGGGCAGATCACAGTAGAAGGAGTCTTCAGTTTAAGACTGCAGGCTTCAAGGCAGAGTCCGGCAGGGGTCAGCCCACGAAGGACTCAGGCTCAGAATCACTGAGGAACCTTCACAGGGCTGGTGGGCCAGTTGGACTCGGGCCATGGGTGTTGGGTGCAGAGGTGGGTCCAGAGGCGGTTTCGCAGTTCCTCAGGGCAGAGTTCCTTTTTTTTAAAAGCTGATTTCTATTTGAACAGGTCAGCTGTTCTCAGGAGATCTTGATCTTTGATAAAGGGAGGCAGTCTTCCCAAAGCGCAGGATGGGTCGTTTTTTGGTGCAGGATTGTTGAGGGCTGCAGACAGGCCTGTAGGGCTCAGGCCAAGTCAGTTGGTGTCTGCAGTCTTCCCTGCTGATGCAACTCTGTAGTGTCTGGCTCTTCCTAGATCATCAGGAATCTGAGTTCTAGGTTCAGGGGTGGCATCTAAATGCTGAATTTAGGGGCGTTACAGGGGTGCCAGGTGGTAGCCAATGGGTTACTCACCTTTAGGGTAACTACACCCTTCTTATGACTGTTTCCTTTGGGAATTGGGCATAGCCCTAACCCCAATTGGCTTAATTTGTTCCAAACAAGATGGAGGAATTTGAAAGGTAGGGCCCACTTCAGCTCATCCACCTTAGGGGTGTGACTGGCATGAAGTAAACACTCCTCCTAATCTGCCTAGTTTTCCACCAGTCTTGCTGCCAAAAGTGGGGCCAGGAACTGGGTGTCAGCCTTCTCTATCATTTGAAGAGGCCTGGGTTGCATTTTAATGGTGGCAAAGCCTTTGAAGCTCCCTGCCCTGGAATGTCCTTCCTGCCTGGGCGAGGTGTTATCACTTCTGCCCAGAGCAGGTATTTATTCTGAGCACTGAAGAGCGATGGTTCTCACCTCAGGGTGCCAGAACTCTGTCCAAGGTGGCTACACTGGTTTTGACCAAATAGTGTCCACGCTTGGAGTTCGTAGGTTGTCAGGGGGCTCTAAGGAACCCTGTTTTGGAGAAAGAACACTGGCATTGGGGACCTGGTTAGCCGGAACCCAGTGCACTTCAGTCAAAGTTGCATCCAAAATCCAGGCAAAACGTGGGGGGGGGGGGAGGTAATGCAGCCAGAACCCACCTTCCTACATCTTCTGAGTGTTCTATTTTTGGCCTGATAGGCTTTGCTGTGGCCACTGTTATAAATGTTATTAGTCTGCTCTGTCAGCTTTCCCTCATCCACATATGTTTCTTCCTATAGCTTTGATTAGGCTGTACTGTGGACCCTAATTTGATCCCTTCATTCTTCTAGGTGTGCGCGCTTTTTGCACAACTGTTCTTTAAGGTTGCTGACCCTTCAAACAGTCTTTCCCTTCTGCGTATTTCATCAGTGACCTACAAAAGCTTTAAGTGCAGCCTCTTTATACCATCTTTTCTCATGACAAGTTGATATTTCAAACTCTGGCATCCTTTCTCCCTAAAGTGATGTCATCCTTGCATGTTGTGCATACAGTTATGCTTCCCATGTTTTTCTCTTCACAACATACCTCTAAGGAGCAGGAGAGGCTTCCCAAGAGAGCCCCTTACTCTTTAGATCAGCTTGACTAAAGAGCCCCAAGAGGTTGGCCAACGTTTCTGAGGCAAGGCTTCACCAGTTGGATCCTATGAGTGCCTTAGTCTTTAGATCTATTGGAGTAAGAAGCACTTGGGTGGTCAGCCAAGTTTTTGTTTGAATTGTCAGTGCAAAAAAAGGAAGGGCAGTTAAAAAATTGACTTTATCAATTTGAATTGGCATCAGTATCAAGCTGTACTATGCCTCGGCCATGAAGGAAACTCTTGACTCATACCTTCAGAGCCAAATTCTCCATTATGGCTTCAGCCAGAGGTGTTCTACAGGGAGTGCAGAATTATTAGGCAAATGAGTATTTTGACCACATCATCCTCTTTATGCATGTTGTCTTACTCCAAGCTGTATAGGCTCGAAAGCCTACTACCAATTAAGCATATTAGGTGATGTGCATCTCTGTAATGAGAAGGGGTGTGGTCTAATGACATCAACACCCTATATCAGGTGTGCATAATTATTAGGCAACTTCCTTTCCTTTGGCAAAATGGGTCAAAAGAAGGACTTGACAGGCTCAGAAAAGTCAAAAATAGTGAGATATCTTGCAGAGGGATGCAGCACTCTTAAAATTGCAAAGCTTCTGAAGCGTGATCATTGAACAATCAAGCGTTTCATTCAAAATAGTCAACAGGGTCGCAAGAAGCGTGTGGAAAAACCAAGGCGCAAAATAACTGCCCATGAACTGAGAAAAGTCAAGCGTGCAGCTGCCACGATGCCACTTGCCACCAGTTTGGCCATATTTCAGAGCTGCAACATCACTGGAGTGCCCAAAAGCACAAGGTGTGCAATACTCAGAGACATGGCCAAGGTAAGAAAGGCTGAAAGACGACCACCACTGAACAAGACACACAAGCTGAAACGTCAAGACTGGGCCAAGAAATATCTCAAGACTGATTTTTCTAAGGTTTGATGGACTGATGAAATGAGAGTGAGTCTTGATGGGCCAGATGGATGGGCCCGTGGCTGGATTGGTAAAGGGCAGAGAGCTCCAGTCCGACTCAGACACCAGCAAGGTGGAGGTGGAGTACTGGTTTGGGCTGGTATCATCAAAGATGAGCTTGTGGGGCCTTTTCGGGTTGAGGATGGAGTCAAGCTCAACTCCCAGTCCTACTGCCAGTTCCTGGAAGACACCTTCTTCAAGCAGTGGTACAGGAAGAAGTCTGCATCCTTCAAGAAAAACATGATTTTCATGCAGGACAATGTTCCATCACACGCGTCCAAGTACTCCACAGCGTGGCTGGCAAGAAAGGGTATAAAAGAAGGAAATCTAATGACATGGCCTCCTTGTTCACCTGATCTGAACCCCATTGAGAACCTGTGGTCCATCATCAAATGTGAGATTTACAAGGAGGGAAAACAGTACACCTCTCTGAACAGTGTCTGGGAGGCTGTGGTTGCTGCTGCACGCAATGTTGACGGTGAACAGATCAAAACACTGACAGAATCCATGGATGGCAGGCTTTTGAGTGTCCTTGCAAAGAAAGGTGGCTATATTGGTCACTGATTTGTTTTTGTTTTGTTTTTGAATGTCAGAAATGTATATTTGTGAATGTTGAGATGTTATATTGGTTTCACTGGTAATGATAAATAATTGAAATGGGTATATATTTTTTTTTGTTAAGTTGCCTAATAATTATGCACAGTGATAGTCACCTGCACACACAGATATCCCCCTAACATAGCTAAAACTAAAAACAAACTAAAAACTACTTCCAAAAATATTCAGTTTTGATATTAACCCCTTAGCTGCTGGGCCTTTCCCCCCCCCAGTGCTGAGCCCTTTTTTGGCTATTTGGGGTAGTTTGCGCTTAGGGCCTCATAACTTTTTGTCCACATAAGCTAACCACGCCAAATTTGCGTCCTTTTTTTCCAACATCCTAGGGATTCTAATGGTACCCAGAGTTGGTGGTTTCCCCTGGAGGAGACCAAGAAAATAGCCAAAATACAGTGAAAATTTAGTTTTTTCCAAAAAAATGGGAAAAAAGGGCTGCCGAAGAAGGCTTGTGGTTTTTTCCCTGAAAATGCCATCAACAAAGGGATTCTGGTGCTGAAATCACTATCTTCCCACCTTTCAGGAACGGGCAGACTTGAATCAGAAAACCACATTTTTCAACACAAATTTGGCATTTTACTGGGACATACCCCATTTCTACTATATTTGGTGCTTTCAGCCTCCTTCCAGTTAGTGACAGGAATGGGTGTGAAACCAATGCTGGATCCCGGAATGCTAAACATTTCTGAAAACTAGACAAAATTCTGAATTCAGCAAGGGGTCATTTGTGTAGATCCTACAAGGTTTTCCTACAGAAAATAACAGCTGAAATAAAAAAATATTGAAATTGAGCTGAAAACAGCCATTTTTCTTTATGTTTTACTCTAACTTTTTCCTGCGATGTCAGATTTCTGAAAGCAATATACCATTTTGTCTGCTGGACTCTTCTGGTTGCGGGGATATAAAGGGCTTGTAGGTTCATCAAGAACCCTAGGTACCCAGAGCCAATAAATGAGCTGCACCCTGCAGTTGGTTTTCATTCTATACTGGGTATACAGCAATTCATTTGCTGAAATATGAAGAGTGAAAAAGAGGTATCAAGAAAACCTTTGCATTTCCAAAATGGGATCAAGACAAGGTTTTGAGGAGCAGTGGTTATTTGCACATCGCTGAATTCCGAGGTGCCCATACTAGCATGTGAATTGCAGGGCATTTCTCAAATAGACGTCTTTTTTACACACTCTCTTATATTTGGAAGGAAAAAATGTAGAGAAAGATAAGGGGCAATAACACTTGTTTTGCTATTCTGTGTTCCCCCAAGTCTCCCGATAAAAATGATACCTCACTTGTGTGGGTAGGCCTAGTGCCCGCGACAGGAAATGCCCCAAAACACAACATGGACACATCCTATTTTTTTTATAGAAAACACAGCTGTTTTTTCCAAAGTGCCTACCTGTAGATTTTGGCCTCTAGCTCAGCCGGCACATAGGGAAACCTACCCAACCTGTGCATTTCTGAAAACTAGAGACCTAGGGGAATCCAAGGAGGGGTGACTTGCGGGGCTCGGACCAGGTTCTGTTACCCAGAATCCTTTGCAAACCTCAAAAAGTGGCTAAAAAAACAAGTTTTCCTCACATTTCGGTGACAGAAAGTTCTGGAATCTGAGAGGAGCCACAAATTTCCTTCCACCTGGCGTTCCCCCAAGTCTCCCGATAAAAATGATACCTCACTTGTGTGGGTAGGCCTAGCGCCCGCGACAGGAAACGCCCCAAAGCGCAACGTGGACACATCAAAATTTTTGGAAGAAAACAGAGGTGTTTTTTGAGAAGTGCCTACCTGTAGATTTTGGCCTCTAGCTCAGCCGGCACCTAGGGAAACCTACCAAACCTGTGCATTTCTGAAAACTAGAGACCTAGGGCAATCCAAGGAGGGGTGACTCGCGGGGCTCGGAGCAGGTTCTGTTACCCAGAATCCTTTGCAAACCTCAAAAAGTGGCTAAAAAAACAAGTTTTCCTCACATTTCGGTGACAGAAAGTTCTGGAATCTGAGAGGAGCCACAAATTTCCTTCCACCCGGCGTTCCCCCAAGTCTCCCGATAAAAATGATACCTCACTTGTGTGGGTAGGCCTAGCGCCCGCGACAGGAAACGCCCCAAAGCGCAACGTGGACACATCAAAATTTTTGGAAGAAAACAGAGGTGTTTTTTGAGAAGTGCCTACCTGTAGATTTTGGCCTCTATCTCAGCCGGCACCTAGGGAAACCTACCAAACCTGTGCATTTCTGAAAACTAGAGACCTAGGGCAATCCAAGGAGGGGTGACTCGCGGGGCTCGGACCAGGTTCTGTTACCCAGAATCCTTTGCAAACCTCAAAAAGTGGCTAAAAAAACAAGTTTTCCTCACATTTCGGTGACAGAAAGTTCTGGAATCTGAGAGGAGCCACAAATTTCCTTCCACCCGGCGTTCCCCCAAGTCTCCCGATAAAAATGATACCTCACTTGTGTGGGTAGGCCTAGCGCCCGCGACAGGAAACGCCCCAAAGCGCAACGTGGACACATCAAAATTTTTGGAAGAAAACAGAGGTGTTTTTTGAGAAGTGCCTACCTGTAGATTTTGGCCTCTAGCTCAGCCGGCACCTAGGGAAACCTACCAAACCTGTGCATTTCTGAAAACTAGAGACCTAGGGCAATCCAAGGAGGGGTGACTTGCGGGGCTCGGACCAGGTTCTGTTACCCAGAATCCTTTGCAAACCTCAAAAAGTGGCTAAAAAAACAAGTTTTCCTCACATTTCGGTGACAGAAAGTTCTGGAATCTGAGAGGAGCCACAAATTTCCTTCCACCTGGCGTTCCCCCAAGTCTCCCGATAAAAATGATACCTCACTTGTGTGGGTAGGCCTAGCGCCCGCGACAGGAAACGCCCCAAAGCGCAACGTGGACACATCAAAATTTTTGGAAGAAAACAGAGGTGTTTTTTGAGAAGTGCCTACCTGTAGATTTTGGCCTCTAGCTCAGCCGGCACCTAGGGAAACCTACCAAACCTGTGCATTTCTGAAAACTAGAGACCTAGGGCAATCCAAGGAGGGGTGACTCGCGGGGCTCGGACCAGGTTCTGTTACCCAGAATCCTTTGCAAACCTCAAAAAGTGGCCAAAAAAACAAGTTTTCCTCACATTTCGGTGACAGAAAGTTCTGGAATCTGAGAGGAGCCACAAATTTCCTTCCACCCGGCGTTCCCCTAAGTCTCCCGATAAAAATGATACCTCACTTGTGTGGGTAGGCCTAGTGCCCGCGACAGGAAATGCCCCAAAACAGAACGTGGACACATCAAATTTTTTCATAGAAAACAGTGCCTACCTGTGGATTTTGGCCTCTAGCTCAGCCGGCACCTAGGGAAACCTAGCAAACCAGCACATTTTTGAAAACTAGAAACCCAGGGGAATCCAAGATGAGGTGACTTGTTGGGCTCGGACCAGGTTCTGTTACCCAGAATCCTTTGCAAACCTCAAAATGTGGCTAAAATACCACGTTTTCCACACATTTCGGTGACAGAAAGTTCTGGAATCTGAGGGGAGCCACAAATTTCCTTCCACCCAGCGTTCCCCCAAGTCTCCCGATAAATATGATACCTCACTTGTGTGGTTAGGCCTGGTGCCTGCGACAGGAATAGATCACACAACGGTCAATGTTGGTCCTTACGTGAGGCAGCTGTTGACCCTGGGGTGATCCATTCCTGACACAGGCACTAGGTGTAGGCACTCAAGTGGGGTAGTGTTTTTATCAGGACAGGTGAGGAGTGGTAGGAATGTTGTGGATCCCAGCATATTCCTGTAGTTTGTGTGACAGAAATGCGAGAAAAATAGTTTTTTTTCAACATTTCAGCTTTGCAGGGTATTCTGGGTAAGAAAACTTTGGGGAATCCACACAAGTCACACCTCTGTGGACTCCCCCGAATGTCTAGTTTCCAGAAATGTTTGGGTTTAGTGTGTTTCTCTATATGGCCGCCGAATCCAGGACCAAAAACACAGGTGCCTGCCTTACAAAACCAGTTTGTTTTGCCATAGACAATTTTGATGTCTCCACAATATGATTTGGGTGGTGGAATTTGGGGCTGAACTAAATTGGTGAGCTCCCAAGAGAGCACTCTCTCTCTGCTTGCCGCCGCATTCACCTGCTCTCTGGGTTGGCCTAACCCACTATTACCCAGTTGCACGAACAGCTTGCGAAGGGACAGCAGGACTGTCCTCATCACCTCCCTCATAATGTACTGGAAAAGGAGTTTTCGAATGGGACTCCTCTGACTGAAAAATCACTCCCAGAGTCTGCGCCATTGTCCTATCCCTCAGATGCTGTCTCAGTATCTGATGTCTCAGTCTCTGATCCTATGTCAGAGCGGTCCTCTATAACCCGAGTGCAGGCAGCAGTCATCCATCAAGATGCCATCTCTGCTATTGGCTAAACTGTTGCTCTAAAACACTAGCCTACGTAGACAGTCACAAAATCGATGGTGTGTGTGAGATACGTGCAACAGTAGAGGCCACCTTACCTGCGCTTCTTCCCTCAATCAGCACGTACTTTCAAGACACTCAAAAAAGACCTTGTCACATACCATTCGTCACAGTCTTTAGCACCTCCTGCGCCCAGTCCAACAATCATTATTGGTGCTCCCACTCCCTCCTCCTCGGATTCCCTCATTACCACCCAGCAAAAGTGCCCTTCATCTCTCCATAGACTTTACTAATGTACTCAGCTATTTACATAAAATACAGATGTGCTCTTTGCAGTAGGCATATAAACCTTCTGCGCTTCTTTATGGCACTAAAACTGCCACTAGACAAGTCGGACCCTTTTCCCCCCAGGGAAACCACACACATATTGACAAAAGTGATGTATATATGACAGCCAACCACCTGAAACTCAACTCAAGCAAAACTGAAATAATCCTCTTTGGCCCTCACCAAAAAAACCTGGGACCCCCCATGGTGGCCCACCACGCTAGGCCCTGCACCCACCCCCGCCAACTACGCACGCAACCTCAGCATCATCCTAGACTCCTCCCTCTCTATGACCCAACAAATCAACGCTCTTACCTCCTCATGCTTCAACAAACTCCGTATACTGAAAAACATTCAAATGGATCCCCACAGAGACCAGAAAAACTGTCACTCACGCACTCATCAGCAGCAGGCTTGATTACAGAAACGCCCTCTACGCCGGCACCACTCTAAAACTCAAGTGCAAACTACACGCATCCAGAACTCAGCAGCACGACTCATCCTCGACCTCCACCGACACGAACACATCTCTCCACACCTCAAATCCCTCCACTGGCTCCCCATTGACAAAAGGATCACCTTCAAGATCCTCATCCTCACACACAAATCACTCCACAACACAGGCCCTGCCTACCTCAACGAGAGTCACCTTCCACACCCCCACACGAAACGTCCGTTCAGCTGACCTCTCTCTCGCCTCTGACCCCCGCATCAAACACACCACCACCGGGGGCAGATCCTTCTCCTACATTGCACCCAAAACATGGAACGCACTCACAACCCACATTCGCAAGACCCAAAACCTACTTCTTTTCAGGAAGGGCCTCAAAACCTGGCTTTTTGAACAGTGAACCTCCTAGCCCCTTTCCCTCCCCCCGTCCCCCCCCCAGCGCCTTGAGACCCTCACAGGTGAGTAGCGCGCTTTATAAATCTCTTTGATACAGATCTACCTATATATATATATATATAAATATATATCTACATAGATATATCTATAGATATATCCATGTACCTAGATATATCTATCTACATAGATATATATATATAGATATATACATATATTTTTTTTTAGTTGTTGTATGGTGTCCTTGGGGGCCAAAATGGCCCCCAGGGAAACCCTACAACATCTAAAAAAAAAATTGCCCCCACAGGGGGTCACCCTGCCCACGGGCGACCCCCTGTCATTTCATTTTTTTTAATTTTTTAATTTTTTGAAAAAAAAAAATCCCCTGGGGGGGGGCGCGATTGCGTCCCGTCCCCCAGCCCCCCCTCCCCCCCCCCCCCGAGGGGGCACCTACCTTTTTTTTTTTTAAAGAAAATTATGCCGGGGGGGGGGGTGGCCCGTTTTCCGGGGGGGGGCGCCCCCCAAAAGTGAAATCCCTGGTGTCTAGTGGGGTTTCCTGGCCCCCGATCGCAACTGTGCTGCGATCGGGGGCCAGGAAACCGTTTCAGAAGGCCTCATAAGAAAGGGGAGACTCTCCCCTTTCTTACGAGGCCTTTTCAAAATGTTTCCTGACCCCCCCGATCGCAGCTGTGCTGCGATCGGGGGCCAGGAAACACTTTCAGGAAGGCCTCGTAAGAAAGGGGAGACTCTCCCCTTTCTTACGAGGCCTTCCCGAACGTGTAAAAGGCCGTTTTCCCCATGAAAGCAGGAAGCGGCCGCAAGGCTGCTTCCTGCTTTCATGGGGAAAACACCTTTGCAACGTCAGCGCGCCTCGCGTCGCGCTGACGTCACAAAGGGGCGGGTGGGGGGCGGGGGGAGACACGGTAGCTTCCGTGTCTCCCGGGGGGGGGGGGGGAAAAAAATTAAAAATCCTCGGGTGCGACGCACCCGAGGATTTATTAATGCCCTTCCTGGTGTCGGCCACTGGTCGTGACCCGCACCAGGGAGGGTGTGTGGGCGTCGGCCAGTGGCCGACGCCCGCACTTAAGAGGTTAATGAGTTTTTTGGGTTCATTGAGAACATGGTTGTTGTTCAATAATAAAATTAATCCTCAAAAATACAACTTGCCTAATAATTCTGCACTCCCTGTAGTGCAGGACATCTGCAAAGCTGCTCGCTGGATGTTTGTCCACACGTTCACAAGGCATTATTGTATCAACTCTGAGAGATTTTGTCCGCTTGATCCTGCAGGACCTTTTGGCATTAATGTCCACTCTTCAGACTCACCACATTTGGTAGGTACTGCTTTGGTCTCTATTCGAAAGGTGAGGAATCTGCAGTTGAAAGTATTCAGCAGAAGGATAAGTTACTTACCTTCTGCAACACTCTTTCTGGTGGATACACAGTATAACTTCAAATTCCTCACTGCCCTCTCTCTTCCCTTTTCTATGGAGTGGACAACTAATGTTAATAAGGTTCTGGGTTAGGTTCTGCACACTCGCATGGCTCGCAATATATTACTGACATTCTGCATCTAAAAGTGTGAAATGATTAGTTGTAATCAAACATCTGCAAGAGACGGTGGCGTCTATATGCAGTTCCATCCCGTCACTCCTGGAAGTGTAACAAGGCCGCAATGGAATCAGACGGTGCAACCTGCCTGTACGCGATTACCAAAAAGTTTCCAGATCCAAACTGATGCCTGGGAGAATACAAAAGGTAAGGTGTATTAGATAGAGTATCCACAAGAAACAGTGGTTCCAAAGGTAAATAATTTGGTCAACATTTTACATGTGCACACCAGTAAATCCATCCTATTTAAATTCCATGTATTGTCAGACATCATGTATTAAGGAGCGTTGATGGGTCAGGTCAAGTCTGGCATCTGAATGGGTACAGTCTTTTGTAAGATTATCATCAAAGGGGTACCGATGTGTCAGTAGGGCCTGCCGCTACCAGAAAAAGCATTGCATACCACTATGTAATTACAGTACGCTAGGTCCCTCTTCTTGCTCTGAGTGCATTGCCACTCTTCTCATTGCCAATAGCAGTACAAGCCCTTGAGTCGACTTAACATTCCTGGGAAATCCCAGACGTAGCCCCGCTGAGCCGTGAATTAGGAGGGAGTCAGCTGAACAGCAGTCATAAGATAGAATTCCACCAATTCTTTCTTCCAGTACTCCTGTATTAAGTGGCAGAGCAAAGTAAGGTGCAAGAAGCTTTGATTGGGGATAGTTGCATCTTTCATGTGTAGCGTCTGCATTAAATTCAAACAGCCCTCTTCCAGATGACTGATTGTACGTCTATAAATACCTTTGAAATTAACTAGCATGTGCCAACTTTTAAATGAGACTTATTTAGCATGAAACTGCCATAATACAGCTTGCTATTTGTCAGAATCTATATGCTCATACCATCATCGCCTAATTTCTTTTTTTTTTTTTTTTTTTTTTTTGCTGTGAACCTCTAACAGATTCAGAGTACCATTATATAGCATGGACATAGTCCTCTCACAGTCCATATTGGTGACCACTCACTTGTATAAGGGGTTCAAACGATAAGAGATATGGGAAAAGAAAAGTAGGAAAGTGAGTTCAAATTTCTTCTCACCCCTATATTAATATTGAAATAAAAACATGCAAAATCAGCAGTTCAGTAGATAAGAGAAAGGATGGGTGAAGGTGGTCAGGCCTGTTTCATGCCCTTGTCTATGCACATCAGATCTGGCACCAAGCTATTCACTCTGATTTGAGCAATTGAATTATGATATGACAATTCAGCCTAAACCGTCAATCCCATCAACACCTCACCCAACCCCATTCTAAATAATGAAGGAAAATCTTACTCAAGACAATCAAAGGTGTTCTTTGTATGTAAAAAGCTGGGGTCACTGCTAGATATAGACGTAAGTGATGAAGTAATCAAAGCAACATGAGCAAACTTTGGGATGCAGTGTTCCCTGGTGTAAAGCTGCCTCCTCTGGCAGCACCATCCGGTATACTATTTTGTCGAAAATCTTTGCCAACATTGTTATCTTTCGCAAATGGGCCCTATATGGTGCCCCCTAGGTCACAGTTATACCAGATTTCAGTAATGTTCTGACCAGATAAAATCTTGAGAAATTATATGTCTCATGCAAAAGCTAAAATAATATATTCACTTGGAGCCTGTTCTCTGAAGGAGACAGTGTTTTCATCCTTGTAACCTCCCGTGACTGAGAGAGCTATGCTTTTCGACTAGAGAATATAAAACGCTAGTGTCTCTATTTTCAGCCATTTTTGGTCAGAGACTGCAAATAATTTTATTTATGATTGTGGAAGGTCTTCCCTAAACCTGACAAACTACTCTATAAACCACACACCCATGGGCACACAAGAATCTTCTGCCCTTATTACTAACCATCAGGCAAAAAAAAAAGGTGGGGCAATAGGCCGCATGCTAAACAGGCATGCACCCCTTCCCAGAATACCCACCTGCATGTGAAACCGGTATCCTTTCTTTTTGTTTAGCCGAGCCATCTTGCTAATCTGGCATGTGCACGGAGGCCTAGGCCTGTCCATGATCGTGCCAGGTCCAGGAACTGTTCTGTGACCAGAAGGAGAGCACCAAGCATGCCATGATAGTTGGCATAGAGTTTCTGTTGATTCCCTGGGTTTGTCACTTAAAGAGGAGATGTCAATATACAGATTTTTGTGAATTATTGAATATTACCTCATTTTTTCAAACTTCCACTGAGTGTGAATCCAACATCTTTGCGTTGATATTCTATGTGTGAGTGTATGTACGTGCATTGAATGTGTAACATACTTGGTAGTAGGAGTCCACTGTGTTTTTCTAGTCTGAGATCTGGCATCAGTGGGATACATTTTGTGTAGCCTTTGGGTCAGCATGATACAAGATGGAGAGTGGATACAGCATCCCCAGACAAAGGAAGCATGCTGTCTGCATTCCTGTGGCTGAAGGGTAGAGGCCAGACTCTAAAGTGAAGGGACTATGCAATCTGTGCTACCCTTAGAAATTCAGTAAGGTCCTTGTTAGCTAAGGGTTGCTGATTATTCCTTCCTGAGCACAACCATTTGGTAGAGTGTAAGAGGTGAGAGCTAAGACAGCAGATCAGTGCTCGGAGAGATCGTGTATGGGCGGTCGGGCTTTCCGGGGCCAGAGTGGTGCGCTGCAGTGAAAGGCAGGTGGGCCCACGGCTCCTTCGGGGGATCCCCCTGAGCCGATGGATGAAGGTGGACTTTCAGGAGGCTCCTGGTCACCTACTGCGACATGGAGGGGAGAGGGACCCACCAGCAGTGGAGGGACAGGTGGCGGGCAAAGCGGGTGGCCCGCGACTGCGGAAGGTCATGGGTCTGGAGGGCCCTGTATGCACTGGACCTCCTCAGGCCGTGGAGGGGGGCAGAGACTGGAGAAAGGATGGTGTCCTCTATCGACTTGATAACTGTAGCCTGCCGCAGAGGGCCCCCCAGCTGAATTGGAGATCGGTGGCACAGGCGGACGAATGAGAATGATGGTTGGCACGGCCTGGAAGGCCCGGGGGCTGCATAGTGACAATTAGTCTGGTGGCATCACAACTGAAAGCTGCATGCTCTTCAGCTAGACCTCTGGATAGACTTAAAGCTCCAAAATTGCAACAGAGTGACTGAGAACTAGATGGAGTTAGCACTGACTAGCCCCCAGGAAAGCGTGCCGCAACAGGAGGTTGGGGTGATTCCTTTCCAGCAGGAAGGCTGTGAGCTCCCTCACAGTGGTACCTGTACACACTTCAAAACCCACTGTGCCCGATACCGGCCAGGGTCTTCAAACAATTGGACGCCTTGTTTGTCCGCCTCTTTGGGGGGGGTGTAAGAGAAGGAGGGTAGCACTCCTGACTCTTAAAAAGGCATATGAGGACGGGGGCCCGGAGGTACCGTGCTTTGATCTATTCTACTACGCCACGCAGTTAAAGAATGTGGTGCACCGGCTGATGTCCGACAACAATTCAGAGAAATGCCTTCTGCCAGGCAGGGTCCCGACGGGGGGACTACCCAAAATCCTTATGGAGGGAACAGGTGCCCCTCTACGGTCCCGACGGGGGGACTACCCAAAATCCTTATGGAGGGAACAGGTGCCCCTCTACGGTCCCTAACTGGTGCTCACCACAGCGACCGTCTGGCATAGGTTTGCACAAAGTATCCTGAGAAGGGCCCCGTTTCATAGGGATCTCCCAATCTGGATACTACGCCCAGTCCAGCAACTCATGGAGAATGTTTCTTTTTCAGGACTGGAAGGAGGGAGGATGCAACACGCTAGCAGATTTATATCTGGGGGATAAATTAATCACCTTCAAGGAGGCCTGTGCCATGTTTGAAATGGGACAAGGAAATTTCTTGCACCATGGGGTGGCTGTCAAACATTGCGAAACTTGCGTGGCACACCTTCCCCGATGCTCCAGGCAAATCACACACGTTGGGGATTCTTTTGTCGTGTGGGTCAGGCCGTCACCTAATAAACTTACTGAATAAAGCCATGAGGGAGAACAGAGCAGCACACATCCCTAGCTGCAGAGCGGCCTGGAAGAACGATTTGGAAGACCAGGTATGGGAAGTAGCCTGGTCACTCATTAATTCCCTTACATTCAAGGTGTCCAGCAATGTGCACTTCAAACTAGTACACTTCAGTTTTCTACACCAGATGTACCTAACACCTAGGGACCGCCACGGAATATCTGTTGCATCAGAATAGCTGCCCAGCGTGCGGAAGGGACAGCCTTGCGTTCCAACATTTGGCATGGGAATGTAGTGCAGTACATAGCTACTGCAACACGTAATTACTCAAATAAATAGTACAGTGGGCATCCCAGTCAGTAATACACCAGCCAGCTGCATCCTGGGAAACATCAGGGTGCAAAAAAAATGGCATACACATTGCTGCAATTAGTGTTAGTACTAGCAAAAAGGAGGATCGCTATCTCATGGATGGGCACGATGGCTGGGGGATGTGAAGGAATGGGCACTAGCTGAAAAAATACATATCAAGTCAAGTATATGAAACAGTAAGGCAGGGAGGGAACTAGATTCTTGGAGAATGGTCTGCAACCAACTCCTTAATCTGGAGGCCTCCGAGGGGGAATCCACTGCAGATAGTACGGCAGATGACTCGGACTAGGTACAGCTTCGGAATGCTAGGCTGATCATGGTCACAACATTGGGGCTGGCGACTATAAATGAATACCCCAACCCCAGAAGCTGCATCTGCTAAAGACGAGCACCTGACTGCACTGGCCCAAACGCAGCTGTCAAAGACAAGCCCCCACCTGCACAAGCCCTTTGCTGAAGTTTAACCTGAGGGTGCTAAGTCATTAATGGCACTAGCCAGTGGGGCTGAACTCATACAAACTTAGAGACTGCACCCGCTTCATGCAGAGGTAAATACTGTTGCTAGATACTGAACTTTGCCACTGCATACTCTCTGGGGGTAAAGGTTACTCAAGTGGTCTACAAACAATCCATTGGGGCAATTGTAAGTGATCTGCATGTGTGCTGTATCAGTGCCTACACCTCTAGCTTTGCCTAAGTTACAATAAATGTTGGAAGCTTTTGCATTTTTGTGGGGGAAGGGCACTGTAGGGTAAAGGTACTTTACTAGAATTGGTAGATGAAGTCACAACCCTGTAAGAGAACCGCATTTGAAGTGTTTAGTATTTTGTTTTGCTGTAAGACTAAACTTCTTTCTTTTTAACTAAAGATGAGCACTGGACTGAACTATAGGTTAGTGTGCTCCTGCCCCCATACTGCCTGTCTGGGAAACTTTTGAGTGTTTGTCCTCATTACAATGAGAGTCATACATGGAAAGGTTGTATTTTTCACAGTTTGCAGAGCTGTAGCAGAATGGACACCAGTGGCTAACAAGCTCTATCACCATAGTAGTATCCCAGTAGTCCCTAATAAAAGTAAAAAGCACTCTGTAGTTTTTGGCTGTCCTTCAATGACAGAATTCTGACACATCCAGAGACCCTCTCCTCAATGCCCTATATTAGCAGCGTACAAGGAGTTTTTCTTACAGCAGGTCTAAGCATTTTATTTCTGGTGTCGCTGATGCCTGATAAAAACAACCTTATGTGTTACTCACCTAATGAAAGGGGCAATGCAGTCTACCCTAGGAGAGAGGAAAAAAGTTATTGGTGTCCCAGTCAGCTGAATTGAGAGTTCCACAAGATGAAGAATATAACAACCACATTGAATTTCCATCACAACTAGTATTGTGAAAGCCATTTAATGTATGCATCTTTTTCTAGTCCCTCTGAACAAATTATGCACTATTCAAGTTATAGCTTTGTAATTTGATTGGCTCTCTTGAGTCTTTGTGTGGATAGAGCCACTTCAGCTATAGGGCCTCCTGCTCACTGTGGTGAGTCATACCTCCTTTAGGGCCAGTGCGCTCCTTCCCTTTCTTCTCAGACAAGACAGCTTCCAAGTGCTTCAGGACAGGGGGGTACATCAAACACAAAAGGTGATGAGAGGAATGCTTGCAGTTTTCTAACCACTGGCAATCGCTCAGGGTAGCGTACCAATCCATTGCCCTTTTGTCCACCATGCCACCTCAGTTTGGACTCTGCCTATGTGCAAATCAGTCTTGACCCTGCTACATTTAGAACAGTCTAGCCTGAACTGCCAGCCCAGGTCCTCCCTGAACTGGAATAAAAGTAATAAAAGGCCAGTTTCACCCTGGATGAGGCTTCCCAGTGGTATGCAGCTTGGTTCCACTGGCACAGTGGGCACAGGACTCACATCTGCGCTCATCCTTGCCACTTACGACAGTACGTGAAATACACATAAGGTGATGGGAGGAATGCTTGCAATTTGTCTCACCACCAGTTGTCTAACCGCTCAAGGTAGCATACCAAACCATTATTCTGTACTGTTCTGCCGAAAGAAAAGTTTAGATGCTCACGCTGGTCCAGGTTTTGCCTGCCCTCAACCCGGGAAACTGGATGGTAGCATTGAGCCTTCTGTACACTTATTTCCACATCCTGCCCACAGGCACACTGGTGTTACCTATGGTTCACAGTATGCCACTAGCATTTTCAGTTTGCTGTACTCCTCAGGTGTTCACAAAGGTCATGATGGGGGTTGCACCACATCTTCAGAGGTCAGGGCTTCCAGTCTTCCCCCGACTTGAACGACTGGCTGTTGAAGGCAGAATCCCCCCCGACAGTCGTGACCCACCTCCTACTACAACGAACCCCCTAATATCCTTGGGGTTCACTATAGTTATGTCGAAGTCACATCTGACTCCTTTGCAGATGCTCCCCTTCATCTGAGCCATTCTGGTCGAGGTGCAGCTTCACGCCTATACCCTAGAAAAGAGAGACCAGGACTCCTGCGCTAGGATCTCGATGTTTCAACCTATGTTCTGAATCTCAGTGAGGATGACCCTGAGGCTGCTGGGACTGAGGTCATCCTCCATCTTGCTGGTGAATCATGCCAGATGGCATATGCAGGCTCTGAAGTCTGTGTGGGTACATCACCAGAGGCATCTCTCTGATCAAGTCCAGATTTCGGAGGAAACAGCAAAAGACCTGCAGTGGTAGCTGTGGGACTGTGATTGGACCATTAGCAGATACCCCTCCTACCTCACGCATGGCTGATTGTAGTGACTGTTGCCTTGCTCCTGGGTTGGGTAGCCACCTGGGAAAGGTGGGGGTCAGAGACTGCTGGTCTCAGCCAGAGGCTTGTCTCTACACCAGTCTGTTAGAGCTCCGAGCCATTTGCTTAGCATTAAAAGCTTTCCTTCCTTCCATCAAAGGGAAGCTGGTGCTCATGAACGCCACTACCGCCCTGTGTTTTTTCAACAAGCTGAGCGGGTGGGTTCCTGGAGCCTGTGCCAGGCAGTACTGTGCCTCTGAACGTAGATGGAATGCCAGGAGATTTTCATGATGGTTTGCCTCCTGGCGGGGTCTCTCAAAGATAGGGCGGACAAACCCAGCTATTGACGCTTCTCAAATCATGCACGGTGGTAATAATCTGGAGGTGGTGCAAGGACCTTCAGGAAATGTGAAGAACTTTGGCTCTATCTTTTCTGACAGTGTTGAGAGTGTGCAATTCTGTCAGTTTGAGCTTTCAAGGCATCTCTCACTCAGAAATGTGTTCTGCGTAGGATGCAACTCAGTGCTCCTGATAACCTTTCCGCTGATATCGCTCTCGCCTCGGTTCTGAAGATGATCATGACAGACTGGGCCCAAGTCATCCTAGTGGCCCTGGATTAAGCACAGAAGTGTATGTTGTCCCGAACTCCTGCGGATGAGCATTTGTCCTCTGATCAGTCTGCCCCTAGTTAGTATCTGCTGTTACAGCAGCAGGGCTGGGTCTTGCATCCAAACCTGCACATGCTACACCTCTGTGTTTGGAGATTGAGTGGCTGCATTTGAGCACTTTTGACTTTACCCCTGAAGTTGTTGATGTAATCTTGGCAGCCAGGCATCCTTTAACCATGTCTGTATATGCCTACTGCTGGGGCAAATTTGTTGCTAGCTGTGCTATCAAGCAGATTGACCCACTTCATGCTAAACAGTGTTGTTGTTTGTGTTGTCCTTGCCCAGCAAGGACTGGCATTGGGCACTGTTAAAAGGTTGACTGTTTCGACCATTTTGTGGTTGCCAGACCAACCTTCTTGTTTTTCAATCACCCATAGTCATGCATTTTATTATGGTTTACAATATGTTTCCCCCTTCTCTGTATTTTGCCCCAATGAGATCTGAACTTGGTTCTTATATTCCTCATGTGTGCTCTTTTCAGACCCCCTCTGCTTGTCACCCTCAAAAAGGCCTTTCTTGTGCCATAACACTGGTATGGCTGGTAAGCGAGCTACAAGCCTTCTCCATCAACTCACCCTACCCCATTTTATACCTGGACAAATGAGTTCTACAGGCACAAGCCTCCTTTCTGTCAAAGGTAGTGAATCCATTTCATGTCCAGCAGAATACCACCATTCTGGCATTTTTTGCTCAATCAAACCCCTCTAAGGAGGAGAAGAAACTCCATCAATTGGAGCCAGCGAGGGCTCTTAGTTTCCAAATTGATTATACCACAGAACACCTGGTAGACAATCAGCTTTTTATGGGTTTGCCGAAGTGGATTAAGGAAAAGCAGTGCAGAAGAGGACCATCTCTTGCTGGATCATGCACTGCTTTAGGATTCGCTGCACACTGGCCTGGAAGCAGCCCCATAGGCCTAAGAGGCTCAATATAACAGAGCCAATCTTGTTATATATATGCTTTGGCACACATGGTTCCTGTCCTGGATATTTGTCAGGCAGCTATATGAGCATCCCTCCATGTGTTCACGAAGCACTGTTATCTGGACAGACGGGTACATCCAGAAGGGCACTATGTTTTTCAGGACTGAGCGGGCATTTCGGTTGAGTCGATTCACAGACCCACCAACGTGGAGGTACAACTTTGGTATGTATTCGAAAGGTGAGGAATCTGCAATTAAAAATCTCTATTAGGAGATTATGTGTTAAGTTATCTTCTGTAATGCTCTTACTGGTAGAGAGCCTATCTAACCACAGATTCCTAACCTACCCTTCCTGTCTCTCCATTCTGTGAATGGACTTTTGGTCCCAGTTAGAGATATGCGCACTGGTCACTTCCAATCTGGTATTTGGATTCCATGTCTGAGGGCTTGGACAGTCCAGAAAGCAACTGATGTCAGCATGTATGATTGGCGACTGTAAAAGGCCCTGCTTGTCACTTCCAGAGAGATGTTGGTACAGACCCACGGGGCTCCACCTTTTGGCACCCAGGGTTTCTGCTTAAGATTTTTTGTACCTGATTGAGACTTCTAGTTTCAGATTCCTTACTTCAGAATTCCCCCCAGATGTCAGTCTTGATCCGGAGATTTTTCTTGAGCAGTACCCCTGTGCGTCGTCAGGCAGCATTGGTTGACTCTGCGTGCATCTTCGGCATTGGAGTCACCCGATATGACATTGCGGGTCCTATGTAGGCACCATCTCGGTGCGCTGATGTCAGTTCTTTTCTTTCCGTGCCAGTGGTCTGAACACTTCCCCTGACGCTGGCATGCTTTCTCCCCCTACCGTGGCTACGGAGGAGGGAACTTCTTATTCATTGATGGTGAGGAGAGCAACTGAGGTCTCGAGCCTCACACTGCCTTCGTGGCGGTCAGGACTAACCTCCTGACTGAGGTGCTTCAGCCTGGGGCTTTCTCTTCGGATCCCCTTTTGCCCTTTAATGAGGCCCTCGCTGATTTTCCGCTGGGAACTTGGTCCAATCCTAGCACAGGGGCTCCTGTTATTAGAACAATCCTCCGCCCCATAGGCCAGCGCCTAATGACCCAGTGTTTCTGTCACCCCAGCCCTCAGAGCTTGGTTATCCAGGCTTCTACTGTAGGAAAGTATTAGCTTTCTGACATAGTTATCCTACTTCTTGCCTGGTATCAGTGTTTTTAGACTGTAATACACTGGGATCCTGCTAATCAGGACCCCAGTGCTTGTGCTCTGTCCTCTAAATTTGGTTACTGGTAAACTTTTTACACCCACAATTGGCAAACTGATGCACCCCTGTAAGTCCCTAGTATATGGTACTTTGGTACCCAGGGTATTGGTGCGTCAAGGGTCTCCCATAGGCTGCAGCAAGTATTATGCCACCCTTGGGAGCCCATGCAAAATGTGTCTGCAGGCCTGCCATTGCAGCCTGCGTGAAATGGTGCTTGCACCTTTCACTCCAGATATAAGGCTTTCCTTATATCGCAGTCATTGCACTTGGACACTGTAAGTCACCCCTTTGGTATGCCCTTCAGCCCAAGGTCAGGGTGCATCTCCCTAAATGTGAGGATACCCCTGCATGAGCGGGGTACCCCTACAAACCCCAGACTCCATTCCCTGGGCTTTGTAAGTATGGGGAAGCCATCTTAAGGTATGTAGTGGACACTGGTCAACAAGACTGGTCCAACTGCACAATGGCTTCTCTGAACCTCTGCATGTTTGCTATGAAACATGTTGGAATTATGCCACTACACTGATTCCAGTGATAGTTGCATGATCCCTTGTACTCTGGGGTTCTTTAGAGGACCCCGAGTTCTGCCTGTGCAGCCTTACAGGATCTGGCTGCCAGCCCACGCTGCTCCTGACCCCAAACACTCTTCTGCCCTCCTGCTGTTGAGCCTAACTCAAGCAGGGGAAGGCTAAACAAAGGATTTCCTGCAAGGGAGAGGTGAAATAGGTGTCTCTGGGCTGGGGTGGGGTGGCCTCTGAGCGCTACCAGACTGCTTTGAAGGGCACATTTGGTGCCCTCCTTGCATCACCTGGTTTGCACAAGTTGACACCAGTTCAGGAGCCCCCGGTTCCTGCTCTGGCGCAAAAGCACACAAAGGACAGGGGAGTGACTACCAGCTCCTCCCCCAGAGAGATGCACAGAGGTCTGTCTGGTGGCCACTTGATTCTGCCATCTTGAAATTAAGATGTACAGAGGCCCCTTGAAGGAGCTGACTGGTTAGGCTATGTAGATGACATCCCTGCCCCCCTCTGAGAAGTGGGTCACTTCAGAAAGTGACCAACCCCATTTTATGGTTACTTATTGGCTCCCCCAAGGGTGGGTCCTCAGACTCGTTGTGCAAGACTGTTTAAGGAACTCTCTGCAAGACATCTTCTGCTCCTGGCCTCCGGAACTGCTGCTGGTCTGCTTAGGAACCGAAACATGTCTGCTTCTGGTGGGAAGGCTCCCACTGCAACATTGTTTCTCCGGATCCTGCAAGAATTCTGCAACATCCAGGGCTGTGCATGCTCCGGGTCACAGGGTCTCCGTTTGCACCTGGAAGCATGAAGGAATCTCCCTTGGAGTGGAGTCATTTGCCTGCATCTGCAGGCATCTCAAGACAACGTTGACCGGTTGGTGGGGTCTGCTGTCCACGGACATCTGAAGATCGTGCTTCACAGGTTGGTGAGTCTGTGGCCTCCTCTGAGTCCTGCTTGTCTTCTAACCAACGTCGGAGACTGTTGGCCCCTGCTCCTACCACTCGACTGGAACCCTTGTGCACTGCAACTGTTGCACTTGGCAAGGCTTGTTGACTCTTCCTCTAGGAGATCTTCAGGCGCCAAGAAGCCCGGCCTCCAACACTCTACAGTTCAAAGATCAGCCCCCTGTCCTGCCAATCCTGTGACGTAGGACTTCTGTTTTTTGGGCTGGTAAGGCGTCCTTGTGACTCCCTGTGTCCTTTGCCTGTGGGTCACTCGTGGGGACTCCATCGACTTCAGCTGGCCTTCCTCCACGCTGAGACTCAGCCGTGACTCCCGCCTCAAGGGTAGAGTCTCCTGGAATTTGCAGGTCCCCAAAACTTTGCAAACTCTTCTCCAGCTCATGTTTGCATTTGCCAGTGCTTCCTGGTGACCTGGCTGGTCACTGACCCTCCCGTAATCCGTCGACCGTCAAGGGACAGCTCACAGGTGACTCCTGGGATCTTCTGCAACTCCCGGACCCTGCAGCTGGACTTCTTCTTCCACTGACTTGAAAGAAACTTCACCTTCAGGAGGTTAGGCATTGCCCCCTGCACCACCTGGGTCCCTCCAAGGGTGCTTGACTCTGTCCACTTCCTGTGCGAGTGCTCCACATCCAGAATCCATCCCTGGGTTCCACTGGCCTGGCCCATGGGTTGTGATAGAAGCTGGACAATCTGATGCATCCTCTGACTTCAGAGAGAGTCCCTCCTCCCCTCTGCATCCAGGTACCTGATGTAGGTACTCATGCCTTCTAGGTATCCTGGGGTAGGGTATCCTGCCTTCTAGGTATCCTGGGGTGGTTTCCTCAGGGTCCACTGGGAAGGGTACTGAATTCCACAAACTTCATCCACTACTCTCTGTGTTAGCCTATTGGACAACTGGGTGGGTAACTAATTTGTGCTTGGTTGATGGGGACACGTACTGTACTTAGCTCTCGTGTTTCTTTCTGCCCCTAGCTAACTACCACATTTACCTTGATTGGAGTCACTATTTCACATTCCACTTGTTTTTAGTATAAGGTTTGGCCCTCCCCTAGCTGTGGCCCTATGTATTTTTATGCTATTTTTGATGGTTATTTTGTGTACATATTGTGTGTAGATCTCCGCAGGGAGACATACCAATGCTAGTCTAGAATTAGTGCTGTAATAAAGAATCCTTTATTTTCGCAACACTTATGTGGTTCTTTCTTGGGAGTAAGTTACTGTCTGATTACTTTGGTATTGCAAATGCTGTACATTCCTCTTGGATAAACCTCAGCTACCCCTAGAGAGTTTTTGCTATCTGGATTCCTATTCACTATCACTAAAGGTTGCCTGTACTCAGTACAGGGTGCCACACCATAGGTGTACACCATAAACTGAGCCAACCTCCTACAGATACCAATGATTCTCGTGGAAGGGTTATGGCCTATTTAGTGTCTCTGTGTCAGCAGGCATGGCTGCGTCCCTCCAAATTTTCAGAGGCTATGTAGGCAACTTTACCTGACATGCCTTTTTGATGGCACCTCCCTTTTAGGTACGCATACCGACTCAACTTTACGCCGATTTAGGGATGCGTATCGTGGTACACAGTCTTAACACCTCTTGGTGGAGCAGGGACTTTCTCTGTATTGGTTACCTACCTTTGTTCAGGGGTAGTTTTTATTCCCCTTTTGCTTTTCTCTCCACCTCTAGAGGTAGAGTACTTCTTTTCTTCCAGTGTGACATCCCGGTGTGGTGTTCCTACTCACTGTAGGTGCTTTTTCTTCTTATTATTATATATACTGTGGCTGACACCCAAGGTGGTTTTCCTACATTTGTGGGTGTTGTGTTTCTTTTTGCATTGTCATCGACAGGTTCCAATATTTTGTTGTGAGCCTGTGTGGATCTGATATCTCTTAAACAGGGTTTTTCTGTTCTCTCTGCTAACAGGCTCGTCACCTAAGAGATTGTGCTCTCTACGGGGTTCTTCCTCGTGTGAAAGTCATTTTCAGTTTCATTGCGTTTTGGAGCAATTGATGAAGGCTTTTAGCCATACTTTCTATATATTGAACTATTTCCTTCCGCAAACATGTTCGATGCCTCTTTTGGGAGAGTTTATTTATAGTTCCTTGTATAAATGGACTCTACTGGTGCTGTTGGTTTGTTTTCCCCATTTTTCAGGGGACAGTCTGTTTTTAGGGATTTCCTTTGGCACTGGTGCAGTGGGAAGCGGTGTTTCTGCTTTCAAGTCCATTTTGTAGATCCCCTTATGATTTTTGGTATATCTTCGATTCCAAGTGTCCCTCTTTCTTTCCTCACTCGTTCCAAGTGTCCCTCTTTCTTTCCTCACTTGTTTTCTTCCATGCCTGGCACACATTCTGTCACCCTTATAGTGCACTGGTTGCTATCCCTTATTGTGCTTTTTTCATGGACTGCTTGTAGGAAAGTACCACTGTTGGCATGGTTACACCCCCCTATCTCCACACACACACACACTTTTTTGCCTGGGGTTGATGCCAACTTTGATTGAAAGTGTGCTGGGATCATGCTAACCAGGCCTCCGCACCAGTGTTCTTTCCCAAAAACTGTATCTTTGTTTCCACAATTGGCACAACCCTGGGACACAGTTAAGTCCCTTGTAAAAGGTACCCTTGGTACCAAGGGCCCTGTGTCCAGGGAAGGCCTTTAAGGGCTGCTGCATGTGTTATGCCACCCTAGGGGACCCCTCACCAAGCACATGTACACTGCCTTGCAGCTTGTGTGTGCTGGTGGGGAGAAAAAGACAAAGTCGACATGGCACACCTCTCAGTGTGCCATGCCCACAAACCACTGCCTGTGGCATAGCTAAGTCACCCCTCTAGCAGGCCTCACATCCCTAAGGCAGGGTGCACTATACCACAGGTGAGGGCATAGCTGCATGAGCAATATGCCCCTACAGTGTCTAAGTCCATTCTTAAGACATTGTAAGTGCAGTGTAGCCATATTGGGTATATGGTCTGTGAGTTTGTCATTACGAACTCCACAGCTCCATAATGGCTTCACTGAATACTGGCAAGTATGGTATCGAGGTATCGAACTTCTCAGCACAATAAAACGCCACTGATGCCAGTGTGGGATTTATTAAAAAATGCACACAGAGGGCATCTTAGAGATGCCCCGTGTATGTTAGCCAAACTGCTAGTGTAGAACTGATGGGGTGAGTGCTTTTGTGCACTTTGTGGTCAGAAACAAAGCCTGTCCTAGGTGGATGTGCTTTACACCTCCCCCCTACAGGAACTGTAACACCTGGCGGTGAGCCTCAGTGGCTCAAGCCTCAGATTACATACCCCCAGAGCACTCCAGCTAGCGGAGTTGCCCGTCCCCCCGTACCCCCCCTCCCTGACAAAGCCCTGCTTTTGGTGGCAAGTCTGGTGGGAAAATTAGGGAAAACAGGGAGGAGTGATCACTCCAGCCAGGACCACCCCTAAGGTGTCCAGAGCTGAGGTGCCCCCCTCCCTGCACAATCCTCCATCTTGGTTTGGAGGACGGGGCCCAATAGCATTAGGGTTGTGCCCCCCCCCTCCCCATTGGTTTACTGCCTCTGACCCCTAAAACGCCCCTAAATCTAGGATTTAGGAGCCTCCCTGAACCCAAGGCCTCAGATTCCTGGCGACCTAAAAGAAGAAGAAGGACTGTTTAGCTGAAACCCCCAGCAGAGAAGAAGGAAGACAACAACTGCTTTGGCCCCAGCACTACCGGCTTGTCTCCTGCTTCAAAGAACCTGCAAATGAACAGTGACGCATCCAGCGGGACCAGAGACCTCTGCCAAGCTCCAGAGGACTGCCCTGCACCCAAAAGGACCAGGAACTCCCAAACACAGCGGCCCTGTCCAAGAAAAACCTACAATAGGACTCCCACCTCACTCCGGATGCATGAATCCTGACCACTCTGGACCCGACGCCCATGGGCCATGTCCAGGTGGTCCACCCAGCTAGAGAGGGTCCCCAGGCGATTGCGAGCAAGTGCCCAGCCTGGGTTGACCTCTCAATGATGACACCTGTAGAGGGAATCCCGAGGACCCCCTGACCGCGAATCCTGGGACGAAGATATCCGGCGCCTAAAGACACACTGCACCAGCATCCCCCATGTCTTGGAGAAACAGACATCCGGTACAGCTACATTCAGCAGGTGGCCCTCCTCTCTGTCCAACCCGTTGGTGTGCCGAGACACCCCTCTGGACCTCGCCTGCAGCCTCTGAGTGACCGCCAGGGTCCCCTCATAGACCAGCATTGGAAGCCCGACATCCGGTTTGCACCCTGCACCCCTGTGCCGCTTAGGGGTGTGTGTTTGGTGCATACTTTTGACCCCTTCAGTGCTCGTCTAATCCCCCCTGGACTGCCCTCTGAGTCGCGGGTACTTACCTGATTTCGAGTACCCCCGGTCTCCATAGAAGCCCATATTACAAATGTTCATGTTTTACCTTTGCACCCTGCCGGTCCCATGTTGCTGGTGGTGGGTGTATGGGGCTAACGTGAACCCCAATCGGTGGACTTTCTAAAACCTGGAGACGGAAACTGTAAGTGTTGTAGTTACCTGCAAAACGATCTAACATTTCTTCCCCCCAGGAACCGTTTCTGAAAATTTCAGTGTGTCCATTTTTAAACAGATTATTGCTAATAATTCAAGAACTACATAACTTTTCGATTTCAAACAAAGTACTATTGATACATGTGTGAAATACAAATCTATTGAAGTACTTACCTGCAACTTGAATCTTGTGGTTCTAAAAATAAACTAAGAAAACAGATTGTTGATATATAAAAGCCATTGGTCTGGAGTTAAGTCATTGAGTGTGTGCTTCCTCTATTGTCTGTGTATGTACAACAAATGCTTTGCACTACCTTCCGATAAGCCTAACTGCTCCACAACACTATTACAAAAGGGAGCATTAGTATTATCTACTTCAGCCTCTGTTAAGCCTCTGGGGAACCCCTGAACTCTGTACACACTATATATCATTTTGAAACAGTATATACAGAGCCATCTTCCTACAATGGTGGATCAGTGGTGGAGTCAACAATTTTGCATTTGCTGGACTACTCAGCCAATACCTGATCGCATGACTAAATTCCAAAATTGCCTTTCGAAAACTGATTTTTGAATTTGGAATATTTTTCTACATTTTTAAAAGTCCTGCTAGGGCTTTTGTTATGTGCCCTGACCATCTCTTTTTAGAGTTAAAAGTTATTATAAAGTTAGGGTTTAGTTACAAGAAATAGTTTTTTACTTTCTAAAAAGTAATCCCAACTTTTAGTAACATAGTGATCAGCTCAGAGGAAATAGTGGTGGAACTCAAACTCACCCCTTACCTCCATCTAGGGATGGCAGAGTTAAGGTCCCTTTGTAAGCTGAAACAAATTAAAACAGGTTCCAATCCTACCAAGGTCAAGCTCCAGGAGCTCTTGGCAGAGTACATCAGGGACCACCCTGCTGAGGAGGAAGAACTCCACTCAGACAGAGAAGATGTTAGAGCTGAGGAGGATGAACTCACCCCTCCTCATTCAACTAGGGAGATCAGGGCCCCAAGGACCTTATCTCTAAGGATAGTGCTCACAGGATCTAGATCTTCCACAGGTGAGTCAAGCTCCTCTGGGAACACTGGGGGTAGCCTCAATGAAGAGGACATCCTTTTAGCAAGGATGGCCAACGGTTAGCCTTGGAGTAGCAGCTCCTGGCTATAGAAAGGGAGAGAGCAGAAATGGGCTCAACATCTGTTAATGGTGGGAGCAATATAAATAGGGTCAGCGATAGTACTGAGATCCTAAAAATACCCAAAGGGATTGTCTCAAAATATGAAGAGGATGATGATCTCACCAAGTGGTTCACATCTTTTGAGAGGGCTTGTGCAACCAGAAAGTTAAACAGATATCACTGGGGAGCTCTTCTTTGGTAACTATTCACTGTTAAGTGTAGGGATATACTCTTCACACTCTCTGGTAAAGATGCAGAATCCTATGACCACATGAAGGCTACCCTGATTGAGGGCTTTGGATTCTCCACTGAGGAGTATAGAATTAGGTTCAGGGGGGCTCACAGACCTCGAGTCAGTCCTGTGTTGATTTTGTTGACTGCTCAGTGAAAACACTAGATAGCTGGATAACTGGAAGTGGAGTGCATGACTACCTGTTAGGTAACTGCTTCAATGTCCAGTGTCTCCCCAAGAATTGGGAAAGAAGGCAGACCATTGCGTCAAGACTAGGTTGACCAAGACTTCCACAGGGGGTGACCAAAGGAAAGGGGTCACAAAGCCTCTCCAGGGGAAGGGTGGTGAGACACCAGAGGACAAAAAAAAAAAGAGTCTTCTCAAGGGCTCCAAAAACATGCTCAGGAGGGTGGACCCCAAGCCTCTTCAGTCCACAAATGGGTATAAGGGTAAAAACTTTGAACCCAAGAAGGTCTGGTGTCACAACTGTAAACAGCATGGACACCAGACTGGGGACATGGCCTGTCCCAAGAAAAATCCCACTAGCACTACTCCAGTTAGTATTGGAATAGCCAGTCTCCAGGTGGGATCAACAGTGTGACCAGAGCAAATCACGGTTCACACTGATGCTACTCTAGTCTCTGAGGGTGGGGTGGATACAGCCACGCTGGCTGCCTGGCCGCCTAAAATACAAAAATACAGGCCCCAGCTCTTAATCAATGGGACAAAAGTAGAAGCCCTGAGGGATACAGGTGCCAGTGTCACCATGGTGACAGGGAAACTGGTTTACCCAGGACAGTACTTGTCTGGACAAACATATCCATTTACCAATGCTGACAATGTGACTAAAGTCCTTCCCATGGTTATGGTGACTTTAGAATGGGGAGGACGTACTGGCGTGAAACAGGTAGGGGTCTCTTCTTTTATTCCAATGGAATGCTTGCTAGGGAGTGATCTGGAGTCCTCAGCTTGGGCTGAGGTAGAACTCAAAACCCATGCAGCCATGCTGGGAATCCCTGAACTGGTGTGTGTAAAATCTAGAGCACAGAGCAGAGCACAAGGTGAAAAAGAAATGTTGGAGCCTGGAATAATGGCTCAACCTTCCACGAGAAAAGGTAAGAGGACTGGGCGACCAGCCTCTGAATAGCAAAATAAACAAGACCTCTCTTCCCAGTAAGATCTCTTATTCCCTGAGGGAACTGAGTCCATGGAGCTGGAATCTTATCAGGTAGAGCTCTTGGGCCCAGGGGGACCCACAGTATAACAGCTGTGCCACGGACAAAAGACTTGTCCCACTCTTGAAGGGAGATGTCAGCGGCTGCCACAGGGTGTATTGGGAGGATGGACTCCTTTACACTGAGTCTAGAGACCCCAAACCTGATGCCAGTAGGAGAGTGGTAGTGCTTCAGGAGGTTAGAGAGTTTATCCTCACTTTGGGCCATGACATCCCGCTATCTGGGCATTGGAACAAACCAAAACGTGGAGTAGACTTGTCAACCACTTTTATTGGCCCAATATGCCCCAGAAAGTTTTGTCACCTGTCAAGTCAGTGGCAAGACAGGTGGCCACCCCAAGGCCCCACTCATTCCACTTCCTGTGGAGAGGGTTACATTTCAAAGGGTTGGTGTAGACATTGTGGGTCCACCTGAACCACTCACAGCCTCAGGGAACCAGTACATCCTGGTGGTAGTGGATCATGCTACCAGATACCCTGAAGCAATTCCCCTTAGGTCAACTAATGCCCCTGCAGTAGCCAAGGCCCTGATCAATATTTTTACCAGAGTGAGTTTCCCTAAGGAGGTGGTTTCTGACAGATGTACAAACATTATGCCAGCCTACCTGAAACACATGTGGAATGAGTGTGGGGTGACTTACAAATTCACCACACCACACCATACCATCCACAAACCAATGTACTTGTTGAGAGATTCATGTTAAAATTGCTAATTTTTTACCTCTGCACCCGGCCGGCCCTATGTTGCTGGTGGTGGGTAGGTTAACTTGAACCCCAACTGGTGGACTTCCTAAAACCCAGACACTGAAACTGTAATTGTTGTACTTACCTGCAAAACAATCTAACATTTCTTCCCCACAGGAACAGTTTCTGAAAATTGCAGTGTCCATTTTTAAAACAGATTATTGCCAATAATTCAAGAACTGTATAACATATCGATTTCAATCAAAGTACTACTGATACATGTGTGAAATACAAATCTATTGAAGTACTTACCTGCAACTTGAATCTTGTGGTTCTAAAAATAAACTAAGAAAAAATATTGTTGAGATATAAAAAACATTGGTCTGGAGTTAAATCTTTGAGTGTGTGCTTCTTTATTGTCTGTGTGTGTACAGCAAATGTTTTGCACTACCCTCTGATAAGCCTAACTGCTCGACCACACTACCACAAAAGAGAGCATTAGTATTATCTACTTTAGGCTCTGTGAAGCCTCTGGGGAACCCCTGGACTCTGTGCACACTATATCTCATTTTGATATAGTATATACAGAGCCAGCATGCTACACTGCTGCTCTTCCTCTTGTGCACAGGCCCACGTGCTTTTTGTATGGCCATGTGCCACAGTCATCATCTTCTTGATGGATGTTGTAGTCCTTCTTCTGACCTTTTCTGTTCAATCCTGGATGCAGTTCACTGATTGCTCGTATACATATATATGTATAGAAATGTATGTTTCTTCCTTGCTGCTTCCTTTTTTTCCACAATGTCAGCGGGCCATTTTTTGTCTTCTCCCTGGCCTGCTATTTTGTAGGTTAAGGGCTTAATTCATCTACGTATGGGTCCTTTCCCATCCCCATCCTTGTTTTCTTCCCGATGGGTTCCGTTTAACCTGTAGTCTTTCTTCAAGAATGATAACCTTTCCCTCTCAGGTTAGCTGTTTCTCTCCCTATGCCTTTCGGGTTTCTCCCTCCTTGGGATTCTTATGTGTGCCTGTGGTCATCATCCAGCAATTAATGTGAAGGATTTGAGTCTTAGCAATTGCTTAATCCTTTTTATGAAGGCTGCACAAAGGTAGTCATTTCTCGAAACGTCTGCAGGACATTTATGTCACAGTAGTCACATATTGTTTTGTTCATTTGCCTTGCTCCTTTAAGATATTTTTTCATTTGGTCCACATACTTGGACCGCTTTCTTTTACGCAGGTTTTGTCCCTTTGTCCTTCTGTCTTTTCTCTCAGCCACTTTTTTCTGTCTGCTGCATTTCGGGTTGCCATGACCTTAGCCTTTCGATGGTTGGCATCTTCCCCTTTGGCTGTTTTCTACCTGGTGTTAATCTTTGATCCTATACCACAAGGTTTTTTGTTGTTTTCTTTCAGAAACTTGTTCTACCATCTTCTTTTTAGGTTTCAATTCCGTTAGCATTGTTTTTTCCTGCTTGACCTACTTCTTTCTTTCTTGAGGGGTGTGATTTTTCTCTCTCCCCTCTTTTATTTTGCTACTAGGTTGCTGTGTGCTCAGCCCTTTTGTTTCTATATTTCGAAATATATATATTTAAATAAATATATATAGTGATATTTCTATAGGTCTGCATCTATATTTATATCTACACGTGTGTCTAACTAGGCTGGCTCTATATTTATCTATAGACACATGCACATCCGTGTCATTAAATATATATGTGTGTGTTTCAGCTTATATCTTTAAAAATCCCCTCATTTCTCCTTCACATGTTGTGCATGTGGCACACCTTTCGTGTCCCCTGTTGACCCTTTCTGTGTGCTTTAAAGTTCTGTTCCACTTCTCTACAGATTCTCCTTTGGTGTTCCTGGAGATGTGCACTGTCTTTCGCTCTGTCGCCCTACAAGCATTGATTTTTCTTTTTGCTGATCCTGTTGACTACACATCCTGGTTGTGGCAGCATGCAGGCATGACTCCTCTTTTCATTTTCTCTGAGGACCCCCCTTTTAGGTGTTCCATCCGATTATCTCAGTGACTGTTGCGGTGGTCTTGCACCTTAGTCCTCAGCTCTTCCTCTGTACAGCTCCTACCTTAGGGCTATAGGTTTTTATTTTCCTAT
This sequence comes from Pleurodeles waltl, assembly GCF_031143425.1. Lineage (NCBI taxonomy): Eukaryota > Metazoa > Chordata > Amphibia > Caudata > Salamandridae > Pleurodeles > Pleurodeles waltl. The sequence continues at coordinate 418,516,494 of NC_090447.1, read as the reverse complement.
TGCTTGTTGTTTACTGACAGATTGATTTTTCATTGTCATGTGTGCACCGCCTTGCATGGCTTTCCATGTTTTCTTGACATGTTCTGTGGGTCTTTCCACTGCTCTTCTGCTGAGATGAATGTGCTTTCTCACCGTTCTCTCTCATGGCTGGTCTACTCCACCTTCAGTTAGCCCGGTTGATTATATGTAAGACTTTGGTAGAATGCTCTGCAGACCCACCTCCTGGGTTGATATTGCTTTGGCATCTAATTCTAAGGTAAGGAATCTGTGGCTAGATACCACTATCAGATGAACAAGTTACTTACCTTCCATAACTCCTTATCTGATAGAGAGATAGTGTAGCCACAGATTCCTTACCAACGCACCCATTCTCCTTGTTATGTGAACTATTTTACCTTACCTCAGTATCTCTTCATGGCTATTATCTTACTATGCATTTTGATTTGGTAGTCGTAGAGCAAATTTACATCTATCTATCTTTGTTGCCACATTGTTCCATTGTCAGTTTCTATGATGGCTGTGTGTTGTTGCGCGGATTCTAGTCACAAAAGAAACTGATGTCGGAGGAGGAATTATATGGACTCCGTCAACGTCTTATCCGGTGGACGACAGTGATACAGAGTCGCACAGCGTCCTTACCGATGCACAGAAGTATTCCTGAAAAGTTTTTTCTTGATCCAGGCTGCCACCTTGGGAGAATTTCAACGTAAGGAATCTGTGTCTAGACTATGGTCTCTACCGGCAGAGTTCCAGTCTTGGACCTCTGTCATGCAGCAATGTGGGCATCCTTGCACATGTTCACCAAACACAACTGCTTGGACAGTCAGATCTGAAGGGACATGTACTTTGCCCATTCGGTTCTGCAGAATGTCCTAGTATGATCTTGGTTCGCAGACTCACCTCCGGGGATGGTATTGCTTTGGGTGTCTATTCTAAGGTAAGAAATATGCAACTAGAGGTCTCTAACAGAGAAACAAGTTACTAACCTCAGTAACAAATTATCTGGTAGAGACATATTCTAGTTGCAGATTCCTTACCAACTCACCCAATCTTCCCTGCTCTGCAAACTGATTTCTAGGGACAGGGACTTCCCTTTCAGGGCCATAGGTCTGATGCACTAGAGTCAGTGTTCTTCAAGGCTCCGCGCTTCTGGCATGGAAAGTCTTGAAAAGAAACTGACATCAGCACTCGGGGTGGTGCCTATATAGGACCCGCAACGTCATATCTAGCAACCACAATGCTGTCGACGTACGCACATGTGATGGCACATACGGGTACTGCTCGAGAAAAATCTCAGGATCCAGACTAAAGCCTGGGGGAAATTCTAAGGTAAGGAATCTGCAACTAGAATATGTCTCTACCAGATAATTTTTACCAAAGGTAAGTTCATCCAGTCTGATGCCTGGGAAGTATTCAAAAGATAAAGAATCTGGGTTATATAGACTCTGTACCAGAAAGAGCATTACTGAATGTAAGTAACTTGTTTATTACATCAAAGATAGCATGAAATCTATGACGGTACAAGTTATAGTGCCCTTGACTTCAAGCAGGTCTTGCACAGTTTCTTTTTTCGATGGTCTGCAGCTTAGAGCTTTGCTCCACAATCCCAGGTCACTTTTGGGTCCCTGAGAGCACACTCCTTGACTTGGCCATGTCCAGAGTCCAAACATCAGATGATTACCTCATGCAAACCAGTTAGAATTGTTTGCAACAATTCCAACAATGTGTAAACCTTGCAGTGTTTGGAGGGGGACATAATGCCTTTCCACACTGGAGTTTTAGTTTGAAAAAAATGTTTTAAAAGAAAAACAATCAACAACAGATGATTAAATCGTGAGAGTGGAATTCTGGAACTGCATACTAAGGCGTGGAGAGAGATTAAATAACTTTGGTGCACATCAGAATGGATGGTTTACACCAAACCAAGCAAAGGTATGTCTTTAAGTAAAGTTCTATATTTTTCGTTGCTTGCCAAAAAATGTTAATCTGATGCAGTACCATTTTCATGATGAGGTCTGAGAGAAATATGGTAACTTAAGCTACTAAGCAAAAACCTGGGCGGGTATAAGTTCTGCATGCCAATCACAGTGGGGAATATACTGTCTGGAAACACTTTTACCACCAATGATGCAGTTCAAAAACTGCTCTCTGTTGCAGATTGTGATTGTACACTTTTTTTCTTTTTAACAGGTGGCCAAGAAAATCCGTGAATTAATGGCAGATAATGAAAATATGAATGCTCTCCATGAGAGCCATGAAGTATTTAAGCGGGAGCAAGATGAGCAGCTTGTCCAGTGGATGAACAGGTTATTATACTTACACAGATGTGCAGTGTGGTTTTCACTTGCCATTTATTTCTTGTAAACAGTGAGGAGTGGTCGAGAATCATGGCTGTTGTAACACTGAACCATGTTGTCCAAAATGATATGGGGTCAATGTGTGTCTATAAAATCCTGAGACTGTTTTTGAATATTGATTGTGCTACACCCTATTCAACAATTGCAGAAAGCTTGTCGTGGCGGATTTGTATGACTTAATTTTATTAAAGCAGCCCTTGATTTAGATTTGATGTGCATGTGTATTGCTAAAACATCTTTGTGCTGCATTCACTCCCAGTGTCCGAAATGTGTTTTGTTGTGTCTTGAAAAACGAGTCAAACTAAAATGATTGCTCTATCACAAGATGCTCCATGGTGCCATTTACTGAAAACAGCCACTTGAACATCCATTTTATGGAGTACTTTTTTAACCTTCGTGTCATTTAACCCTGTTATTTACTTTTTGGCATGTTGAAAAGAGCACCATTTTGATAGCTGTGATTATTTAATTGAGTGGTGTTTGAAATATCTGTGTTTTCTGTATGCTATTGAAATACATTCTCAGTGAACAAGGTGGAGGCTTGAAAATTACTAATGTTTAGTAATTAAATGTGCCTGCCAAGAGGCTGTGGTACACAGTGTTGAAGTTCATATGATGACATCCTGTATTTTTCTATTATATATTTATTTAACTCTCTATATAGAGTGAAATCTTGTATTAAAATATTTGCTTCCTAGTCTGCATCTGTCCTTTGCTTAGGTTTTTTAAAAATTTTAATGTGGACATTTGTATGTGTTAATGCAGGAGACCCGATGACTGGACACTTTCTGCTGGTGGCAGTGGAACTATCTATGGCTGGGGTCACAATCATAGGGGACAGCTCGGTGGCATTGAAGGAGCAAAAGTGAAAGTTCCAACCCCATGTGAGGCACTGGCAACACTACGACCTGTACAGTTAATTGGTGGTGAACAAACTCTATTTGCTGTGACAGCAGATGGAAAGGTAGATATTCTTACAATTCAGCAGTACTGTTATTTCTCCTAAACCCTTTACTGCTGAATCCAGAGGGTAAACAGTGTAACAGACAAATATGCTTGTTCCATTCCCAAATGCAATACTACATGAATTAATTAGTCTTTCAGATTTGGTGTTATACATCATGCTTGCCTGGGATCCCAGAGTGTGCAGGGCTGGAAAGTAGCATCTTTCATGAACCATTGCCAAGAAACCAGACCGTGCATCTCGCCCTCCTTTTGCTGGTTTCCTTTTGATTGTATAACTATAGCTGTGACTCCTTTTCTTTGTTGCCTGTGTGTAGGAAAGTGCCACTGTTGGCATGGTTACCCTCCAACCTTTTGCCTAGTGTTGATGCCAACTTTGATTGAAAGTGTGCTGGGACTCTGCTAACCAGGCCCCAGCACCACTGTTCTTTCCCTAAAACTGTACCTATGCTTCCACAATTGGCACAGCCCTGGCACACAGTTAAGTCCCTTGTAAAATGTACCCATGTTACCAAAGATCCTGTGGCCAGGGATTGTCTCTAAGGGCTGCAGCATGTATTATGCCACCCTAGGGGACCTCTCACTCAGCACATGCACAATGCCTGACAGCTTGTGTGTGCTGGTGGTGAGAAAAAGGCAAAGTCAACATGACACCCCTCTCAGGGTGCCATGCCCACAAACCACTGCATGTGACATAGGTAAGTCCCCCCTCTAGCAGGCCTTACAGCCCTACAGCAGGATGCACTATACCAAAGGTGAGGGCATAGCTGCACGAGCAATATGCCCCTACAGTGTCCAAGTCCATTCTTCGACATTGTAAGTGTAGTGTACCATATTGAGTATATAGTCTGGGAGTTTGTCATTACAAGCTCCACAGCACCATCATAGCTTCACTGAATACTGGGACGTTTGGTATCAATCTTCTCAGGACAAGTGTGGGATTTATTGAAAAATGCACACTGAGGGCATCTTAGAGATTCCCCCTGTATGTTAGCCCAACTGCTAGTGTAGGACTGACCGGTCTGTGCCAGCCTGCCACTTTCAGACGGGTTTCTTACCACATGGGGTGAGTGCCTTTGTGCACTCTTTGGTCAGAAACGAAAGCCTGTCCTGGGTGGAGGTGCTTCACACCTCCCCCTGCAGGAACTGTAACACCTGGCGGTCAACCTCGGAGACTCAAGCCGCGGGTTACAGTGCCCCAGGTTACTCCAGCTAATGGAGAAGCCAGCCCCCCGGACAAGCCCCACTTTTGTCGGCAAGTCTGGCAGGAAAATTAGGGAAACAGGGAGGAGTGACCACCCCAGCCAGGACCACTCCTAAGGTGTCCAGAACTGAGGTGACCCCTCCCTGCAGAAACCCTTTAGAGTATGGATTAGAGCAAGAACAGGACTGGCATGAGTATCTAGGGGAAGCCAGTAGACTGGATACTTCTCCAGATGCTGGTATGCTCTCTCCTCCTGCTGTGGCTACGGAGGAGGGTGTTTCTTATGCAGCGGTGGTGCGTAGGGCAGCTGAAGTCTTGGACCTAGATATGCCTATGGTGCCAGTCAAGACTAATCTTCTGATGGAGGTGCTTCAGCCGGGGGTTGCTACATCGGAGCCGATGTTACTCTTCAGTGAGGCCCTAACAGATGTTCTTCTGGGTACATGGTCCAAACCCAGCACAGGGGTTCCTGTGAATAGGACAATTGGCCGCCGCCTTTGACCTGCTCCAAATGACCGTAGTTTCCTCACCCAACACCCCACCCCAGAGAGCTTGGTGGTCCTAGCCTCCACTTCCTGTGGGGCCTTCCCCTTTGCCCCTCTGGATAGGGAATCCAACAGGCTGGACCAACTTGGAAAGAAGTTGTTTTCTTCCACCAGCCTGGCTTTGAGATCAGTAAACACCTCTTGCCTATTGGGCCGCTTTCCCATACTTATGGGATACAGTGGCACAGGTGCTGCCCCAGGTCTCAGAGGGCATACGGGACACTCTCACCCATGCTGTGAAGGATGGGAGAGATGCAGCCAATTTTACTATCAGGTCTGGCTTGGACACGACCGACTCACTGGGCATTGTGATTTCTTCGACAGTGGCCCTACATCGCTACGCCTGGCTCCGTTCTACTGGCTTTTCAGGGGCTGTCCAGTCGAGTTTGATGGATATGCCCTTTGATGGCTCTCGCCTTTTTGGTGAGAAGGTAGACTCTGCGCTTGACGGGTTCAAGGATTCTCGAGCTATGGCCAGATCCTTGGGCCTTTTCAGCGCTGACTCGTCAGCAGTCTGTCTTTCGTCCCTTTTGAGGCTTCGGAAGGGGCGCGGTACCACGCCAGCCACAAGTTAGCCACCGTCCTCTGCTTCCCAGCACCCCGTGCGAGGATGAGGTTGTGGTACTGCCAGAGGACCGCCTTACACCCACCCAAGCCTCCCACTTTGCGGATATGTTGTTCAGATTTTTACCCTTTATCCAGGGCATGACTTTTTGTTGAGACAATCAGAAAAAAGTTGGTTCTTCCATGACTGCGCTTCTGGTGTGGAAAGTTGTGGAAAAGAACTGTCGTCCGCGCGCCGGGGTGGTGCCATGTGGATCTGAACGATGCCATCTGACGGCGGGCGCAGGATAATGCTCAGCAGAAAAATTCAGGATTCGAAGCTGACGCCAGGGAATTCTAAGGTAAGTAATCTGCAGCTCGATAGTCTCTACAAGATAATTCGTTACCGAAGGTAAGTAACTTGTTCATCAATACCGGTCCCGCCAGAGGTGGACCTTATCCTGATCCTGGTGTTGATACCTGAGCCGAATCTGCCTCAAGCCCGACTGCAGTTGTGCTGTTACTCGACTTCAGCGCAATCCGTTCCCCTTCAATCTGGCTTCGACAAACCCTCCTTTTGTCACAGCGATGTCCTGAGTTGCTCCATCATCTTTTTGGTTCCAGCTTTGACCAGAATGTACCCCCATTTGGAAACAACAATGAAGATGATGGAGGATGCTTATGATGATAAAAATATGTGCTTGGATTTGTAAGCGGACAGTCTTGGTACTTCCTCCAATGCAGGACGGAATCCCACCCCCCTTCGGCTGCCTTTGGAAGAGTGCTTCCTTTGCGGTAGTCATCAGACGTGCTACTGGTATGGCTTTACAAATGCCTTCTGTTGAGGTTAAAGCAAACGTGATTACTGTAGTCCTTCAGCCTGGTGAACACAGAAAAGAATGGGGTTCACCAATGATATGGAGCTACAACCACGAGAAATTATCCATGGGGCTCCTAGACCTCGCTGGGTGTCGAAAAAGGGGAGTGTGGGTGCTATGGGGGGTGAGTGAGGGGAGGGGGTATTTCCTTTACGGACTAGGTGGTCTCACACACTGTATCTGGCTCAAATAAAGATATTGGAGCAAGGCACTTAAGGTAGTTCTGTTTGTTTTTCTAAGTGAGACATCTTCAATTGGAAGATCAAACTTTTGAGCTGAGTGACTAATTTTCAGGAATTATATTTGAACACTTATTGACTGTTCTCAATAACTCTATCAAGGTTGTCATGTCTTATTTTGTATGAAGAATCATGTCAAGTTGGACATTCATTTGTGACCATAAAAAGACATTTACCGAATTGAACGTTCATCTTTGACAATAAAAGAAATATCTGATAAAGACACCTAGCTGCAGATTCCTTACCTTTGAAATTCTACCCAAGACTGGATCCAGAATTTTTTTAGCAGTACCTCTGTGCGTCGGAAGAAGGCATGTGCGAGTCCATAACGATATCTTAAACTGGATTTGACGTTGATGGAGTCCATATAATCCCCCGTCTGATATGCTGACATCAGTTCCTTCTTTTCTGTCCTTCCCATGTGGATCAAGAGCAGTTCCTCAGGCCTTTTTTTGGCCTATCTCAATATTTTTATGTTGAAGAAACAGTGTGCCCTTTTTTCTCATGTCCTCCGGGTTCAAACCTTGTGGGTCCTGTGGCAGGCAGTTCTCGTCCACAGACACTCATACATTTTGTATTTGGTGCCTCAGGGAATACCACGACTCCAAGCATTACTGCTCCTGCCATTGCCTTTGCCCATAGATTTCGCGGGGATGTCACAGGAGGATCCTGTCAGTGCGACTGGCGGAGGCCTTGCAACGTCGGTCTCGTTCAAGGTCTTGGAAGCGATCGGGAGACTGATCCAGGAGCAATTCCTGCAAGCGTACATCACTCTCGACATCGAAGGATAAGACATTGAAACGCAGGCAGTCAGATGCAGTACCCCGCAACATCATCACGGAAGTCCTGCATTTCAGACGCCCTCTCCCAGCGTCCGGCTAAAGAGTCCGTGCAAGCGTCCACCCCACACCTCCCTGCTTTCCCTGGAGCTGGAGGTGACTGACCCAGATGCGGGATTACTATAATTCCTTTCATGCACTCTTTGGGCCCCTACCTTCCTCTGGTGCATTTTCGAGCCCCAAGGAGGTGAGAGGTGTCCTACCTGAATCCACACCAGAGGGTTTTCCCTCAGCATCAGTTAGGCCCTCTGGATCTGTATTCTGATCCGGCTCCAGTGCACAGCCCTATGGGGTTTCCAACTGCGATGATAGAGTTCGATCAGCTGATGCTAACAACAACATCAGTGATGCTGATCAACGCTGAGCTGATCACTCTCTCTGACACCAAGACGCACTGCACCAATGCCAGATGGCATCAAGTGCAGTGACAGTGGTGCCATCTGGCTCGGACACCTTACCCCATCTTTCTGAACAGTCCCTTGCTGTTTTTTTTTTTACAAGAGAACAGACTTTTGGAGGCGCAGGAGTGGAGCTTGGGTTTAGGAAACCCATGGACAAGACTGTCCAACCTCTTCTAGAGGATAGTGGCTGATGGAGGTGGGTGAGGCTAGTGACCTTGAGTCCTCACCGGCTTCAGTCCTCCTTTCCCCCCCAGTCCTGTTACAGAGATGAATTCCTCCTTCACTGAGGTGCTGAAGAAGGCAGCTATGGTCCTAGACTTGCAGCTCCCCACTGTGGAGGTGACCACTGTCCCCTTGATAAAAGTGCTTCACCAGGGCCAAACAGGAGTAGAGCCTGTGCTCCCCTACAGTGAAGCACTGTATACCCCTTTATTAGGGGCCTGGGCTAAGCCCCGCTACAGGGGCCCCTGTGGACTGGCACATAAACACTAGCCTGCCCCTGAGAACCCAGCCTGTCTCTCCAGGCACCCAGCTCCAAAATGTTTTGTGGTGCAGGCCGCTACAGCCTCCTCTCACTCCAGCATCCTCCCTAACTTTCCTCCAGACAGGGAGTCCAGATGGCTGAAAACTTGTTGAAGAAATATTTTCTCCTCAGCCAGCTCAGCCTTGCAGTCAGTAAACAAAGCATGCGTTCTAGGCTTCTTTTCCCATGCGTTGTGAGATTCAGTGGCACGCCCTGCTGCCTTTGCTTCCAGAAGAGACCTGGTGCGAACTCGCCCAGGCACTTCAGTATGGACGAGAGGCAGCTACATTTGCAATAAAATGTGGTATGAATACCACTGACTCAGTAGGTCGAGGCATGGCTAATTTGGTAGCACTGCGCTGTCGTACCAGGTTACCTCACTCTGACTTTTCGGAGGCTGTCTAAACTATCTTGGAGGGCATGCCATGTCTTGTTACCCTGCTAACAGTGTTCACCTTTTGGTTGTGTGATTCCATACCAGAATGTAACGCCTCTCTCATGTGACTGTAATTTTCAACAGCCACCAAACAACACAACATGAGCTAAAGGCAGGTTGCTTTGTAGTGTGAAAAATAGAAGTAGATGATTTTTTTTATAACCAATCTTTAGTGATTTTAACTACATTAATGACACACAATATGACCAGTTTCTACACAATTACACAGTAGGCACATTTCCAGTATACCTATATTAAGTCCCCACATCCAAACCATGATAGCCTCACCACTTGCCCCAGATCTTCTCATGTTTTGGTGGCCCACGCCTCATAAATTGACTGTTCCTGCTGGGCACACCAGTCTCCCACCACTCCTCCATTCTGCCACCAAAAGGGGGTCCTGGGGATTTCCATTTACAATCATTATCACATTTGGCCACTGGTGGTGTTACCCCAATAAAGGTCCGTCCCTTCCTTTGTCCTCCCATTCCAGAACCATGGAGAGCTCTTCTCCTATCCCCTCCCAAAAGGGGATCAGTTTTGGACAAGCCTAAGCCATGTGGAAGAAGTCCACCTCTACCAGGGAACAGCTTGACCTGGGAGGTCCTGCTGGCATGGTGAAGTCGCCATGGAGTCATATAGCAAAATGGAAATAGTTAGGTTGGATCATGCAAGAAGCAAGGAAATAGCCATTTCCCTAGGGGCCAATCTGGCTTTGCATCAGTTATCATCGTCTATGTCACTTCCCCACCCCCCAATGCCTCCCAACGCACATGCAGCCCTGCGAAGTGGTCTGGAGCATTAATGATGAAATAAAGGTAAACCCTAGAGATGGTTCCCTTGCCCAGTTTTCCCAGTAAGATCTTAGCTTCAAGAAGGTTGAATTCAGGAATTTGTGTGCCTGTTAAGATGTGAGTTGATAGGGCGTGGCTCAATTGCAGATATTGATGGAACTGTGTGTGGTTATTTCTCTTGCATTTCCTGAAACAAAAGTATGGTCTCACCACACCAGACATCTCAAGATGGGTGATTCCTATTCTGTCCCACTTCTCAAAGCCCTGCAGGCCAGCAGTGTGATGTAACCACGTCCTCTGCCTCAGCAGGGTCATCCTGGTGAGCTTGTGTTCCCATCCACTGAATAGAAGCTCTGCCCTCTAGCACTACAGGATCTCCCATGTACAGTCTGGGACAGCCTGGGGGATTGGGGCCCTGTAAAGCAAGCCCAGGAGCCCATCCAGGCCCAGCAGGGTCAATTCCGCCCAGTAAACAGGGTCATCTCACCCCCTGTTAAATCAGTTGTTAATCACAGTGAGTTGCGCAGCTATGTAAAAACCATAGAGGTCTGCCATTCCTACTCTGCCATCACAAGGAAAGGCGGAAACATTAGAAGTCAGTGCCTGAAACTATCTCAGGGGGATCGGACAGAAGTTTGAAAAAATTTACAAGAAGCGTGGTCGAAACGTAATTTTAAACATGGCTAATCTCCCAGGGGGTTCAAAGGTAGAGTTGTCAGAGGACTCCGGTTAATGCTCCATGCCATTTCTGGGAGACTGGAGATGTAGATTCCCAAGTATTTAAAAGATAGGCAGTGTAGTGGGATTGCAGCACACCAGTAATGGCCGCCTGCATCCCCCTCGATTGGCAGCAATTGGGCTTTAGGTTTATTGACTCTGAGTCCAGAGGCCTCCCCACTTAGACGGAGAATCTCCAAGCACCATGGGCGCAAGTACTGCGGGATCGCCAGGAACTAAGAATATCATCAACGTATAGTGCTATATCTCCTCCGATTCCCCTACCCAGGCCCATCCCTGCATCACAACGAATGAGGCACACCAGTGGCTCAATCACTAAGGCAGATAAAAGTGAGGATAGAGGACAGCCCTGGCGGGTGGCCCTACAGAGTGGGAATAGTGGTGAAAGGGCCCCATGAATCCGAACCTGGATGATTGGACTAGCATATAGAAGACCAACCCATTTGCAAAAGTGAGGTCCAAGTCCTTCTTTTTGCAGCATCACTTGCAAGAAGGACCAGTCAGTGGTGTCAAAGGCCCACCAAAGTCTGTAGGGTAGCTGATGCAATGTGCCTGGGAGAGTGCCACTTGGACTTTTCGGATACATGTTTGGCATGAATCCACATTGAACTGGATGGGTAGGGTAAGGTAGGGTTGGGCTGAGTCGGGTGGCTATGATGTTTGTGAATACTTTGATGTCTGTAATGAAGGAGCTAGGCCTATATGAGGAACAGCCGTCTAAGGACTGACCTGCTTTAGGGATCAATACAATAGTTGCTGTGTCTAACCCTTGGTGAAACTACCCCTGTTTTGCTGCCTTGGTGTATAACTCCAGGAGGTGAGGGAGTGGGAGAGATCCCTAAAAGGTTTGACGAACTCAATCATAAAGCCATCTGGACCCGGAGTCTTCCCTAGGGCCAGGTCGGACAGCTCTTCACAAATCTCCTCAATCGTGGTTGGCTGGTCAATGTCGTGGGACAAGGACAAAAGGAATCGAGGGCAATGGGATATCCCTCTGTAGCAGATGATCAACTTCTTGTGGCTGCCTGGGGGCTGCAACGTAGAGTGTGTGATAGTAGTCTTCAAAGACCTGTGCCACCGCCTCAGTCCACTCATGAAGACTGAGTCGAGGGTACCACTCAAACAGCTGTGTCCCTTTGGGCCCAGGTAGTAGAAGATCTTGCAAGACTTATCTCTTTGTTCATATACCTGTTTGGTTGACGTCCTCCAGCACTGCCTGCCTTCTTCCAAGGAAGTCTGTCTCAGGCTATACCTCGCCAGCTTCAGCCTGCGGTTAGGTCAGGCAAGGCCTGGTGGTGCATCTGTCACTTCAAGAAAAAGATCTGAGTCTCCAGCGCTGTCATTTGCGACAACATGTGTGCCTCCTTGCCCTGGATATACCTCTTAATCAATTCTCTAAGGGTAGACTTGCTGGCTGCCGACAGAGTCCCAGTGGATGCCACCGGTCTTGGTTCATTGAAAGGAATCACTGAATCTCTACCTCTACAAAATCAGCACAGTCTTGATCCATGAGATACTAGGCGTTAATGTTCCTATTGGGTCTCAAATGCAGTGCAGGAAGGGCACAGCTCGAGGAGGTGGGGGCATCATCCAAAATGCTTCTGGGAAGGATCTGCACGTGCGCAAGGTGGAGGAAGTCAGGTGCCGGGAGCTAGATCTGATCAATGCATGACAATGTTTTATGTGCTACGGATACATGGGTAAACATGACCACGCAGAATTGCTACAATCTCAATGCATCGCAAATGCCCATCAAATCGGCCCACAAGGAGAGCTGTCTGGAGAGGGTCTGACAGCGTGGTCTGGGGGATTCAGAAGTGTCCCTCGCAGGGTGGGGATGACATTAGAATCACCCCCTATCAGTGAGATTCTCTGAGGAAGCTTGAGTAAGAGGTCTCGAAGTGCCTGTATTGTTGACTGAAGTTGTGGTTGGGGAACATAGACTGATAAGAAATGGTACTGTTGGCCCTTGAGTCGATCCTCAACCCATACATAGCGCCTCTGGTCGTCCACATGGGTGGCAGAAACCCCTCTAGTTGGAACACTTTATGTATTAAAATCACCACCCCTGGGAGAACTCAGCATGAAACACCCAGTCATAGTGGAAGGACCAAGAAAGGAACATTGTGTGCCCAGCACTTGATCGTTTGATGCAATCAAGGAGGGTGTTAACATTCCAGGACATAACCTTAACCATCATTAACAGGAAGAGGCATAGTGCAATTGTCATGTGTGATGTGTAGGGAAAGTATCAGCCATATTTGTGGTCAAACTTAAACAAAGTAACCCATCCCCCCCAACTACCTCCCACTCCACACTTCTAACCCTGAAGCATCTGCCACCCAAAATCCAAACAAAGCCTAGAGCCGTCTAGAGGCTCCTAGCTGCCCCCAGTGAAGGATTACAGTGCTTGACATCAGTCTCAAAATATCTCAAAATAGCATAGCATTCTAATTCATCAGAAACATGGTGGGCAAACAAAACCAAGCCCTAAACAGTGCAATGAAAAGCATGTGTAACAGGAAAGCAGAGTCTTTGTGGCATACTGCCTTGCCCAGTGACCAGATCGTTTCCACTCAGGCTAACTGTCCAAGAATAATGTGGGGAGCTCTGTTATCTCAGGATCAGAAAAGGTATGGTGTGCCTGAAAGCAGGGTGTCTGCATCAAGGGTGCTTGGTCTCACAGTGCAGCATTTCCTCCAGGCAGGGCTGGTAGAGGTAAAGGGGGTGTCCTCCCTCATCCGTGAAGCGACCTCCTCCAGTATGGTTTGGCAGTAAAGCTCACGTCGTTCCATCATCCATTTCCAGGCCTGCAACTGATCGTCAAAGAAATAGGTTGAAGAGTTAAATATCACTTTTAGTCTGACTGGAAAAAGGAAAATGTATTGCAGGTTGAGAGCTCAGAGTTTGTTCTTCACATCTTCAAAGAGTGCCTGCACTGTTGGACTGCATTGGTGTAGTCAGAGAAGACCATAATCTTCACATATTGAAAGCGCTGGCCTTGGTGCTGCCTGACCTCACAGAGAATGACCTCCTGGTCTCGCTGATTGAGGATATGAGCTATTAATGGACGGGAAGACCTCATAGGGGACTGACGGACCAGGTACCTATGTGCCCTCTCCACCACGAACCACTGGGACAGTTGGTCAGAGGGGATCCAGGACAGCAGCCAGTCCTCAAGCAGTCAATCAACATCTGACACCAGCAAATCGGAGATTATTCCTCAGCGACCAGTTCTCTGCATCTTAGGCTTGCGCCTTCTATGAGGTCCTGGTGGAAAGCAGATTGGAGATTTGAAGTTTGAGGGTGGCCACTTCATCCTTCACCAAGGACATCCTAGTCTCAGCCTCCGTCACTCAGCCATCAACATTGCAGAGGTCTTGACGCAACAGGGACACACCCACTCGGGCCGCACCCACCTTAGATTCAACCGGCTCTCTGGAGTCCTGAATCACATTAAGGATGAAATTGAGGTCAGCTTGCAAAGGGAGCGGTTAAAGGAGGGGGCAGCAGGCCCATGAGCACCAGAAGCAGGCCTGTTGTATTGATCAATCTTGGTCTGTGCCTGTGCGTCGGGGAGGTCTGTCATATCCCATCTCCAAGTGAATGTATGTGATGCTGGCGGGGATGGTTGGTTGCACTGCTGGGTGGCCCGCTTACCACCGTTGGGGTAGCATGAGCAGCCAGTTTGGTCAGGTGTTCACATGTGTATCAGCTCAGCAGGTAAGAAGAGGGCCAGCCTAAACTTTGGTTCGCTATCTATGGAGCTCATCGCTCCACCGCAGCAATATAACTCACCAGGGAGGCCCCAGTCCAGTCCAGCACAGTAGAGGCAGTAAGCGGGGGGCCCTGCAACACAATCTTGAATGGTAGGAGTGAGTGTTGTTGAGTCTGTCCCCCAGGAGTGGGTGCCCCCACTCCAGCCGCCTGTGCTATAAGGCCTGGGACCATCCAGTAGTTTAAGGAGTTGGGTGAGGGGCCATGGCTCAGGTCCCAAGTCGACCCCTCCATGCCAACCCAAGCAGGTTCCGCAGCAGATCGACACAAAGATACCAAGGTAATCACATTAAAGTGAGGGGGCAATGGGCCTCTTGCCACCATCCAGGGAGGCAGCAGTTATGACAGATGTCCCAGTGAAGGGCTAAGGTTCATAGAGTGCGTTTTAGGCTCTAGCCAAAGCAGGTGGGGGGTAGCCACAAACCATGTGCAATGGGGCATTGGCTCCTCCTTACAAGTATGTGTATTTTAAGGATTGGGGTCCCAGCACGGCCTCCAACCTGTAAGTGGTTCCAGTTGAGTCTCCCAAGCCAGCCTCTGCAGCAGTTGCGTGGACGATCTCCAGGCCCACTCTCCTAAGGTGCTGGCAGGCCACAGCATAGCAGCCTTGAGCGACGCACCCTCTCCCCTACAGTGATGGTCCCGGCCCACCCCTCGATATACTTCTCTCTAGTGTGGTGAGGCAAGGGTCTTCAAGGCACCGGGCCTGCAGGCTCCGTGCTGCACCCCCAGCTCAGGGCCTAGATGGCAGCCGCCATCTTGCTTGTGCGTCGTGCAATCAATCTGGTCCAGCCCCCGAAACAAGCCAGTCCGGCAACCCACGGCTCAATCCATGTCCCCGGAGTTTCCCCCGCACTCGCTGCAGAAGGATACTCATAGGGGTCGGCGGGAGCTGGCTAAAAACACTGCAACCATCTTTGCTGCCCAAGCCCGAAGTATCTGAATTTAACTTAACGTCCGGTATAACGAGACTTTGCTTAATGTAGAGCCATGCTAGAAATGGGCATTTGTGGTCAACTACACATAACAATCTCGAGAGGCCACTGGTTAGTTTTGTTGAAACTGGTGGCTATGGTTTGTTATGTGAAAGGATAAGAGACAATATGTCAGCGGAGAATGAATACAAAGGCAGACTCTGAAGAATCAAAACAAAAAAGGCTTCACTGTTTCAGACCCAACCACTAAATGACTGGAGAATGAACAACGTTAACTACAGGGTCTGTACACCAAAATGTTTTTCAAGTAAGAAGCGAGTTTCTTTAGTTACAAAGTAGCCACTGGAGAAGGTAGGAAGTACTCAGTTGCTTTTTGCAAAAAAGGTATTTTGAATAGAAAATTCTACCTTCATTATGTAGAATGTATTAATGCTGTAATTTTTGTAGACCACTAAGTTTGCAACTTTACATGTGGGATAATTGCCTGTAAAGTGTGATATGCTACTGTTTCACTTGGATTGTTTCTGCATTTCCTTACAATTATTCGATGAGGAAATGGATTCATGAGTTCGGTTGCACAGTAGTGCACCATTCCAAAAATCATACTTGCTTCCAGTTTAAAATACTGTGTAAGCTAGTGCTCAAGTATGTATCCACTTGCTATGACTTACAGGCTACATGTTTGTCAGATGTATCCCTAGGCGCATATTTTTGGCACGACCTGCAAGACTTGTATATTTCATTGAAAACATTTTTATCCTGTGAATAATTGTTTGTGTCCCTCAATATCACTACAAATTCATTTTTGAGACATCTTTGTATGTATTTTGAGCCTTCTTATTTACAGTGTTATTTAAAAGCCATGCAGTGCTGATAGGCTGCTATATAGCAATATAAGGAATCCTTTGGGGAATGTCAGCAACCACTCTACCCCACACTGTGATACACATTTTTTAATTAAAATACCTTGTGTATATGTCCCTAGAGAGCAGTACCGTGTTCATCACTCCCCTCTCACTCCATAGTCTATGAATTATATATCCGATAGAGACTTTTAGAAGTAGGTTCTTTACCCTTGAATTCTCCCCAGGCGTTATACTGGATCCGGAAGATTTTTCATGAGTTGTACCCCTGCAAGCTGGTAGGTGGGCACCGATGGGCCCCCAAGGATCCAGTCCTGGATCCGGACCTGCGCCAGTCATAGCTGTAGGAGGCTGGCTCAGTTTATGGTGTACACCTATGGTGTGGCACCCTATACTGAGTCTAGGCAACCCAAAAGCTCTCTAAGGGTAGTTGTGGTGAGCAGCTAACACTTATTTAAGAGGAGTGTAAATAATTTGCAATACCACTATAAGTCAGTCAGTAATTCTCACACACGAAAGAACCACACCTAGTGTTACAAAAAATAAAGTATTCTTTATTACAACTCGAGTACTATCCTAACTTTGGTATATCTCCACTCGGAAATACCTACACACAACAAAAATACTTAGCAACAAGCAGTAAAAGCATTGGAATACATAGGGCCTAGTAGGGGTGGGGGGGCAAACTATAGACTAAAACAAATTAGAATGGAGGTGCCCAGACAATTTAAGTGTGTTTGAATCCCTGGGGCTGGGGAGTATGGAATTACCAGAGGTAAGTATCAGAAATCTCATAGGCGCCCAGGGTGCAGAAGTATCGAGCTGGGTGTCCCATAGGATAACACAGGTCTGCCGTGGGTATAAGTTCCAGGATTCAGGACCTTTCTCAGAGGACCCCAAGGAAACCAGTTGGCACAAGGAAGGTTGGATGGTGCCCCTACCTTAGGATACCCAGAAGAATGGAGTGCCTACACCAGGGAGCCCAGGTGCATAGGGGTGAAGTGACGTCATAATCATTTGTTGGAATCAATGGGAGCCTCATTTGTCCAGCTGCTGTTGCAACCTGTGGACCAGGTTAACGGAACCCAAGGACAGATTTCAAACAAGAAGAACCTGAAAAAGAAGGAGACAGAGTCCAGACCACTTGGAGATGTTGAGGCGGTGCAGGTAGGCAATGCCCACCTTCCTAGAGGTGAAGTCCCTGCAGTTCAGTGAAGGAAGAAGTCCTGCTGTGGAGTCCAGGGGACGCAGGAACATCCACGGAGTTGCCCACAAGGTGTCCCATGTCGGTCGCCCGATTGCAGGAGGGTCAAGTGGTTAGCAGAACCACCAACAAACCTTGACAAATGCAAGAACGAGTTATAGAGGAGTTTTGTCAGAGTCACCAGATCCTCGGGTCTGTGCACGTTCCCAACACGTCCACCACTGAACAGCTCCAAGACTCTGATAGATAAATCACAGAGACTGAGAGAGTTCAAGAGGGGAAGAGGGGATTAGGAAGGGAACAGCTGGGAAGGAGACCTGTAGTAAGAAAAAGGTTAGAACACACAATATGAAAATTATATCTCCTAAAATCAATACTAGACTATGATTCTAAGCCTAGTCACTCTGAAAACATGAACAATCTAAGAGTTAAGTTAAAAATTACTAAGTTTTAAGATGGCCGGATACCTGTAGGGGAATCAAGATGAATTAAATGAAAACTTTCTTATTCAAGTACTTTCCTTTACATAAGAATCAGAAAAACACTCTCACTACATTTTAAACCACTCATATAAATCCTGTTTTGAGAATGTATACTAAGACCATACAATATTGCATCTAGAAACTCTGGCCTTCTGTGTACTGTTAAAATGTTTCAACACAAATTGCGCATATTGCATATATATATATATATATATATATTTATATATATAGTAAACAGCATAAAAGGATTGTGCACCATGAATAACACAATATGGATTCAGGAAACAAATCACATAACTTGTCAACTCGAATATTACATAATAAATATCTTAGAATAGTGGCATACAATAAACAACATGAAATAAACTTGAGGAGAGAATCGTACGTCTTGCCCATTCGAGTGTTATCATGTAAAATACCAAGAAATGGTAGCATGCAATGAATATCAAAGTCAAATCATCATTAATCGAATTGCGCGTCTTGCCGATTCGTAAAACACGATGTAAATGTCAAGAAATAACAGCTCACAATAAATAACGAGATCAAAGTACAATGAAACGAATCGCGCTTCTTTTGCCGATTCTTAAGCCACCATGTAAATGTCAAGAAATGGTAGCGCGCAATGAACAACAAAGTTAAATCCTCATGAAACGAGTTGCGCGCCCTACCAATTCGTAAAACATCATCTAAATGTCAAGAAATAGTAGCGCGCAATGGACAACAATGTTTAAACACCATAAAACGAATTGCGCGTCTTGCCGATTCTTAAGCCACCATGCCAATGTCAAGAAATGGTAGCACGCAATGAATATCAAAGTCAAACATTTATGAAACAAATCGCGCGTCTTGCCTATTTGTAAACTACCATATAAATGTCAAGAAATGGTAGCGCGCAAGTAATCTGTTACTCATTTAAGAATTAAATCAAGAATATGAAAATTCTCAATAATGGTGTCGGGATAGTCTAACCACCGTCTTACCGCCTGGAACAATGATCACCAATGAAGGATGAAGGGCAGAAGACTGGAAGATCCAAATAGGCCGCCGGGACAGGAGCTCAGGAAGAAGCTGCTGCTCTGCACCGGAACCTCTGAATAGTGAGCACTGGGAGTTGGGCTGGCTCTCTTTTATAGAGTCTTGGCCCAGCCCAGAACCACGCCCAGGCATGTTGCAGGGAAAGGCCCTGGAAAGGGGCCACACCCTAACCCACTCTGAAAGCCTGCAGCAATACATTGCAAAGGAACAGTATTTGTAAGCATATTAAAAATACGTTTTCAGGATTTAACTCTTCAATGCAAAAGGTTAAACCACAACCTATCACCACAATGCATAAATTACTTTGTTTTGAGAGTGCTGGGGTTTTGCATTTTTGTCGCCAATAGAGCGCGTACTGCTCTGGTGTTGACAAGTTTGCAGGTTTTTGGGAACCAGCAAGGTCCAAGAGTCTCTACCCTTGGAGGGGAGTCAGGGATGGCTCTAAGCTTGCCGGAGAGCCAGCAGGAATAGTTGGAACCCCACCCCCCAGTGACCCACTGGCAACGGGCATAGAGAATCGCAAGGAGGCCTCAGCAGTACAGCAAAGAAAGAGTTGCAGGATGCGAGATGTCCTTGGAGTTACAGCGTGCTTTAGGCTGGGGCTTCTTGGAGCTCGAAGTTCTCTTGGAGGAAGAGTCAACAAGCCTTGGTAAGACAACAGTTGCAGTACACTGGGATGCCATTCCAGTTGCTGCGACAAGGGCCCACAGTCTCCCAAGTTGGTCAGAAGACAATTTGGACTCAGTGAGGACCAAAGAACCACCACCTGTGTTGCAGAGCCCTTTGATGTCCGTGGGACTTGAGGATCCACCAGCCGGTCGTTGTTGCCTTAAGGTGCCTGCAGATGCAGAGGAGTGACTCCTTCACTCCAAAGGAGATTTCTTCTTGCTTCCTGATGCAAACGGAGTCCTTGTGACCCTGGAGGATGCACAGCCATGAATTTCGCAGAATTCTTGCAGGAGCGGGAGACATAATGGGGCAGTGGGAGCCCTCCCAACTGGATCCAGTCTTGTTTCGGTTCATAAATCAGACCAGCAGCGGTTCTGAAGGCCAGGTGCAGAAGATGTTTTGCTGAGAGTTCTTTTGTAGAGTCTTGCTCGACGAATCCCGGGACCCACCTTCAGGGGAGCCCTTAAGTAACCCTAAAAGGGCTTGGACACTATCTGCAGTGAGCCACCTATCAGAGGGGATCAGGGACGTCACCCACCTGGCCTAACCAGTCAGATGATCCCAGGGGCCTCTGTACATCTTGTTTTCACGATGGCAGAATCAAGTGGCCACCTTGCAGAGCTCTGTGCACCTCCCTAGGAGAGAAGCTGGACAGGGGGTGTGGTCACTACCCTATCCTTTGTGTGGTTTTGCTCCAGAGCGGGAACCAGGGGTTCCTGTACTGGTGCAAACTGGTTTATGCAAAGCAGTTTGGTTGCACAGAGACACCCGTTTCAAAGGGAGAGGTGGTCACAACTCTACCCTAAAGGGAAATCATTTGCACTCCCTTCCTCTGCTTGATTTAGGCTCATCAGCAGGACAGCAGAACAGTGTCTGGGGTCGGCAACAGCGCAGGCTGGTATGCAGAGCCTGCAGGGCTGTACAGGCAGATATGAGGGATTCTCTAGGGAACCCCCGAGTACATGGTATTATGCAACTAACACTGGAATCAGTGTAGTTGCATGATTCCAACATGTTTGATACCAAACATGCCTAGGTACACAGAAGCCATTATGTAGTTGTACTACTCATGCTGACCAGTGTTCACTACATTCCTTAAAATGGCTTCCCCGCACTTACAAAGCTCAGGGAATTGAGTATGGGGTTTGTAGGGGCACCTCTGCTCATGCTAATCTCAGGGGTGCCCTCAAACTCAGGACCAATAATCCTGCTATTGGACTCAAGGGTCTACCATAGGAGTGACTCTGTACAATGTAAGTTGCAATGGTACTTAGGTACTCATGGCAACCCACCTGCAACAGGCACAGTGAGTCTCAGTGAGGCCCGGGCAGCACACCTGAAGAGGAGTCCCACGTCGCTGGAACAGCAGAGAAGAGATTCTCCTTACGGAGGTAAAGTGCTGGGGGCTGTGGCGACTTGGAGCTTGAACATCCCTCGGAGCAGGAGTCAACAAGCCTTGGTTGCTGCAGCAGGCGCAGTGCACAGGTGTTCTGTCTTGGAGGAAGACGCAAGGACTCGCCATCTCCCAAGTTGGACAGAAGGCAGGGAGGCCCCCTCAGAACCACCACTTGTGTTGGAGAATCTTCACAGGTCCAGATGACAGCAGATCGCAGCAGCTGGACGTCGTTGCCTGCAGGGGCGTGACTTCTTCAATCCAAGGGAGATTCCTTCTTGCTTAATTGGTGCAGCTGAAGTCTTTCCTATCCCAGAGGATGCACAGCTGTGTAAATGTTGCAAGTTGCTGACAGAAGCCGTGGAAACAATGTTGCAAGTAGAGGTCGTCTTGGTATTGCAGTCTTGTTTGGTTCCTTTGAAGTCCAGCAGCAGTTTTGGTGGCCAGGAGAAGGGGTTGTTGCAGAGGAGTCCTAGTAGAGTCTTGCATGCCGAATCTGGGGACCAACTTGCAAGGGAGTCCCTACATAGCCCAAAAAGGGGCTTGGTCTTTTTGCGAGGTGACCACCTATCAGGGAGGGTCACTGATGTCCTCTGCCTAACCTGGCCAGTCAGATGCTCCCAGGGGCCTCTGCCCATCTTGTTTTCAAGATGTCAGAATCAATTGGCCACCTGGAAAAGCTCTGGACATCACCCCTGGGGAGGTGATGGACAGGGGAATTGTCACTCCCCTTTCCTTGGTGCATTTCGCGCCAGAGCAGAAACCGGGGGTCCCTGGACTGGTGCAAGCTGGATTATGAAAGGAGTCTTCAAAGAAAGCTGGTGGCGTGGGGAGGCTACCCCTCCCCAGCCCTGTAACATCTATTTCCAAAGGAGAGGAGGTTGCACCCCTCTCCCATAGGAAATACGTTGTTCTGCCTTCCCAAGCCTGAGCTGGTCAAGCAGCAGGAGGGCAGAATCATGTCTGAGGGGCTGCAGCAGCGTGGGCGGCTTGCAGACCCTGGAAGACTGGTAGGAGCAATACTGGAGAGTCCTCTATGGAGCCCCCAAAGTGCATGGAATCAAGCCATTAATACTGGCACCAATATTGGGGTATGATTCCAACATGATTGATACCAAACATGCCTAGGTTTGAAGTCACCATTATGTAGCTGCACCATCGGTTGTGACCTATAGCCATTACATAGCTAAAATGGCTTCCCTGCACTTACGAAGTCCAGGGAATTGGAACTGGAGTTAGTAGGGGCATATAAACAAAAAAGAGGGACAGGGAGGTTAAAAGTCCAGTGTATGTTCTCACAAAATTACTGACACAAAACAAGAATACACTGTTCTTAATAGAGAAAGATGAAAAGAAAGCACAGGGCAACCATTAGGTTAGAAGCTAGTGCCCTCACACATCCTATCGGATGTCATGCTTCATCATCGGGCAAGCACCTCGTCAGACCGGCGCTGCAATGTCTGACAGGCACCCCTGAACGAGGGCTCTTTGCCGGAGATCTTTTCTCAGTAGCACTGTGCCGAAAAAGAAGGTGAAGTGGTTGACGCCCGAATCCGGGCACCACACAAGCGAGGAGAGGGAAGAAATGGCAAACGGAAACGGTTAAAATTGGCTCACAACCCTAATAGGACACCAAATTTTAATGGACAGAAAAGGGTGATGGCCAAATTAAAAAGAACAAGGGGGAGAGTGAAGGATGAGATAATGCTCAAACCACTTTCACTACCCACACACAGGGATCTGCACCCTGCCCTTTGGGCTAGAAAGGCCTATTGTAGGGGTGACCTATAGTGACCTGGTTTAGTAACCAGAAGTGAAAGGGTGCTGCAAATGGCAGGCCGTAGACTAACACAGAGAGTTGTGGATTGATCTCATGGGATTCAGGACCCTTCTCAGTGGACCCTAAGGGCCCCCACCCCAGAATACCCAGAAGACAGAAGTACCTACACCAGGGAACACGGATGCAGAGGGGAGAAAGGGCTCTTGCTGAAGTCAGTGAATGCCTCAGATTGTCCAGCTCTTGTGACGACCTGTGGGCCAGGCCGGTGGAAACCAGGGAGGATTCTGGACATGGAGGAGCTGAAAAGCACCCTTGGAGTTGCGCAGGTGGTGCAATTGGCAATGCCCAGCCTCCTAGAGGTGATGTTCCTGCAAGTCGGCTGCAGAAAATCCCAGGAGTCACCTACTAACTGTCCCTCGACTTTCACCAAAATGCAGGAGAGTCAGTGACCAGCCAGGTCACCAATAAGCACTGGCAAATGCAAGCAGGAGCTGAAGAAGTGTTTGCAAAGTTCTGGGGACCAGCAAGGTCCAGGATACTCTACCCTTGAGGGGGAGTCAGGGCTGGCCATCAGCATGCAGGAAGACCAGCAGAAGTCAATGGAGCCCCCACAAGTGACCCACAGGCGATGGGTACAGGGAGTCACAAGGAGGCCTCACCAGCACAACAAAACAGAAGTCCCACGTCGCAGGAGTTGCAGGACAGGGGCTGATTTTCATGTTGCATAGTGCTGGATGCCAGTGCTTCTTGGTGCCTTGGTGGAAGATCTCCTGGAGGAAGAGTCAACAAGCCTTGGCAAGTGCAACAGTATTGGTGCACAGGGGTTCCAGTCCTGTGGCAGGAGCAGGGGCCCACAGTCTCCCAAGTTGGTCTGAAGAAAAGTAGGACCCTGAGGAATCCATAGACTCACCACTTGTGAAGTAGAGTCAGCAGATGTAAATGGGACAGCAGACCCCACCAGCCAGTTGGCGTTGTCGTACGGTGCCTGCGGTTGCAGTGGAGTGACTCTTTCACTCCAAGGGAGAACCCTTTGTGCTTCCTGGTGCAAACTGTCCTTGTGACCCTGGAAGATGTACAGCCTTGGATGTTGCAGAATTCTTGCAGGATCTGGAGAAACAATGTTGCAGTGGGAGCCTTCCCACCAGAAACAGACTTGTTTGGTTCCAAAGCAGACCAGCAGTGGTTCCGGAGGCCAGGAGCAGAAGATGTCTTGCAGACAGCTCCTTGGAGAGTCTTGCTTGACACATCTGAGGACCCACCCGCGAGGGAGCCCCTAAGTAGCCCTAAAAGGGGGTTGGTCACTCTCTGAAGTGGCCCAGCTATCAGATGTGGTCAGGGACATCATCTACCTGGCCTAACCAGTCAGATGCTCACAGCGGCCTCTGCCAATCTTATTTTCAAGAATGCAGAGTAAAGGGGCCACCTGTCAGAGCTTTGTGCACCTCCCTAGGGGAGGGTCTCGATGGGGCGGGGGGGGGTCACTCCCCTTTCATTTGTGTAGTTTCACACCAGAGCAGGAACCAGAGGTTCCTGAACTGGTGTCAATCCGGATTATGCAAGAAGGGCACCAAATGTGCCCTTATAAGCAGTCAGGTGGCGCTCATGGACCCCCTCCCCTTACCAAACTCCCCTCACCCCAGACACCTAAAACACGGGGGGGTTGTCGCACCTCTCCATTGAAGGAAATCATTTGTTATGCCTCTGTCTTGAGCCAGGCTCACCAGCAGGAGGGGAGAACAATGTTTGGGGTCAGCAGCAGCATGGGCTGGCAGCTAGACCCGTAAGGCTGCACAGACAGAACTGGGGGATCCTCTAAAGAACCCCCAGAGTACATGGTATCATGCAACTTACACTGAAATCAGTGTAGTTGCATGATTCCAACATGTTTGATACCAAACATGCCTAGGTTCGGAGAAGCCATTATGTAGTTGGACCACTTGTGTTGACCAGTGTCCACTACATACCGTAAGATGGCTTTCCCCCACTTAGAGTCCAGGAAATGGCCTGAGATCTGTACAGGCACCCTGCTCATGCACATGTACCAGTACACTTAGGGACATGCACCCTGCCCTTGGGCTGAAGGGCCTACCAGAGGGGTGACTCATAGTGTCTAAGTGCAGTGACCAGGTTCAGTGGTGAAAGGGTGCATGCACCCTTTCACGCAGGCTGCAATGGCAGGCCTGCAAACACAGTTTGCATGGGTTCCCATGGGTGGCACAATATATGCTGTAGGCCATGGGAGACCCCTGGTGTACCAATGCCCTGGGTACCTAAGTATCAAATACTAGGGACTGACATGGGTGCACCAGTATATCAATTGTAGGTGTAGAAAATTTGCTATTAACCAAATTTAGAGGACAGTCACGGGGTCCTGATTAGCAGGATCCCAGGGAACTACAGTCTAAACTCACTGACAGACAAAAATTGGGGGTAACTATGCTAGAAAGATGGCACTTTCCTACACGCCACCTCCAGATGGAGACGCTATTTGTGATTACTAGGCACTGTCGGCTGAGTTTGCCGGCTCTGGTGTTCAAAGAGCCTGCCAGATGCTGAACCGCCAGGGATATGTCCTGCAGTTCCAGCCATACCAGAGGTGCAGAGCCTCCTGAAAAAATGTCCAAGGCCCCACCACACCCTTTATGTTGCAGTGCCACATGGCAGTGGTGTTGTCCGTGAACACCTGCACCACTTTCCCTTTGAGAGAGGGAAGTGATGCTTTCAATGCCAGTCTGATCGCCTGGAGCTCCAATAGGTTGATGTGGAGCCTGGCTCTGCCGGAGACCAGACTCCTCTGATCTCCGCCTCTCCCATGTGGCCACCCCATCCCAGCAGAGACGCATTAGTCACTACTGTCAGATCTGTTTAGGGAAGAGCTAGAGATCTTCCTCTGACCCAATTGTGGTTCGTTAGCCACCACTGCAGATCTTGTGAAGTTCCATCAAAGTTCTGGACCATGTCCGAGAGATTCCCCTGTTGCTGTGCCCACTGGGACTTCAGGCCCCACTGCAGAGCTTGCATGTGTTATCTGGCATGAGACACTAGCAAGATGCAGGAGGCCATGAGGCCCAGCATCCTCAGAGTAATTCTCACAGAAATCCAGGATATGGGCCAAAACATCGGTATCATGGCCCAAATATCTTGAATTGCCTCTCTGGAGGATAGGCCCAAAACAGCACTGTGTCCAGAACACCTCCGATGAAAGGGAGAATCTGAGAGTGAGTCAGGTGTGACTTCGGCATGTTTAAAGAGTACCCCAGTGAATGCAGGCGGTCCATCATAGTCTTGAGGTGGGAAACAGTCTGGGGTGAACCCCCTTCAACAGCCAGTCGTTGAGGTAGGGATAGACTGAAACCCCCTACCTGCGCAGATCAGCTGCAACCACCGGCATCACCTTAGTGAACACCTTTGGGGCACTGGTGAGACCAAATGGGAGCGCAGTGAACTGAAAGTGCTCGTGGGCCACTGTGAACGGCAAGTAATATCTGTAGGCTGGCAGGACGGGGATGTGAAAATAAGCATATCGCAAGGCCAACGCTACCATGCAGTCTCCTGGGTCGATGGCAGATAAAACCTGAGCCACGTTGAGCATTTTGAACTTCTCCTTTCTGAGGAAGAGATTAAGGGACCAGAGGTCTAGGATAGGATGAAGGCTCTTGTCATTTTTGGCTACCGGAAGGTAGCGGGAGTAACAACCACAACCTACTTCTGGCACAGGGACCCTCTCTTGGTCAAGAGAGTTGAAAACTCCTCACAGAGAAGTGGCAGGTGATACTCTGTCATGTGATCATGGGATGGTGGCTTAGGCGGAAAAGTAGTCTCAAAGGGGAGGGTGTAGCCTCTTTGGACTATTTTTAAAACCCACTTGTCTGATGTGATGGTCTGACAGCAGGGCAGGTGATGGTGAATCCTGCCTCTGACTGGTCCCTGATGGGAGTGCATCAGACTCTAAGGGTTTGGAGGCTGCAGCGGAGAGGGCTGGGGGGGGGTGGACTGGCTAGACCGCTGGCTTCCCGATCCATGTGGGCACTGGATTCCAAGCCCTCAGCCACGCAGAGGCTGGGCAGCATGCTCGTCACGTGGCTGTAGGGGAATGGACGTGACTGGGTGTCCCTTTCCGTAGCCATGAATGGGCATAAAACCAGACTGAGGGGGGCGAGGGGCAGCTGCGAGTCCTAGGCCCGTAGCCTGAGACTCCTTAAAGTGCTAGAGAGCCGAGTCTAGTTTGTCTACTAATGTACAGGTGCCAGCAAATGGCATATCCGTTGTAGGAAACCGCCCTGATGTGTGGTGGACACCTATGGTGTAGGCACATTATACCAGGTCCAGGCAACCCCTATTAGGAAATGTGGGCAATCTCAAGGAAGCCAGGGCTCTCTCGAGGTAGCTGTCGATGTACAGCCAAGATTTATCTAGGAGACATGCGACGCTTAGGCAATGCTACAATCGTCATAAAGCAACCTATCACACATGAAAGGAACCACACAGCGTTATAACAATGAAGGTATTTTTTTTTTTATTACAGTAACACTACACTAGATTACTTATAGGCAGATACCCCAACCGGAGGTAGGTACACATTAATATATATATATATATATGTTTGATGGCATGTGTAGCTGCAGATACAAATGTCATGCACAGGTCCTGCCATCTAGTGTTGGGCTCGGAGTGTTACAAGTTGTTTTTCTTCGAAGAAGTCTTTTTGAGTCACGGGAACAAGTGACTCCTCCTTTTCGGCTCCATTGCGCATGGGCATCAACTCCATCTTAGATTGTTTTCTTTCCGCCATTGAGTTCGAACATGTTTCTTTTCACTCTGGTTGTTCGAGTCAGAAAAATATGTCAAACTCTCTAAATTTGTCAGTATTGTTTTTGATCAAGTACCATCTATCATCGACTCCTCGGTACCAGCGGATACAGATCTCTACTTGCCCTTCAGGACACCCGTACCCAACTTGGGCCTGGTCGGCCCGACCAAAAGTCTTGTTGAAGCCTCATGGACCGGACCCTGTTTAGATTCTGCCCTCGGTGCCATGCCAAGTATCCTTACACAGAGCAACATCTAGTTTGTAACCTGTGTTTATCTCTGGATCACCAAGAGGATACTTGTGAGGCCTGTAGATCCTTCCGCTTGAAAAAGACTCTAAGAGACCGAAGAGCGCGAAGGTTAGAGATGGCGTCCAGAAGCACCGAACACCTCGACGCAGAAGAGGAGGAGATGATCCACACCGCCGTCTTCGTTCGGGGGTTGGATTCCGAACACGTGTCCGACATCGACTGACCAATAACAGCGGGCCAGCACGTGAGTACGCTTGCCCCGACCCAATCCAAGCCCAAATATAAGGCCTCGGGGACGCCACTGCCAGAAGGCCATGGCTCCACCCGTAAGAAAACTACTGGTGACCAAGCAATATCTTCGGCACCGAGAAAGGCCACACCATCAACAAAGCCTTCAGTCTCGAGCCGAGGCACAGGTTCTGAAATTATAAGGCACCGACCCATCGAGCCGAAGCCCCGAAAGTCACTGTCCGATCTAAGGCTAAAAGTACTTTAGGCCCTTCGATCCCGAAGATGCCGGCTTCGGAGCTGAAAAAGCACACATACACGAGGAGCATGGACTTTCAAAGCAATTAAAAGAAAGCCTTAAATTTGCAGAATAACTGACACAAATGGAGGTTTTTAACGAGAAACAGGCCAGAATACAAATCCATAAAGACACAGGCAAAATCCTCACTGCACCTCCTCTAAGAACAAAGAGGAAACTGGCCTTTCATGGACATTTGGACACTGATCAGCCACCAGCTAAAGTGCCAAAACCAATCTCCTCCTCATTCTCCTCACCTAACTGTTTCCCTGCCTGCTGTCCCCACTGCACAGTCTCCATCTCACTCTGTACAGTCACAACAAGATTACACTGATCCATGGGACCTCTATGATGATCCTGTTTCAGACAACAGTCCAGAGTGCTATCCATCAAAGCCATTACCCACAGAGGATAGCACCTCATATACACAGGTTCTAGCCAGGGCAGCGGCATTTCACAACGTAGCCATGTTCACAGAACCTCTTGAGGATGACGTCTTATTTAACACATTGTCCTCAACTCACGCCAGCTACCAGAGTCTACCCATGCTTCCTGGCATGTTAAAACATGCACATAAAATCTTCCAGGAACCAGTTAAAGCGAGAGCTATTACTCCAAGGGTAGAAAAGAAATATAAGCCACCACCCTCAGACCCAATTTTTATTACCCAACAGCTACCCCCAGACTCCGTAGTGGTCAGCGCAGCCAGGAAGAGTGCTAACTCCCAGTCCTCTGGGGACGCACTCCCTCCAGATAAAGAAAGTAAGAAATTCGATGCTGCGGGTAAAAGGGTGGCATCACAGGCAGCTAATCAATGGTGTAAAGCCAATTCCCAGGCCCTAATGGCCAGATATAACAGGGCCCACTGGGATGAGATGAAAGACATTATCCAGCATCTCCCCAAGGACCAGCAGAAGAGAGCCCAGCAGATAGTAGAAGAGGGACAAGCAATCACAAACAACCAGATCAGGTCAGCGTTAGACTCAGCAGACACAGCCGCAAGAACTATTAATACGGCTGTCACCATTAGGCGACACGCATGGCTTAGGTTATCAAGTTTTAAACCTGAAATTCAGGAGGGTGTTCTCAACATGCCTTTTAATGAGCAACAACTATTCGCCACACAGGTTGATACAGCCGACACTGCCAAAGCTATGGGGGCACTTTATTCAACCCATTACAGAGGCTCATTTCGAAAGCCTCAATATAGGGGAGACTTTAGACCCCAACCATCTGATCAATCTACCTCCCAAGCCAAACCTTCTTAGCAGATGCAATACCAGAGAGGGGGGTTTCGGGGAACCTACAGAGGACAATTTCCCAGATCTAGAGGAAAATACCAGCCCTCAAAGCAACCCACTCATACCAAACAGTGACTTCACCAACATCTTCCCTCGCCACACTTCCCCTTGTGGGAGGAAGACCACAAAAGTTCCACACCCACTGGTTACCCATCACAACAGACAATTGGGTGTTATCCATTATCCACATGGTTACTGCATAGAGTTCACACAAACTCATCCAGATATTCCCCCAAAACCACACAAACTCCCATCTCAACACATTTCAATGTTGCAAACGAAGGTACAGGCACTATTACTCAAACAAGCCATAGAACTTGTGCCACATCATCAGAAAGGAACAGGGGTTTACTCCCTGTATTTCCTCATTCCCAAAAAGGACAAAACATTGAGACCAATACTAGATCTCAGAACTCTCAATCTCTACATCCGATTAGAACACTTTCCCTTGGTAACACTACAGGATGTAGTCCCACTGCTACAACAGCAAGATTTTATGGCAACACTGGATCTAAAAGATGCATATTTTTACATACCCATCCATCCAGCTCACAGAAAATATCTGATTTGTAATACAAGGAAAACATTACCAGTTCAAAGTGTTACCTTTCGGGATAACAACAGCTCCCAGAGTATTTACAAAATGCTTTGCCGTAGTCGCAGCATACATAAGGGACAACATATACATGTCTTTCCATATCTCGACGACTGGCTAATAAAAGCCAACAATCACACACAGTGCCAACATCATACACGTTATGTAATAAACACCCTACACACACTAGGGTTCTCAATAAACTACCAAAAATCGCACCTACAACCAGTGCAAATTCAGCAGTATTTAGGAGCCACATTAAACACCCATAGAGCTCTTGCAAGCCCAAGTCCACAAAGGGTACAATCGTTCCACAGCATATTGCTAAAAATCCAGCCAAACCAACAGTACACAGTCAAATTTGGCATGATGGCATCATGCATCGCCATTGTCCCAAACGCAAGATTAAACATTCAGCCCTTACCACAGTGCCTTGCAAAACAATGGTCACAGGCACATGGTCATCTTCAAGATCTAATGTTGATAGACCGCCAAACACACATATCGCTTCAGTGGTGGAACTTCACAAATTTAAACAAAGGGCGGCCATTTCAAGACCCTCTGCCTCACGCCATTCTTACAACAGATGCATCAATGATTGGATGGGGAGCACATCTCAACAATCACAACATTCAGGGACAATGGGAGACCAAACAAAAACAACTTCACATAAATCACTTAGAACTGCTAGCAGTATTCCTAGCACTAAGAGCTTTTCAACCTCTTCTTGTTCACAAACACATTCTCATCAAAACAGACAATATGACAACAATGTACTACTTAAACAAACAAGGAGGTACCCACTCATCACAAAATTTCCTTCTAGCACAAACAATTTGGCATTGGGCAATTCACAACAACATTCACCCTGTAGCTCAATATATTCCAGGGATTCACAATCAATTATCAGACGGCCTCAGCTGAGATCATCAGCAAACACACGAGTGGGAAATTCACCCCCCAAGTGCTTCACAAGTAATTTCGCCAGTGGGGAACACCAGACATAGATCTGTTCGCCACCAACCACAACGCAAAATGCCAAAACCTCGCATCCAGCTACCCACACCCTCGATCCAAGGGCAATGCTCTATGGATCAACTGGTCAGGGATATTTGCTTATGCTTTTCCCCCTCTCCCGCTCATTCCATTTCTGGTCAACAAACTGTGTCAAAACAAACTCAAACTCATACTTATGGCACCAACGTGGGCATGTCAACCATGGTACACAACATTGTTAGACCTGTCACTAGTACCACACATCAAACTACCAAACAGGCCGGACCTGTTGACACAAAACAAACAACAAATCAGGCACCCCAATCCAGCAATACTCAATCTAGCAATCTGGCTCCTGAAATCTTAGAGTTTGGATAGCTACATATTCCACCAGAATGTATAGAAGTGATTAAACAAGCAAGAAGACCCACCACCAGGCAGTGTTATACAAACAAATGGAAAAGATTTGTTTTTTACTGCCAATCCAAACACATAACACCCCTTAACGCAACCATACAGGACATTGTAGGTTATTTACTCCATGCACAAAAAAGCTAATTTAGCCTTTTCATCCATTAAAATACATCTCACAGCTATTTCAGCTTATTTGCAAAATATACAAAACAAATCTCTATTTAGAGTGCCTGTCATCAAAGCTTTCATGTAGGGTCTAAAACGTATCATACCTCCAAGAACACCACCAGTACCTTCATGGAATCTTAATATTGTACTCACACGAGTCATGAGTCCACCCTTTGAACCCATGCACTCCTGTCAAATTCAATTTAGAACATGGAAAGTAGCATTGCTAGTGGCAATCACTTCATTATGAAAAGTTAGTGAAATACAAGCATTCACTATTGAACCACCCTTTATACAAGTACACAAACATAAGGTAGTACTTCGCACAAACCCAAAATTCCTACCTAAAGTCATCTTGCCGTTTAATTTAAATCAAACAGTGGAACTACCAGTCTTCTTCCCACAGCCGGACTCAGTAGCAAAGAGAGAACTACATACATTAGATATTAAAAGAGCTTTAATGTATTACATTGAGAGAACAAAATCATTCAGAAAGACTAAACAGCTGTTTGTCGCATTCCAAAAACCCCATACTGGTAATCCTATATCAAAACAAGGCATAGCCAGATGGATAGTAAAGTGCATCCAAACTGTTACCTGAAGGCTAAAAGACAGCTATTAAAAACACCAAAAGCACATTCCACTAGGAAAAAAGGAGCAACAATGGCATTTCTAGGAAATATACCAATGACAGAAATCTGTAAAGCAGCCACTTGGTCAACACCCCATACATTTACCAAGCATTACTGTGTAGATGTGTTAGCAACACAACAAGCCACAGTAGGACAGGCTGTACTAAGAAAACTATTTCAAACAACTTCAACTCCTACAGCCTGACCACCGCTTATGGGAGGATAACTGCTTTGTAGTCTATGCATAGCATGTGTATCTGCAGCTACACATGCCATTGAACGGAAAATGTCACTTACCCAGTGTACATCTGTTCGTGGCATGTTCCGCTGCAGATTCACATGCGCCCTCCCTACTCCCCGGGAGCCTGTAGCAGTTTAAGTTGCATTCAAGTTTTGTACATATATATATATATATATATATATCTATTCCATTGCATGGACATCTCTTTCTTTACACTCTATCACTCCTACCTTACCCTCTGCGGGAAAACAATCTAAGATGGAGTCGATGCCCATGCGCAATGGAGCCGAAAAGGAGGACTCACTCGGTCCCGTGACTCGAAAAGACTTCTTCGAAGAAAAACAACTTGTAACACTCCGAGCCCAACACAAGATGGCAGGACCTGTGCATAGCATGTGAATCTGCAGTAGAACATGCCACGAACAGATGTACACTGGGTAAGTGACATTTTCTATATATATATATATATATATATATATATACACACACACACACACACACAGTAATAATTAGGAATTGGCACAAGAAACAGCAAGCATTGGCAAGCATTAGTGAAAAATAGTGAGGGACCTAGGAGAGGACCAAACCATATAATAAAATAATGGAATGCAAAGTGAAATCCCCCACCCAAAGGTATAGAGTATTTAGAGGGGAGCTGAAAGAACTAGGGACCCCGAAAGTTAAGTACCTGAGTGACCCCCAGCGACAAGGAGAGCAGAGGTAAGAACCTGGTCTTCCCCAAGACTAACAAGAGGATTTAGAAAATGGATTGTGCAAGAACAGGACCATACTAGAAGAAACCAAAGGTAGATTCTGGAAGAAGAGGACCTGCACAAAAGGGGACAAAGTACAGTCCATGATGAAGTGGCCAGTGGGGACAGGAGCCACTACCCACCCTTGTGTGGATGAAGATCCAGGTCGACGGGGGGGGAAGAAGACCAGCTGTGGAGCCCAGGAGCTTGGAGTGGTGCAGATGGTGTCCTACGGCGGTTGTCAGGTGCAGATGGTCAGTGGTTTAGGAAAACCATCAACAAGCCTTGGCAAATGCAAGGAGAAGCAAAAGAAGTGTTGCAAGGCTCAAGAGGACCAGCAAGGTCTGGGGGACTCGACCCTTGGAGGGGAGTCTGGGCTGACCCTCAGCTGTCAGGAGACACAGAAGAAGCAGTCACAGCCCCCCCCACAGGCAACCCCCTCGCAGCAGGTACAATAAGTTGCAGTGAGGTCCAGTCAGCACACCTAGAGAGGAGTCCCACGTCGTTGGGGTAACAGAGACTGTTCATGGGAGGATGAAGTGCTGAAGGCCGCGGCCACTCGGAGCCTGAAGATCCCTTCGAGCAGGAGTCCACAAGCCTTGGTTGCTGCAAGAGGTGCCGTGTACAGTGGTACTGTCCTGCAAGGAGAGGCAAGGGCTCACCATTTCCCAAGTTGGACAGCAGGCAGGGAGGACCAAGATGACCACTAGAGACCACCACCTGTGATGCATGATTCAAGCGATTCCAGAGAAGAGCAGCTCCACGCAACTGGAAGTCATTGCTGTGTGTCCCTACAGATGCAGGTGAGTGACTTATTCACTCCAAGGGAGATTCCTTTTTGCCTCTTGGTGGCAGGCTGAAGTCTGGCCGAACCCAGATGATGCATAGCCGGAGAAATGTCCCAGTTGCTAGAAGGAGCCGGAGAAACAATGTTGCAAGGCGAGGTCGTCTCTGGAGTTGCAGTCTTGTCGGTTCCTGAAGAGTCCATTTGCAGTTCCAGTGGCCAGGAGTAGAAGTAAACAATGCAGAGGAGTCCTGTTGGAGATTTGCACATCGAATCTGGCGACCCACCCGCAAAGGAGTCCCTAAATACCCCTAAAAGGAGGGTTTGGTCAACTTGCACGGTGACCACCTATCAGGTGTCACCTGCTTGGCTACTTAGATGCTCCCAGGGGCCTCTGCACATCTTCGTTTCAAGATGACAGAAGGAAAGGACCACCTGGGGCAGCTCTGGGCACCACCCCTGGGGTGGTGATGGACAGGGGAATGGTCATTCCCCTTTCCTTTGTCCAGTTTTGTGCCAGAGCGGGGACTGGTGCAAACCGGTTTATGCAAGGAGGGCACCAAATGTGCCCTTCAAAACAAACCGGTGGCTTGAGGAGGCAACTGCTTCCAAGCCTTGTAGCACCTATTTCCAAAGGAGAGAGTGTTATCGCCCTCTCCCACAGGAAATCCTTAGTTCTGCCTTCCTCTGCTTCAGCTGGTCAAGCAGCAGTAGGGCAGAAACCTGTCTGAGGGGTGGCATCAGCACCCGGAAAACCCTAAAAGACTGGTAGGAGCGATACTGGGGATTTCTCTAAGTAGCCCCCAGAGTGCATGGAATCATGCAACCAATACTGGCAACAGTATTGGGGTATGCTTTCGACATGTTTGATGCCCAACATTCCCACGTTTGGACTTACCATTATGTAGCCTGAGGCAGGTCAGTAAACGGGTAAAATGTTTTCCCCGCATTTACATAGTCCAGTGCAATGGAACTGGAGTTCGTTGGGGCACCTCTGCTCATGCAGGAGTGCCCTCACACTCAGAGACCTGCACCCTGCCCTTTGGGCTGGATGGGCCTACCATAGGGGTGACTTACAGTGGCCAGGTGTAGTGACCGGTGGTGTAAGGGTGTATGCACCTTTTCATTCAGGCTGCAATGGCAGGCCTGCAGACACGTTTTGCATGGGCTCCAATGGGTGGCGTAATACATGCTGCAGCCCATGGGGGACTCCTGGTGTCCCAGTGCCCTGGGTACCAAAGTACCACATACTATGGACTTATAAGGGGACACTAGTATGCTAATTGTGGAGTGCACAAAGGTCCTAGGCAACTCAATTTAAAGGGAGAGAGCACAATCACTGGTGTCCTAGTTAGCAGGGTCCCAGTGAAAACAGTCTAAGCACACAGATAGCAGGCAAACAGTGGAGGTAACCATGCCAAAAAGAGGGTACTTTCCAAAATCCTTAAGGGTGAATTGAACATTCCCCAAAAGGCCAGATGTCCTCAACCAGGCATGGCGCCTAGAAGCAACTGATCTGCCTATAGATTCAGTTGTATCCAGCCCATAGCGGATTGTGAACTTATCTGAGTCTCTCCCGTCAGCAACAGCTTGGGGGAGAATGGCCTGGGCCTCCTCTGGGACTTGTGTCAGCACTTGCTCAACCGTATCTCATAAAGTATGGATATAACGGCCCAAAAGGCATGTGGTGTTCACAGACTACAATGCCAGACTGGAGGAAGAAAACATCCGCTACCCTAGATGATCCAGCCTGTAGGATTCTCTATCAAAGGGTGCAGAAGGGAATGTGCCATGAGATGTTGAGGCTTGGATAACCAGGCTCTCTGAGGTGTAGGGTGTTGGTTCAGGAATGGTAGGTCATTCGGCGCAGGCCTTTGGCAGTGGGTATTCTGTTCACAGGAGCCCCTGTGCTGGCTTTGAACCAGCTCCCCAGTAGGACATCAGTGAGGGCTTTATTGAAGGGCAAAAGGGGTTCAGATTTGGAGGCCGGGGACTGAAGCACCTCAGTCAGGAGTTTAGACCTGACAGCCACTGAAGGCAGCTCGAGGCCCAAGATCTCGGCCGTTCTCCACACCATCATGAAATTAGAAGCCCCCTCCTCGTAGCCACAGTAGGGGGAGATAGCATGACAGCATCTGGTGAGTTGTCTATACTGCTGGCTTCACCCAGTTCCTGAGCCCAGTCCATAGGGTCTTCAAGCTGGTGTTCTAAATGGTCAAGCGACCCATCTGTACTCTCACTGTACCCGTACGCATAAGAATAAGGGTCAGGATCCGATCTAGGGAGCTAGGCCCCTGTCAAAGTCAGAATCGGCGTTGAGCGACGCAGGTCTGGCTGCATGTTGGAATTGTCAGTGAGTATGGAATCGATGCTGACCATCGGCCCGGGCGGCGTTCAGTACGTTGATGTAGGAACCATTGTCTGGGAAGGTTGCATGGTACAACCAACACCAGTTTGGATCTAAGAGCGGATCCCTGGGCTCCCTCTAGAGCCAAAGCCACCGGCGTGGAACCCAACAGGACCTCTGCCGGCCCCACGGGCCCCGAAGGCACTCCGGCAGGGTCAGACTGCACAAAGATGAGACACATGGCCTCGTAAAACACCTTAGATTGGGCAGGGGTAGCTCCAGCTCCTGGAAACTTTGAGAGACGCGGTGCGGAGCCCACGCAGTAGTAGGCTTCGAGGACTGAGGCCTAGATTGCGGACACTCAGTCTCCCATATTGCATCAGCCAACTAACTGGGTGAAGTCAAAGAACACTTCTGCTCAGAGTTCTTAAGAAGATCAGGAATTACTGGGCCCAAGCCATCCTTGTGGCTCCAGACTGGGCACGGAGAGTCTGGTATCCTGAGCTGCTGAGCATGACCATCGATTCTCTGATCAGACTGTCTCTACGGAGGTTCTTCTGTGTCAGCAACAAGGGAGGTGACAGCTTTTGGCCTTCATCCCGGAGTCTGTAATGTCATCTTGGCAGCCAGGCTTCTCTCCACCAAAACTGTATATGCCTGCCGTTGGAAGACATTTGTGGCATGGTGCACACAAAAGTCTCTTGATCTCCTTCCTGACCCTCTTTCAGAGGTTTAACTTTATATTCTTTCCCAGCGGGTCTCTGCTTTGGCACTATTAAGGGCAATTTGTCTACCATTGCTGCTTTCTTGCAGGTGCCTGATCAACCCTCTTTATTTAAGTATCCTATTGTTAATAGGCTGCTCAAAGGCCTTACATATCTCTTTCCTCCATCCCCATTCATTATGCCCCAATGAGATCTGATTTTGGTTTGT
This sequence comes from Pleurodeles waltl, assembly GCF_031143425.1. NCBI lineage: Eukaryota > Metazoa > Chordata > Amphibia > Caudata > Salamandridae > Pleurodeles > Pleurodeles waltl. The sequence goes on along the minus strand of NC_090447.1, from coordinate 418,479,147 downwards.
CATTTCTGATGTGGTATCCTTTCGAGCTTCTCCCTAAATGTCCCATTAGGCTTCTCACATTGAAAACTTATTGCAACTACATTTGCCTGTCAAGTCAGTAACTGCAGGCCTTGTCTTCCAGCCCGCCTTACCTCTATTTATCCTGACAAACTGGTGCTTTGCACATGGGCCTCTTTGATGCCAAAATTGGTCACACCATTTCATGTAGGCTAATCAATCACGCTTCCTTCTTTTTACACACCCCCACATCCTTTTAAAGAAGAGGAGAGATTGCATCGCCCGGACCCAGTAAAAAAAAAAGAATTTATGTTCTATCTTGATCATATCTTTAAGTTATCTTGTAGATACTGTATCTAACTGCAGATTCCTTACCGACCCACCCATTCTCTCTGCTCTACGAACAGATTTCTAGGGGCTGGGACCACCAGTGGTCAGTGTTCTTTAAGGCTTTTTGGCATTGAAAGACATGAAAAGAAATGGACATTGTCACCCCTTGATGGCGCCTATATAGGTTTCTCATCGAAATTTCTGCCGCAGACGATGTCAACTATGGACACAGAGCCAATCGATGCCACCTACCATCCCGCAGGGGTGCTGCTCAAGAATAAGCTTTAGAATCCAGTCTGATGGCTGGGGAGAATTCAAAGGGAAGGATCTGCATCCAGATAGTCTCTACCAGAAAAGGCGTTACCAAAGGTAAGTAACTTGTTCTTTTGGGGCCACACTGGCCGACATACCTGATAATAGGTATGGTTCACCTTGAGGCAAAATAACCTTATCTCTAGCAGGAGGAAGTTTCAAACAGTTGTACAGCCACCTTTACACATGATAGACAAAATATTAAGTCTGTGGAAGGAGCATGGAGTCGTAAACACTGCTTAGCCATCTGTGGGCTCTCGTCTTGCATTAAATATTGATTCTGCACTTCCACTTGGGGCATGGCATCCACCAAGGGTTATTTAGAAACAAAGAAAGTTTAATCAATTTTGGAGCCCCCAAGTCAGTAACTTAACACAAAGAAATGATGGATTTACTGCACACTTCCCACCCCTGCAGAAAGTAATGAGGGGCCCCTGAGTATTCCATATATCACAGGTATTCATTGGGGCCTTATGATGAATGAGGGCCTCCTGAATGGTTGGAGGCTCTCTAGGCTGCACTGTCCGCAGGGAACTCGATTACCACCCTGCCTTGAGTCACCTAAAAATTGTGACACTTTTGGAATTTAGATTGAGGTTATGAGAAAGATTATGCAGGAAAGGCATGCCCATTTGTAGTCAATGTTGGTCAACTAACAACAGTACCTGGATTCAAATTGGTCTACTTCCAGGGAGTAGTGAAGATTTTCCTTGTAATCTAGTGGAAGATTGTTTTCAAACATGAAGGTCCTTGTACATCTAATCTTGGCACTCAGCGTTCTTTACAACAGAATGTTGAAATGAGTATGAAAGCATTGACGTGAATGATGAAGATGTTGCCTCTTTACTCTGTGCTTAATTATTGCATGTCAGTACAATGTTGTTGCCTTATTTCAGTTATATGCTACTGGATATGGGGCAGGAGGACGCCTGGGGATTGGAGGCACAGAGTCTGTCTCAACACCAACGCTGCTGGAATCAATTCAGCACGTGTTCATAAAGAAGGTTGCCGTGAACTCTGGAGGCAAGCATTGCCTGGCACTTTCTTCAGAGGGTGAAGTCTATTCTTGGGGTGAAGCAGAGGATGGAAAATTGGGACATGGAAACAGAAGGTAACTGGGTACTTCTAAAATGTACTTAATATATATGTCTTTTGAACATTTTTGATTATATTGCTGGTGCTTTCCTTTACTTTACTCCACTTATTCTGGTCACCTGTCACCTCATTTCACCAGTATAATAGTAGGCCTATTGAATGTTAACTTAAATTCAAACGTTGTCGTTCTAATGGAAACTTTGTTCTGCAATTCTTCATTTTTGAAAATTTTCTAGGGATTATCCTCCATCTTTATTTCTTTTAAACCAGGCCACTACAGGAGTTGGTGGCAGCATTACAATGCATTGGATCTATTGGGGTTTTGCCCTTGAAATTAATGTTTGAGGTCTATAAAGGCTGAATCTATGGCAATGGCATCAGGTCTTTGTTCCACATGCAACAAATAAGAGGAAGCAGAGCTGTCAGCTTTTTTTCTGTGACAATTCAGTGAATTGTTTGACATTTTTTTGTCAAAATGTACTCTTGTTTGTCATTTGAGTAAGTCTTGTATTTAAGGTACATTGTTCTAATGGATATTGCGAATTGGAAATTCCTCCTTTTTTTTTAATTCCCCCAGATGTTAGTCTGGATCCAGGAATTTTTCGAGTAATTGTTTTCATGTGCCGTGCTATCAGACAGTGATAGCTTCTTCCCACCTCCACAGGTGATGGCTCAGAGCCTCAGATAGGCGCCACCCCTGCATTCTGACTTCTTTTCCCTTTTTCTGTGCCTTTCAAGGTTGATCCAGAGCTCCACTCACCAATTTTTGTCAGATCTTCTCCAACTTGGAAAAGAGTATTTTCAGTGACTGAAGGGAACTGACTTTCCAAAGACTAAAGACTTCAAGCAGTGTCTCATTTTCAGGAAACAGATTTCAATTCTACCCCCATACAACATCTGTCTTTGGTGTCTCAGATCCAAGCATGATATGATGTCATGCCACAAATGATCCCCTTTCTTTCAAAGCCCGCCAGGGAGCGGGAAGCAAAGTTGTATATAACTGAGCACACGAAATGTAGCCGTTCTCTCTCAAATCACAGTTATGTTCCCACTCCAAGTCCTGCCCACAATCCACATCTTCATTCTCAGGTAAGTCCAGTATAAAGTCAAAGGGAAAAAAATCTTTGTAGAAATACAAGAGGTTTAGACAGTAGTCATCTCCCTGTTGCTCCTTCTGCAGGTAGAGATTGTACATTTGGTTTTCGAAAGGACCAACTCTGTGCCAGTCATCTGACTTTGACCCCATGCTACATCTGGAGCCAATATACCTTGCATTTAACTGCTATCTTTGATTTAGCAGCTGGAGCTGCAGCTTTTCCAGATGATTCTGGGTCCCGAAGTAGCATCCCGGGATCCCATGTCCCACCGGGGTCACCATTTGGTCTTCCGCTTGCAGGCCTTTCCCTGTCTTTTACTGTCTCCATTAGGCTTCCTCCCAGCCCCATTCGAGCCTCTGGCTACAGCGCAATGCCTTTGCTGAAAGCTACACCAATTCTGAGTGCACGAACTCCAGCTCCAAAGGCGTCCGTTCCAGGTCTGGTGCTGATTTTGGGTCCAGAGTCAAGTTCAGCTAAATCTCGACCAATTACTTGCTGCAAGATTACTAAGGCTCAGCACATGGTGTGGATTTTCCCCTAGTGCCTTTATCTCAGTGCCAGAATTTTCAACATCCTTATTTGGTTGAGAATCAGATCTCGTACAGGACATTCAAAATGTCCCACATGATGATGGGGATGAAAATGAGAAGGAGTTAGATAAGACCTGAGAAAAGAAGGAAGACCCACCTATAAGATAATTTAAAGGCTGCTAGAGGAGTGAACTAATCTGCGGCAAAAGTTCACAAGGCCTTCATTCTTTTGATTACTGATCAGTGACATGAGCATTTCCAGGAGCCTGGTGGCCAACCTAGCCAAGTTATCCATTAGAAAGAAAGGGTCGTCAGCTGGGTTTTGGACATTCTACATCTCCTTCAAAATGAAGAAGGGTACATCTGCAATTTCGCAGGCCTGCCCTATGCCCTTACATACCTGTACCTGCATATACTTAGCTCCAAAGGACAGAGTTGATCTTCACATTTCTGGCATGAGGCCCGATTCTGCTAGGTATGTGAGTGTATTTCCAATCCAAAACTGTTTAACCTTCAATCTAGCCCTTATGGCTCAAAATTGTTGCAGGTTAAAGTTGCTGTGGCAGCTGGTGCAAAAGGGCTATTCTATGGGTGCCCCAATACCTCTGTGTGCTCTGCCACCAAAATGTTCTATTTCGACTAATAGATTATGTGATGTAGACCCCTTTCCTTATTTGCTAGAAATCTTTTTATTGAAAACATTTGATTTACAGAAAACAAGCAAATAGTACAGCTCATTGGCAGATGGCAAAAGTATCCAACACAGCATAGCACAGCCAATTGTACAACTGATTAAGCAAGCATGGTCTATGAAAGTTCAATATCTAAAACAGTTATTTAAGAATAGGCCCAACAAGGGGGCCCATCTTTTTGGAGTTTACATATATAGTTGCTCAGAAAAATCAGCAAATGTAAATAAAGATTTATATAAAGATGTTCAAATAAATGCCTCTTAAGTCTAGAGCGTCAGGGCGAAAAGGAGTATTGTGGGAGAGGGACTAGGGTGTAAGTGAAGGCAGTGAGAAGAGTGAAGCGGTATAGGATAGTCATGAGTTACCACGCTGTTGAGGGTCGATATTACAGCTATGTAGTAGCTCAGTTGAATAGTCAGAGCACTCAGAGCCTAGGTGGTGTAAAGCAAGATTACTCCACACAAGCTAAAAAGTCCAGCAAAGGCCACCATATACGAATTAATCTGACATCTGTGTGTTTAATTCTGTGGGATAAAAGCTCTATAGCCATGATATGCCAGAGAACCATTAGGGGATAGGCGGGGCGGTGGGTTTCTTCCAGTGTAAGGCGACAAGTTGTTTGGCTGCTGTGAGCATTTGACTAATTAATCCCCAGTCTTTGTGAGTCATTGCTTCTAAATCTATTGGACAAATGCCTAGAACTGCTATTTTGTAAGAGCCTGGAAGAGGATAACCCACTACGCCTTTGATGTGACTAAAGTTCTCCTTCCAGTAAGTAGCTAGGAAAGAGCAGTACTGCCATATATGATGGAAGTCCCCTTGAGTTGTATTACAATGCCAGCAAAGCACCAAGGTGGTGGGATAGATAGTGAAAAGACACGTTGGGGTGTAGTACCAAGGTGTCATCAGTTTGTAATCTGTCTTTCTTTGGTATAAGCTTATAAATCTTGGCTATTTCACGCCATAACATGTCCTTCTGTTTCTGGGAGATGCCCTTGTGGTTTCGGACTGCCATTGTGATTGTCACGCAGTTGGGGAATGTTTTAGCATCTGGGAGGTAGGCAATATCATGCCTCGAGTTCCATCAAAAGCCCTAACAAAAATTTAAAAAGTGGTGTATTGTCATGTTTCCTCTTCTATATTAGCAGGCTGGTGCGCCAAATGGCGCAGCTGAAAATATTGTAGTTGAGCTGATTCAGGTACGTGAAACGCTATTTTACATTGCTCAAAAAAGCTTAATGCTTCGTCCCTCAAAGTCGGGAAGGGTATGACAAACCCCTTCCTCCCAGGTAGGGAATGATTGAGACTTTAAGGCTGGCATAAAGTCCAGGTTGCAGAGAAGTAGAGCGTTGAGAGAAGGGAAGGTTGATAAGGCCCGGTTTGAGTGCTATTTTGTCCCAAATGTCCAGAACGGTCCTAGAAGGGGTCGCTATATAAGCACTTCTTGGTCTTGCATATTTGGGGATCCAGGCTAAGTCCCAGAGAGGTCCACAAGCTACCTCCTGGTCAATAGGAAATCAATGTTTGTCGCTCTCCTTGACGACTCATTCTGAGATGTAGCAAAGGTGTGCCATCCAGTAGTATTTGTGGAAGTTGGGGCAGGCTAGGCCACCTCAGTCTCTAGGAAGCATCAGGGATGTGTTAGAACATCAAGGACATTTCTACACCCCCACCCCCATATGTAGGTGCGTATATCTCAGTGAAGGCAAGCTATATGAGCTTGAGGGATAGGAGTAGGCAGGGATTACAAAAAAGGAGTTTTGGGAGGATAGACATCTTAACTGCATGGAGTCGGCCCAGCCAGGACATATGGAGCGGTTTACACAGACATATGTCCTTCAGGACAGACCATTTGATATTCCGGTCAGTTGGCCTGTGTCCAGGTGGATGGAGATGGGGGTAAATTGAGTGCCAGGTTCCTAAGGAATCATGTGACCCACTGAAAGGGGGCGATGGACCATAGCATAGTCAGGTCTAAGGTGGGAATAGTGATGTTTAAGGCTTTGGATTTAGCCATATTGATCTTGAACCCTGAGACCCGCTCGATAGCCTGCAGTGTATGTACAACAGCAGGAAGCGTGGTGGCGGGTCGAGTGAGGTGAGCAGAAGATAATCAGTGGAGAAAAGCAAGTTTATGGGAGCAGCTGCTGAACAGGATACACGTTAGCTTCAGTCTGCCAAATGATGATTGCCAACATGTCAACCACCAGGGTGAAGAGTAAAGGCAAAAGCAGGCATCTCTGTCTAGTGCCTCTCATCAAATGGATTGGTTGAGTAGGTCGATCATTGATGCAAACTGTAGCTGTGGGGGAGACATAAGAAGCCATACCTCTAGGTATCATGTGCAACCCCAAACCAATCTTTAGAAGTACAGATCTCAGAAATGGCCATCTACCTTATCAAAGGCCTCCTCTGCATCGATTGAGAGAAGTCAGGAATGGATGTTGTGTTGATGGTTTTCTCTACCACATGAGCAATTCAGCGAATGTTGTCTGCCTCTTGACAATGGCAGGATCAGTCAGATCAGGGAGATGTGGTTCCAGTCTATTTGCCAAAATCTTAGTGCAGATCTTAGCATCTGTATTTAATAAACCGATGGGTAGTAGAAAGCACAGTTTAGGGATAAGTGCAGTCTCCGCTGCTGCCATCGAGAGTGTAAGGCCTGTATTCGAAGTGAAATAATTAATTCTTGGAGAGAAGGAAGGAGCGCTTGGTAGAAAGCTAAAGGGAGCCTGTAGACCCCTTTCTTAAATACATCCTTGTGGCACATGGTGGAAATTGTCCCTTAAGTTTGTCCATCACTACCTGCAGAAATCAGTTGGGTCAGTTAATAATTCCAGTGGTGCTGGTATTGGACTCTCTTCCTAAAGAGGAGATCAATAACTGGGCATCAGATAGCCCAGGCATGACCGAGAACACCGAATGCTTTGCTTGGTATTGAAGATCTTTATGTTTTTGGTTTTAGGGCATTTGGGCTTGAATATTTTTTTATTTTTTAGGTGCCCTCACTTGTGATGCGGGACTTAGGTTATTTTCACCAGTAACATCTTGAGGGTCCTTGCGGTACCACATCAATATCCATGTTTTTCAAGATACCAGAACACTTCCAAAAATATCCAGAGGCGACTAACAGTACTACTCACAGATAAACTTTGGCAAAAGGGTTTTATAGTAACTGAAATGTAGTGCTTAGCACACTCAAAACTATGAAGTATGTTGAGGTTGTAATTTTAGACCAAAATTTGCTTGAACCTTCTGATTTTCTTTTATGATTTCAAATGCACAATATATAAAAAAAATATATATATATATATATGTGTGTGTGTTTGATGACGTGTAGCTGTAAATACACATGCTTTGCATAAGTCTGCCAACTAGTGTTGGGCTCAGAGTGTTATAAGTTGTTTTTCTTCTAAGAAGGTTTTCGAGTCACAAGATCAATTGACTTCTCCTCTCAGTGATAGTGCTCATGGGCATCGAGTCTTTTGTTAGATTGTTTTCTTTCCGCTGTCGGGTTGGGACATGTCGTAGTCCAGCAATGGTAGGCTGATGGAACTGACTCAGTTTCGGTTCTGTCCTCGGTGTCGTGCCAAATTTCCCTACACTGATCAGCATTTGGTGTGTAACTTCTGCCTCTCTCCGGAACACAGAGAAGAAAACTGCGATGCTTGTAGATCATTTCAATCCAAAAAGACGCTTCAGGACCAAAGGGCGCGTTGAATGGAGATGGCATCCAAGTCATCAGAGCACACACTAGACATTTTCGGGGAAGGATCATAGCCTCTCCTCCGCTAACAATTAAAAGAAAATTGACTTTTCAAGAAACTTTGGACTCTGGGGCTCTACCTTTCAAAGTCCTTAAACAGAAGGAGAAACAAAAGGCTAGCAACACCCTCAGCCTTCACCACCACATTCCCCTTCCCTTCCTTTTACCCCACCACCACCACAACCTTCACCTACACATTCAACACAGTTCTCTCCACAAGCCTCATCTACATCACCACATAGGGATGATTTAACTGACCCTCAAGAAGAGGTAGACCCATGGGATATATATGGCACAGATCCCATTCTCCCTAATGACCCAGATTTATACCTTGCAAGGTAGTCGCAGAAGGACAGGCTATCTCTAATAACGCAATCAGATGTGCTACTGATGCAGCTGATACAGCTGCAAGGGGAGTTAACACCAGCATAATCATTAGGAGACATGCATGGCTTAGAGCTTCAGGAATTAAGCCAGAAATACAGCAAGCCTTATTAAAGACGCCCTTTAATAGACAACAGTTATTTGGGCCAGAGGCCACATTTTAGAGGTGGTTTCAAACCATCAACCACAGAACCATCCACCTCGCAACATAAACCAGGGCTACAATTCTTAAACAGTGGTTCATTCAGAGGCTCTTATAAAGGATCTAGTTATAGAGGAAGAGGTAAATCAGCCGCTCCCAGAGGTTCCTCTACCTCAATAAAGCTGTGACTTCTTACAAATCCCCACAGAGCATCCATCTCCTGTGGGAGGAAGACTGGCAAATCTTTACCCACAATGGTAAAACAACACTACAGATCAGTGGGTTCTATCCAACATGGTTATTGTCTAGAACCCATTTCTACTCCAACAAAAATTCCTCCTTGTTCACACAGACTTACTCAGGAGGACCTCACTCTATTAAAACAGGAAGTACAATCACTACTGCTCAAAGGCGCCATAGAGATAATACCTATATCCCATTGAAAATTCTGAGTATATTCACTATACTTCCTCATACTGAAAAAGGATAGTACTCTCAGACCAATCTTAGATCTCAGATCCCTTCATCTATACATACTTTCAGAATTCTTTCATATTGCCACTCTACAAGATGTCATTCCCCTACTACAAAAACAGGATTACATTACAGCATTAGACCTCAAGGATGCTTATTTCCACATTCCCATACATCATATCGAAGGTATCTAAGATTAGTTGTAGCAGGAAAACGCTATCAATTCAAAGTGCTACCATTTGGGATAACAACAGCACCAAGAGTGTTCACCAAATGCTTAGCTGTGGTTGCAGCCTTCCTCAGAAGGCAACACATACATGTCTTCCCATAACTCGACGACTGGCTCATGAAAGCCAGTAAACTTCAAATTTATCAACAGCATACTCAGTACGCCATAGACAGCCTACACAATGTAGGAATCACTATCAATGACAAAAAATCTCACCTGCAACCATCACAGATACAACCGTATTAAGGAGCGAGCGAGTGAGTGTTATTGCCATCCCCCTTGGGGAGCTTAGTGGGTATGTTTGCTAACTCGGGAGACCCAGTATTGTCTACACAGGATTTGTTGAATCTCTGTCACAAACATAGTATTAATGTCAGTCACTGACGCTTGCCAATATCTTTTTAACTTGAGGCTATGCCAAAAGAAGTGTGGTAAGGTACCATTTCCTCTGCACCCTCCAGCATTCTGTTAATTTTTAAGCATTCCATGCATGTTCCTTTGCTGGTGTAGAGTACCAATATATTGTGGTTTTCTGAATAGTTTCTCTGACCAGGGCACTCATGGCTGTCCCCTGTGTTCTTTAGAAGAAATGTGACTTGTATGCCTGTGAGTGAGCGACTCCGTTCCTCCTCCCATCTTTTCTGAGCTGGGGATTTGCCTACTTGTACCGGGTGGGTGAGAAAGTTATATATGTTAGAAAGCATTGTCTTGACATTGTTGCGTGTGACCCAATGTCTAATCTGCATGTATTTCATTCTCTTCCCCTCTTAAATCCCAAAGTCTTTCTTAATCTAGCTGAAGGAACAGATCTGCATGGTTATAGAAATCTCCGATTCTTTTGCAGCCTGCGCTCTGCCACGTACTGAGGCATCTTCTTTTGTGTCAGGAGAAAAGCCTGGGTTGCCTACAGATGTCAGCAGAGATGAAAAAGTAGGGAGCCGCTTTGTGGTTGCTACTGCTTCCCAAGTGCAAACATGACTCTGGTGATTGATGATGTTTCCATGGCAGCCAGGCTGCTTTCCATATGTGTTCAAGCTATTCTCTGGTCTATCAAGCACCATTTTATTCAGACTCCTTTCTATTCTATTCTACTAAAAACTGGAGTTGGACCACCCGGTAATAGATTAGTTTTGGAGCACCCAGCCACCCCCATCTAGCAGCAGGTAAGCATATTTGTTTGTGATTCTGGATTTCTTGCTTTGCCACAGCAAGCTTTCAATTAGGCTCTGCAGTTTAGCCAGTACTTTCTTGTTAGGTTGCACTGGTTGTGTCTGTATCACGTATTATATCTTAAGGAAGAGGGTAATTTTGCCTGCAGCTAACCTCCCCAGGAAATATAGCCCTCTTACTTGCCAAGATTATAGATCTGTGTCATGGGCAGCAGATGCCTATAGTTAAGTGCTTCTTTCCTGTCTAATGATGATGCAGTTATGACACCCAGATATTGTATTTGTCCCTTCATCCATGTCACTGGGAATACTTTCTGCAGCTTGTTTCTTTGGCAAACTGGGTGGATATATTTCGGATTTGTGACTTTTACACTTTTATTTTAAAAACCTAAGACTGCCCCAAATGGTCTGACCTATCACAACAGGGCAGGTATCATTGGAGGGGGGCTGCAACCATTACTAATAAGTTGTCAGCAAAGAGAGCAACCTTGTCGGCTTGGGAGCCAATTTTCAGTCCCAGAATTGCTGTGTTGTTCCTCACATGCTCCACCATGGGCTCCATTTAAAGTGTAAATATAAGCTGGGACAGGGGGGGCAACCTGTCTCGTGCCCACTGTAAAAGGCTGCATGTCACCCAGTTCACCTTTGAGTCCAGCACCCATTCTTTAAGTTTACCGCCTAAGCCTGTCTTTATCCAAGACCCTTGTCTGAAATAGCAAGTGCACCCTGTCAAAGGCCTCCATGTCAATAGACAGTCGTAAGGCCATGTTTTTTTATCTTGTCCAGGATTTCTAAAACCCATTTTTTTACAGTCTCCACTTTCTGAATCTTGTCTGATCTGGATTGATTAATCCCTACATGTACGGACCCAGCCTCCTAGCTAATAATCCAGTGAAAATTATAACATCTAGCTTCAGTAATAAAATAGGCCTGTAGGAGGCACAATTAATGGGGCTTTTCCCAAGTTTATGAATCACTGTTACTTCTGCCTCACTCACAGACTCTGTTAACCTCCCACTATCAGCGAATAAGTTCAAAAGATGAGTGAGGAGAGGTGCTAAAGCATGGCAGAATGTTTTGTAATATAAGAATGTGAATGGGTCAGGGCTGGGGGCTTTCTTGACCTGCAGTCTTGCAATGCTAGAAATGACCTCATCTGTGGTTATGTTTGCATCTAACATGTCAGTCTAGTGAGTCAGTGATGTTGGGATTGTGACTTCTGAGCCTTGTTGGCAGCATGGAGGTCGCTGGAATAAAAAAATCCTGACAAGCAGTGGCAATTTCCATACCCTCCCAATCATCTCCCTGTTGTGGTCCCTGATCTTTTTAACCCTGTCCCTGTGTTTTTTGCCTTACGACTACAGGCCAGCAGCCTGCTGGCTATGTTGCCTCCTTAATAATACCTTTGCCATGTGGGAAGTAGCACATACTAAATTTCGTTCATATCTTGTGTTTTAATTTGAGCTCTAGCTGCTCACCGAAGTTTTCATGCTCAGCGTGAACTAGTTTATTTATGCGCTGCCTCTACTTCCTTTACTTGTGTTTCCAGATCCACCCTTTTGTCATTGTTAGCCCAAATCCTGATAGCAATGATGGTCCACTTTACAACAGCCTTGAGTGTGTTTCATGAACGTGATATGTTGGATCATTTTGGTCATTCTCTTGTATGCAGTATTGGCTGACATCCAGTATTTTAGCTTTGTGTTGTTTGCTTTTGAGTACATTATTGAGTCTCCAGGTGTTGACGGCTCAAATCATCCTGGGAGTGTGCAGTATAAGGGATATTGGTAGGTTTTCTGAGAGGGTAGTAGATTTTGTCTCCACTGAATCTGGTTTATTGATGATTTGTGATGTGCCTAAGAAATATTCTAACCTGGCATAAGTCTGATTCACATATTAAGAACTTGTAGACTCTGGACTCCTAGTATTTTGCACTCCAGATATCTGTCATGTCTGTCTCTGTTACCCATATTAACCCATTTTGTGTCATGTCCCCTGTCTGCCCTGATCCCAGTCCTGAGGTATCTACTGTTGAATCCATGGCAGTGATCAGATCCCTCCTGTTAAGAGTCCCTTTCCAGAGAGGTTAATGGCTGTGCACCCTTGATGAACTTTATTTGCCGGTCTTTCGGTGCATATATTGTGGCAATAGTTAGAGTATGTCCTTCAGTGCCCTGTCAAAGCACTCCACCATTTTCTTGACACATGGATGATACTCCCCCCTCGCCCCCCCCCCCACCCCCCCTCTTCAAAAGGAGTTGGTCAGTAACACCACCACTCCTCCTGGCCTATTAGGGCCTGAAGAAAGATTGTCTGCAAGCATCACTGATAAGTTGTCAGCAAAATGAGCAACATTGTGGGCTTGGGAGCCAATTTGTAGTCCCAGAACGGCTGTGTTGCTCCTCACATACTCTGCCATGGGCTCAATTTGAAGCTCAAACAGAAACCGGGTACAGAGTGCAACCTGTTTAGTGCCCCTTTCTCGAGTGGAGTCAGACTCCAATCCTGCCTGAGGAGGTGGGTCACCTGAACATTCCATAGCCTTCACATATTAAAAAGGGCCAGTCTCTTTGTGAAGGCTTTGAGACCTCTGGCATTTAGGCTTACAATTTTAGGCATATGTTAAAGTTATGGTGGCTTAGTTTCAGAGCCGAGATTAACGCTATAATTAACTGTGGGCCGTGGGCACTCTGGTTGGTGCTTGAGGATAACTACCTTATCCCTGAGAAAACCACAAGTGGTGGTGTCCTTCCCTCAAATGTTAATAAATAATAAAACCTCCTACAATCCCACTTCCCCCCCAAAACAAACTGAGTGAAACTGAATCTAGCAAGTAGCTGTGGCCACTTTTCTCATTCCAACAAGTCATCCTCTCCCTACAGATAGTAGTCATCCACTCATGGCCCGCTCCGTTCCATTCTTTAAGCTAATGCTATGGTGCATCCTCCCTTGAGAATCCTTCTCTCCCTTAAATATGCCAGTCCCAAAACTGAGTCTTGCCCAGGCGAACCCAGCAGGTGAACATCTCATCTTTCTAGGTTATCTGCTTTCACTTGAAGTTTCATAATGAGTTCACTCCTTTCCGTCAGGATATCCTTTGCTTTGTGGGGTTCAGGGTCCTTTTCTCTGAGTTGCTGTGGTCCTCATTTCTGATTTCCAGCTCAAAGGGGACTGCAACTGGAGGCTGTGTGTGATTGTTCTTCTCCTTCTTGGCTCTCGACAAGCCCCATGATGCACCTCTCCTCCTCCATAAAGCAAATCTGGTGGGACACGCTCTCTTGCATGAACATAAATCTGAATGGATGAGCCCATTTATATTTCACTCCTTTCTCCCTCAGTTAGCTAGTCACCAGACTGAGAAGATGACATTTCTGTAGGGGCACCGAGGATAAGTCCTGGTAGAGCCACATCTTAGTCCCCTCAAAGGTTACCACATCTGTCTTGTATTGCTGCCAAGATATCTTCCTTCTGCCAATAATAATGCACACACATTAGAATGTCTGGGGCCTGCTATGAGTAGGACCCAAGCAAATCTGATTCCAGCAGTTCTAGGCTGATGTATCTTAACATCCTCATCATGTATCCTTCAATGTCACCTTTCTCAGCATCTGTCTGCACTCTGCATATTATAATGTTGGATCTTCAGAATCTCTTTTCAGAATCTTCGCGGTGTCTTTGAAGATCCTCCTTTGTGGCAGCCCAGACTCTTCCATGTGTAAATTCGCTCTCCTAGCTTAGTCATCGTGTTTCACTTCCCTTTCACTACATAGACCCTCAGGGCCAATATCTAATCTGAGAGTGTGTCAAAGCGGCCCTTTTAGATGGAGCGGGTGAGAGGGGCCTCTGCACCTTTATCTGTTGGTCGTTGCAAGGCATGAGCTGTGACCCCTTTTCCTTATCACCTCGAGGTGGTATTGACCTTCTTCACAGCAGAGATAACATGGCTCAGAGTGTGGTGTCTCTTTTATTTTTACTCAAAGCCATGTCTAAGTGCATGGACGATTCCTTGGTTGCTATTTTGCACTTATGGGCACTCTGCCTCAGGGTGGCAATTGTGGGTTTAACTGTACTGTAGGAAGGGTCTTGTCTTGAATGTATGTGGAAGAAAAACGCCACCCAATCAGGTCCCTGGGGGCTGCCCACTACCACCTGGTGAGAAGTCCTCTCTTTTGAGAACTGGGATGTGGTGTGGCATCACATTGCAGTAGTGTCCCATCTCTGTCACCATAGGCTCCCCTTGTTCAGTTTAACTCCTCCACAATCTGGATCTCATCTCTCTCCCCTCAGGGTACCCTACAAGCCAGTCAGTCTCAGTTCAGTCACTAGTCACCTTTTCCTATGCCAGTAGAGAGTCCCCCCAAGGCATCAAACCCATCCAACCCCAGACATCTCACCCACCACCACTCGCTCCTAAAGAGGGAATCTGGTTAAACTTCCCCTACCCTCTTGGGTGATCTCTAACAGACAGAGATGGAAATGCTTGTTATTGGTTAGGGGATGATCCCGCTTGGTAGACCAGTCCAAGGCTTCTGTCTTTCGGCTGGCCCCAGTCTGCTGATTCAAAATCCTGCTCTTTCAAAAGCCTTCTCATTGTCTCTTGTGGTCGAATCCTTGCCTTCCAGTATTTCTGTGCCCCTTTTTGTCAATGTGGCTTGAAGTGAAGGTGGTGTTAAACTCAGACCCCCCTTCCTCTACAACAGTTTTTTTGGTTGGTGAGGGAGGTGTTTGTCATTGCCAGGGAGACTCTTGCTTAAGTGCCCCTTTTATTTGATGAGGCACGGACTGCTCGTCCCTTGGGGTACAGTGTTCACCTCTCCATTAGAGGGAGGGGAGAGCTCAGCCCTTAACCTTCCTCTTCTCACTCCACTTAGGCACTCTCTTTTATGGTGGGGCAAGACTACTTCTTGCTGGCTAGGGGTTTCTCGCTTCAATAACAGGACATGAGCATTGCATGGGTGCATGGCCTCCTGTTGTGTGTGTGCCCTGTTCTCTGCACCAGTTTTTTTTTCCTGATGTGCAAGGCCCATATTAGGCATTCCCAGGGGCCCTTGTTTTATACTTATGGTCCACTGACGCGGTGGCTCTCGATTCTTTGAGGGCTTCACCACTATTCAGTCAGGCGCAGGCGCTATTTTGAAAACAGCACTTACGCATTACCGACCTCTTCTTTCCGCTGCTTTGGGCTTCCTTTGGCCCTTACTCCTAGCTTTCCCCAGTGTTGGGCCCTTGGCTCACTGTCTCTGGCAGTAAGGGTCTCCCGTGGGTGCCAGGATGGCATGCTTTTGTTTCACCCCACAGTGGAAAGAAACCACTTTTACTCTGCCCCTGTCTTGTTCATGCCTGCTATATTAAGTTTAAAGGAATGGATGGTGCATAAAGGTTACATGTCCCTCACAACTAGGAATTTTGATGGCTACATACCTACTTGTTTGCTTCATGTTCACTCTTTTGAAAGTCTGCAAACTCAGAAAAAATTCCACCTGAGAACAAGACGTTGCAGTTCATCACCTATATTGTGTGGTTCTCTTCCATTAACAACCACCTCACATTGCACATGCAGCTGATGATGTAAGTATTCTTTAAACAACTAGTTATAGGGTGCTAATGTCCACAAGTTAGTTTAGTGCCCAGAATCTTTTGATGCTGTAGAAGCTCCTAGTAACACAACTAAATAAAGCCTTAATCCCTACTTTTTCAGGCACTAGGAGTACGGGGTGTCTTTTAAGTTGTGTGTACTTGTGTGGCTGGCATTTTATCATTCCTTTCAGACACATTATCATATTGCTTAACTTGTCATCCCTAATATAGGTGTCTTGAATGGAAAGAACCCGTAAAACACCCAAGGCACAAAAGAGATCAGGGCCTTGTCATACAAATAGTAAATTGCATGCTTTAATCTCTTTCATGCGCACTCTGCGATACCCTGAGTGTAAAGTAGAAACTAACAGTTCCATTCCACAAAACACAAAAAGACGAGAAACAAGCTGTTGAATGTGTGTAAAGGTATCAAGACTACTTAGGTTTACTAGTTGGTTCTGCAAGACTCAAGATTGTGCGAGCACTGCAACCCTACGCACCCCAAAGCCATAAGAGATGATTGCAAACTTATTATGGCTAGAGACTGGGGGTGTGGCCCGGCACAACAAGATGACGGAAGTAAGTTAGGATGGCACTGAGCCCTGACCCACAATCCGTGGCCATCAACATGCCTTTTCGCATCCAGTACCCCATGGACACTGCAGAGAGAGAAGACCTCATCCAGTGACCTGGGAGAGCCCTCTTACGCTCGCCACGTCGATGCCACACAGAAAGACGGCAGACAGCAACTGACCCTGCTGGACCCATACGTGAGAAGGGTCCCTTAAGCAGTGAGGGAAGATGGGGACCCTCCCCCACTATTCCCTCTGGCTGAGTAGGGGGGACAAGAGAAAGGACAATGCAGATCGTGACTCAGGTGAGTGACGTACCGCATGGTTGGGTAGCGACCAGGGAGGAACGGGGCAGACTCCCTGGGCCTCGGCACGGGCTGACAACTGACTTAGCCCCGCCGGGAAGAGACCGGAGCCTCTGGCTGCACTCCAACCTATGGCCCTACTTGGATGGAGCCTAGTTACACTGATGGTCGAAAACTGGTGCGGACCTGGGCCTAGGAGTCAGGGGTGATTTGAATGCGGCTACCTGGTGAACCACCCTGCCCATTTTGCCTCCGACTCGGGGGGGGGGGGCACCTAATGGGGGAGGAAAATATTCCTCTTCCCTGCAGCTGTTGGCCCTTGTGGCAGTTGCCTCTCCCCCTAACTTACCCCCACTTGAGGCTAGATGAAGCTGAGTAACTGCAGTGCCCGTGAAGAGATGCTGGTTTGAAGGAGGCGGAAAGTGACCTCCCCCCACCCAACCCCCAACTACCACCACCCCTCACATGATGTCAGAATAATTCAGGAAATTGTGGGACCAGTGAGATGCATCAATTAGCATGTGGTAGAGAGCGCTGGAGCCCTGGAACACTGCCTTGGGTCGAGCCGTCTTGGGTGCAGGGGGAACCGCCCTCCCCACTAGGATTTATGCAGAGGATGGAATCAGACCACTCGTACCCCTCTCCCAGAAGCAGATCCTTATTGACAGGGAGAGATAATGTGGGTCTGGCATGGAGCTCCCTATTCCCACCCCTCCGGAATCAGACCGCTCGTACCCCTCTCCCAGAAGCAGGTCCTTATTGACATGGAGAGATAATGTGGGTCTGGCATGGAGCTCCCTATTCCCACCCCTCCCCCAAACATTTGTTGTGAATATGTGGTGAGGCCACTGGTCTCCCTTCTCTCCCTCTTATCTGACCACCTTACCAGTTAATCACACAAGAACAGAGGACAGTGACTCTGGAGGGCATGAGCCCCCCAGATTAAAGCGATATCCGCACTTGAGAGGGAGGCTGCACTCCCCCTGACTGAGGAGTACTGCTGCACAGAGGAAGTACCCTTCTCACAACACACAAACCTCGTAACTCTGGATTGCCTGCTTAGGGAGAGAGTGTTTCATAGACAGCTTTCCCTCCTGACAGCACTAACAGACAAACTGTTCATAGGGTGGGCACCATGGGAGAGCAAGGTGGGCAGAAGGCACACACACACACACACACACACACACACACTCCCCTCCTCCCCCCAGATCTTATCTGTTCGCTAGACTCATGCACACAAGGGGAGGGGGACCCCTCATCTGATAAATTCAGGCATTCTTCTTAGGAGTCAAGAGCCATCTGCAACAACTTGGACTCAAATGCTCCCTGCTGTACCCAGCTAAACTACAAATTCTTGTTAATCAGAGCAGCTATTTCTTTACAGAAGCCACTGATGCCTGGGACTGGGTGGAGCAGTGCCAGTATGAATCAACCACCCCAATGACTCCAGTAACGAACTCGAGGACAGGGAAACAGTGACAACACTATCCCGCCCCCCCACCCCACCCCCCGGTTCAGACGAAAAAACAACAATAGCTCAGATTATCAGCAATCCCTCATCTGTCCACCAACCCTCTCCCTCCCTCCTCCCACACACACACACTCACCCACCCCACATACATATCCCCCCCCCCCCACACACATTGCAGAAGACTCACAATAAGACTCAGGATCCACTGCCTGAACAGCTACTCTTCCACAATCTTCCTGAAACTGCATACTTTTTGGTGTGAGGCCAACCATGTCCTGATAATGATACACATACTTCCCCTTCCCAGTGCCCAAAGAGCCATACACTGCCTCAGTCATGCTTACAGTAATTGATCCCAATCAAGGGGCTACACACCTACTCGTTGACACGGACCCACCTTATAGTAATTACCACTTACATAGCAGGTATAGGTCAGCAGAGCCCTCAGAATTACCAACCCTTTACATACTTTACTGACAAATTTTATACACGCTTCCCAGGTCGTCCACCTTCCCCCCTCTCCCCCCCCCCACCCCCCACAGGACCATTGACCATTGTTTGGACACATAGAATTCCCATATTATGCATTATATTGTTCATTGCTTGGGTGATTGCCATCCCGGTGCACACCCTGGGAGGGGAGCTGGGAATGAGTTAATGTTTCCTTTGTGTGCAGTTCATACATTGCATAGACTACTGGCATTGGTTGCACATACTCCCCTCCATTCCACTCACACATCATGACTGAAATACAAGTGCTTACCTGGAATGTGCTGGGAATGGGAACAGCACAAAAATCCCACAATACATACGCCTACGCAATTCACACATCACCCTTCTTAAGGAAACCCATGTAGCGGGGGACTCGGATACACAACTAAAACAACGATGGCGTGGGCAATGCTACTGCACTACATACTCTGGTTTGTGCGTAAGTCTCTAATCTAGGTGTGCCCGAATGTCCCTTTCAAGCCCATTGCCATGGAGACAGATCCTGAGGGCGGATATGTACTTGTGGAAGGTCTGCTTGACGGCCGCACTCTCCTCCTGGGCAGCATATTTGCCCCTAACTTGGCCCAACAAAGCTTTCTTGCCCGTATCCTGGTGATCCTCACAAAGGGGGAAAATATACCATGGCTCGTGGGCGTGGACTTTAATAGTGTACTCAACCCTGTCCTGGACTGCTCGTAACCACTGATGCCAAATTCCCCTGTAGTAGCAACTGCAGCGAACATCACACAATGGCTTACACACTGGCCACTCCTGGACAGGTGGTGTCTCCTGTACCCGCACATTAAAGATAATTCATACTACTCACCATCCCATTATTTACACGCGAGACTGGACCGGACATTGTGCCAGTCGACTGTGCATGTGTCAGTAGAAAACGGGAAATATTTAGGCCAGACCTTCTCTGACCATAACCCCCTGCAAATACTGTTGAATTGGGCAACCCCTCGATCACTGGTACCCACTTGGAGCCTACAAAAGGCACTTCTAGAAGATAATGCGTTTCACAACTCAGTTCGAGCTACACTGGGGCACAGCAGTGTCCAGACTTATAGAATGGTAAGCGTTAAAAATGGTCTTAAGGGGCCATAGCATTAACACGGTGGTGGGGGTAAGGACATATGTCCACAGAGAACTAAAGACTCTAGAACAAACATTGAGCAAACTCAAAGTGAACTACCACGCTGACCCAGCAAAAAGGCCCATGCCTACGGAGGCCAGGGACCTTCATGCCCTGCTGATAACACAGCTGCGATGCTATGGTTTCAGGGCCTATCACGCCAAAATGCATGCAGAGGGCAACGCATTTGGTCGCCTATGTGCATGGCTCCTCCGTAGTGCACACCCTACCACTCCAATCACTATGATCAACCAAACTCCGACACACCCGGTCACTAGTCAGGTAGATATCCATGCCACATTTACTTCCTATTACAAGACACTCAAACCCCTATCCCACACGAATCGGTCTGCTTCAGTCCAGACCTTTTTGGGTGTGAGGTTCCAAACACTTGATCAAATGGCCCACGAAGAGCTGCAATTTCCCCTCACAGAGCAGGAGCTAAGAGCATCCATCAGCGGGACAACCACTGGTAAAACCCCAGGCTTAGATGGCCTACCAATTTTATAAAGCCTACGACAACGTACTAGTGCCTAAACTACTAGAGCTGTACCAAGATGCCCTCATAGAAGGGAGACTGATACCCACATTGCGAGAGTCTCTTATAGTTTCCCTGTTAAAACCTGATAAGGACCCGCTGGAGGTGACTTTGTATCGCCCACTAGCAATGCTAGGTACCAACTATAAAATACTTAGTAAAATGCTAGCTGGTTGTCTAGTGGTGCACGTCATCCCTGGTATACACTGACCAAAGCAGTTTATCCCCGACTGAACCACTACCCTAAACATCTGTATACTGCATCACATGTTGGAACTAGCCCCACCACACTGGCCATATGCTGCCTGCTTGGTGTTAGATCTGGAATGCGCATTTGATAGGCTGGATTGGAATTATATGTTCGCAGTGCTCTTGCATCTTGGTCTACTGAGACGGTTGCTTACTCTACACGGCCCAAACGGCCTGCAAAAAGATAGGCCAAATCATCTCTACACCAGTAGAGAGATGTAGGGGGACGGGGTAAGGATGTGTGCTTATATTTGCATTGGCATTGGACCCCCTGGCCCAGTGTTTGTGAGAGGATGGTGAATACTGAAGTATCCGTTTGGGAGATGCCGTACACGCCACCTCCCTTTATGCTGATGATGTCCTTATGTATATGCGAGCATTCCGGCAGGGGTTGAGCAACACAGAAACAATACTGACCAAATTTCGTGAGGCCTCAGGATTAGAAGTGAACTGGGTGAAGATATGTTTGTTCCCCATTCACCCGACCTAACCACTGCACCATCTAGCGTTGAGTCCCAACATGCTAAAATGGGAACAGCAAACATTTAGCTATCTGGGTATTCGTATATACCACAACTCCTGGGATTTGCTAGATGGCAATCTCACCCGCGCTATGGCCTCCTTACTGGCACAGTTAATGTTCTGGAGCACCCTGCTACTCACAGTGCAAGGCCGGGTAGCGTTATCCAAAATGGTGATGCTCCCTCGCCTCCTGTACTGATTCAACAACTTACTGTTACATATCCAGAGTTCCACATTTCACACGTTGCACAGCACATTGGGCACCTTCCTCTGGAATAAAGGGCGCTGACGCATTGTCCTGTGGAAGCTTCAACTCCCAGTAGACAGGGGTGGACTGGGGCCTCCTAATTTTGAGCACTATTATCTTGCGGCACAGTTGCAGTGGCCAGCTCGGTGGCTGGCAGGCCGACACCTGGCTGAATTAGGCCACTTGAGCTTGACACTGCATGCTGCTCAATACACAAATTGCTGCTGCTTATGGTGAACGTTCCACCGCAGTCCAACCAGCTATTGACCATTGCATACTGTAGTTACAACAGAATGCTCAGGCTCACGCCGACACAAACACCGTACTCCCCTGAGATTCGTATTAACTCGGTACCCCTCCTCTAGAAACCTCTTGAGATAGAGGTATTGGAACTCTGGGAAACAGAATGAGTGGACACCCTGGGTGTGCTATTTCATTACACTGCCCTCATTCCATTCCACCAGCTGAATGCCACTCACAACTTGCCAGTAGAGTATTTCCTAGCTCACCGAACACTATTAGCGGAGCTGCAGAGAAATTGGCAGATTGTTGACACAGAACCTGACACACATCCCCTGGCCCATGCCCTCCAGATGATGGGGAATGGGAGGCGCCTAGTCACCTAACTCACGCGTGCACTAGCCAAAACCCCACTCAACATCCTACAACCCATCAGACAGTACTGGGAATTAGATATTGGCCAAGACTTCACACAAAAAGAATGGCACTGCATACTTGTCTATCCACATAAAGTCTCCTACACCGCTTGCTTTCAATACAGCTAAAATAACATCCCTGCATAGGCCATATGTTACACCTGCACGCTTGCATAGGATTTATGGGAGCTCACCTCATTGTCGGAGATGTAACACTCTCAATGCAGATATGGGGCATATGTTCTAAACATGGCCAGAAGCGCAGGCCCTATGGAAATCGGCAACAGACACACTGACAACAATCACGGGTGGGGAGAATCTCTATACGATGGAAATAGGCCTTATAGACTTGTTCAAACGCAAGAAGTCAGGCAGTATCAACAATAGATACATTGACTTAGCCCTACTTATGATCAGAAGAGCTATTGCTATGAGATGGAAAGACACGCACCCACCCACCGTAACATTTTGGGTCATGTCAACACTTAAATGGGGTAAGGCAGAATCACAGGCCCTTAGGAGAGAAGAGGGTAAAGGGCTTCATAAGATCCTCATAGCATTGACGTGAGATATGCTCTTACACAAATTGCAATCCCTTTTTTCGAAGAACACTAGGCCTCAAGCTGCTTCTACTCCCAGAAGTACACACCTCATCCCCACCTTCCCGGGCCACAAGACCCTAACGAATGCCCACATGGCCGGAGCGAGAGATCTTAGTTTCTCTCCCACCCCGTACAACACAAGCTGACATCCCCACCCCCCAACAAAACGAGTCCTGAACAGCAAACAGTTATTATGTGAAGATCCTTATTTTCTAAATGCATGTTATGACCCTTTAGGTTTATATGTTTATGAGAAGGTTAGATGATTGTAGTGCTACATCATGTACCCTAATGTAATGTGTTCAGACCCATATGGGATCGTGTGCATGGATAATATTAATCATATTCGTTCAGATGATATGCAACCTCTGTATTGTTACTGTTAAAACAATAAAAACTGGTTAAAAAAAAATTATGGCCAGAGACAAGTGTCTGGCTCACTGCCAGTCATGCTCCAGATCAAGGTCCCCCTTCAGATCTCGTTGCTCGTTTTTATTCAACTCCTCCAAAGAGTAGCAGAGGAAGTACAAGAAGTAGAGAAAATGGCGAGAAGATTCACCTAAATGCTGTTCGAAGTTGAGTGCAAAGGCCCATCCGCCTCCTGTGAAGTTGTCCATGCAGCCAGAATGAGTAGAAATTACTCCACCAGGAGGCCCATTCCAATCCCTCCCCCTCCAGTGCTGTTTATTGCAGGCATTTCTCCATGTACTGATGGAGATGTTTTGGTGTGTGTCAGTCCCTTTTGGGGCTCTTCTGGCCCCCAGGGTACCTTTTGGGGCCCCATCAGCGGATCCTCCCCACGCTCCATTCACCCCTGTACTGCAGGGAACACCACTTTCACCAGCCAGAACCATCATAGAGCCTAGACACTTGCTGGCTGACCCATTCCTCATGACAACACCAGCTCCACTGTCAGTGTCACCTAGAGAGTGCAATGTATCCAAGGCTGTAGATGTCCTGATGAAGTTTAGGAGAGATGCCTAGATTTGTAGGAATTCTATGGGGAGCAACAGAGATGCACACCCTCATGTCATTGTTACTGGCGAATGATGCTTGACATTTTCACCTGTTCAGATGCCAGAGGGGACAGAATGATACAGACAACAGTAGTGCAGCAGCTAATTAGCTGCCTTTTCCTTCTGACCCAGAAAACTACTCAGCCTGCAGAATGCCAGCAAGCTGAGCACTTCTCCTGATATAGAAATGACCACCCCCTGAGGAAGTGGCCTGTTTTCATATTGTCTTCAGGAAAGCAGCTGATGTATTGGAACTGCTTATGCTTACTGTAGAGTCTTGGGTGAATATTGCAGAAGCCCTACAAACGTCTAAAACTTTGGCAGCACCATTGTTGGTCTTCTCTGAAGCACTCCTAGACTCAGTTAAAGATGCATGGGTGAAAACCCACATCAGGTCCTTCATTCAGCCGCCTGGTTTTAAGGAAATATAGGCAAGCACTTGGTTACTCACCGTTTCCGTTGATGCACCCTTCCCCTTAGAGTCAGGTGGTGCAGGCATCGTCCAGCACAAAACAGAATCCTGGAGGATTCCCAGCACATCTCCATGAGAGAGAACAACAAAGTTGGAACCAGTGAAGAAAAATATTTTTTCAGTGAGCCACCAGGCCTCCATTCTCCCAAATGCTGCCAACTTGGAAGTTATACCCATGCTCTGTGACTGTGACTATGGCTGTCCCAAACTTGCAGTGGCTGCCCCAAACTTGCCAGTCCATCTCAAAAAGCATTTTGCGGATGGATAGGATGATTTTAGACAAGACATCAGGCTACACTAGTCCCTGTAGATTCTGCGGCCAGGTCTGTGGGCAGTTCTCTAGCCTTACACAGGTATGTGTGGATGTGATAATTGGCCTTTTCAGGTGATGTCCAGGTGACATTGATTGATATTGTATTGTAATAGAATTTGTATAGCGCTCACTACCCCTGACGAGGCGTTGAAACGCGTTTCGGCTAGCAGCACGCTACTCCGGAACCCAAAAAGAATTAGTGGTGGATTAGTATAGGGAAATAAGGGTACAGTTTTAGTAGTATTATGAGTTAATTTGAGCCGCGGATATGAGAGTTAGTTAGTTATATTGACTGGAGTAATGAAGGGGTGGAGGAGGGAAGAATCTGGAAGTGTTAATTGGCAGTTTATGGTAATAGGATTTAGGCTTGGGATGAGTAAAAGGAGGATGGAGGAGGGAAGAGTCTGTGGAAGGGTTTAGAGAGATCATAGTAGCAGGGTGAGATAAAAGAGGGAGAATATAGTAGGGTTGTTTGGGAGATCATGGTAGTAAAGTGAGGTTTGGGTGAGTAAGATGTGGAAGCGGCTGGAAGAGCTTAGGCAGAGTTATTTAGGAGATGAAAGTAGTAGAATGGATTTGGGATGAGTCAGAGTGGGAATGGAGGATAGATTGATAGAGACATCACATATGGTGATGTGTAGATAAGTGTGATGAGAGCAGGGATTCATAAGTATCTAGTATAACAACTTATCTAGGAGTTATGCAATCACCTATGAACATGTTAAGCATAGAATAACATACACACACATATATATATATGTTCGATGGCATGTGTAGCTGCTGATACACATGCTGTGCACATCCCCCCATCTGGTGTTGGGCTCGGAGTGTTACAAGTTGTTTTTCTTCGAAGAAGTCTTTTCGAGTCACGAGATCGAGGGACTCCTCCCATTTCGGCTCCATTGCGCATGGGCGTTGACTCCATCTTAGATTGTTTTTTTCCCCCATCGTGTTCGGACGTGTTCCTTTTGCTCCGTGTTTCGGGTCGGAAAGTTAGTTAGAATCTCTGAAAAATCGTTGGTATTGTTTGCGTTCGGTATCGGGTTAGTTACAACAGATCGACACCGACTTTTGAAGAGCTCCGGTGGCCCTTTGGGTTTTTTTCGATCCCCGTCGGGGCCTGGTCGGCCCGGCCACGTGTCTCTTCAAGGCTGATGGAACGGACCCCATTCCGCTTCTGCCCAAAATGTCATAACAAGTATCCGTATACAGATCAGCATCTGGTCTGTAACTTGTGTCTGTCTCCAGAGCACAAGGAGGATACCTGTGAAGCCTGTCGAGCATTTCGGTCGAGGAAGATATTAAGAGACAGAAGAGCTAGAAGACTGCAGATGGCGTCGGCGCCGACAGGACAAGGGCGTTTCGAGGAGGAAGAAGAAACCTTCTCCATCCAGGATTCGGACTCGTACAAGCTCGATCCAGAAGAAACGCCGAAAACCGTGAGTAAGACGTCGAAACATAACTCGCGAGAAGACAACAAAAGCCCAAGGGACGCCACCGCCAACAGGCCATGGCTTAACCCGAAAAATAGGTGACCGATCATCGGCACCGAAAAAGGGCATGCATGTGGCGAAGTCATCCGACTCCGGTCGAGATACCGCCACACAGCAATCTCGGGCCCGAGACAGCGGCTCCGAGCAGATTCGGCACCGAGACAGTGGCACCGAAATGGTTCGGCACTGAGACACCACGACGCCGAAAATAAAGAAGGTTTCCTCTGAGCCCAAAAAGGTGACCGAAAAGGTTTCGATTCCGAAACATCCAGCCTCAGAACCGAAAACAGGTTCCTACACAGAGGAACAGGGATTGTCCTCCCAGATGCAAGGACATAAGTTCAGAGAGGAACTTGAATCAGTTGAGCCAGACTACACTCAAAGAAGGCTCCACATTCAAAAAGACACAGGGAAGATAAGCACTCTTCCCCCAATTAAGATGAAAAGAAGACTTGCCTTTCAAGAAAAGGACAAGCAGCCACAGGCAAAGGTGGCAAGACAAACAACTCCACCACCATCTCCACCACCATCAATGCACACATCACCGGTAGCCACTCCACCACTGATGCACTCCCCAACTCATACTGCAATGAGTCAAGATGATCCCGATGCATGGGACCTTTATGATGCTCCTGTATCAGATAACAGCCCAGACTGTTAACCTACAAGGCCGTCGCCACCTGAAGACAGTACATCCTACACGCAGGTGGTCTCAAGGGCAGCTGCTTTTCATAACGTCACCTTGCATTCAGAACCAATTGAGGATGACTTTTTGTTTAATACACTATCCTCCACTCATAGCCAATACCAAAGCTTACCTATGCTCCCGGGAAGGCTAAAACATTCCAAACAAATATTTTAGGATCCTGTAAAAGGCAGAGCCATAACTCCAAGGGTGGAAAAGAAGTACAAGCCTCCGCCAACAGACCCTGTATATATTACGCAGCAATTAACACCAGACTCTGTTGTTGTCGGGGCAGCTCGCAAGAGAGCAAACTCTCATACCTCGGGAGACGCACCACCTCCAGACAAGGAGCGTCGCAAATTCGATGCTGCGGGTAAAAGGGTTGCAGCACAAGCAGCAAACCAATGGCGTATTGCCAACTCACAAACACTTTTGGCAAGGTACGATAGAGCTCACTGGGACGAAATGCAGCATTTCATAGAACATTTACCCAAAGAGTTCCAGAAAAGGGCACAACAAGTTGTAGAAGAAGGACAAAGTATCTCCAATAATCAGATACGGTCAGCAGTGGATGCAGCAGATACGGCTGCAAGGACAGTAAATACTGCAATAACGATAAGGAGACACACATGGTTGCATACGTCAGGATTCAAGCCGGAAATACAACAAGCCGTGCTGAATATGCCCTTTAATGAACAGCAGTTGTTTGGGCCAGAAGTCGGCACTGCTATTGAAAAACTCAAAAAAGATATTGATACGGCAAAAGCCATGGGCGCACTCTACTCCCCACAGAGCAGAGGCACATTTCGCAAAACACAATTTAGGGGAGGGTTTCGAGGTCAACCTACAGAGACCACAACCTCACAAGCAAGGCCCACTTATCAATGCCAATATCAGCGGGGAAGTTTTCGGGGCAATATAGAGGTGGACAATTCCAAAAGAATAGAGGGAAGTTCCAAAGCCCCAAAACTCCTCAAAACAAGTAGTGACTTCCAAGTCACACATCCCCAAAACATAACACCTGTGGGGGGGAAACTAAGCCAATTTTACAAACATTGGTAGGAGATAACAACAGACACTTGGGTACTGGCAATTATCCAGCATGGTTATTGCATAGAATTCCTCAAATTCCCTCCAAACGTCCCACCGAAAACACACAATATGTCAAAACAACATATAGATCTTCTAGGACTAGAAGGTCAGGCATTGCTACTGAAAGAAGCAATAGAATTAGTACCAAATCAACAGAAAGGAACAGGAGTTTACTCTCTGTACTTTCTCATACCCAAAAAAGACAAGAGTCTGAGACCTATATTAGATCTCAGAACATTAAATACCTACATCAAATCAGATCACTTTCACATGGTGACATTACAGGACGTAATCCCACTGCTCAAACAACAAGACTACATGACAACACTAGACCTAAAGGATGCATATTTCCATATACCGATACATCCTTCACACAGAAAGTACTTAAGGTTTGTATTCCAAGGGGTACATTACCAATTCAAGGTGTTGCCATTCGGAATAACAACTGCGCCAAGAGTTTTTACAAAATGCCTAGCAGTCGTAGCTGCACATATCAGAAGGCAGCAAATACATGTGTTCCCGTACCTAGACGATTGGTTAATCAAAACCAACACACTAGAACGGTGTTCACAACACACAAAGTATGTCATAGAAACCCTCCACAAACTAGGTTTCTCAATCAACTACGCAAAGTCACACCTTCTGCCGTGTCAAACACAGCAATACTTAGGGGCGACAATCAACACAGCAAAAGGGATTGCCACTCCAAGTCCACAAAGGGTTCAGGCATTTCACAATGTAATACAGGCCATGTATCCAAAACAAAAAATACAAGTCAAAATGGTGATGAAACTCCTAGGCATGATGTCCTCATGCATAGCCATTGTCCCAAACGCAAGGTTGCACATGCGGCCCTTACAACAGTGCCTAGCATCACAATGGTCACAGGCACAGGGTCAACTTATAGATTTGGTGTTGGTAGACCGCCAAACATACACCTCGCTTCAATGGTGGAACAGTATAAATTTAAACCAAGGGCGGCCTTTCCAAGACCCAGTGCCACAATATGTAATAACGACAGATGCCTCCATGATAGGGTGGGGAGCACACCTCAATCAACACAGCATCCAAGGACAATGGGACTGTAGACGGGTCGCGGAGACCGCGTCTTACTTACCCCGAATCCACCATTACTCTGCAGGCTCCCCGGAGACAACGTTGCGTTCCCCTGGCAACGAGGGGACGCCACGCCGTAACAGCTAAGACGACTTCCGGGTTCCTGCAGAGGAAAAGAAAAAAGGACAACGATCCTGGGAAGAGGCAGAACGCGACGGAGAAGCAGAACGAGACGGAGAGAACGCCGACCGGGAGAACAGAGTCACCAGCAACCCCATCGAGGAAGCAGGAGTCAGACTGCAGAAGAAGTGAAGAAACGCGGGAAACGGCGAAAGGAGAGACGCCGGAGACGCGAGAATGCCGCCACGACCCCGGAGGGTCGTGGCTTAATAAGGTACGGTCCCTCCTAGGGACAGGAGGGTTACGGGGAATCACGGGCACTGGGAAAAGGCCTCAGGGAGGCGGGAGGAAGGACGGGGAGGGTGAATAAGTCACAAGGGAAGGGGAAGGAAGGGAACCAGGCACTATGCGAACACCAGGAGCCCTAAACCCCACCTCTGACCACCCCCTCACGGACCTACCCTGCTTGCTACCCTTTCCCTCACGAGCACAATAAACAGCCCGTTCCCGCAGAAGGACTTACCTGTTCCTTTCTTTTCTCTTCATGCCCGGAATCCGAGAGAGACGCCCACATCCTTCACAACCGGGATAGACCAGAGGGAGAGGAAACCTAAGAAAGAGAGAAAGAAAGAAATTGAGAAGAGCAGAAAACCCGAGGCTTACCAAATATCTATAAACATTGAATAAGTGAATATCTTGTGAATAAAACAGAGAATAAAACTTCAAGCCTAAAACGCATATACCCCTTCTCTGACTCTACATGATCCGCTCGTATAGCAGCCTACCACAGTGGTGTCAGAAGTGGGATATAATTCCCAGGTGGGCTTACGAGCGTGCTTTATCATGAGTGAATCCCCATCCCTCGAGGATATGATTAAGCAACTGGCAGAAGGACAAAGACATCTGCAGTTGGTGTGGGAAGCACACCAAAGAGAGGCCAAGGAAGACCGGGAGGCCTTACAATCGGCCTTAAAAAGTCAGGCTACAATCTTAGCCAATAACCAACTAGTACATGAGACCGCATTACAAAAGTTAACCGATTCAATAGCGACCAGTAAGGTGCATCCAAACGTTCCCAGTTCGGTCCTACAAAAGTACCAGGAGGGGGAAGACCCAGGCTCGTTTTTTACTAACTTTGAGAGGGTAGCCTCGTCTGCTCAATGGCCAGAGGACCGCTGGGGTCAGTATGTGGCACCCCTGCTTACTGGATTCCTACAGACTGCATACCAGTCTGCCAACCCTGACGGTACTACCCCTTACAAAGATATAAAAAAAAGTATCCTGGGGCGAGTCGGACATGATACGGAATATTATCGTTTAAAATTTAGAAAAATAAAGTGGAGTACGAACGAAGACCCTCGCTCCTTCTACTTCCGGGTGAAAGACTTGGCTCTAAAATGGTTGGGACCCATAGGGACAACCCGGGAAGATGTCATTAAGACAATTATTTTAGAACAGTATTTAGATTCCCTGCCCCCTAGTACTAAGAACTGGATCCGTCAACACCCAAAGGTGGACACTGAGGCTGCTATTGATTTGGCTTGTGCTTTCCATCGTTCTGCAGAAATTAAACCCTTGTCTCCGAGACCTTTCCAAAAACCTCCCACCCCTCTATCAAAACCAGTTCCCAGGTATTTCCCAGAAGAAACCCGGTTCCCTAAACCCATAGAACATCACCCTATGCAGTCCCCACAATGTTTCCACTGTGGAGAGTGGGGCCATATTGCAAGAATATGTCCAAGGAAAGCTGAAGGACCGGAACCCATGGAAATTGGGGTCACACGACGTAGAGTTCTATGTACAGGAAAAGGGAATGAGAAATGTAGATACGCTGTCACCATAAATGGACAGGTCATTTCGGCATTAATTGATTCAGGATGCAGCCAATCTGTAATCCGGAAGGGTCTAATCCATCTTGATACTTCTGTTACCGACAGCTGGGTCTCCATCTGTTGTATACATGGAGACAAAGGAAGTTATCCCCTCACAATGGTTAAAATTGAATGGGGTCCCTTTCAGGATATGGTTTCGATAGGGGTTATGGATCGATTAATCGAGGACTGCATTATAGGGACTGATTATACTCGATTCTATGACCTATTAGACCAAGTCCGCGGACCCACTGTGACTCCCGAGTGGTGGACCGAAGCCCCTTTTTCCGATTCCTCCATTGAAGTTCCACCCCACCGAAAGAAACTCACACGAAATGAGAAAAGACTTGAGAGAAAACAATATCAGGAAGCCCGAAAGATGAAGGAAGTTCCTAAACTAGTAGCAGAAATTAGCAGCAGGCCCATCTCCTTCCAAACCAGCCAGAGAGAAGATCCTACCCTTTCCCACGCCTGGAGCTCGGCTAAAACAGGGATCACCAATGAGGTGGGTCACTATTTTCTTGTCAAGAAAAACCTCCTATACCGAATAACTATAACTGTTACGGGAGAAACCAAGCAACAATTAGTAGTCCCTGAACCATTTCGAGCCCAAGTACTGTTTTTAGCCCATAATCAACCCGGGGGAGGTCATTATGGTCGGGAAAAAACAGAAGAATATCTTATGCGAAAATTCTATTGGCCCGGAGTGTATGCTCAGATACGCAGATACTGTTCCCAATGTCCTAGATGTCAATTAACTGAACCAGGAATGCCCCGGAAAGCACCACTATACCCTTTACCCATTATTGATATCCCTTTTAAACGGGTGGGTATGGACCTCGTAGGGCCCCTACTTCCCTCTTCTAAAGGACATACTTACATTTTAGTCATAGTTGACTATGCGACTAGATACCCCGAAGCCATACCCCTCTCCAGCATGACAACCAAAACAATAGCACAAGCCATGATAACAGTGTTCTCCCGAATAGGTTTTCCCCAGGAAATACTGACAGATCAAGGTACACCCTTTATGTCAAAACTCATGAAACAGATATGTCAGATATTAGGGATCACCCAACTACGGACCTCGGTCTATCACCCCCAGGCAGACGGGTTGGTAGAACGATATAACCGCACTATAAAGACATTGCTGCGGAAAACTGTGGACGAGTCCGGTCGCAACTGGGATCAGAAGCTTCCCTTGGTCCTGTATGCCATACGAACCCACGAACAGTCTTCTACGGGACACAGTCCCTTTGAATTGGTTTTCGGGAGACAACCTCGTTGTCTCCTGGATATGGCCGCCGAGACGTGGGAGGAAGAACAGGAAGAAGGGAAAGCCTGATTGACTATATCCACCAACTCAAAAGTCAGTTACAGACCCTCTGGGATGACGTCCATAGTCATTTAGTCACGGCTCAAAAACAACAAAAATCATACTATGACAAGGGAAGCAAAATACGTTCTTTTCTCCCCAATGATCAGGTCCTCATCATGCGACCTACATCTGATCATAAACTTGCTAAATGGCAAGGACCCTATAGGGTTATTAGAGCAGTGTCTCCTGTTACTTACCTATTAGAGATAAACACCTGCCAGAGGAAAACCCAAATTTACCATATAAATTTATTAAAACAATGGAGACCTTCAGAAGAGACTGAGGAACAAACAGACACCGGTTGTTTTGTCTCCTCTACCAAAGAACGGGAACTAGATCTATGCCCTTTAAGAATAACACATCCAGAAGAGAAACCCAGTATTAATAAGGAGCTAACCGAAACTGAAAAAAAACAATTATACACCCTAATCGAACAACATCCCCATTTCTTCTCAGAAATACCGGGAAAAACTTCATTGATATATCTTCACATTAAAACACCTGAAGGACATGTAGTACGTCTTCGTCCTTATCGCATCCCTGAAGCACGAAAACCCATCATTGAAACCGAAGTCGAAACAATGTTAGCGTTAGGGGTCATTGAACCCTCTAACAGTCCCTGGAATTCCCCGATAGTGTTGGTTCCTAAACCAGACGGATCGATTAGATTTTGTATTGATTTTCGCAAACTTAATGAGATCTCCCTGTTCAACACCTACCCTATCCCCAGAGTGGATGACATCTTAGAGAAATTAGGGAAGGCTTGTTACTTATCCACCCTTGACTTAACCAAGGGGTATTGGCAGATACCCCTCCACCCCGATGCCAAAGAAAAAACAGCCTTTTCAACCTCCTCCGGTCTTTATCAATTCACGGTTTTACCTTTTGGTCTTCACGGCGTCCCGCGACTTTCCAGCGCCTGATGGATCGAATCTTAAAACCCTTCCAGACCTTTACCGCAGCCTACCTAGACGACATTGTCATCTTTAGTGAAACCTGGCAAGATCACTTATTGCATCTGCATACAATCTTCTCTGCCTTAACTGAGGCCGGTTTAACTGCCAACCCTAAGAAATGTTTACTAGGAAGCACTGAAGTCTCATATCTAGGTTATGTCATAGGGAACGGCACTCTACAACCGCAGAAAAGCAAAGTTGAGGCCATACTCCAAGCAGCTAAACCAAGAAGGAAGAAAGACCTACGATCATTCCTAGGCTTAGTAGGATACTACCGCCGATTTATCCCCAATTATTCTACCATTGCAGCCCCTCTGACTGACCTCCTGACTAAACAAAACCCCACGAAACTGGCCCCATTTACCGACTCCCAACAGAGTAGTTTTGATCGATTAAAACATTCCCTTACCACAGACCCAATACTAAAATGTCCCGATTTCTCAAACAGTTTTCACTTATATACTGATGCTTCGGACGTCGGTCTCGGAGCTGTACTCACCCAGCCCGATGGAGAGGGTTTTGTCCACCCTGTGATTTTTCTAAGTAGAAAACTGTTTCCGCGAGAGACCCATTACCCAACTATCGAAAAAGAATGTCTCGCCATCAAATGGGCTGTGGACTCCTTGCAGTATTATCTTTTAGGCAGGTCCTTCGTTTTATTTACTGACCATGCCCCTCTCACCTGGCTTGCCTCTCACAAAGACACTAACTCCAGAATCTTGAGATGGTTCCTAGAACTGCAACCATTTACGTTCCAGGTACGCCACATCCCTGGTTCCCAACAAGGTCCTGCCGACTACCTCTCCCGGTTTCCTCCTTCGTCCTCCTCGGTCTTCGAGCAGTCCCGATCATGGGTAGGGGACTGTAGACGGGTCGCGGAGACCGCGTCTTACTTACCCCGAATCCGCCATTACTCGGCAGGCTCCCCGGAGACGACGTTGCGTTCCCCTGGCAACGAGGGGACGCCACGCCGTAACAGCTACAACGACTTCCGGGTTCCGGCAGAGGAAAAGAAAAAGGACAACGATCCTGGGAAGAGGCAGAACATGACGGAGAAGCAGAACGAGACAGAGAGAACGCCGACCGGGAGAACAGAGTCACCAGCAACCCCATCGAGGAAGCAGGAGTCAGACCGCAGAAGAAGTGAAGAAACGCGGGAAACGGCGAAAGGAGAGACGCTGGAGACGCGAGAATGCCGCCACGACCCGGAGGGTCGTGGCTTAATAAGGTACGGTCCCTCCTAGGGACAGGAGGGTTACGGGGAATCACGGGCACTGGGAAAAGGCCTCAGGGAGGCGGGAGGAAGGACGGGGAGGGTGAATAAGTCACAAGGGAAGGGGAAGGAAGGGAACCAGGCACTACACGAACACCAGGAGCCCTAAACCCCACCTCTGACCACCCCCTCACGGACCTACCCTGCTTGCTACCCTTTCCCTCACGAGCACAATAAACAGCCCGTTCCCGCAGAAGGACTTACCTGTTCCTTTCTTTTCTCTTCATGCCCGGAATCCGAGAGAGACGCCCACATCCTTCACAACCGGGATAGACCAGAGGGAGAGGAAACCTAAGAAAGAGAGAAAGAAAGAAATTGAGAAGAGCAGAAAACCTGAGGCTTACCAAATATCTATAAACATTGAATAAGTGAATATCTTGTGAATAAAACAGAGAATAAAACTTCAAGCCTAAAACGCATATACCCCTTCTCTGACTCCACTTGATCCGCTCGTATAGCAGCCTACGACAGGGACACTCAGCAAAAACAGTTTCACATAAATCACTTAGAACTATTGGCAGTATTTCTAGCGCTGAAAGCATTTCAACCCATAATAAGCCACAAACACATTCTTGTCAAAACAGACAACATCACAACGATGTATTACCTAAACAAACAGGGAGGGACACACTCAACACAGTTGTATCTCCTGACACAGAAAATATGGCATTGGGCGATTCACAACCACATTCGCCTAATAGCACAATTTATTCCAGGAATTCAGAATCAGTTAGCAGACAAACTCTCTCGGGATCTCCAACAGATCCACGAATGGGAGATTCACCCCCAAATACTGAACACTTACTTCCAGAGTTGGGGAACACCACAAATAGATCTATTTGCAACAAAGGAAAACGCAAAATGCCAAAACTTCGCATCCAGGTACCCACAAGATCAGTCTCAGGGCAATGCGTTATGGATGAATTGGTCAGGGATATTTGCTTACGCTTTTCCCCCTCTCCCACTCCTTCCGTATCTAGTAAACAAATTGACTCAAAACAAACTCAAACTAATACTAATAGCACCAACTTGGGCACGACAACCTTGGTACACAACACTACTGGACCTGTCAGTAGTGCCTCATATCAAACTACCAAACAGACCAGATCTGTTAACTCAACACAAACAGCAGATCAGACATCCGAATCCAGCATCGCTCAATCTAGGGATCTGGCTCCTGACGTCTTAGAATTCGGACACCTAGACCTTACACAAGAATGTATGGAGGTCATCAAACAGAAAACCTACTACAAGACATTGCTACGCAAATAAATGGAAATGATTTGTTTATTACTGTCATAATAATCAAATTCAACCATTACACGCGTCCGCTAAAGACATTGTAAGCTACTTACTACACTTACCAAAATCTAAGTTAGCTTTTTCATCCATTAAAATACATCTCACAGCAATTTCTGCTTATCTGCAAATTACACATTCAACTTCACTATTTAGAATCCCAGTCATAAAATAATTTATGGAGGGTCTAAAAAGGATCATTCCACCAAGAACACCACCAGTTCCTTCGTGGAACCTCAATATTGTATTAACGCGACTCATGGGTCCACCATTCGAACCCATGCACTCTTGTGAAATGCAATACTTAACTTGGAAAGTAGCCTTCCTAATAGCTATCACATCTCTCAGAAGAGTAAGTGAAATACAAGCCCTTACCATACAGGAACCCTTTATACAAATACACAAACATGAAGTGGTTCTACGCACAAATCCCAAATTTTTGCCAAAAGTTATATCACGTTCCACTTAAACCAAACTGTGGAACTCCCAATGTTTTTTCCAAAAACCGACTCTAGCTGAAAAAACATTACATACATTAGACATAAAAAGAGCTCTAATGTACTACATTGATAGAACCAAACAGTTTAGCAAAACAAAACAATTGTTTGTAGCTTACCAAAAAACTCATACAGGAAATCCAATATCCAAACAAGGCATTGCCAGATGGATAGTTAAATGTATTCAAACCTGTTATGTTAAAGCTAAGAGAGAACTGCCTATTACACCAAAGGCACACTCCACTAGAAAGAAAGACGCCACAATGGCCTTTCTAGGAAATATAGCAATGACAGAAATCTGTAAGGCAGCCACATGGTCAACGCCTCATACATTCACTAAA
The DNA here is from genome assembly GCF_031143425.1 of Pleurodeles waltl. Classification (NCBI taxonomy): domain Eukaryota; kingdom Metazoa; phylum Chordata; class Amphibia; order Caudata; family Salamandridae; genus Pleurodeles; species Pleurodeles waltl. Next base: position 418,442,699 of record NC_090447.1, on the reverse strand, counting down.
CATTACTGCGTGGATGTGTTAACAACACAACAAGCCACAGTAGGACAAGCAGTACTAAGAACATTATTTCAAACAACTTCAACTCCTACTGGCTAAACCACTGCTATTGGGGAGATAACTGCTTACTAGTCTATGCACAGCATGTGTATCTGCAGCTACGCATGCCATCGAACGGAAAATGTCACTTACCCAGTGTACATCTGTTCGTGGCATGAGACGCTGCAGATTCACATGCGCCCTCCCACCTCCCCGGGAGCCTGTAGCCTTTATAAGTTGATTAAAATTAAACTTGTACATTTGTAAATATAACACTTTTAGTCACATTATGTACAAACATACTTACTCCATTGCATGGGCACTATTACTATCTACACAACTCCTACCTCACCCTCTGCGGGGAAAACAATCTAAGATGGAGTCGACGCCCATGCGCAATGGAGCCGAAATGGGAGGAGTCCCTCGATCTCGTGACTCGAAAAGACTTCTTCGAAGAAAAACAACTCATAACACTCCGAGCCCAACACTAGATGGCGAGATATGCACAGCATGTGAATCTGCAGCGTCTCATGCCACGAACAGATGTACACTGGGTAAGTGACATTTTCCATATATATACAAACACACACACACACACACACACATACACACATGAATACACACACATATGCACACATATATGTACATACATATACATATTTAAACCATGAGTAAATATACTTAGTTAAACAGGTTTAAAGACTGTGTGTGTGGTTTATGGTTATGACATAGTAGTGATACATATTTTCTAAAGAACTATATATGACTAGAATGTACATATAATCAGAAAAAATATTTATCAACATAGGCATATGCCGTACATAGTTGTTTGAATACGGTGGTTATGAAGGAAAGAGCCAATTATAGAGTAGTTTTCTGAAGACAAGATAGTTATCTGTGTCTTTATAGTTGGGGGTAATGAATTCCATAGTTTGGCTGCTTGAACGGAGAAGGATGTACCACCTATAGTCTTTTTCTTGTATGGTGGTGTTCTAAGGTGGGGTGCCAATCTTGAGCGGAGGTTTCTTTGTTGAATGTATTTGGTTATTTTGTTTCTGATAAAAAGCGGTCCTGTTCCATGTAAAGCTTTGTGGGTGATACAAAGCAGCTTGAAAGTGCATCTTCTGGCAATGGGTAACCAGTGTAGTGCTCTCAAGGCAGGGGAGATGTGGGCTTGTGGCTTTACATGTAATAGTAGCCTGGCTGCGGAGTTCTGAATACGTTGTAGTTTTTTCATAATAGATAGAGATGAGCCATGGTAGAGGCCATTGGCATAGCCCAGTTTGGATAGTACAAGCAAGATAGTAGCTTGCACCTTGTATGGAAATCCGAGGTGGGGGAAGATGCGTCGTAGGGTCTTCAAGGTGATGAAGCTTGTTAGTGCTAATTTGTCAACTTGGGCATTCATAGTTAACTTGGCGTCCATGGTGATTCCATGGTTTTTAACTTCCTTGGATAATTGAGGAGGTGGTCCAAGATATGTCTTTTTGATGGAGGCAGTTTCCACAGGGACAAAGTGGATGCTGCTCAGGAAAGGTTGGGGGTGCGGAGGGTAACAACCCGATCCTTGGGCCTTTTAGTCAGTCTCCTGTGATTACAGACAGAGTTGAACATTTCTGGAGTCCTTGAAAGGATTTCATGTCTGGCAATGCCAACACTCCCAGCCTCTCTGCCACCAAAATCAGCTAATCAATCAATACAGAGGCAAAAGTAGGAGTCATCAGACCTAGCAAACCTCCTCCTCTTCCCAGGCACCACTTGGAAGGCGACTTAAGCTCACCCGTGAAGGAACATCTGCGAGCGGTGGGAGGCTCAGGTATCCTTCTTTCTACAGACCTGGAAGGCCTGAACCATTATATCAGTGAGTTCTTCAAATTGCACACATAGGCCTTCCTGCGGGCTCCTTAACAGAATCGCTACCCATCAGTCCAAAGACCATCTTTCTATCCTACAATAGGGGTTGGCAGCCCTGCTGCAGAAGGATATAGTGGAGTTGGTTCCAGTACAGGAAGTCAGATGCAATACCTACTGGTTCCCAAGAAGAATGGCATTCTTCATCAGATCCAAGACCTTAGGAGCTTAAATGTATTTCTTCATAAGGAAAAATTCATGATGTTGTCCCTGGTTCAGGTTCTGTTGATGTTTGAAGCAGAAAATGAGATGTGTCCCTGGACCTGCAGGGCATCTATTTTCATATACCAAACCTACAGTCCCACAGGAGGTACTTATGTTTCATGGTGATATCCACTCACTTTGATTTTGTAAGCCTTCTGTTTGGATTTGTATCTACACCTTGAGTGTTCACCAAGGTGATGGCAGTGGTTCTAACTCCATTGAGATGGTCGGATATATCTGTGTTCCTGTATTTGAAAGTCTGACTGCTGATGGCCAGCATGCTGAAGATGGTGTTTGACCCCCTCTTGGCAACATTATCCCAGCTGTTGAACTTTGGCTTTTTCATCAATGTGCCAAAGTGTCTCCTAGAGCCGCTTCTTGTATTCATGGGTACAGTACTGAGCAAACCTTTCCCTCCTCCTCAGAGGACCAGGTCATTAGAGGAGCATCTGGCCCAAAGGATGTCCTTTTATTCTCACCATCCTTGGTTATAGTGGTGACAGATGCCTCCAGCCTCAAGTGGGTTGGTCACCTGGAGAAGCTGGAGATCAGAGGCCTTTGGTCTCCAGAGGTGCAGATACTCCACATTAGTCTCCTTAAACGGAGGGCAATGCCTTCTTCCTTTTCCAGGCAATCTGCCCAGATATTGATGAACAAAATTCCCTCATGGCATACATTAAGAAACAGGGAGGGGTGGGGTCCCTGAGAAGTGTAAGGCTCTGGTTGTTGTTGCAACAGCATGGATTTGTGCTAGACGCTTACCAACTGGTTGGGTCCAAGTATACCCGATCCAACAGCCTCCAACTCCCTTTGTGATGTCTCAATGGGATTTGAAACTCATTCTAACCTTTTTGATAGGTGGTTCCTTTGAGCCTCTTCACAGTTAGTCAGTTATGACTGTTGATGTTCGAGGGAGTTTTTCTTGTGGACTTCCCCTCAGAGAGGCATGTTAGTAAGTTGGAAGCACTGAGCGTTCACACGCCTTTCACATGTTTCTTTCCAGACAAATTGGTACTTCGCCCTAAACCGGCTTTCCTACCTTAGACAAGGACCCCTTTCGATCTGACGCAATCCACTACCCTTCCTATTTTCTGCCCTCTCCCTCATCCCACCAAGAATGAGGAGAGACTTCACAGGCTGGAGCCTACTAGGTGTTCTGTTAGTTTTTAAATTGACTGCACTAAAGTGATCAGGTCTTTAGTCCAGCTATTTGAGGGATGTATGGATTAGCAAGAAAGGCAAGGCAGTCCAAAAGAGGACCTTGTTCTTCTGGATTATACTCTGTCTAAGGATGTATTAAACTCTCATCAAAAATAGATTGCTGGATTGAATCTGTGCTCAGTCACCAGAGAAAAATCGTTGACATCAGCATATCCTAGGTGTGTTCCCATAACAGATTTGCTATACGGCAACATGGGCTTCCCTGCACAATTTTCCTAAGCACTATTGCTTGGAATTAGAGATGAGAGGGGCTGGTCATTTCACATGCTTGATGCTCCAGGATTTCCTTCTATGACCATTCCTTCAGTCCAATTACTGGGGAGAAAGAAGGGCTACTGCTTTACTGCTTGGTATCTATTCAACAGGTGTGGAATCTGCAGGTAGAATTATCCATGAGCAGAAAAAAATGACTTCGTTTTGGTAACTATCTTTCTGGTGGATACTTCACCCTCAAATTCCTCACCGATTCCATCTGACTCCCCATTCTGAAGGATGGCCGTAGGTCACTTTTATAAAAGTTCTAATTGAGGTTTTTCACTGCACTGTCTCAAATTGATTGCCATTTCCTTGTTTCTGCCTTTAATGGTACTGAACAAATGGACGGGGAACTGATGTCAGTGTGCCGGGTGGGTGCTGTGACACCAGTGACATCATGAAGGTGTTGCTTCTGGCTCTCTATAGTAGACAGGGCCCCCTATAGGCAAAGGTGAAATGTTGAGTCGCTGGGTCCAGTCTGGCGCCTAAGGATATTCAACATCAGGAATCCACAATAGACAGAGTATCCACCAGAAAGATTGATTGGAAAGGTAAGTAACTTTTTTATTTGTACCCCATGGGCTGATCCAATACTCAGGAAGTTTGTAACTGTAAAGATAGTTCTTCAATTCTTAGTGCCAAAGCTAGAACCCCTAACATTTGTGTTCTCCAAGAGGGTGTGTACCTAACCTTACTTACCTGCATTGTATCATCTGATTTTGTGCCACTGCTTGGACAGTGTTGCCTGGCTGGCTTTTTTGTCTACCTGAATAGGTCAGCTAGACTATGACCTAGGCGGTCTTCCTATTGAGACTGAAAAGGTCCAGACTGCTATGCATGAGCTCCTAGACCACAGCCTGTCCAAGTGCCATTGAAAATACGGACGGGATATCTGTCCCAAATGTGCTCAACCATTTGTTTTTCAAAAGGAGATTTTATATGAGTCACTTTGAAACATTGTTTGTGTTGATGTTGAACGTTAGAATATTATTATTATAATTGAATAATGGAATGCTGTATATGGGGTCACTGTAACGCTACACCTATATTTTCCAAGTTCTGTTGAGGCACCATATTGTTTACTGTCTTTGCAGCTTACAAACTTTTAAGTGTAGAGATGAAAAACAAATATTTGCAATACAATGGGTCTTGTGTGTGTCTGACTTAATAATTGTTAACTTTGTAAAGTCCTAACTGGTCTTTTCTTGCCACATAAATTGAAAATGAAAAGTAAAACAGTTGACATAAGCAAGCCAATTCAAAGCGCCACGGCTGCCATGATCATGAGCGCAAATAAGAGACACAAAAGGAAAAAGAAGTTCGCTTGCAGTCAAACATATTTGCAAAAGTGCAATTTTCCATGTAACCGGGTCGATGTCCAAGGCGGTAGCAAAGCTGCCCAAAGAGGGACAAACGTAAAGAACTTCCCAGTGATCACAAAGGATTTTTTAAAAGCAAGCCCACGAACGAGTGATAGTGATGGGTGTGCGGTGGGCGTGGTTAAAAGCCCACAGATAGCTTACAACAGGCCAGAGTGCTTGCGCGCCCGACCTAAAAAAGTGGCACAAAGCTCTGTGTTGGCTTTTAAACACAACTAACTAGTTGCCTCATTACACATGAAGGGTCATAACAGCCCTTGTGATTTTAATCTTGCCGAAGAAAGACGCCAATAAACAGGGATTGGTCTACCTCAGTATATTTTTAAATTATACGTCCTACCTATAACCGCAGGGAGGAAATACCAACGAACAACCCCATGTATGATGCCTCAGCGTAATAGAAAACTCGCTTAGATATCCGAAACGGAGGGAGCCCAATTCGGACACCATCTGGGTCTGGGGTGAGGAGAGTAAAACCGATGAAACCTACTAAATTTTTGAGTGAGGATTCAGCATCCTTTTCAACAATAAACTCCATAGAACCAATCAGTGAAGCTAAGTGAGCCTGATACCTGTACATGTATTCAGTGGATCTTGCCTAACTTTTTTTGTTTTTTTGTGTTTATGGTGGGGAGAGTGGTTGGACAGTGCTAAACTACAGTCCCTCTTAATCCTCTGTTGTTGACCATTCCATTCCAGCCTGAATGGTGCAAAAAGGACCTGAAGTTAATGAAAGCAGTTGAGCCATTGTAAGTGTGATGGTGTTGTATGATATAAATAAACATCCTGTACTATTAATTGTATCTTTAATCTCCCTTCAGTGCAGAGTTAGCATTATTTAGCTTCTTTAATGAAATCGCTCCATTGTTGCAATTGGGCGTGGGATGTATAACATTGTTTTTTTTTATTTTTTTATTTAATATTAATGTTGTTTAGAAACACATAATTGTATTAGGTACAGTTAAAAATACCTGACAGTTTACAGTTTTATTATTTTAAAAATTTTTATTAACAGTCCTTGTGATCGCCCACGTGTGGTGGAATCTTTGCGGGGTATTGAAGTGGTGGACATTGCTGCTGGTGGAGCACACAGTGCTTGCATCACCTCAGCCGGCGAGCTTTATACGTGGGGAAAAGGTCGATATGGACGCCTGGGGCATGGAGACAGTGAAGATCAGCTTAAACCCAAATTGGTGAGGTTGCTTAAACATTTATTTGGAGATTTTGAAGATAGAGTTGAAACATTGAAATACTTGTCAGCACTTTAAGAACACACTCACACACCCTCTCATATTTTCCATGTGTCTGCAATAAAAGTCAGGGTATTACAATTTATAGTCATTTGAATTTGAATATGAATATGCTACATTGAAAAAAAAAATGAAGAAAAATGGAATGAGTTGAGGGATTGCACATTTGGAGACTTTGTAAGGCTGGTACACCTGAATGTTAATGTTTCACTGTTTCTCTGAGGCCCACTTCCTGGTCCCTATCACTTTTGTCCAAAATGCCTGCTTCATTTTTGCCTACAAAATGACCATCAGTGTCGATTTCTTCTGGTGTGGCAAATAGTTCCACACACTCCTTTACCCCAGCTGTGCTAATTTCTCAGTTTTATCGTTTAGTTTTGGAGGATTTCAGAATGTTTCTCTTACTTCTGAAGGCTACAGAGCATTCATGCTTGCGATATTTGCTTTTACAAGTTAACTGTGTAGAATTAAGCATAGTAATAAAGCAGTATTGGTTGTTAGGTAAATTTCTAGCAGTTAAGTATTAGAACTACAGTTATGTAATCCAAGCATAAAATAATGTAATTTTTTCATTCTTCAGGTGGATGCCTTGCAAGGTAGTCGGGTTGTTGATATAGCATGTGGCAGCGGAGATGCCCAGACACTAAGTCTAACTGATGACGATACTGTCTGGTCGTGGGGTGATGGAGACTATGGAAAGCTAGGACGAGGTGGCAGTGATGGTTGCAAAGTGCCCATGAAGGTATTGGTATTAGCTAATTTATTTTTTTAAATTCCTGATCTACTTAGCATCATGTAGTATTCTTGTCCGTCTTAATGCAAAAGAAAATAAATATACATTTAAATCGAATTTATAGAGTTTAATAATGCATCAAGTCAAAGCAAGGTAGATAATGTGTTGACTCCTCTTGAGCACCCAAGTGTGTTGATTTAATAATTAATTATAACAAGTAACGACTTAAATGGATCAAACTAGGTTAAAATGTTTGAAAGATGAGTAGTTGGTTAACAATCTGTCTGTTCCTCTTTTTATATTGCAAGCTCTGTGCTTACTCTAGCTTTGGTATATTATGCTCTTATTAAAGCTGCTAACTGTGCACGAATCATAGCAATGCAAGTTCATGACTCCCTATTGAAAGCAGCTATCTCTATGGTGATTACAGCAAGGTTAGACCATTCTGCTCTGTTTACAAAAGCAAAATCTGTTCAGATCCCAGCTATGAAACCTCAGTGGGTGTGTTTGTAGGAGTGCACCTTGGCACAATAGAGAAAGGATACAGTACTGAGCAGTGCACACAGTGATTGTGTGTGGTAAATGTATATGCATCTGGGGTGGAAAAATACATGGTGGTGACAGTTCTGGACAGTCTGTGTGCTGTATATGTATAGTGTGTGTCAGTGTACCTGCAATAGTACATTACATGGAGGACCCTGGGTTCCGTTTTGGGAAGCCCAGACCTGCCTGGTGAAGGCATGAGGAGTAGAGGAATCCCCCAGACAGATTTGTGTATTGCTGCATTCATGTGAGCTGGGTGGGACACGCTGGAGAATAATTGTGCCTAGCACCAGGACTGAAGCCAAGGCCTTCTATTCTCCCTGCTGGGTGAGGGGACATCACCCGGGGGAACCAAGACAACCTGATCTGGAGCACCAGTGTCTGCCTGTTTGACAAGACCAGTGTGCCCTTTGAGGAAAAGGAGAGCATTCAAGGGAGCGAGGTCCATTTGGGAGCCCAGCTGAGTAGACTCCTGGTGCAAGGTGTTAGGAGACTGCTGCTGCACTGATGGTATTGTTGCCCATGTGAAGATTCCATGTAGTGACCTTTGTATGCTACGAGAGGGCTGCAGTGGAGATAGCTGAGAGCGTAGTGCTGTGCAGGGTGAGTAAAGCCTGTGCAGTGCTGGTTATGACAACCTCATATGCCAGGACGGTCCGCCGTGGATGTTGTTGCAGATACGAAGGGCCAAAGCCTGTGCAGAGTCTAGCAGTGACCCGGTATGATTTTGGAGGGGAGGGTGCGGGGGGAGGGAGGAGGATTACATTGTGGTATGGAATACTGTGTGGTAAAAGTGCTGGCGTCTTGGCCAGTAATATTACAGCAGCCGCGTTAGCCAGGAGAGGCTACAGATACCCAAGTTGGTGCATGGATAGGGCCATAGCTCTATCGTAACACAAAACATCAAGGAGGATGCCATGGATCACATGCCTCTCCAGGACCCCAGCCGAGACCATCAAAATCTGTTGTTACGGGCCTATCTGATAGGGTCCTGGGGGACAAGCTGCTAAGGCCACTGCTGTGCCATTACAATTGACAATTTGGTAAGAGCAGGTGGGACAGGGATTTGCTAGCGAACCACTGGAGACCCAACCTCAAGGGGAAATATGCTATTATTATATATTTGTAATACTGCTTTGAACGTGTAGAGTTATAAATAAAATACTTCTTTTTATTATAAATATAAGTATCTGACTGGACATTGATTTATTGACACTACTGAGCACTGTTTGAGTTATGAGTCATATTCACTAACAAGTACACTCACCCTCTACCCGAGGGAGCCTTGGCCTGCTCGACTGTGGCTACCACTGAGAGTCAAGTGCAGAAGCTGTACTTGGCCCATTTGCTCAGGAGCCATAGTAGGATGAGCCCTGGGACAGTAGGAGCAAAAAAAGGCCCAACCCCCACAGTTAGGCCCAGTAAACGTGCGTACGCCGTTACCTTCTGAAAGGGGTTTTGACCCCATCCTGTTTAAAGTAGCCATCTCTCTGGGGACTATCTACCCTGTTCAAAGTAGCTAGCTCTGTACGAACTCTGAATATGGAACATCGTGCTACCCCAGTTAAAGAGCTCGCTCTGTCACACATTAGCTGCAGATCATCATGGCACCTTATTTAAAGCATTTATCTTTGTGGGGACCATAGTACGGGCAGACATTTTTTCTCTCTGTTTAAAGCAGCTAGTTCTGTACGAATTGTAGCTGTGGAACAGCATGCCACCCTTTTAAAAGCAGCTAATTCTTTGAGGCCAATCCAAGGGAAGTTCATTGTGCCTGTTTTAAGGTAGCTAGCTCTGACTGAGTATGAAATATTAAGCCATGATATTAAAAATATCCACTCAGATTATTAGTAGCTGTACATCTTGGCAGAATGAGCTACCTTCTCACAAACAAGCAGTACAAATACAGCTCTGGCATGGTTGCACCAGGCTTTTCATTTAAGACTGGTACCAAATATGACAGCACCACTAATGAAGCATGTTTCTCAGCAAGGACACACAGAAAATGTATAACCTTGGACAGTGCTTGATGCCATTAAGCCAGAACCAAGAGGAGAAAATATGGAAACAAATTCTAGTGAAGAGAGAAGCAACTTTAATACTCAAACTCCTGAGCCACCGCCCCGGGCCTAACTAGACATAAGAAATTTTCAGTATATTATAAAGAAACCTCTTACCATGAACAAGTCTGTATATTTTTTAATCCTGGGAACAGCATCCAATTATTTTTTCAGCAAGGCTGTAAGCAATCACAGAGGGTCAAGGTGTTTATTTTTTTATCTTTAACAGTGCATCTGTGGTGTGTTTCTGATTACTAGTCCAAATTGAATATGGCAACTTCTTTTCAATTCCACTATATAACAGGCTTCTGCTCCATCATGCATAATATACAAACTTAACTAGTACTAGATTATTTTTGGGAGACTCCTATAGAATTGAGTAGAGTGGGTGTTGAGCAGTTGCTTGAAATTGCCTGGGGACCCTCTGTGCTGGGTGGACCACCTGGACACGGGACATGGGCGTCGGGTGCATAGGGGTCAAGACTCATGCATCTGGAGTGAGGTGGGAGTCCTTGGTTGTAGGTTTCTTTAGACAGCTGCTGTCCTCGGGAGTTCTTGGTCCTTTTGGGTGGAGCTGGCAGAGGTCACTGAGCCCGCTGGACGCGTCGCTGGTCTTTTTGCAGGTTCTTTGAAGCAGGTGACAGACCGGTAGGGCTGGGGCCAAAGCAGTTGTTGTCTTCCTTCTACTCTGCGGGGGGTTTCAGCTTAGCAGTCCTTCTTCTTCTTGTAGCTCGTCAGGAATCTGGTGAGCTTGGTTCAGGGATGCCCTTAACTCTAGATTTAGGGGCGTGTTAGGGGTTAGAGGGCAGTAGCGAATGGCTACTGTGCCTGAGGGTGGCTTCTTGCCCCACTCCCTTTGAGGAGGTGGGCACATTCCTATTGGTCCCTGATCACCAAACCAAGATGGAGGATTCTGCAGGGAGGGGGACACCTCAGCTCTGGACATCTTAGGGGTGTTCCTGGCTGGGATGGTCACTCCTCCCTCTCTTCCCTAATTTTCCCGCCAGACTGGCCGCCAAAAGTGGGGCTTTGTCCAGGGGGTGGGCATCTCCACTGGCTTGAGTGCCCTTGAGGCTCTGTAACCTAAGGCCTGAGCCTTTGAGGCTCACCGCCAGGTCTTACAGTTCCTGCAGGGGGTGAGGTGTGAAGCACCTTCACTCAGGACAGACAGGCTTTGTTCCTGACCACAGAGTGCACAAAGGCACTCACCCCATGTGGTCAGAAACTTGTCTGAAAGTGGCAGGCTGGCACAGTCCTACACTAGCCGTTTGGCCTCTGTCTGCATTTTTCCATAAATCCCACACTGGCATCAGTTTGGGTTTATTGTGCTGAGAAGTTTGATACCAAACCTCCCAGTATTCAGTGAAGCCATTATGGTGCTGTGGAGTTTGTAATGACAAACTTCCAGACCATATAATCAATAGGGCTACACTGCACTTACAATGTCTAAGATTGAACTTACCTTAGAGACCTTCCCTGGCCACAGGGCCATTGGCACCATGGGTACCTTTTATAAGGGACTTAACTGAGTGCCAAGGCTGTGCCAATTGTGGAAATAAAGGTACAGTTTTAGGGAAAGAACACTGATGCTGGGGCCTGGTTAGCAGGGTCCCAGCACGCTTTCAGTCAAAGTTGGCATCAACATTAGGCAAAAAGTGGAGGGATAACCATGCCAACAGTGGCACGTCCGCTCTAGGAGTGTCTGGCAAGTCAGTGGTCTCAGTCACAGGGTCAGATACAGGATCTATTGTAAGTAGACAGCAGCATTCATCACTCTCTGCAGTGGTAGAACACACAAAATTTGTCAAAAGAGCGTCCGTTTCTTGACCCTGTTCCCTTCACTCTTACAGCGCATTCATGTCTGACAGGATGGGGTGCTCACCTACAAAATAGATCCATGCAAGGACTCTGGGACTCCAAACACAAAGTCCTATACATCAACTACTTGGAACTTCAAGCCATTCATCTGGCACTCAAAGCTTTCCTAGTTCACTTAACGGACAAGGTTGTTCTGGTATGAACAGACAACACAACTGCAATGTTTTATTTGCAGAAACTTGGGGGTGCACATTCTATACAGTTATCACACCTGTCTCAGACAATCTGGCATTGGGAAATAAGACACTGCATTTGCTTGTTAGTGGGATACCTCCCAGGGATGAACAACCACTTTGTCGACTTCTTCAGCAGGATGCAGCAACGAGTCCACAAATGGGAACTCCACCCTTCAGCCCTCCTTCCATATCTTCACAGGTGGGGGTTTCAACACATAGACCTGTTCACAACCTTAAACAAACCAAAATGCCCAAACTTCGCCTCCAGGCTCCCACAACCTCTATCCAAGGGCAATGCTCTGTGGATGAATTGGTCAGAGATATTTGCCTAAGTTTTTCCACCTCTCCCTCTTCTTCTCTCACCCTCATTCTAGTAGCTCCTACTTGAGCACAATCATGGTACACCACACTACTTGAACTATCAGTAATACCCCACGTGAAGCTTTTCCTACACCCGGATCATCTCACTCAGAACCACGGACGAATCAAGCATCCAAATTCCAAATAACTCAATCTTACGATTTGGTTCCTGAAGTCATAGAGTTTGGATACATGAATTTTCCCCCAGAGTGCATGACCATTCTTAAGGAAGCACTTAAACCCACCACTAGGGCATGTTATCCTGCTAAGTGGAAAAGATTTGTTTTCTATTGTCGTGAAAAACATATTGATCCCTTTAAAGCAACTGTTTAAGATATTGTCTGCTGTTTACTTCATTTACAGGTTTGTGGTCTAGCATATACTTCTACGCCTTCACCTTGCAGCAGTAGCTGTATACATGCAAAACAGACAACATGTATCATTGCTCCAAATACCTGTTGTTAAAGCTTTCATGGAAAGCTTAAAGAGGGTAAGTCCACCCTGAGTGCCTCCTGCACCAGTTTGGAATCTCAATATTGTACTCACTAGGCTTATCGGGCAACCGTTTGAACCATTGCATAACTGTCCAGTGCAGTTTCTATCATGAAAGCTAGTTTGTTTAATAGCAATCACCTCCCTAAGACTTGTTAGTGAGCTTCAGGCATTAACCTTGGAAGAACCATTTTTTTCAGATACATAAGGATATAGTAGTCCTACGGACCAACCCAAAATTTCTCCCCAAGGTAGTTTTCCATTCCACCTAAACCAAACAGTTGAATTACCAGTTTTCTTTCCACAACCTGACTCGGAAAGAGCTCTGCACACATTAGATGTAAAAGGAGCTTTAATATATTATATTGACAGAACTAAAGAGTTTTGTAAAACTAAACAACTCTTTGTTGCTTTCTCGCCTCCCCGCACAGGAAAGGCTATATCTAAAGCAGGTATCTCACGATGGATAATTAAATGTATCTAAACTTGTTACGCCAAAACTAAAAAGTTTGCCAACACCTCCTAGAATACACTCAACTCATAAGTTAGGAGCATCTATGGCTTTCTTGGTAACAAAGCAATAGCTCACATTTGTAAAGCAGCTATGTGGTCAACTCCACACACTTTTACTTAATACTACCTTGTGGATGTACTAGCATGCCAACAAGCAAATGTTGGACAGGCAGTGCTTCATACTCTTCTTCAGACAAAAACAACACCCATGGGTCAGCCCCCGCTTTATGGAGGGCACTGCTTTACAATCTATGCAGAGCATGTGTACCTACAGCCACACATGCCATTGAACAGATTATATTACTGCCACACATGACATTGAATGGATTATATTACTGACCCTGTAAGCATCTGTTTGAGGCATGTAGTGCTGTAGGTTCACATGCTCCCGCCCCAGAAACCCGTGACCTTTGTAGTATACTTTTACATTCTTATACACGTGTCTCATCTCACATATACACATCTCTTTCTAACATTTTACTCTCTCTCCATTCTCAACCAATTGCTGAAAAACAAATCTTACAGTGGAGTCCATGACCATCCGCACTATCACTGAGAAGAGGGGTCACTTTACCTTGTGAATCCAGAAGATTCTTCTTAGGAAAACAACTTGTACACATCCGCACCCAGCACTAGATGGCAGAAGTATGCCGAGCATGTGAATCTACAGCACTACATGCCACAAACAGATGCTTACAGGGTAAGTAACACAATCCTTTTGGAGGGTACATTATTTTTTGGCTGATTCCTTTCCATCCTCCTGCCTCTTCTTATGGCTCATTATAAAAAACAAAATAGAAGCCAGCCAACCGGACCTTGTTTCCCAGCATCCATTTCTACAAAGGATGACATCACTGCAATCCCCAGTGTACACCTCATCATTTAACTCCAAGGGCACCCCAACGGCATTACTTCTTTGTGCCACATAGGACCTTGAGCCAGAACCCCTGCTCAAATGCCACCCGAGTAAGAATCTTGAAGGTAAGATCTCATCATGTGTCTACCCAGCACCTCAATTACACCTAAACTCAGACCACTCAAATAACCCCAGCTTCCAATAAATCTGTCTAACCACCAAATGCCCCAAAAATGTAAAATACACATTACGACTTATTTTAGGCAATGCCTGCTTTGCAGTTCTTTAGGCTCTAGACATCAGACCTCATCACCTGTCACAGAATTGATGCACTCTTCATCACAGAAACATGGCTCACTCCCACTTTTTTGCACATCCTAGACGTCCTTGTTCCCACTGACTATAGCATCCAGCATGTAGACTATGCAAATAATAAGGGTGGAGGCCTCACCATCATCCATAAATCCTTCATGTCCTGTACACTAGGCAAGCAGGCAATACTCACCTGCATGTAGCTCCTTACATGCCTCTTCCAACTCTCCACAAATTAGTCCACCAACTTCCACTGCATCTGCAGATCTAATCAAGGGTTTCATTGATCAATTCTCCGACCTTTTCACCTCCTCAGCCGTCTGACACACAGAATCACCCTTCTGTGTGACTTCACCCTTCCAGATAGTACAAGCTCAAATAAAACTCAGACACCTCTCAACATCATCAACACACAAAGTGGTAGAGCATGTCACCCAACCAACATGCTCCAAAAGTCAAGTCTTCTCAGTAGTCTTCTAGACATCACCAACCATGCAGCCGTGGGGGGGGCATGGCTAAACGCCAAAGATGGCGGACGCTTAACTGCGGAGCTCCCGACCTGGGCCCACCACTACCACATTATCCTTGCGGGAATAGGGCCGTTAGATGTGGAAAGAGAAGCAGCACGGACGCGGCTCTGATGGGTGACCTGTGAAAAAGAACTGGGACCTATGTTGGCACAGTGTCGGCGTAGCCGGGAGTGTCAGTGAGTCGGGCCCGGAGTGGGCATGGCTTGCTTGGAGACAGCGGCATCCTTGGTGCGGAGACAGAGTGGGACATGGGGGTTGGTCGCCGCTTCGTGGGGGGACCCTGCATGTTTGCAGCCTGAGGCGGGGGTGTATGAGATGGACCCAGACGTTGGGAAAGCCTCCCTTCACCCTGGGGGCGAGGTGGAGCAATGCGTGGGCCTGAGCCCGGGACAGGCGGGCTTGCTGGGTGGCGAAATCGCCAGAAGCAGCATATGGCAGAGCTGCATAGAGTGGCATCCTGGGCGCACTGAGACAGACCTGCGGGAGTGTGGCAGCCAATGGTGAGTGTAATCACCCCACAACTCACATGGAACCTCAAAAACAGCGAGGCCATCTCCTTTAGGCCTGAGGGGAGGAACCAAGAGTTGGAGCAGCCCAGCACCACAGCACAGTGCATGCACTTAGGCCTCGTTGGATAATAGGCCCCGGGGGCCTTGCTTGATGGTGTGGCCCTGCAGCCAGGAGAGTCCATAGGTTTGAGGGCTGCCCGGAAGGCTCCATTAGGGGAGCCCAGGGGGACGGCGAACTACTGAGAGACTACCGCCCACCATTTTTTTTCTTTTGTTCTTCTTCTCTCTCTCCCGTTGCTGAACTAACTAGAAAGTCCTGATTGCTGAATGGGCTGTACTGCGTGGGAATGGCGGCCGTGGGGATTGAGCACGAATCCAGTGGCCTCTGACACGATCATACATGCATAGCAGAATGAGGCGCACCAGGGGAAGCACCCAGACAGTGCTGAAGCGTCGATGCAGGAGAACTGTGTACTGGACACTGCAATGGACCCCCGCTAGATAAATTGGACGCCATCCTGAAGGAAATTTGAGAATCCCGGATGGCAATTGAACAAAGACTGGGTTCTATCACTGCTGAACTTGGCATCTTAAAGGATGACCAGAGGAAATTGACGGACAGAGTAAAGCAAATGGAAACGGACGTCGCCGCCCTCTCCTGCATAGCCAAAAGGACAGCACAAATGCAATCCAACAGCTACAAAAACAAGTAGAAACCCTGCAGGAGAGAGTTAAAAATGCGAAAGGAAGGTCGCGCTGCAACAACATCCGGATAATTGGCCTTCCGGAGGGACGAGATGCCACACACTAGGTAGAGACTTGGCTGAAAACTATAGTGCCCAATGGGTTATCAGCTCATTTTACAATAGAGAGAGCACACTGGGTCCCCGGCAAGAGGCCCCCGCCTGGGGCACCAGCCCGATCCATGGTGGTCCAATTGTTAAACTAGAGATTGTGCTGCCCTCCTCCGGGCGACAAGAGAGGCGGAGCCTATCATAGTGGATAATGCTCGGGTGTCTCTGTATCCAGATTACACGTTGATGGTTCAAAAGCATAGGGTCTCCTTCCAAGCCACAAAGAAACGAGTCCTAGCTGAGGGGCTGTCCTACGCCTTCATGTTCCCGGCCCGGTTTCTTATTACGAACAACCAAAAAATTCAATTTTTTGAAACACCTGAACAAGCACGTGACTGGTTAGACAAGACCTTTCCGCACTCGGAGCATAAGGAATATTTGGATAACCCACCACCGCGACAGGCCTGACTCCCACATGGGGAAGGACGAAATCAGCAGCACCAAGCACGAAGGAACATGGGCCCAACACTCTCACAAATGTTGGAGAGTCAGAGAGAAGCACTACAAACGGCATATTCAATACAGAGAGACGGATCTCCTCCTCCCAGCATTGCTTCCTCAGCAGACAGCACGGTAGTGTCTGACTCTGATCCTTGGATCACCCCCACAGATGGCACGCAAGTTGTAAATGGTTTGATGCCATGAATGCCTGCTTCCCTGATACCGGGGGGCAAATGGAAAATTGTGCTGCCAAATGAAGATTGCCTGCCCCAACCGGAGAATGATGCAGAACGGAGGGGGATTTCAGTGAGCCACTGAATCTCTGTGGGGGGGTGGGGCACATGGGCAACTAATACACGAGGTAGAACCAGCTGTGAAACCGTTGTGTTATCAGGAGTAACAAATTGCAGACCCCCTCTGTAGGTACGTGGGGCCCGAACTCCTTTGGAGCAGGTATTACCTTTTATAAGTGGTGGGCACGGTCGGTCGAAGTCTCTGACCAATATTCCAAGTGAACTACATTATCAATCACAAGGGAGATTTGTATAGTCTTTATCTCACACCACCCCCATTGCAAAGGCTTGGTTCTATAAGGGTTACGACATGGTTACTTTATTGTTGTTATTTACAGGTTTGGCTGAGTAAGTTCCGACTCAGCCCAGCATTAGATGCAGGTTGGGGAAATGTTCACTGTATTGCTGTTATGACATCGACACCATTATTGCAAAAAAAAAACGCATTGGGCATGGCAGAACTGGGTGGAACGGGAGGCAGAGTAGGATGCAAGTTATTCCACACCTCGTACTTTTTATTCACTCGCAGGGTGGCAATATGGGTACGTAATGGTACCCCTTTGAAGTAATAGATACAAGAATAGACAGGGATGGCAGGTACCCTTTGATAAGGGTACTTTAGATGGAGAGCCTGTGGTACTGTGGAGCATTTATGCTCCAAACACTGAACAAGATGTCTTCCTCACTCAACGTGTTGTCGCAGTGGATGCACCTGCTTTTGCTACTATGGGGCGATTTTAACACACTAGACACTTGACTTGACCGGTCCACTAACTCATTGATGGGCACAAATACACAGAGGCGCTACAAATATGTATACAGGGCTGGGCGTTCACAGACCTTTGGCGGACAAGAAATGAGGGGCTGTGGGACTATTCCTTTTACTTTTATCCACATAAAGTACATGTTCAGTTGGATTTTATACTGTGCACTGCCGCATTACAGACCCATATAATCCACACCATCTATTTAGGGAAAACACTATCAGATCACATCCCGCTGGAACTGACAATGGCATGGGGAAGGGCACCTACACTGATCCCTACGAGGCGGTTACAACCAGTGCTCCTTGAGGACAGGGTACTAAAGGAAGAAATAGCACAAGCCATAACCAATTTCTTTATTGAAAATGCTGGGACTGCCTCCTCCCTGCTGATGGAGTATGATTCATTCAAGGTGGTGATCAGAGGGCCTGTAGTGGGGGCGACAGTGGGCGTCTGAGCAGTGATGACAAGGGAATTGAAACTTGTAGAGAACAGTTTAGGCAAACTGGAGACGTAGGCTGCACATAATGTTGCTCATGCTCAGGCGCTGCAGGATGCCAGGGCTGAGCATGTGGAACTCCTTGAGTGGTTGCGAGTGGTGGACCATGCAAAATACTGAGAATGGGCACACAGTGAAGGAGATAGGGTGGGCACACTCCCAGCACGACTTATAAAGGATGAACTGCCCCACACCCCTGCCCTACACATCCTCACTCCGCAACTCACTGAGCTAAGCATACAAGCAGAGATTAATGAGGCATTCCAAGATTACTTTGCAAAGCTGTTTTTCTGTCGTTCCCCCCCCCCCCCCTCTCCCCCTCCACACACACAACATTAGATCAAACTAAACTCTGATCCTTTTTATCTAATGTTACCCTGCCAGAACTTGGGGATACAGCAAAGCAAACCATGGGATCACAGATAACGCAAGGGGAGATAAGAGACGCCATCAAGAGTATGGCTCGCAGTAAATCACTGGGATCGAATGGCTTACCGGCTGAGTTTTATAGTACATACAGCACAAGGTTGATCACACAATCTGGCTGCTGGTCACCTCCCCGATACGACAAAACAAGCTATATTTACTTCATTATTAAAACCTAGTAAACATGCAACGGATATGTCCTCCTATAGACTACTGTCGTTATTGAATACCGAATACAAAATACTGGCTAAAGTGTTTGCACAGAGACTACTCCCATTCATAAGTAAATTGAAATATATGGATCAATGTGGATTTGTACCAACCTGTAATACGTCCCTAAATATACGCCGCCTATATCATATTATGGATTATGCTGGAGAGAGATATCCTAGAGCCTGCATTTCCCTAGATCTTTGCCAGGCATTTGATACATTAAACTGGGATTATATGTTTGCAGTGCTTGCGCGATTTGGGCTCCTCAAGGAATATATACGATGGATGTGGCTGTTATATGCCTGTCCCACAGAAAGGGCACGCACAGGACAGAACATATCGGACTCCTACCCCATCTTTTGGGGCACTAGGCAGGGATGCCCGCTGTCTCCCTTGCTATTTGCCCTGGCGGCGGAGCCACTGGCACAGCATCTTTGGGAGAGCGCTGAGACGTGGGAATAGAGATTTGCACCACAATGCACTCAGTGTCTTTATATGTCGAGGTATGCGAGGTGTCTGGGCCAGAACCTAAAGTCAGCTGCACAGGTATTTGCGGATTTCACTCCTGTCTGGATTAGAGATTAATTATAACAAATCTATAGCATTCTCATTCAGTAGGACAGACATAGGAGAGACCATTGCTTTTGGTGGCACACCAATACAAGTAGCCAGGGATACCTTTCAATACCTCAGAATTCACATATATAGAACTTCAGCCGATTTATTGGACGGCAATCTGCAGAGGGTGATGGCTTCACTTAATCGCAGGTCTGGTTCTGAATAACACTGCTGCTGTCCATTGCGGTTCGACTCGCACTGGCAAAGATGGTGATGTAACCTCGCATTATATACTGTTTCGTAAACCTGCTGGTAATGGTCCCTACTGCCTATTTTAAAACACTTCATTCTATCCTATCAGACCTTATCTGGGGTCTGGGTAGACGCCAACTAAAATTAGAGAAGCTGCATATGACTGCAGAACAAGGAGGTATGGGAGCCCCAGATTTCAAGGACTACTGTTTAGCTGGACGCAATTTACATGAAATAGAATTCACACAATCCATGATCAACAGAGGTCGACTTCATTGTCTGATATGTTTGGGATTCCGCTCCCCGGAAGGGCTGGCGCTCTTTCTAAGAGTGGCCCTACAAATACTGGAAGCTTACCCTCAGATATACTACAGATACAATTCCCTATACCTCGAATATTGCGCTGCTGGGACTCCCCACGAATGTTGGAATACTCTACCAAAGTAGAATACAGGTGTGGACACGAGAAGGAGTGGATACTATTGGGGCGCTGTTTAAGGACAGCCTATTACTCACACATACGGACTTCACTCATGGACACGACCTTCCCACCTCATTATTTCTATTATATGCGAATATAAGAGGCTATGTTAGGGATCACTGGGTACCAGATTGAGTTGAACCCCCCCACACATAATTTCATCTACGCAATGCACACAATGGGACATGGGAGACACTTAATTAGGTGGCTTTCTGGGGGCCACACTGTGCATTTACGGAAGCCCCTTGCACCCCTGCAAACCAAGTGGCGAGAGGATACGGGTAGAGAACTCTTGGACAAGGAATGGTCTCACATATTGATATACCCTAAACAAGTATCCTGTAATACTCGATTTAAATGTATACAATATACCATATTACACAGAGCGTACCTTACACAGCATAGGCTGCACACCTTGTTCCCAACGTTGTCACTGACATGTCCAAGATGCAAAGCTGAAGAAGCAGAACTACTCCATGTGCTATGGAACTGCCCTTTCATCACTCAATACTGGCGCTATATTGATACCATACTGGAGAAGGTGACAGGGAGGGATAACTGGCGGACAGCAGAGGCGTGTCTGCTCGGTCTCTTCCCACATACAAAGAAGGGGAAGGTGACGTCACGCTTTGCGGATTTGGCCTTGCTACTGGCAAAGCGCCTTTAACTAGATGCTGGAAAGCAACAACCGCACCCTCAGTTCTCCAGAGGGGTACAGAGGTGAGGGAGTGGGGCGCGGCACAGAGTGCAACCCTCTGACAGGAAGAAGGCAGAGGTTTAGGACAATGCCCCATAGCTTTAGAATGGGACGCGCTCATAGAAGTCTTTAAGTACACCTGTAAAATCGACATGGGGAATGGGTGAAGAGGTGGGTGCTGTCAACCACATAGTGCTGGACCTTTAATAATTCACAAGTATGGAATAGAGATAGCAGAAACACAGGGTATGACGTCAGGAAGAGCGTAGTTCCATTAGATATTAGCAGACAAAAGCTGCTAGACCAACGTCCGTCATGGATTCCTGTCCTAAATACATGACACATAACGAAGAAATAACGCTGAACAATATTGTAGCGGTGCCCACCACACAAGACCTTGATGTCAAGTTCATGGGGGCAGGGAGGTGGGGAATGTTAATGGTTCTTGGAGGAAACATAAGCAGTTATTGAAGTTGTGCATGTTCTGGACAAATGGTTAACCTGTATGATGGATCAAAACAGACCGCACAAATGTATGATGATAAAGCTGAGCATATATATACAATCGCAATACTTTATCTTGGTAGAGATCCAATTCAAAAGATATGATATCCTGTAAGGTGTAACATGTGAATTGCTATATCAACTATGACAAAAACCCAATAAAATGTGTTTAAAAAAAACCAAAAAAAACATGCATTCATGCAGTACCAACCACACACAGACTTGAACTGGATTGACCTTCTCACCATCCCCCTCTCCCTACTCAGAGTCCAACTAACACACTGAGGTCAATCCAAAAGAGAGCAACAAATCTTCAGATACTTCAGTTGACCGTCCAACAACAGTCTAAAGCTCAAACTTACCTTGCATTTGTTGTCAAGGCTTTTAAACATCTTCAACACATATCTGGAAAACTATGGGAACACCCACACTCCAATTATTATCCCCAAGTGAACCCAGAACCTTCACCTCCTTGTACTCTAAAGACCTTGGCAACGGCAAACATTTTATCCACTGGCAGGAAGGGAAGTGGAAGGAAAACCGAACCTCCTGAAGTGTCAGCAAAAAAGATATCTTGTCACATCAGCCAAAGCCAAGTACTAAAACAACACTATCAATGATGCTGCCAACAGAATCAAAACACTCGTCAGTACAGCTACCTGTTGTAGAGTTGCAACTGAAGCCGCATAGCATGTCCTGACGATTCTGGGGAAAAAACTTTCCAGATCCTCTCTGGTGGCTGATGGATAGGCATATGATGCATAAATCTGCAGGAACAAAATGTATCCACCAGAAATATGGTTCTAGAAGTTGAGCAACTTTCTTGTCAGGATCGCATAGCTCTTCCACAAACCTACGTATGTGCAGAACAACAGAATTGCATGACATGTCCTCTAATACTGGATTACTTACTTCATATATCTTTCTTGAATTTTCTGGAGGATGCACAAGCTTCTAAAGCACGGGCTAATCTTTATAATATGGGAATTGGCTAAATATCCTACCCAATGTAGGGATTCGGTATGATCCAACCAAAGGTACCCTCCAAACCTACTGGTGGTTTACAGGAAAGGCAAACCATGACCTGGTCGTTATTATTGGTCCCAGTTCCTCGTTATTGGTACCAGTTCCTCGTTGGTGGTGAAGCCTTACTGAGTTGATAAGGTTTTAACCAAATTGCTCAAAATGCTGGTTCGACTTCGAGGATGAGTAAAGGAGTGTTGTATGTTAGTGTAATATTGTCCTCTATGTATAATATATTGTCTCTTTTGCACTGTTGCATAATCTCTATTAGGTATCATTTTCATGAAACGGTGGACAGGAACATGCTTCTGTGAAGTTCTGCGTACCATACTGATGGTCTCTGCTTCTTTTTTCAATTATTCTATTTGTTTTCTTTCTGCCTCAATTCTTTTTGGGAAATCTGTGTCCACACTTTACTTTTCACACAAAGCTTCTGATTGTTGATTTTGTTTAATAAATGATGACAAAATGAATGTGTGCATTTTGTGTCACATGATGTTGAATTTATCTACTTTTAGGATTTGGTCAGGATTTTATAAAGATCACTTATGTCACAAAATGTAAAACTATTGAATTGTGCAACATTTTGATCAAGTGCTGTGAAGTCACAGTTAGAGCTGAAGTGTCTTGCATCCAGGTCAGCAGCTCAGCCCCTAGACCAAACCTCTTGTATTTGCTAATGTTTTTAATGGTTTGAATGGCAGAGTACCTAAAGTAAACACCGGGACACACTCTTCTATAAAGCTAATTGACAGATTTCCTTCCATTCCATGCATGAGCTTGATTCCTAGATGTACCTCAAGTTGGCTCTTGTTATTCAATTCAAAGGATGGGATGCCTTTGGAATGTAAATGGTGATGGGGTTGTTTTGTGGAAGAATAGTCTGTCTGATAAGCATATAGGATTTTAAACTCCAGGAGCAAAGTTTTGAGCCCTACAACAAGGTGCTGTCTGGTTCTCGTTCAGTGAAGCATATGAGCTATCTGTGCATATAGAATTAGTTTTACATTTTCTTCTTGTATCCTAGTTTTACACACAAATCACAGGGCAGCTAAAATAAAATGTCTCACTCAGCAGTTGAGAATACCTTGACTCATTTACACAGTTGTTTTTTTTGCTCAAAATATAACAATGTCAGTGACATAAACATTTGCACTGATGTTTAGATAAAGGTATTGTTCCAGGGGTTCATGTGTAACATTTCAGTGTAAATTCACATGCAGAAATTAGAATATTGTATATGTAGGTATCATAATATTTATTATGAAAATGAACTTCACAGAGTGAGTCACACAGCCTATTGCCAACCAAGATCAAAAGGTTGGGACTGGTTGGAGCTTTTCAAGCCTGAATGAAAGTCAAGAAAACGTATCCTGGCTTCACAGGTTTTCAGTCATCTTCTATTCTCTTTCTGATACTATATAGCTGTTGCATTTTTTGGTGTTCAACCAGAATTTATTCTGTGACGCTCATCTTGTTTTTGCAGATTGATTCTCTCACAGGTCTTGGAGTGACCAAAGTGGAATGTGGATCTCAGTTTTCTGTAGCCCTTACAAAATCAGGAGCTGTTTACACCTGGTAAGCGGTCACTTGCACTTTTTGTCTTCAGTGTCTCTCCTGCTTTTGTACCACCGTAATGTTTGCAATAAATATTACTCTGAAGGACTTGTATAGGTAGGGGGTAGCGGTTCCTGTGCAGCATGCAGCTATTACCATTACTTTATATTGGCAAAGCAGATTGAAACAAGTTCATTGTTACTCTCTGCTTGGTGTTCAGTAATGCAATCCCAACAAATGTCCTACATACTGATAGTTTCAAACATACTACCATAATCAGGGACTCTCTTTGAATGGGGATATCCTTGATTCATTCAATTACATCCCTGATTTCTGTCAAAACCTCTTAATCTGTTGGTAAAACTAAGGCAGGTTCAAGAAATCAGCCACTGCCTTGCAGCAACCATTTCTCACTGACACATTGAGACATGTTTTTTCTCAATTCATTTAGATTGTTGTTCTCGTCATACGTGTTGGGAGGAATACTTGCATTAATCTAACTACTGGCAGTCACTTGGGCTGCCATTCCAACCCATCGTTCTTTTGCCCACTTTGCCATCTCAGTTTGGACCCACCTTATCCAAATCAGTCCTGAACTTCCTAAAATAGGAGCAGTCCAGACAGAACTGAGAAGCCATGTCCTCCCTCAACCGGAACTCGAGCAAACAAGAACCGGTTTCGCCCTGAATGAGATTCTTCATTCGGGTGAATCTTTGTTTCAGTGGTCCAGTGAGCACAGGACCCAAGTCTGAGCATACCCCTGGCCACAATGAGTTACATCAAACACTCAATTTATAATGGTGGAAATGCTTGCAATTAGTCTAACCCCTGGCAAACATTTGAGGTAGCATTTCAAACCACAAAATGATCATGAGCAACACAAGGCACTTCTAGCAACAGAATCGATTTCACCTTCGTTATTGAACTCACCTGGACCAACCACATCATCGTCCACTTTCCCATCTCCAATTCTCAGCACACCACCTCCAAGCACCTCAGCAACCCCCAACGAAGCTGGGGCAAGGTAACCGAGCCCCCTGTGGGCACAGGCCCTAGGCACCACACAACCTGAGCCCATGGCAGATCTCGACTTTAACCAGGAACTCTAAAACTTCACCACCTGGATCACCAAATCTGCCAACAGTCGCACCGCTGAAATCAACTAAAACCAACAACACCTCCAAGCCAGAATGATAATACACTCCTGAGCTCAGAAACTCCCAACGCTACTACCACTGACTCAAGAAACAATGGCGCATGACCAAGGACCCCCTCTGACACAGCCACCTACAAGGCAGTCCCCAACAACTATCACCACCACATCAAGGCAGCAAAAAGAGCAGTAATCACTGCCCGCAATGACACTGCAGCCAACCACATGAAAGAAGTCTTCAGAATCATCAAGGAGTTCTCTAACCCTATAGCCACAGATACCACCATCCACCTATCCCAGTATCTCTGCAAAACCCTCTCAGACTACTTCCACAGCAAGTTCACCATCATATACAACAATTTCGACCCCAACCCTCCACCTCCAGCCTAGACAACATCTCTCAAGGAGCGAGTACCAGCCACACGACAACCTCCTGGTCCCCGATTACCACATAGACCACCACAGCCATCATGTCATCCATCCACTCCAGGGCACCCCCGCCCCCACCAGCTTTTCAACCTCAGAACCAACACTATTAGCATGGAACTAACCTGCATCCTCAACACCACCATTTACACAGCAACCTTCCCGGACAAATGGAAGCACGCAGAAGTCAGACCCCCTCCTAAAGAAACCCTCCGCCAACCCCAGCGACCACAAAAACTACAACCTGATCTCCCTGTTCCCCTTCCCAGCCAAAGTGCTTGAGAAAGCCATCAACTAACTACCTTGAACGAAACCACCTTCTCGACACCTCACAATCAGGATTCCGGCCAACCACAGCCTGGAAATTGCATGATCGCTGCCACGGCCGACATCAGGACCTTCTTAGAGCGAGGAGAGTCAACAGCTCTGATCCTTCTGGACCTCTTCGCAGCGCTCGATACAGTCTCCCACCATTTTCTCCTCAACAAACTCCACAGCATAGGTGTTAGAAATGGGGTCTCTAGTTGGCAGAGGTATACACCCTTGTCCAAGTAGGGACCACAGTCTTAGTCAGGGTAAATAACACACACTCCAAATTATCCTGGGACCACCCTCTGGTAGCTTGGCACTGAGCAGTCAGGCTTAACTTAGAAGGCAATGTGTAAAGTATTTGTGCAATAAATAATGCAATAACATAGTGAGAACACCACAAAAATACAACACACAGGTTTAGAAAAATATATATGTATCTAGTTAAATTAAGGTTAAAATTATAAAGATTCAATAAGCACAAGTTGAACTATCACTTTTGAAAGATTAAAGAGAGTCTTGGATCTTAAAAATCAACAGTTGTCTCTAGTGTGCACAGAGTACCTGGTTTGTGTCAAAATTACACTCATGAAGAACGTAGAGGAGGAGATGCGTGGAAAAATTAGGTGTGCGTCAGATTTTCCAATGCGGCACAGATGATGCGTTGTTTCTTTCCATGCTGCAAGGGGCCTTGAGTCCATTTCTGGCACGCAGTCTTGATTCCTCACTGTGATGCGGGGATCTTTTGACGCCCTGGTATGATGTGTGACAAATCCTGGGCGTGCGGGATGAAGTCACAAGCATTGCATTGATCCAGTATGGCGATGCGTCGAATTTTCCATTTCACGGCAGGCGCTGCATCAATTCCTTCACTGAGTTGATCCAGTAGGGATGTGTGTCGAATTTCCGGTTGCAACGCAGCTGCAGCGTCGATGTTCTCTCGGGAAGTCGGGCTGCGTCGTTCCGGTTCGGCTGTGCAGCGATTTTCTCGTCGCAAGGCAAGCTGTACATCATTTCCAGCAGGATGTGTGTCGATTTTTGGCACATAAGAGGTTACTTCAAGAGATTAATTATTTTTGGTCCTGTGACTTCAGAAAACAGGAGGCAAGTTCAATCCAAGGCCTTGGTGAGCACTTCTCAGCAAAGTCAGAGGCCAACAAGGCAGCAGGGCAACAGCAAGGCAGCAGTCCTTCAAAGCAAAGCAGTCCAGATGAGTCCTTTGGGCAGTCAAGCAATTCCTCTTGACAGGTTGCAGAATCTGGTACAGAAGTGTCTGATTTGGTGGGGTCAGAGACCCAGGTTATATACCCAAAAATGTCTTTGAAGTGGGGGAGACTTCAAACAGAAGTTTTAAAGTGCACAAGGTCCCCTTTCAGTACAGTTCTGTCTGCCAGGGTCCCAGTAGGGGTTTGGCAGTCCGTTGTCTGAGGACAGGCCACTAGCCTTTGAAATGTTAGTGTCAGGCCCTCCACCCTTCCAGCCCAGGAAGACCCATTCAGTATACAGATGAGTGCAGGTGTGACTGAGTATCCTGTGTTTGTGGTTGTCTGGGTGAAATGCACAAGGGAGCTGTCAACCAGCCCAGACGTGGTTTGGAGAACGGCTGTAAGACACAGATGGATTTTAAGTGCAGAGAAATGCTCACTTTCTACAAGTGGCATTTCTGAAATAGTAATTTAAAATCCAACCTCACCAATAAGCAGGACTTTCTATTACCATTCCGGCCATAATAAACATGACCTGTTTACCCCTTTCTCATTAGAATCTACCACTCAAACAGTAAATGAAGGCAGACTTAGTGCTAGCATATGAAAGGAGCAAGCAAGCCTCACAGTAGTCGAAAACAAATTTAGTAGTTTTCCACTACCAGGACATATAAAACACGTATGTATATGTCCTGCCTTTCACATACCTAACACCTTGCCCTATGGGTTACCCAGGGCATACCTTAGGGGTGACTTATATGTATGAATAGGGGAGTTTAAGGCTTGGCAGGTACTTTTAAATGACAAGTCGAAGTGGCAGTGAAACTGCCCACAGGCCTTGCAATGGCAGGCCTGAAACTTAGTTATGGGCCTACTTATGTGGGAGGCACAATCTGTGCTGCAGGCCCACTAGTAGCATTTAATTTACAGGCCATGGGCCATGGAGTGCACTTTACTAGGGACTTACAAGTAAATTAAATGTCATTTGGGTATGAACCAATGTTACCATGTTTGAAGGGAGAGAGCGTATGCATTTAAGCACTGATTAGCAGTGGTAAAGTGCGCAGAATCCTAAAATCAGCAAAAACAGTGTCAGAAAAGTGGAGGGAGGCAGATACAAAGTTGGAGGATGACCACCCTAAGGCTGTCAGGTCTAACAATAGGCATTCAACAAAATGCCCTTAAGTGGGTTGCCTCTTTCCTCTCAGGCCACATGCAGAGCATCTGCCTTCCTCCCTTCACTTCTACACCCAAGAACATCACCTGCGGCATACCCCAAGCATCGTCCCTCAGCCCAACTCTGTTCAATTTCTACATGACCCTCCTCGCAGACATTGTCAGATCCTATGGACTCAACATAGTCTCCTACGCTAATGACACTCAACTAATCCTCTCACTCACCGAAGCCCCCACAACGCCAAAGCCAACTTCCGCAACGCCATGACCAATGTACTAATGTGGATAAAA
The DNA here is from genome assembly GCF_031143425.1 of Pleurodeles waltl. NCBI lineage: Eukaryota > Metazoa > Chordata > Amphibia > Caudata > Salamandridae > Pleurodeles > Pleurodeles waltl. Next base: position 418,414,359 of record NC_090447.1, on the reverse strand, counting down.
AATAGCTGCCTCAAACTTACCCACAAAAATTAAGATTTGATCTTCAGGAAGAACACCTCCGTATGGGACCACAGCTGGTAGCCAGCAGAACTCGGAACAACGCCCTCTCCATCAGACCACACATGAAACTTCTGCATCATCCTTGAATGCCCACTATCCATGAATCGATGAGTAAATTCAGTCGCCGCCTCCTGCTTTTACATCTTCTGTATGCTCTGCTGAACCTTCAAATGGATCCCTACCGACACCAGAAAGACAGTCATGCACGCCCTGGTCACCAGCTGCCTTGACAATGGCAATGCTCTCTACGCCGGAGTGTCCTCCCAGCTCCTTAAAAGACTCCAGACTCTACAGAACACCACATCCAGACTCATCCTCAGCCTCCTCAAGTGCTCAAGCATCACCCCACACCTCAGGAACTCCCACTGGCTTCACATCCGGAAGAGATGCCAATTCAAAATCCTCACACTGAAGGCTCTCCTTAATGTAGGACTGTCCTACATCAACCATTGACTGAGCTTCAACATCCCAGCAAGACAACTACACTCCACCTTGCTAAACCTCGCACACACACCTTGCATCCACCTGAGAAGCAGCGGAGACCACTCCTTCTCCTACGCAGCAGCCAAGTCCTGGAATAGCCTGGCACTCCATCTCCAAACAGCTTCCTCCCTGGCGGACTTCAGAAGGAGACTCAAGACGTGGCTTTTTGCGGAGAGACAGCACCCTTAGCGCCCGGATACCCTTAGGGGTGATAGTGCTGCGCTTTACAAATGCTGTGAGTGATTGATTGAAGGAAGTATTAGAACCACAAGGAAATATTATTCAGGATGCAGTGCTGTTAAACCTCCACTTTGTCTTGCCAGGCAACTTTAGCTCTCTCATGAGAGCTACATTCATCACATACCACACAACATTCCCACTTATACCTATGCAGTAGGGGGCTTTTGGACACCTTCTTTGGCCATTGACTATACTGTGATTTTAGAAGGCTTTAGAAATTGCCGTACACGGCTGTCCATTAGCGTTGGAATCGACCCACTGCATTTTGCAGATGTGAACATCCAAGAAGATGTGCCTCTCTTTATTGTGAAACAACACAGTCTGGCTGCCCTGCCACCTCCTGTCCTCCAAACCCTCACTCTTCTGTTGAGATCTCTTGCTCTTCTCGGTCACGATACTGCATTCCCCACCGCATCACCTATTTTGTCAATGTTGTGTTTTTTATGGCCTAGTGTCAGCAAAGTGCTACTGAGCTGCTCGCTTCTGATTTATGTGCACTCACACAATTTTTTTAAAACAAACATATTTTACATTTCCACTCTAAAATGCCTGTTAGCTATGTTGCAAGGGTAAAGTTAAAACATAAATGACCTCTAGTACATCACAACTCATAGGTGCGTCTGGTTCAAATGCACATGTGCATTCCCAGTGGCCATTTTACAATGTGCACATATCAAATTGCATTTACATTGGTGCCCCTGGCACACCCACGTTGTGATGAGGGAGCATCATTGTAAACAGGCATTGGCAAAGTCAGTGTGTAGAAAGTGCCACTGTTGACATGGTTCCCCCCTCTCACTTTTTGCCTAGTGTTGCCAAAGTTGATTGGAAGTGTGCTGGGATCCTGCTAACCAGGCCCCAGCACCAGTGTTCTTTCCCAAACACTGTACCTTTGTTTCCGCAATTGGCACAACCCTGGCACACTGTTGAGTCCCTTGTAAAAGTTACCCATGGTACCTAGGGCCCTGTGGCCAGGGAAGGTTCCTAAGGGCTGCAGCATGTATTATGCCACCCTAGGGGACCCCTCACCTAGCACATGTACACTTCCTTGCAGCTAGTGTGTGCTGGTGGGGAGAAAAATACAAAGTCGATTGACACCCCCTCAGTGTGCCGTGCCCACAAACCACTGCATGTGGCTTAGGTAAGTCACCGCTCTAGCAGGCCTTACCGTAAGGTATGGTGCACTACACCACAGGTGGGAGCATAGCTGCATGAGCAATGTGCCCCTACAGTGTCTAAGTCCATTGTCGGACATTATGAGTGCACTGGAGCCATATTGAGTATATGGCCTTTGAGTTAGTCATTACGATCTCCAGAGCTCCAAAATGGCTTCACTGATTACTGGGAAGTTTGGTATCAAACTTCTCAGCACAATAAACCCACACTAATGCCAGTGTGGGATCTGTTGACAAATACACACAGAGGGCATCTGTGTAGGACTGACTGGTCTGTGCCGGCCTGCCACTTTCAGACAAGTTTCTGACCACATGGGTTGAGTGCCTTTGTGCAGTCTGTGGCAAGAAACAAAGCCTGTCCAGGGTGGAGGTGCTTCACAGATCCCCCACAGGAACTGTAATACCTGGCGTTAAACCTCAAAGGCGCAAACCTCACATTACAGTCCCCTAGGGCACTCCAGCAAGTGGAGCTGCCCACCTCCCAGACAAAGCCCCACTTTTGGTGGCAAGTCTGGCAGGAAAATTAAGGAAAACAGGGAGGAGTAACCACCCCAACCAGGACCACCTCTGTCCAGAGCTGAGGTGACCACCCTCCCTGCAGAATCCTCCATCCTGGTTTTGAGCACAGCAACCAATAGGAATAGGTTTGTGCCCCCTTCCCCAAAGGGAGTGGGCACAAGAAGGGTGTAGCCACCCTGAGGGACAGTAGCTGTTGGCTACTGCCCTCTGACCCCTAAAACACCCCTAAATCTAGGATTTAAGGGCATCCCTGAACCCAGCTCACCAGATTCCTGGCGACCTAACAAGAAGAAGAAGGACTGCTTAGCTGAAATCCCCAGCAGAGAAGAAGGAAGACGACAACTTCTTTGGCCCCACCCCTACCGGCCTGTCTCTTGCTTCAAAGAACCTACAAAAGAACAGCAATGCATCCAGCAGGACCAGCGACCTCTGCCAAGCTCCAGAGGACTGCCCTCTACCCAGAAGGACAAAGAACTCCAGAGGACAGCTGCCTTGTCTAAGAAAAACCAACAACCAAGGATTCGGATCTCACTCCGAATGCTTAAGTCCTAACCACTCTGCACCTGACGCCCACGGCCAGTGTCCAGGTAGCCCAACCAGCTAGAGAAGATCCCCAGGCGATTCTGAGCAAATGCCCAGCCTGGGTTGACCTCTCCACCACTCCATGACGATGTCTGCAGAGGGAATCCCGAGGACCCCGTGACCATGAAAGCCCCGGATGAAGATATCTGACCCCAAAGGACCCACTGCACCCCAGGCCTTGGAGAAACCGACACCCGGTGCCGCCACGTTCAGCAGGCAGCCCTCATCTCTGTCCAGCCGGTGGTGTGCCTGAGACACCCACATGGGCCTCGCCTGCATCCTCTGAGTGACCCCCAGGGTCCCCTCAGAGACCAGCATTGAAAACCCGACGTCCTGTTTACACTCTGCTCCCGCCCACCCCTGTGCCGCTGAGGGTGTGTTTGGTGCCTACTTGTGGCCCCTCCAGTGTTCTTACCTGCAGGCAGACTGAATTCCGAATGCCCTCTGTTTCTATAGGAGCCCACGTTAAAATTGCTAATCTTAGACCTCTGCACCCGGCCGGCCCGTGTTGCTGGTGGTGGATGTTTGGGGTTAAATTGAACCCAAACCGGTGGACTTTCTAAAACCCGGAAACTGAAACTGTAAGTGTTGTACTTACCTGTAAAACGATCTAACATTTCTGCCCCCCCAGGAACTGTTTCTGAAAATTGCAGTGTCCATTTTTAAAACAGATTATTGCCAATATTTCAAGAACTGTATAATTTATCGATTTCAAACAAAGTACTGTTGATACATGTGTGAAATACACATCTATTGAAGTACTTACCTGCAAAATGAATCTTGTTGTTCTAAAAATAAATTAAGAAAATATATTTTTGCTATATAAAAAACATTGGTCTGGAGTTAAGTCATTGAGTATGTGCTTCTTCTATTGTCTGTGTGTGTACAACAAATGTTTTGTACTACCCTCTGATAAGCCTAACTACTCGACCACACTACCACAAAAGAGAGCATTAGTATTATCTACTTTACCCTCTGTTAAGCCTCTGGGAACTCCTGGACTCTGTGCACACTATATCTCATTTTGATATAGTATATACAGAGCCAGCTTCCTACACAGTGGATCAGTATTCACCTTTTAAAGGTTTGTCTTTTGGCTTTGTCAATGACTGTTCATATAGCTGTATTAAAATCTCCCATTTCTTTCCTGGCTGTTTGCCTGCCCATTTTAATTTGAAACCGGAAGTTTTAAAAATAGGCAACAGTAGTGCCGGCAGCCGCATAGGGATGTTCTCAAATAGGTATAAAAATCTGAACAACACAACCATGTTCAAGAGAGAGAAAGAGTAATTGTTGGAATTAGCAATTTGATCAGTTTTTTTTTTTATCATTTTCATTCAATCTAAGGTCCTATCTAGATTGTTCTTGTAGAACAAGCGACTCTTGGTTCCTTTTGATATTAATGCCAAAATGTTTGTATTCATGTATAATCCATTCTTTTGGAGAATTAACTTCTTCTTTATCATCTATAATGTCCTCTTTTTTTATCTTCTCTAAGAGAATGCTATATTGTTGTTGGAGAGGCATGATTAGTTTTGGTAATAAGATTCTTCGCCTAATTTTGGTATGACCCTAATGTTGGATGAAAGAGCCCTAGGCATTTGGAAATAATCTAGGTCCTTGCCTCTTTTTGTAGCTTACTAATGTAATAGGTCAGGGGCCATCTCAGGAACTTTTTTACCTGGGAGTCAGAACTAAAAGATTCTGATCGCATCTGGGATATGGGCGCCCCTGGGCTGGAGATAGCAGGCTGAGCATCCACCAACTTGACCACGTTAATAACATCAGGAATGGAGGCCTGCTAAACATATGATATTCTTCAAGGCCAATTCTAGAAGAAATGTATTTATATGTTTTATTGTTGGAGCCAACCTCAGTTTGATTATTGTGATGACCTCATCAAAGTGAAGTAAGAGGTGACTTAGCACATTTTATGTAAGGTCTGGGTCTTTGTCCATTTTTTAGGTCAGGGACACAGGATAAGCAGGGGCTACTGTGCCACAACTGTAGTTTGCCTTTGGTGTCCTATGGTCTGTCCTATTGTGTTTCTGAAAACTGGGCCGAGGACCCCCTTTCTACGTTTGACTCTCAGGGTTGTGAGGGTGAGCAGTCAAAGGCTTCTCAGGGATTTAGTCAGAGGGGTACAGACTCAGAACTCAACTAGTCAAACAGCAGGCATAATAATTCTGTAATCGGGCAGGTCTGCCACTCCCAGAGGTTGGCTTCCATCCTTTGGTCTGTGGTGCGGGTACCAGTATGCAGAAGGTAAAGTCAGTACATGTATGTTGTACCCCTGTTGGAAATTACTAGGGCACACTCCAGGGGGAGTCATTTAGTTGGTTTGGCTCATGTTGCTTGAATGTAGAAGCACTTGAGGAGGCCGAGAGACCTTCAGGCAAACTCAGATCAATTCCAGAATCTGACCTGCAAACAGACTGGTCCTCTGAGCTGCCCTTTTCCAGGCTCTGCACCTGGCCTTCTCCTTTGAGTATTCAGTTCCTGAAACCTCGAACATGTTTCTCCTCCTCCTTTGTGTCCTCCGTCCTTATCTTGAACTCTGCTTCTACTTTGTAGTTTCTCCAATGACTCCATGTTTATCACAGACAGGGTGACAGGGAAGAGGTGTCCCCGAAAATGGCCAAATCCAAGCTGTGCCTTGAGTGCAGGAAGCAGATGTCGGTCTCTGACCCACACAACGTGACCCTGCAGTGCTTGGGCTATCAATCACAACTCAAACCTGTGTGATAAGTGCGCCCTTATGCACCAGAAGGTGATTAGGGAGTAGGAGGAGAAGCTCAATGCTGCCAAGCATATGAATATGCTGCATTTGAAACTAAAGTCCCACTCCTAGTTGTTGGGTCCAGCATCCTATGACTCTGAACCTGTCCTGCTTTTGGTCCCAACATGCCCTGAATTTCTCAGGCTGTCTTCGACCCCCAGCAAATACCAGCTTTCAAGGTGGTCATAATGAAAATTTTCCAGAACCTGTTGGCTCCATCTGGCTTGCCTTTGGCTCCGAACGAGACACAGGGAACATGGCGTCTGAATAACAGCTTTTCCTCATAGCCCCGTCCTTTAAATTTTGCACAAGACAGCTGGGGTGCACTACAGGCCCCATCTTCGGCCCTTTCCTGCTTGGGCACTGCCAGAGATGGTGAAGAACGGAAACCGACCTGCAAATGCCACGGTTTTCCCCTGCAACCTTTTAAACACATCCGGCGCGGGCCGACTGAAGTCTCAATGTGGCGACTAGCTCGGCGGCACTAACCTCTGACTGGTCCCAATCCCGGGGCAAGAAGATAACACCTGCCTTGTGTTTCACGACCTGGTGTTGCCGAGCTTTGCCAACAGTGCCCAACACAGCGGGGGCAGCGGGCCAGCCCTACGGAAGCCTACTGCAGATGTCAGCGAGTCTGTGTGGAGGCGGCCACATGAGGCATGGGCTGCAGCGGCCTGCGGCCTAACTGACAGTAGTGCATTGGCCAGTGTGAAGACCCACAGCATTTAGGATGTGCTCAACCCAGGGGCCGCAGATACTTCTGACACAAACCTAGAGGCCGCACAGACCCGATAAGGTACTCCACTGCAGCTGGCAGAGACATGTGAGCGAAAGAGGCATTGGGCGACCCTTCCCAGACCTTCCCCCACCAAACACCCCACTAGTTGTTGTCTAACAAAGCACTGCCATACATCTCCATAAATCCTGCTTGTCTGACACAGATCTGAGGGACCCTGGATTAACAGCATAGGGGCCCGTGCCCAATGGGGATGCTAGACTTCCATACTGATGCCCTGACCCTGGGCCCCGCCCTTTGCTGCAACTATTATGTGGGACTTTGCAATGGTTTGTTGGCACAGGGGCCCTGAGACTCATTTGGAACACAGCTCCTCTGCCCGAGGGGACCCTGCCTGTGCTATCCATCACTGTACCTGAAGGCCTGACCTTATGCTAACACCAACATGGCCCTTCACTATTCACGGCACACTGATATATTCAGCCAATCGAATTGATTATCTTAACACAATGAGGGCCACACAGAACCCACTCTTACGATCATAGTTACATTCCTACAATACACAGACACATAGTTAAGATGCTAAGCTTCAATGCAAGGGACCGCAATGCACAAACGAAGCGGTTGACACTTCTCTCGCACCTTAGAGACTCTTGGTGCGACATCTGCTTGCTTCAAGAAATGCACCTTGTCCGTGCAGATTGGAAGCGATTGCTCAGTACTTCTTCTCTGGGTGTGTGAAGAAGGCGGGGTTAGCAATATTACTACCATCCCATTTCCCAGGATTGGTATTACCGAATCGAGCAGAACTGTCTGGCTGACTGCTCTCCCTTGGACTGGAGTTGGGAGGGCCACACCTTCACAGTTGCCTCGATCTATGCCCCCATTGATCACAAGGAAGCCTTTCCTAAAGATGCAGTGGGGAAGATGGTGGCATCAGCGGACGCAGACATACTTATAGGGGGTGACTTTAATATCATACACAACACCCTACTATACATTACTATACAAAGAGCTGGGCAGGCGGGGGCCCTTTTGGTCTTGAGTGAGACATGGTTAGTAGACATGGGGTTGACGGAGCTGTGACGACACCATAACTCGACAACAAGAGCCAACACTTATTTCTCTGCCTCTTACCAAACATATGCTCGAAATTATCTCTTTCTGACATCCCCTCACTTCACTCTAGCTGCCTGACACAGTCATGCTCCTATCACTTTTAGACTGCAGTTACCCCTGGGGGGTCCATACCAATGCACATGGTGCTTGAACCATAAACTTCTCACGTATAAATCTAATGTCATATTATATTATACGCACCTACTTAGACACTAACGACACACCTGTTGTAGTGCTGTGGGATGCATTAAAGGCAGTCTTTAGGGGCCACTTCATTGCTCTCTCCGCCAGACTTAATGATGACAGGAGGAAGAAATATCCATTCATGTGCCCTTCAGTATCAGACTGCAGTTACCCCTGGGGGAGGGGGGGGGGGGGTCCATACCAACACACATGCGCTTCAATCATAAACTGCTCACGTATGTATCTAATATCATATTCTATTATGTGCACCTACTTAGACACTAACGACACACCTGTTGCAGTGCTGTGGGATGCCTTAAAGGCAGTCGTTCAGGGCCACTTCATTGCTCTCTCCACCAGACTTAATGGGGATAAGAGAAAGAAAAAAACACGTCTGGAGGAGGAAATGTGGGCATTGGAGAGGATACATACGTACAGGCTCCCTCAAAGTGCGGTGTCAACTCAACAGCAGCCAGCAAACAGCTGAGGGCACTGGGTGTGGATAAAGCAGAGTATGCTCTTTTGCGTTTAATTTTGTTCTGGGGTTGACAAAGTGGGCCTCCTCTTGGCCCAACGACTTTGTGCCCAAACATGCAACACTGCGTGGCCAAACTTGTGGAGTCCCAGGGTAACCGCATATATCAGGATACACATTAGCAAAGGAATTTGAACAATTCTACGCCACTCTATACACAGTAGAGAAGGTTGACACTAGCGCAGGCGCAGCCTACCTAGCTCAGGCCCCTATAGCTCAACTCCCTACACATGAAGCTTCTAGTCTAGATTAAGATATTCACGTAGAAGAGATACTCTTGGCTGTCCAAACTCTTCTGTCGGGCAAAGCACCTGGACAGGATGGATATACCTCCGAATTTTACAAAACGATTGCAGCTACCCTTGCTGCCCTATTGGAGTGCCTTTAGAACTCCTTCAGGGATACAGGTGTGCTCAGAGACACGATGACAATGGCAACCATTGCGCTTCTCCCTAAACTTGGTAAGGACCGAGCCTATTGTGCTTCATACCTACCCATGTCATTGCTAAATGTTAAAATCTTTACTAGCATTCTAGCGTCTGTCTGGCTCCCTATATGCAGGGCATAATCAACCCGGACCAGTCAGGGTTCATACTTGAACAAGGTTGCAGCGACAACACGAAACGCCTCTGTCACCTCATTGATAAGACGCAGCGCACAAGACTCTGTATCTCTGATCTGTAGATGCTGAGAAGGACTTCGACCGCGTTCATTGGCCATACCTTCAGTTGGTGCTCGCCAAATTTGGCTAGGGCGCATGGTTCCACCAATTGGATAGGATGCAGCTATGCTGATCCACAGGGAAGGGTTAGAGTCAATGGCATGAAGTCACAACCGTTCAGAGTGGTGCGGGGTACCCGTCAAGGTTGCCCACTGTCCCCATTATTATTCATCCTTTATATGGAGCCCTTTGCCAAACGCACAAGGAGACACCCTTCCATAGCAGGTGTATGGATGGAAGGTAGAGAACATAAATTAGCAATGTATGCCGATGATGGGATGCTTTCCGTGACACAGCCATTTACTTTCCTTTTGCTTCCCTTGCTTGAAATGGAAGAATTTGGCAAGCCTCCGGTTTTAAATTAACCTTCAGAAGACACAGGCACTTAGCCTCATTTCTCAGGATGACCAAGCCAGGCGTGAGCATCTGTTTCCCTTTGAGTGGGCCACTCAAGAAATTAAATACCTAGGCCTACATATACACCCTCATACTGGGCATTCTTCCCAGGCTAACTATACCACCCTCCTTTCTAACATCAGATCTGATCACTCATCCTGAAAGAAATAAACCCTATCATTGTTGAGGAGGCTGGCGGCGGTCAAGATGTCCTTGCCTAAAATTCTTTGTTATGCAAACGCTACCTTTGCAGCCTCCAGCACACACTCTGGACAAATTACAAAACTCATAAACAATTTTGTCTGGGCAGGGAAAAAGGCATGTATGTCAAGAATGCAGGCTTATTTGAGTGAGGCAGAGTGGGGTTGGACATACGCCATTTGGAATGGTATTACCAGGCAGCACGACTCAGATACCCAGTGGGATGGTCTAGGATGGAAACAGAGAAACATTGGTGCTTTATTGACCAAGTTGTCGCAGGAATACACATCTGGAAGGTACTATGGCTTCCCAAAAGGTCCTGCCCTCCTGGGGTCTATGTTTCACCAATCACCAGAATAACAGTAGTAAGGTGGTATAGGGTGCAAGAAACGCATCACCTCTCCTCCCATATATTGCCTCTAACTCCTTTCATAGGCAACCTAGACTTTCCTCCAGCATCCCAGGGATCCGCCTTCATAAAATGGCAAGATGTCATCTGCATGAGAGTGGGGGACTTTTTTTTTAATATAAATGGGATTATGGACTTCCCATAACTCTGAAATAACTATGACCTCCCCCCCCCCACTGCTTATTGGCAATACATTGTCACTGGACACTGGATCATGCAGCCGCACGTTTACACCCACGTTAACCGTCCCCTCACCCCTTTTGAAAAATGGCTCTTCATGCACCATTCAGATAAACGTATCCTCTCGCGTATACACGCTTTCCTCCTGACACCTATGACCCACACTAAATCACCTGCAGGGAAAAGATGGGAACAGGAATGTGAGCGCCCCTTCACCTTCAAGGAATGTCATGACATCCTTCACAGAGCATGTGCATCTGTGTGTAGCACACTCGGCAAAGGAATGTTTCTCAAAATATCCCATGAATGGTTTTACACTCTGTCTAGGATGGCTTAATGGAGACCGGGTGACGCCCCAGCTTTTTAGAGGCACTGTGGACAGGCAGGCAAACTGACGCATTTGCTTTAGCAGTGGCCCAAAATACAACAATTTTGGTCAGAGGTTTTGGCAGACATGAATGAAATGCGCGACACTGAAGTGCTGTGATTTCCCGATTATATCCTATTGGGCCTTCCAAATGCCCTGACCTACCCTTTGAATTCAGCACAGGGTCCACTATCAGACCTACACTGGGAGCAGCCAACCAAGTTCTGTTGTCCCGATAGGGCACTGACGCTATTCAGACAAGGCTAGATTGGCTCCTCAAATTTTGGACCCTCCTAGGGATGGAAAAACTGATGGCAGCAGCCACACACATGTTGCCACAGTTTGACAAAACATAGGGACCCTCCATTCAATTCCTATTGGGTGAATTTAGGGAACTGACTTGCTCACTCTACCTCCGTATTCTCCACCTTGCGCCACTGACACACATCTACCTGAAATGGAGGACTGACTATCCTGCTCCCCCCCTCTCTCTCTCTCATATACACTAGCTTTTTCCAAGTTTTTTCTTCCTTTTTTCAGACCCTGACGAACCTCGGTCTCTCTCCTTCTCGGCCCCACCCACAGACCCATCCTGCCCCACCTTTTCCCTGTTATTTGTGATTGTCTTGAACTTTGTTCCTCCTACCGGCCTCTGGTTATAGGTGGATATTGTACTCTGCTTTACAAAAATTATAAAAAGATATAAACCGAAGGAGCCACATGGCCTCTAGTTGGATGTGTGCTGGTTGGCCTTTCCCCAACACTGACTGTCCCTTTCGACCCTTTTCTTGGGCCCATACCAAAGCCGGTCCAAACTTTATCTCTATCCCCAGGGACCATGTTAGTTCATTTCGTGCTAGTGCTGGTATTGACTCTGCTAGTGCCTGTACCATATCCAATTTGTGTGCTGGCACCTGACCCCCTACAGATGTCACCCTGTGCTGGTCTATTTTGAGCTATGAAATAACTAAAGCATAACCAGTGACTATTCAGCCGTATCATAATACTTGACCTCACCCTTAGTGCTAATACTATCAAAGGGTAAGGGTCCTATTCATCTTCAAATCCAGTGCGGTCCAGGGCGTACTAAATACCCCTCACAATACTGATGATGATGAGGAAGTAGATTATCTAGCCACCACCATTACACTGATGAGTGGTTGTAAACATGCAAAATGCCAATGGGCTAGACACCTCCCCGCAGACAAAGCTGGACTCATCATTTCATCCACAAATGTACAAAAGTGCAGAGTGCAAAGAGCAGCAGAAGTGCTGGATTTCCAGTTTGCCTAATAGCCAAAGCTAATTTATTGACTGAGATTCTTCATCCAGGTCCAACTTTATCAGAACCACTGTCACCATTTATCCCAATCCATATTGGACACTCATTGCCAGTTAGTCTGAGCCATTCTTTGCCTCTCCAGTCAGCTGGCCTATAGCCAGAGGACACAGACCTGAGTGACTTTGACGCATTACCCAGGGCCTACAAGCCTTTGGGTGCAGACGTTCACAATTGAAGTAAATCAAAATGCTTTTTCTTGGAGGGGTTGAAACATATCAAAATATTGGCAAGAAAATGTTTTCCTCAGCTAGTCCATATTTACAATTTTTGAATGTGGTGTGCCTTCTGGACAGGTACACCCTTGAATTATGGGACATGGCTAGTAAGATCTTGTCCGACTTCCCAAAGTACTGCAGGGCTTTACGGACTCCAGTCTTCCAAGATGGGCAGGATGCAACAAATATGTGTTGTGTGCAGGCCTGAACACCACCAAATGAACAGGTTGTGCAATTGGCACGACTGAAGTGCATAGAAAGCATACCTGGGTGTGATCAACTGAGTTTTCAAGGATGTCTAAGTATCCCTTATGGGCATGCTTTCAATGGATCTAGAGTATTCGGCTCTCAAGCGATTTAAAAGATAGTTGCGTCACAGCGTTTCAACCAGACAGTTGCACCAGAAATATAGAATGCTTAGGTGCTATTCCAGCGGTGTATCTTACTGACAGCTTCAACTTCCCAGCTGGTGCAGCAACAACCTCTGCTCTTGTGGGGCAGAAGTGTGGTGGCGACCAAAGGTGTTCAACCCAGCCTCCAAATCTTCCTCCACTGCTGCAGTGGTTCCCATGCTGCTTTGATTTACCCTCCCAGCCCATAGGAGGCAGGATACATTATTTCTTCTCTGTCTGGAAATCTATCGTTCCAGACCGAAGGGTTTTACAAAATGTTTAAAGGGGATATCCCTCTCTTTCATTCCTCCCCACCTCCTTTTCCCACCACACAGGAGTTAATTTCAGCAGGACATACCTCTTTCATGATGCAAGAAGTCAGTCTCTTGCTATGTAAAGGCTACATCATGCTGGTGCCGGACTCAGCGAGGTGCAAGGAGTGTTATTTGCTCTACTTCCTCCTGCTAGACGACGACAGGGAGGCCAGGTCTTTACTGGACGTCCAACCCTTGAATGCCTTCCTGAAGGACAAGTTCAAAATGCTCACTCTGCCTCTGAACCTTAATGCTTTTTTTCCAGGAGACAAAATGATGTCCCTGGCCTTACAGAATGTGTATTTTATATATTGTTCTGCAGCCCCACAGACGCTACCTGCAGCTCAGTGAGGATAGATAACTTCCAGTTTGCTGTTCTGCCCTTCGGTCTTACCTTCTCTCCTTAGTGGTCACAGAAAGTGATGGTGGTGTTTCTAGCTCATCTTTGGAGGCTGGATATGTATGTTTTCCTATACCTTGCTGCTCAGGGTGAGGTTGCAGCAGTCAGTGTCAGCCCACCTCCAAGTGACAGTTGGGCTTTTGATCTCCTTTGGGTTTTCAGACAATAAACCAACACCCCACCTGAGCTCTAGGGAAAGAATTCCCTTCATATGGGCTGTCCAAATGTTAGCAGTTAGCATTTAAGGCGTTTCTATCACCACAGCAAGTCCTTGACAGTCAGGATAAGATCCAGATGTTTTGATTCTCAGTCCTGAGTTACTGAGATGTTCATTCCATCAGGAACCAATAACGTGGAAGGGCAGTGAGGAATCTGCTGCTAGAGTACACACTGGAAAGGGCAATACCGAAGGTAAGTAGCTGGTTTATCTGTGGGAGCTGTATCATAGCCTTCATATTCTGCTGTGCAATACCAGGGCTATCCATAATGGATCCTGCTGCTTTCAGCAATCTCACACTCACTTCCACAAAGTCCTGCTACCATGCATGCTTTGCACAACATGCACACTCAACATGCACTTGGATGTCAGCATAAGGTTCTGGATGTCTCATACAAGCGGAACTTAACACAAGTGGGTTTCCTAGGCACCCCATCCTTCAGAATCAGACAAAGGGCTCTACCCAGTGCTAGTATTATAAAAATGGTACTTTCGTCAGCACTACTTAATGCTGATAACCCAGGTCATAGACAGCAGATGCGTGCCAGCTGCAGGGTACGTGCTTTGTGATCTCTGTAGCTTAGCACTTGTGCTGGGTCTCAAAAGCTCAGAACACCAGATATCACAAGCAGTTGGATCCCATAGAGCAGGGGGTACTCCTTTCCCAATACTCCCATTTATTTAACATATAATGACCTGCCATTTAGGTTGCATTGCCATGCTTGAGCATGCATCAAATTTCACAGCAAATGTGATGGAAACCTGCATTCTGCTCCATACGCTTTAATGCAGAAATAGATCTGGTTCTCCTATTGATGTGAATTAGGCACAATGAAAACATACATGAGCCCCACCACTCATATATACAGAAAATATAATTTTTGACACTAAATGTTCTTCGACACAGATTGGAAACTGGTAGAACTGTCCACATTAGGTAAAATCTGTTTTTTTTTATTTAGCAAGGCTACTTAAAGGTAAAACATACGTGGTTGTGAAATACTCATGCTATACTGTACGAATTAAACATTTTCTTGTGCGTTTGTAGGGGCAAAGGTGATTACCATCGATTAGGTCACGGGTCTGATGACCATGTCCGACGTCCTCGACAAGTACAAGGCCTCCAGGGAAAGAAAGTGATAGCCATCGCCACTGGATCTTTACATTGTGTTTGCTGCACTGAAGATGGTAAATAACTTGATGGTGCTTCTTAGTTCATCTTTTTTGCCTCTCTTTCGGTTACAAACTGTACCAGAATGTATTTATGAGCAAGATTGAGTGGCTAGTTTAGCTCTCCCCCCAAAGATTTGGAAGTATCCTCAGGCATTGCTGAAAATACGTTTTCTGTACGGATCTAAAATCAAGGGTGTTTGGTTCGAAAAATAATACTGTCCAAGCAGTATATACCGATAAAATTGCCAGATCAAATTTGACTTCACTTTCTGCATAGTCTGATTTTGACAACATCACAAGAATCCTGGTTCAAGGCCCATTTGGATTTTGAGCAACCTTTGGCTAGATGACCTTTTTTTTCTTTCTTTTTTTGTTTTTTTG
Source organism: Pleurodeles waltl (assembly GCF_031143425.1). Lineage (NCBI taxonomy): Eukaryota > Metazoa > Chordata > Amphibia > Caudata > Salamandridae > Pleurodeles > Pleurodeles waltl. The sequence goes on along the minus strand of NC_090447.1, from coordinate 418,399,240 downwards.
TTATGTACATCTTTAATCAAAGCCCTCCCAAGCATTAAAATCAAAAGGATTTTGGCTACCTATAAAATCTGATGAGGATACCTTTTAATAAAGCAATCATTTTGTGAATAGGGATTTCTTCAACTGCATTATATACTTTTAGGAATACATAGGCCCTCATTACAACTTCGGCGGTCTTTTCAAAAGACCGGGCAAGCTGCTGGCGTTATATCTGGCTCCCTATTATGACTTTTCCGCTGGGCCAGCGGACGGTAACAGTGTTTCTGTCCACTGGCTCAGCGGAAAAGTCACATCAGCATTGCAGCTGGCTCGTAATAGAGACGGGTGCAATGTTGATGTGCAGCTGCAGCAGCACCCGTCGCACATTTCACTGCCCGAAATTCAGGCAGTGAAATGTGCAATAAGGCTGTGCCTTGGGGCCCCTGCACTGCCCATGCCAAGTGCATGGGCAGTGCAGGGGCCCTCAGGGGCACCCCGAGTTCCCCTTACCGCCAGCCTTTCCATGGCGGTGTTTACCGCCGTGTACAGGCTGGCGGTTGGGGATCCCCATGGCGGTATGCTGGAGGAGCCGGCGGTATGGCCATGGCTAATGTGCCACGGTCATAATAGCTGGCGGAACACCACCGGCCGCCAGGGTCGTAATGAGGCCCATAGTGTTTACAATGTATGAAGCCTTCAGTTTATCATCCCCCACTTTTTTCAAGTGCGACATCATTTGATTCTGATTAGTGCTCCAATACTTTTTTTTTTCAAATCCGTTTTTTTGTACCTTCCATTGTAACTCGGCGCAGTGTAGCAGTTTATATTGTTTCCCTATGTTTGCTTGAGATTTTCTCAAGATTGATGATGTACGTGCCTTATTATAAACTTTTCCCACAGGTTACTTCTAGGAAGGGTGGCAGCAAATGTAGCATATTAAATTATGATTTCAAGCTGTCAGTGGATGAGATCGTTTCTTTAATGTCGGATTCTTCACTTTTGCTCTTTACTTTTATGTATAACAATCTTCAAAATGATACCTGGTTTCCTAACAGCACGCATTGTACAGACTCCGTCCTGGAACTTTAACTTGATTTAAAATGTCCTTTCTGCCCTGTTATGGTTACTTAGAATGCTAAAGGCAGTGTACACATGTATTGCCCCTTATTTTCACCAACAATTTCACAGCAATTAAGAGGTTTGCCGAGTTTAAATCTTTTAGAGTTCTTCCTAGTGATTCTGTGGGAAAGTTTTAAAATGCCTTCTGGCCTCTTCCCTAATCAGGTTTTAAAGTTGCGAGACAAAATATTACTTACTGCCTCAAGCCCTACACATTGAGCGGCAATATGCCTTACAAATGCCACATTACATTGATGTCTTAATTAGGCAATCATTTATTAAACTTTACTTCTTTTAGTCAAAACTTAGAACCTACCAATGTAGACGTATCAAAGAGCTCTTCTCCCCTGATTTCAAAACTTTGACCGGAGATGCAACTTTCATCTCTCATGGGCTTGTTCTCTCTCATTATCAGATGGGCTGTACTTTATTGTTTACAAAGACTGAACATTTCTTTCCACCCTATACAAATTGCCATGTGTTAATTCAATTCAGTTTTCAACAGCTTACCTGTTAGTTTCTTGTGTAAACCAGTTTATATTCTTCTAAAGGACAGTGAAAGCCCATCTTAAGCCCCCAGCAGAAATGCTGTGCGATTAGTGTGTGTTTTTTTTTAAACCTAGAATCCGAGGAGGGTGGTTGCATTTACTTTCTCACACAAAAATTATGTAACAGGACCTACACCGTCATGAAAATTATGAAAACATGTTGGCCAGTGCAAAACTGTTTTGAACTGTATGGAAATATGCAATTTTTTTACACTTGTGAAAGAGGGTGGTTTGGTGGCACTAAGTTCTCTTAATTTCTTGGCTTTTGGTTACATAACTTGTTCCACTTACCTTTGAAAGAGGAGATATGAAGAAAGATGTTTTTCTTTCCTAGGGGAGGTATACACGTGGGGAGATAATGATGAAGGGCAACTAGGGGATGGAACTACAAACGCTATCCAGAGGCCACGACTAGTTGCCGCTCTTCAGGGTAAAAAGATCAACCGAGTGGCCTGTGGTTCTGCACACACATTAGCTTGGTCTACCAGCAAACCAGCGAATGCAGGAAAACTGCCTTCACAGGTAAGATTGTAAAAAAAATTATCTGCTTCTTACAAAATGATTACATTTGCAGATAAAATGTAATTAGACCAGGCATTTTGTAAAGGGTCCAAAGTGTACTAAACTTATTGATTGCCCTTATATACATATCAGTTGACCTTAGTTTAAGAGTTCAGTTGGTTTGCATAATGTCATACTCTTTTCCTTTAGTGCCACTCAGGTATGTAAATGAAGATATTTGACTTAAATGTTCATGTTTATTTATTTATTTTAAGAGTTTTCTATAGCGCTAGCAAGACCGAGAGGGTAACAGAGCGCTTTACAACAGAACAGAAAATAAACATAAACACACGAGTCAAGAGTCACTTTGTAGAATGAGGATACAAAGGGGTTCTCATGAATAGAAGGGTGGCAATTCGTGGAAGGAGGGGTGGTGAGTGAGAGACCCTTATTGATGTGAGGGTTGGTTTAGGAGGAATTCTTTCAGTAGTTTCTTGAAGGTCATGTGGGAAGGGTTAGATCTGATGTGAATGGGTAAGGAGTTCCATATTCTCGGAGCGTTGTTTGAGAAGGAGCATGACCGAGTTTTTTGCTTGTTAGGTTTCGGTAGGAGGAGGAGGAGAGAGTTTGTGCTTCTCAGAGATCTGGTTTGACCAGCTTTCACTAGCTTGTTAGCGAGTTATTCAGGTTTCCCAGTGTGAAGGGCTTTGTGTGTTAGGCAGGCAGTGCGGAACTGGCAACGGGCCTCAATCGAGAGCCATTTCAGACTCCTCAAGGCTGGGGAGATGTGGTCAAATTTTTTAGTTCCCGTCACTAGTCTAGCAGCTGCATGAAGAGTGGACCTCATAGGGGCGAGTCGGGATTTGGCCGGGCCAGTGAGGATAGAGATCCCATAGTCTAGTCTTGAGAGTGCCAGTGCTTGAGTGGCCTGTTTAAGGTCATCTTGGGTAATGAAGGATTTGATTTTGTGAAGAAGTTTAAGGCTGAGGAAGGCATTATTAGCGTTTGACTTGATGTGGTCCTGCATGGTCAGGTTGGAGTCCAGAGAAATTCTCAGGGATTTGACCGTGGTAGACGGGGAGAGAGTGCATTTGAGGGTATCAATAGATATTAGCCATTCTTGCAGTTGAGGAAGCTGGTTAGATTTCGAGAGAAGGAGTATTTCTGTCTTGTCGTGATTGAGATGGTTATGTGAGAGCCAACATAGGGCTTCTTTAAGGGTATTGTTCAGACGGTGGATGTCGTCTAAGGTGGATATTTCAATATAGAGTTGCGTGTCATCAGCATAGAGTTGAAGGGGATATTGGCTCGAGTGAGTATAGTGGTAAGAGGGTCCATGTAGATGTTGAAGAGAGTTGGAGAGAGGACAGAACCCTGGGGGACCCCTCTGGTGACAAGGGAGGTGGGTGAGGTCGAGTTGAGAAGTTTTACTTGTTGCGTTCGGTTTTGTAAGAAGGAGGAAAACCAGCGGAGGACAGTACCTTCAATGCCTACTCTCTTTTGGAGGGAGTCGAGAAGGAGTTTGTGGTCGACAGTGTCTAAGGCTGCTGTAAGATCAAGGAGAATGAGTAGGCAGGGTCTGTCAGAGTCAAGAGAGATGAGGAGGTCATCCACAATGTTGAGGATGGCTGATTCAGTGCTGCAGCCTTTCCGTAAGCCAGATTGAAGAGGGTTTAGGAGGCTGTTGGAATCAATATGTTGGGTTAATTGTTGGAGAGCACATTTTTCAAGAACTTTGGCCAGGAAGGCAAGGTTGGAGACAGGTCTGTAGTTGTGGAGGTTGTTCGGGTCTGCTCCTGGTTTCTTTAAAATTGGTGTGATTTGGCCTAGTTTTAGGCAGTCTGGGAATACGCCCGTCTGGAGGGAGCTATTGATGATCATTGTCCAAGTAGGGGAGAGGGACTGGTGGAGTTTTTTTGCCAAGGAGGAAGGGAGGGGGTCAGCTAGGTGGGAGGAGGTTTTGGAGGAGGACATGAGTTTGGAGATGTCCGATACCAGGAGGGGTTGGAAAGAACTCCAGCTAGCGGGGGCCGGCAGCCTCGTCCGGATGAGGAGAGTGATTTCAGTTAAGGGGGACGGGTTGTCGGATAGGTATAGAGCAGGGATAAGATTGATAGTGGAAGGGAGGCGGGGCACAATGTTGGGGGGGGGGGGGGGGGAGTACCGTGCTAAGGAAAGTTCAATCTCAGTGATTTTATCGTTGAAGAAATTGGCAAAGTTAACGCAGGTGGCCGTGGTAGTGGGTAAGGGGTTGGGAGCAGGTTTGGTTGTTTGTTGTTTAATGATGTTAAAGAGCTCTTTCCAGCGGTTTATGGCTCTGTCAAGGGTATTCTGGAAGAAGGATCTTTTTTCATTATATATGTGTTTTTTGTAACTTCTCCGTGCACTTCTGAGCTGATCCAAGTGGGTAGAGGAGGGGTCAGATCTCCAAAGTCTTTCAGTGGCTCTGAGTTGTCTTCTCTCTGAGTTGAGGTGATTGTTGAACCAAGCTCTAGGTGGGATGTTTCGCAGTCTTTTCAGTTTTAGAGGGGCAAGCTGATCAAGTATGGTAGTTATAGTCGAGTTGTAGTGGGTGGTTAAGTCCGTCGTGGAGAGGATGGTCGAAGGGGGGGGAAGAAGAGAGGTGATTTTTTCTTCAAGGGTAGATAGGGGGATTTGGCTGAAATTTCTTTTCCAACTAAAGGATTTTTGGGGATGAGGAGTGAGTTGGGGGATATAGTTGAGATGGAAGAGGATGATATGATGATCTGACCAGTCGACAGGAAGGATATCGTCGACCTTGAGGGAATCTTTATGCGCTATAATCGCATCTAGTGTAGCGCCTTTGCTGTGGGTTTGGCCTTTGCAGTGTTGGGAAAGGTTGTTGCTGTGAAGGTCATTTAGGGTTTGGATGAGTGCATTGTTCTCATCATTGCAGCGAAGGTTGAGATCACCCAAGATGATAAATGACTCATGTCTCATGAATATTCATGTCAGGTGTTCTGAAATTCAGTATTGTTAGTGACTCTTTAGGGCTGAAGTTAGATACTGCTTTGAATATGCATCATTTTCACTAGCTGCCTTTAGCTGTTGACAAAGTATTGGTCACCTGGTCAAGATAGCAAGTACGTAGATTATATTATGTCATAGTGAGAGCCAAGGAATTTCTTTAAAACTTTTAAAAAAATCGAAAATCCACAGAAGAACTATCATATTTTCTGATAGAGACTTCGAGCTGCAGATTCCTCACCTGTGCCATGTCCCCTAACACTGCATTCAATATATATGTCACCCCTCTAGCAGGCCTCACAGCCCCAAAGCAGGGTACATTATATTACATGTGAGAGCATATATGCATGAGCAACTATGTCCCTGCTATGTCTTTGTTGATTCCTAAACATAGTAAGTGTACAGGGAAGCCAATTTAAATGCATGTGCTGGATACTAGTCACTAAGGATTCCCCAGCTACATGATGGCTTCTCTGAACCTTGGGATGTTTGGCCTCAAACATCTCAGAAAACAAAAAACCCACACTGATTCCAGTGATGGATTTATTGATAAATGTACACAGAGGGCACCTTAGAGGTGCCCCCTGAAAACATACCGGCTGCTAGTGTGTTGATTGACTGGTCCTGACCTGTTAAGCAACCACAGATTTGTTTCTGGAACCCCACGGTGAAAGCCAGTGCTCTCGAGACCTAGAGACAAAAGCCTGCACTGGGCAGAGGTGTTACCTCCTCTCCCAGGCAGGATGGACATTCCAGGGTGGGAGCTTCAAAGGTCTTGCTGCCTTTGTAATGTAACCCAGGTCTCTCCAGGTGGTGGAGGTGACCAACCCTTCTGTCCTGACCCCACTTTATGTGGCAGCACAGGTGGGAAAATTGGTTAAATTAGGAGGCATGCAAACTTCATGCCAGTCCCACCCCTAAGATGGATGAGCTGAAGTGGACACTACTTTTTAAATTCCTCATTCTTGTTTGGAAGGAAATATGCCGCTAAGCTTACGGTGATGCCCACTTCCCAGCAGACGTGGTCATAAGAAGGGTGAAGCACCTTAAGGGTGGTCAGCCCATTGGCTACTGCGTGACACTCCCTATAATGCCCCTCAATTGAGTATTCAGGTGGTACCCCTGAGCCTAGAACTCAGATTTCGACAACCTAAGAAGACCCATACAAAGAAGAGTTGCACCTGCAGAAGAGGAAAAGAAGCAGCAGCTGACCTGGACCCAGCCCCTCTGGCCTTCCTGCTGACCTCGAAGGATCCTGCACAGGAAGCCAACTTATCCAGCCTTCAATAAAAACTCAAGTCTTGTGTGGGCACCGGACTTGCCCTGCAACAAGAAACTCAAAAGAAAAGTCTCTGCAGCTGCTGAAACCCTGGAAATCAGCCACCAGAAGAGACTACTGCACCTGACATCCATGACCCAAGGTGAAGCCAACCAGTGGTGACAACAAGGGTCCCCGGCTGCCCAGAGACAGAGTCCAGTATGGTCTCACCTATCTTGGACTCACCTGAGACGCCTGCAGCCTCTGCATGTAGGTCCTCTCTCCCACAGGCTTGTGGGATTCTACCAGAACCAAGTAGACCACAAGGCACTGACGAGGGGTATTCTGGTGTTGGACTTCTGTCAGCCGGTCACATGGGCGTTTGTCCATACCCTCAGCAGACATTACTACCTTGACTCTCAGATCTTCAAGGAGGACCATTTTTGTTAGATTTCCTGGTGTGAAATCCACTCCTCACACCCTCCACCTTTTGTGAGGTACCGCTTTGGCATCTATTCAGAGTGTGGGGAATCTGTGAGTAGAAGTATCCATCACAAAAACACATTATTTGCCCTCAGTAGCATTCTTTCTGGTGAACAGTCTAGCTTACCGCAGATTCCTCACTCTCCTCCCCCACATTCTGCATAGTGGACTTTTAGGATTCTAAAAAGGTCCCGGGTTAGGCTTTGCACACTGTCAGATTTGCAGTATATTAAGGCTGATCCCCATCTTAGGGACAGAAGAGTTAATAAGAATGTCAGCATGCAGGGGTGGTGCTGATTTACGGATCTGTGCAGTCACTCCCATGAGCTGTGCAGTATTGCTGCAGAGTCACATAATGCCACCTGTTGGCACACAGAACCAATTGCTGGGAAAGTTCAGAATCTTGGCATTTAGGGGAAGAAAAGGTGAAGCCTCTGTGGTTAGAGTATCCACCAGAAAGAGCATTACCGAGGATAACTTGTTTCTTTTTTTTTAGTATCTGTTTTGGGTTTTATATGTAGGAGAACTGGCATGAATACCTTGTCATTCAGATAACCAAACTATGTAGTAATTTCACTAGAAATATGATATAGAAAACTCAACCTAATTTAACTGGAATAGACCAATCCCATACTCAAATGTTCCTTCATCTTCATTTGCATTGATGTGCCCTGTCAGACTGTTGGCTTCTTGTAAATGTATACTAGTGTGTTAATTGCACACTGATGTTTTATCTTCTCATTCTTTTTGTTTAGGTCTGATAAAAAATACCTTGTTCAAGACACATTGTTGACTAAAGAAAACTGCTGTATAATCTAAAGTTCTGTCTAGTATTCAGCTGAACTAGGCAAGTAGCAAATAGGACTAAAATAGGTAACATTTAGTGCACCAGGAATGAAAGTTTTGTTTTCTTCACATTGATGGGGGTCACTTAGGCCCAATCATTAAAAGAAGGGACTGCTAGAATATATGGCTGTTTTAATGATGGCGCCTGCTAGGAGTGGAGCTCAAGTTGTTTTAGCCCCAATTTTAGCCCAGCATCTTACCACCATGTGTAGCCTGGTGAGAAGGGCCAGTGCTAAATGTAAAAACATGCAAAACTGTCAGAAAATAGCTTGAACTGGTTATTCTCCATTTTTTAACTTAAAGGTATAAACTGAGCAAAAACATTTGATACCCGGTACTTTTACGCTGGGTGCTTTTGCACTCGCTAATACATATTAACATGTTAGTGTATTATTTATTCCTATCATCTACCTTTGGATTTAGCTAATAATATTTTTCTTTAACAGATCCCTATGGAGTATAATCATCTACAGGAAATCCCAATTATTGGACTGAGGAATAGATTATTGCTGCTTCATCATATCTCTGAACTGTTTTGCCCCTGCATTCCTATGTTCGACTTGGAAGGACGCCTTGACGAGACAGGCCAGGGGCCTTCAATCGGGTTTGACACATTGCGTGGAATTCTGATATCACAAGGAAAGGTATTTATCCAAACTCTAAACATTGATTTTGTTGTGTGTTTGTACCTTGTTTAATGCGAGGCCTACTCTACCACTGAGGGTTGGCTGTACATTGAATGACCTGGCAAGGGGTTTGTTATAGGCAACTGAATTACACATTGTAAAACTGAATACTGATCCCATGACATTCCTTGTTATGTCTTAGAATGTAAGTTTAACTTTGTTTTGAGTCAATTGGTTCCTGGTACTTGCTGCCGACTAGACCTGCAGTGGGTTTTATTTTGAATAAGCACTTTTTCCTGGCCTACCTTTGGTTGCCTGTTGTCCCTTGCCATATCATATATTTGCCAATGAGTTCTGCTTAAAATCAGCACTTCCTGGCACCTATGGAGAAGTGGCTATTGGGATGTCTCGCTCATGTTACCACACATCACTTGAGTAAATAATGCTGATCATATATAATGGCAACCTTGGCAGTATCACCCTTGAATGATGTTTATAGGAGCAGTTCTTTGTAACCAAGTGGGGAGTGGTGCAAAGAAACACAGCATGGATCTAACAGTGTTCTCCATGACACACCTATTGTCTTTGGTCCATTTAACACAGTCCATCAGAACACTGTTCATTCTTTCAACCAGCCTTGGTTTATAGGTGATAGTGGGAACTTCTAAATTGTTATACACTAGAATACTTGTATTTCCGAACCAACAAAAACTGTACACCATTACCTGAAACTAGGAATTAAGGGGGGGGGGGGTTATTTTTTTTCCCACTAAGAAAACAAAAGGTTAGAGGGTTGTTTCAGTTTGGTTGATATTTTACCCGTACAAAAACATAGGAATTCAGCAGTTATACTTATGTTAAGAAACTATGGGCCTGTTTCAGATCCTAGCGGCAGGATTACTCCGTCACAAACATGACGGATAACCCGTCCACTGTATTACGATCTTCTTAGCATATTATGGGTTCATAATACGGCAGGGGGGATATCCAACACATTTCCATGACAGAGTATTTATCTGTCGCCCAGAAGTAAATGAGGCCCTATAACTTGTGGCCTGAAGTTTCTTAATGGCACAAGTTATAATTTCTTCAGATGAGTATAGGTTTAACAATAATTGATGAATTTATGTGATTTTGTATGGATAAAACGTCAGCCTAACTATAACGTCCCTGCAGAATTTGATTTATTTTCTTAGTGAATTTCCATACTTTTTTAACGTAAAGTAATGTATAATTACCACATGTTAATCCAGCCCTCTGCATGCACCCAAACCACGCAAGGCACAGCCTTTGGCCGTGCGCTGCGAGGGTTTTGTGTGTGATTTTTGTGTGTGGGTTTGTTTTTATGTTTGTTTTTATGTTTTTTTTTTTTTTTTATATAAATCTGCTTTGGATCCACAGATCCATCATCGATTTATACTGGGAGTCACACTGGGCCCCACAGTAGATCCGCGGATCTGTATTTTGGACTTTAAAAAAAACTAATTGGGCAATTTTTTGCCCATGAGGGGTCCCTTAGGAACCCCTCCATGTGTCCTATGGGGTGAGGATGCCTGTATCCTGACCCTTTATTTGTTTGTTTTTTTCCTTTATGTTTCCCTTCCCTTGTCCAAGCAAGAAAGAAAATGGTGGCCACAACTTTCCTGTCAGGTTGCAGCCAGTCATTCAGAGCCTTGTTTTTCCCCAGGATGCGTGGATCCCCCACAAGTGGATCTGCGTCTCTAGATATCTATATTTCTTTTTCCTTTAATAATTCCAAAACTACTAAACGAATATACACTAAATCACAAAAAGAGATCTTTCTGGACCGAGATCTAGCTATCTGCCAGATTTTGTATAATTCCGTTTAGCTTTTTAGCTGTAGTCGTGTTGAAAATCCCTACGGGAGATTGAATGTGGAAACAACGTTTTGGGACCCTCCCTTTTTCTCGTCCCCACTTGATGTATTACACCGAAACATTCAACTCAGCTACTAAAATGGTTGACTTTGCAGGAAGCTGTTCATCTGCAACAGTTGGTAGAACCTGAGCCTTTGTGCAGTCCATGCTGCCCCTACAATAACCACATTAGTTTCAACCAGAAATGTTGGCAGTTCTTTGACTTTCTGTATTGGCTTTTCGTTTGACCTCTTACTTCTGTGGTAACGTAATCTGCTTTTTGCGTGGGCTCTTTACACATGCACCGGCTGCTTTCAAGGGTGCTGCTTACACTTTTGACAGCTTCAAGGACGACATCTTCGTTGTATGTAGCCGCATCTGGGTGCTTGTAAAATGGCTTCTCTAAGTTTAGCTGAATGAGTGGCCTTTCTGTGATACTTGGGCCTTGATTTCTTTGTTGGGGACAAAAGCATTGCACATGCCTACTAGTTCCCTTAGCCTGGAATGAATCAAATGCTTCCTGCCGAAATATGAAAAAATCTCCTAATTAGCATTTTTCTTTTCCAAGTTCAAAATCATCTGCTAGATCTCCTCATAGATAATACAGTTTTAGCGCTTCTTTTGCTGTTGCTTCCATTTTGTTATGGTCGATAGGTGGTCCAAGAGGTCTCGCTACAATTTCTATCCGGGTGCTTCTGAGACAGGAGTACTCTTGAGGAAAGGCAAGTGTCCCCTGCTCTCCCGAGCCTGTCTGGCCAAACCTTGGTCTTCTTTACTCAACTTGTTACCGGTTGCATAATCTAGGCTCGTAATATTTTTAGGTCTGGGTTTAAAAATATAGAACACAGTTGTCAAAACCACCTGTTGCTAACGGTATACTAAGAATGGGATTTGTATCTGCCCACTTAAACATTTGACTTTCTTCAGTCCTCCTTTTTCAGCACTGTGCTTGAATTTTTAGCAGTTGTGCCCTGGCTCAGACCACTGGAGTATTTATATCTCACCAAATGCTGACGGCTGTTTGGTGTGCATCCTTCCGCTTCCATTTCAGTGCTTCCGTTGAACGGCCTTAGGGACTACTTATCAGCTGTAGCCCTCTCCGACTGCTCCTACTGGCTGTCTCTGGTGTGCTTCATTGTAATGTGTTAGCACGGAATGCACATTGGGCCTAAATCGTTGACTTTACCAGTGCTTGTTTGTAGAATCCACCTTATTAAATGAATCCGTTTGCTGGTACCGAATGGAGCTGCTTTACATTCGTGTTTTTTTTTTTTTACTCCTTCAATCCATAGCTTTTCGATTGTGCTCACATATTACAATACAGTTTGCACGAAACATTTCCTCGCGTTGATGTGACAGATGCGCCGGCTTCACTTTAGCTGAAGGTAAAACAAAATGAAGAACTGCTGGAGTGCACTGGCGTGCATCCGTATCCCGACACAGGGTGGCCTCATAATCCCGCCTTTCATGATGTGCCAACGGGAGCTTTAATTGGAAGCCTTGGAGCTGTTTGAAAATTGGTTGGCCGGTCACAGGGGAATAGATGAAAGTGTTGGCGCGTTCTCTTCTCTGCCCCGTCTTTAATCACTCACTGGTTCATTTATTTTGTGTGTATGTGTTTTCCTTTAAGGCCAGCTCCTATTTCTGGACTTTTTCGATTTCGGAGAGTCCGCCTTTTTTATAAATGCTGTTTATTAGCGTCTTCATCAGCTTCTGCTGTGATCCAAAATCATTCTTGTTCCTAGATGCCAAAATTACTTTGATCCTCCTTACCGAATGACGTACATTGACCATAAGCCAGAACTCACTCGGCATCAGCGGCGTAAAGGAAAACGACCCCCGCGCAGCAGAATGTGGCGGGGGGCCCTGGAGTCATCTTTTACCACAGATATTCATTTGCCTTGGACTGAATGGGGGCCTTCTGAGGGGGCAGTGTCGTCCATGAAGGTTTGCCCCCCTATCCACCGCCACCCCCGCCGCGGCACGGGCCGTAGGTGCCAGTGTTGCGCCTCAGCGCACAGTCCATTTAAGAAGTCGAGAGCAGGAACAGTATCAGCGCACCGTGCATTAGAAAACATGTAAATCACATGTAGTTTTACACATACACACTTTTAAAGTGAGTAGGAGCCCTTCTAAAATGTTTCCTCTGCCCTAACACAAATGACTGCAAGGGCAGGGACTGGGCCACGTCTAGAGAGGGGTGTGAGTGCGTCCAGTGGCTGCTGACAAAGTCGTGAGTCACTGCGCAGCTCCGAGAGGGCTGAAGGAACGGGGCCCGTCCATGCGCTTCAGTCACATATTCTTTGCCGTGTAGATTACCCGAGCTTGGATTTCACTGCCACTAGATCAAGACACTGAAAAACGTGGAGAAATAGCCATCGAAACATCCAATTTGGCTCCAAAGCAAGGCAGTACATTTCCAACCATACACACCGTGCGGCGTAGCATGCTACCAATGTAGACAAGCGCTTTAGTGCCTTACAATGGAGTTGTAAGTGCCATATAAATGTTGCAATACAATACAGCAATTTGGCTATGCTTTTTTTAAACCTTCAAAAACAGATACAATACTTTTTGGGGGGAACCGCCTCCTCCCCCCACTCTTGAACGGGTAAAGCTGACCTTGAGGTACCTCCTGCTGAAAGCGAAGCGAGAAGAGTTGCTTGTGCTGATAGTGGAGGGCGAGGGTCAGAGCGTTAATGAAGAACCAAGCCTTCTCACCAGGGTACTTGCTACCTAAAACCAATGGAAATGTAAAGACTGATTTGGAGCCAGTAGGTTTTAATTGATGGAATTCAAGTTTCATGGTGACAAAGATGTATTATTTTTGAGAGGTAAAGTAGGGGTGCTACCAGCTGAGTTGTAAACAAAGTCTTTTTAGTGGAGACTTATAAAATGTTTGCACAAGGTACAGTCTGCATATTACTAAAATGCATAATTTGGAAGCACTTATTTAATCTTAAGCACTAAATCTTTTTGCACATTTTGCTGCAGCCTATCTTAAAAATAATGAAAGTGATGGCTGGAGCATGTATGTACCATGCAAGAGCCCTGGCATCAGCTCCTTTATTTTCACTCCTCCGTGCGCAGATCTGGACCTAGTGCCAAACTTTTTTTATTGGTTGAAAAGTTTTTTTCTCCAAAATTCTTTGTGGTTTGCAAGGAAATAATCCCCTGCCTAAAACAACATGGTGTAAGCCTGGTAGAGACTGTTGCAGACAGATGCCTCTGATTGCTCCCCACAAGACGTCTCTCCGGTGTTTGGGGCACAGCTTCACGTCATGTGAGGCATGTGCCCAGATGCAACCCAAGGTGATCTAGGAACCCAAAGCCAAGTTTGTATGTCACGAAACACCACAGGTAGTTACGCGAGAGCACTCCTGCTCAAAGTTGAGGGCGTAAACGCATGGCATGTCGTCATCGCGGTCAAAGAATTTGGCTATGCCCATATCCAAGGCAAAGCACAGTAAGTCCAAGCTGTCCTCATCTTAGCCCTGCCACTCCTGCTGAGAAGGCATGAGGATGTCAAAATGTCAATCAAAATCATTCCCAGTCCTCTTCCAAGGAGTCAATTCCACTGCTGATCTCAATGCACAATGAATTTCCAAGGCGGTCAACAATGCCACAACAGATTCAAATGCTTAAGCAGACCGTTCTTTAGATCTTCAGCACTCTACCAGTGCCCTCTGGCCCACCTTCGAGGTGCACATATCTGTGGAGGCCTCCATTTGGGTTACCACCGGTGGGTCTGCCCTTGGCGCCGTCTGTGCCTACCAACCCCGCTTCAGGTTTTGATCAAGTCTTTAGAGGCCACTTCACGCCCAACACCAAGATCCATACTGGTTCCTGACTCTTCGACACAGGCCACAATGCTGCTGATACTGGAGGAATATGTCTAGCCCATTTATCCTTTTAAAAACTGAACTGAATTCATCTTGACCGAGGTCAAAGTTGTGCTCTGAACAATTTCAATATGCCGGGCCCCAATTTATTCTGACTGTGATAAAATACTGCTGTTGGCTACAAGCCCCCTCCATATCTCCAACACCTTTTCGGATTAGACTCTGAACAAAGTGATTCCGTTTTTGGTGATGTGGGTGACAATAGGGATGGTGAAGTCATGATGATGAAATTTTTATCAGAACCTTCAAGATGCCTATGGCCAAGACACTTCATCTGCTTCGGGGATGGGTTGTCCCTCTGGCCCTTCTATGGAAGAGTCAGCCACATTTGATGTAGTCATTAGACAAGCAGTTGAGGTTCTAGCTCTAGAGTTCTGTTGACTTTCTGCCTAGAGTGGACAATGGGACTCATGTATGCCTTCCTGCCACAACCTCCCCTTTCTTGAGTTCTGAAGACAAGGAATGACTGAGCCTAAGTCATTGCACTGGCTACAGATTGGTCCAGGAGAGTTTGGTACCCTTAACTTCTGTACAAGAGCATCTATCTTGCGATGAGGTGACTGTTTCGCGTTGATCTTCTGTCACAGAAGTAGGGCAGGGGTTTGCACCCAGGCTTGAGCAATCTACATCTCCATGAGTGGATATTGAGCAGCAGCAGTTAACCACTTTTGATCTAAGTCCCGAAGTAGTGGAGGCCAAGCGTGGTTCTACGAAGTCTGTGTACACTTCGATAATTTTGTAGCCTGTTGTGGCACCTTCAGTATGGACCGGTTGCAGGCCAGACTGTCAGATGGTTTGCTGTTTGTTCTGTCCTTAGCCCATCAAGGTCTTGCAGTAGGCATGGTCAAAGGTTATCTGTCAGGCGGTTTGCATTTACTGGATTAAATGTCCTTGTTCAAATCGCCCATTGTGGTGTGCTTTCTCAAAGATTTAATACACATTTCCTCCCAAACCGTTTATGATGATTCATTGAGATGCCAATGTGGCCTCTATTTTTCTTACATGCACCTCTTTTGAGTCATTGCACAGCTGTACTGTACATTTTCTAACCCTGACAATGGCCTTTCTAATTGCAATAGCTTCAGCTCATCATGTGAATAAACTTTAAGCTTTCAACCTAGTCGCTGTACACTACCTTCTTTCTGGACACACTGGTGCTGAGGGCAAGAGCGGGTTTTCTACCGAAGGGTGTGACTCTATTTCACATCAGACAGTCCATCATTCTTCTGACATTTTCTGATACCACCTCATCCCTCGAAAGAGGAGGAGAGACTCCATCATTTGTACCCCAAAAGGGCACCAAGCTTTTACATGCTTCGTACCAAAGACCATCAGGTGGAAAGTTAGTTCTTTTGTGCCGTTCAGTGGGGCAAAGAAAGAAAGTGCAGTGCAGAAACTGTCATTTTTCAGGTGGGAAGTTCTCTGCATTAATATCTACTACACTTTGGCCATGAAGCAGTCTCCAGAAGGTTTGAGGGTCCATCCACCAGGGCCGATGCTACTACCAATTTACTGGCACACAGAGTGCCAGTCCTAGATATTTGTCACACTGTGACATGGACATCAATACCCATGTTCACAAATCATTACTGCCATGACCGCCAGGACCAAAGGGAATGGCATTCTGGCCATTCGGTCATGCTTGCCTGTATTGATCGGAGTCATTCCAAAGAGCTTACCACAAGGGAAGGTACTGCTTTGGCATCCATTCTAAAGGTGAGAAATATGCGGTTAGGAGTATCCATCAGAAAACAAGATAATTACCTTTGGTAATTCTCTTTAAAGTGGATACTTGTAACTGCAGCTTCCTCACCACCATCCAACCGCATTATTCTGTGGAATCTCGGATGGCCCCAAATTAAAAATCTGCACACAATGGAACAATTGGTTTTCTGGCTTCGGGTCCAAGAGCGTGGATAGTGCCCAGAAAGAAACTGACATCAGCACACATGGTGATAGCTGTATTTGGCTCATGCTGTCACATCTGGGGCAAAATAGAGTTCACACCGAGCCGCACAACGCCATGTACTGGCACACAGAAACCAGAGGTCGAAGTGGGCGGGATTAGAGAGGCACGATGTGTCCATACTGTTTTGATTTGTGAAAAACTGTTACCCTACTTTACGTAAAAAGACAACCGTCCTGGGATAATTAATTAAGATAGTTTAAATGCTTCAGCTGAAGTGTAGGAATGAATAGTGTGGTATTGAATAGCAATTCATCCACAGTATCACTGTTAGGGAATATCTATTTTTGTACATACCATTTTGCATTTCCTAAATAGCAATTTCTAAGGAGTCACTCTTTAGTAAATGCAAAATAAGTACTTTGTACATCTGGCCCTTAGTTTTTTGGAGTTGTATTGCAAAGAGTTAACTGAGCTGTGAAGTGTGTGCTCTTAATTGTAATTATAGGTTCGGTGGCATGTTTAGCTGCAGATACACATGCTGTGCATAGTCCGCCGTCTGGTGTTGGGTCGGAGTGTTACAAGTTGTTTTTCTTCGAAGAAGTCTTTTCGAGTCACGAGACCGAGGGACTCCTCCTCCTTTGTTTCCATTGCACATGGGCGTTGACTCCATCTTAGATTGTTTTTTTTCCGCCATCGGGTTCGGACGTGTTCCTTTTCGCTCCGTGTTTCGGGACGGAAAGATAGTCATAACTTCGGAAAACTACGTCGGTATTGTTTCGTTCGGTATGGGGTTAGATTAGAATCGACACCGAATCCTGAAGAGCTCCGGTAGCCCTTCGGGGTAATTTCAATCCCCCGTCGGGGCCTGGTCGGCCCGACCGCGTGCAACATCGAGACTAATGGAACGGACCCCGTTCCGATTCTGTCCTAAATGCCACAGTAAATATCCCTATACAGACCAGCATTTGGTCTGTAACTTGTGCCTGTCCCCCGAGCACAAGGAAGAAACGTGTGAGGCCTGTCGAGCGTTTCGGTCGAGAAAAACGCTCCGTGACCGAAGAGCCAGACGGTTGCAGATGGCGTCCACGCCGACAGGACAACGAGGGTTCGAGGAACAGGGAGAAGAAGAGGAAGCCTTCTCCATCCATGAATCGGACTCGGAAGAATTCGACGTCGAAGAAACCGTGAGTAAGACGTCGAAGCAAGCACCACACGGGAAAACAGACAAAGCCCAGGGGACGCCACTGCCAACAGGCCATGGCTCAACCCATAAAGTAGGTGACCGTCCATCGGCACTGAAAAAAGGCGAACTGGTGCCGAGGTCGTCCGACTCGACTCGGGTCGAGACACAGGCACGCAGCAATCTCGGGACCGAGAAAGTGCTGCAGAAAAGGGTCGACACCGAGACAGCACCACCGAGGCTGCTCGGCACAGAGACAGCGGCACCGAAGGTGGCCGACGCCGAGAAAGTTCAACACCGAAAAAGAGAAAAATCTCGTCTGAGCCGAAAACAACAAAAGACACGGTTTCGGTGCCTAAACGACCAGCAACTGAACCGACAGCCAGTTCGTACTCAGAGGAACAATCACTGTCCTCCCAAATGCGCAAACACAGGTTTGAGGAAGATTTACAAACCACAGATGTAGACCACACCCAAAAGCAGATCTTCATACAAAGTGGTACAGGGAAGATCAGCACTCTTCCCCCAATCAGGAGAAAAAGGAAACTCGATTTCCAACCACAAGAAAAGACACCACAAGCAAAAGTCGTAAAGAAGGTAACTCCACCACCCTCTCCACCACCGGTAACTCATACATCACCGGCACAGACTCCGTCACATTCACCAGCTCATACCACTATGAGCCAAGATGACCAGGATGCGTGGGATCTCTATGACGCCCCAGTATCAGACAATAGCCCTGAGTCGTACCCTACTAAGCCCTCACCACCTGAAGACAGTACAGCGTATGCACAGGTGGTAGCTAGGGCAGCAGAGTTCCATAACGTGTCTTTACACTCAGAGCCTGTCGAAGATGACTTCCTTTTCAACACCCTCTCCTCCACCCATAGCAATTATCAAAGCCTCCCTATGCTCCCGGGAATGCTAAGGCACGCTAAACAGATCTTTAAAGAACCTGTCAAAAGCAGAACAATAACTCCAAGGGTGGAGAAGAAATATAAAGCACCGCCCACGGACCCTGCTTTTATCACATCACAACTGCCACCAGATTCAGTTGTCGTAGGAGCAGCTCGTAAAAGAGCCAACTCGCACACATCAGGCGACGCACCACCTCCAGACAAGGAGAGACGCAAGTTCGACGCAGCTGGGAAAAGGGTTGCAGTACAAGCTGCAAACCAGTGGCGCATCGCTAACTCGCAGGCGCTCCTAGCGCGATATGACAGAGCCCATTGGGACGAGATGCAGCATCTCATCGAGCATCTACCCAAAGAATTCCAGAAACGGGCAAAACAAGTGGTTGAGGAGGGACAAAATATCTCCAACAACCAAATACGTTCCTCTAGGGATGCAGCGGATACAGCTGCAAGAACAATAAATACCGCGGTAACCATAAGGAGGCACGCATGGTTGCGCACATCCGGCTTCAATTGAAAAATGTAAAAAAGATACTGACACAGCTAAGGCCATGGACACACTCTATTCCCCGCAGGGCAGAGGCACTTTTGGCACGTTTCGCAAAACAACCTTCAGAGGGGGGTTTCGAGGTCAAACCACACAAGCTAGTACCTCACAAACAACACCGTCTACCAACCAAGGACAGTACCAAAGGGGAGGCTTTCGGGGCCAATACAGGGGGGGACAATTCCCTAGAAACCGGGGAAAATTTCAGGGTCCCAAGACCCCACCAACCAAACAGTGACTCACAAGTCACTCAACCCCTTCACACAACACCAGTGGGGGGAAGACTAAGCCAGTTCTACAAATTTTGGGAGGAGATAACAACAGACACTTGGGTTTTAGCAATTATCCGGCATGGTTATTGCATAGAATTTCTCCAACTTCCTCCAAACGTCCCACCCAAAACACAGAATATGTCAAAACAGCATTTAGACCTGCTACAACTAGAAGTTCAAGCATTACTGCAAAAAGACGCAATAGAATTAGTACCAGGTCCACAAAAGAACACAGGAGTTTACTCACTGTACTTTCTAATACCAAAAAAAAGACAAAACACTGAGACCAATCTTAGATCTCAGAACACTAAACACCTACATCAAATCGGAACACTTTCACATGGTCACGCTACAGGACGTATTACCACTGTTGAGACAACAAGACTACATGACAACCTTAGATCTAAAAGACGTGTATTTCCACATACCGATACATCCCTCGCACAGGAAATACCTAAGGTTCGTATTCAAGGGAATACATTACCAATTCAAAGTGTTGCCGTTCGGTATAACAACCGCACCGAGAGTCTTTACAAAATGTCTAGCAGTAGTAGCTGCACATATCAGAAGGCAGCAAATACACGTGTTCCACTACCTAGACGATTGGCTAATCAAGACCAACTCCCTAACAAAGTGTTCACACCACACAGATTATGTCATACAAACCCTCTACAAACTAGGGTTCTCCATCAACTATACAAAGTCACACATTCTGCCGTGCCAAACACAGCAATACTTGGGAGCGACAATCAACACAACAAAAGGGATAGCCACTCCAAGTCCACAAAGGGTTCAACATTTTTACAAAGTCATACAAGCCATGTATCCAACACAAAAATACATGCAAAGATGGTGTTAAAACTCCTAGGCATGATGTCCTCATGCATAGCCATTGTCCCAAACGCAAGATTGCACATGAGGCCCTTACAACAGTGCCTAGCATCACAATGGTCACATGCACAGGGTCACCTTCTAGATCTGGTGTTGATAGACCGCCAAACATACATCTCGCTTCTATGGTGGAACAGTATAAATTTAAACAAAGGGCGGCCTTTCCAAGACCCAGTGCCACAATACGTGATAACTACAGATGCTTCCATGACAGGGTGGGGAGCACACCTCAATCAACACAGCATCCAAGGACAATGGGACGTACATCAAAGAAGGTTTCATATAAATCACCTCGAATTGTTAGCAGTATTCCTAGCGTTGAAAGCATTTCAACCCATCATAATCCACAAATACATTCTTGTCAAAACAGACAACATGACAACAATGTATTATCTAAACAAACAGGGGGGAACACACTCGACACAGCTGTGTCTCCTAGCACAAAGGATATGGCAGTGGGCAATTCACAACCACATTCGCCTAATAGCACAGTTTATTCCAGGGATCCAGAACCAGCTAGCAGACAATCTCTCTCGGGATCACCAACAAGTACACGAATGGGAGATTCACCCCCAAATTCTAAAATCTTACTTCCAAATTTGGGGAACACCTCAAATAGACCTATTTGCAACAAAAGAGAACGCAAAATGCCAAAACTTCGCATCCAGGTACCCACACCAGCAGTCTCAAGGCAATGCTCTATGGATGAATTGGTCAGGGATATTTGCGTACGCTTTTCCCCCTCTCCTTCCATATCTAGTAAACAGATTGAGTCAAAACAAACTCAAACTCATACTAATAGCACCTACATGGTATACAACACTACTAGACCTGTCAGTAGTGCCTCATGTCAAACTACCCAACAGACCAGATCTGTTAACACAGCACAAACAACAGATCAGGCATCCAAACCCAGCATCGCTGAATCTAGCAATTTGGCTCCTGAAATTCTAGAATTTGGACACTTAAACCTCACACAAGAATGTATGGAGGTCATAAAACAAGCTAGAAGGCCATCCACTAGACACTGCTATGCAAGTAAATGGAAAAGATTTGTTTGCTATTGCCATAATAATCAAGTTCAACCATTACATGCATCTCCAACAGATATAGTAGGATACTTACTACATTTGCAGAAATAAAATCTGGCCTTCTCTTCCATAAAGATACATCTCGCAGCAATATTTGCATACCTGCAGATTACTCATTCAACTTCACTGTTTAGAATACCTGTCATTAAAGCATTTATGGAAGGCCTAAAAAGAATTATACCACCAAGAACACCACCTGTTCCTTCATGGAACCTCAACATTGTCTTAACAAGACTCATGGGTCCACCTTTCGAACCCATGCATTCTTGCGAAATACAATACCTAACGTGGAAAGTTGCATTTCTCATTGCCATTACATCTCTAAGAAGAGTAAGTGAAATTCAGGCGTTTACTATACAGGAACCATTTATTCAAATACACAAAAATAAGGTAGTTCTAAGAACCAATCCAAAATTCTTACCAAAAGTTATCTCACCGTTTCACTTAAATCAAACCGTAGAACTACCAGTGTTCTTTCCACAGCCAGACTCAATAGCTGAAAGGGCACTACATACATTAGACATCAAAAGAGCACTAATGTACTACATTGACAGAACAAAACTAATTAGGAAAACAAAACAACTATTTATTGCATTTCAAAAACCTCATACAGGAAACCCAATATCAAAACAAGGTATAGCCAGATGGATAGTTAAGTGCATCCAAACCTGCTACCTTAAAGCAAAGAGAGAGCTGCCTATTACACCAAAGGCACACTCAACCAGAAAGAAAGGCACTACCATGGCCTTCCTAGGAAATATTCCAATGAACGAAATATGTAAGGCAGCAACATGGTCTACGCCTCACACATTTACTAAGCACTACTGTGTAGACGTGCTATCTGCACAACAAGCCACAGTAGGTCAAGCTGTACTAAGAACTTTATTTCAAACTACTTCCACTCCTACAGGCTGAACCACCGCTTTTGGGGAGATAACTGCTTACTAGTCTATGCACAGCATGTGTATCTGCAGCTACACATGCCACCGAACGGAAAATGTCACTTACCCAGTGTACATCTGTTCGTGGCATTAGTCGCTGCAGATTCACATGCGCCCACCCGCCTCCCCGGGAGCCTGTAGCCGTTTGGAAGTAATCTCCAACATTTGTACATTTGTAAATATATTACCTTAACCTTTATCTTGTACATACTTATTCATTCCATTGCATGGGCACTATTACTAACATACACAACTCCTACCTCACCCTCTGCGGGGAAAACAATCTAAGATGGAGTCGACGCCCATGCGCAATGGAAACAAAGGAGGAGGAGTCCCTCGGTCTCGTGACTCGAAAAGTCTTCTTCGAAGAAAAACAACTTGTAACACTCCGACCCAACACCAGACGGCGGACTATGCACAGCATGTGAATCTGCAGTGACTAATGCCACGAACAGATGTACACTGGGTAAGTGACATTTTCCTTATATAGCGCTTACTGCCCCGGGAGCTGTTGAAAGAACAGTAATGTAAAAAAAATACTTTAAGTACAGTCTGAGTATTACTAAAATCTATATTTTAGAAGCACCATTTTATCTTAAAACTATTTGCACATTTTGTAGGAATCTATCTCATACTGTGTGTAATGCAAGTTTAAAATAATGACTTACATAGTCACAGTGCTTTCTGTCACAAGCTGTGACCTTGTAGCACTAAAAATACTCATATCCCTAGTCTCCCCTGCATCTACCAAGATTAATTTCAGTGGCTTTCTGTCTTTCCTTGCAAATTGGCAGAACTAAAAGAACAGGTTTCACCAGGGAGGGGAATTCTGGGAGTTGCGATGGAACCCACCTGAACATTATCCTCCTTTTTGCCTGTCCATCGTATCAAATTATGCACATGATAGCAAACACTTTCAAGAGATTTCAGACAACCATCATACTAGTGGTCCTGATCTGCCACAAACATGTCTGGTACTGTATAGATGTCTTCCTACTTACTCAGGGAAATTTGTACACTGCGTTCTGTAGATTCAAACAGCCTGTACTAAGATGGGGGCATGCCTGTTGAGAGTTTACAACGTCAGTGCAGCACTCTAGGGCAGCGTTTCCTAAACTGTGGGTTGCGAGCCAATTTTTGGTGCGTCTTGAAAGTACAGGGAATAAATGAAGATGTTTTTAAGTATTTAGTTTTAAGTCACATATGCTGTGCTCCAAAGTCGGAGTTAAGATTCCATGCTTTGTCTCATGACAAATTGCTGTTTTGTTTTTTTTTAAACACTTTGTAGTCTGAGAAAGAAAAGTAAAGTGAATTGTGCGACAGTCTTGCTGGGGTACGGGCTGAGTGAAAGGAATCGCCGTATGATGTAATTGTTTTCTAACACACAACAGAATGTAAATACCTGTAAATGAACTGTCACATTGAGCAGTTATGAAAGCAAAAATTAAGCACATGTAATTCTGAAGTGTGATGGAAACAAAGATTTTAATTGGATTAAAGCAAATCAAGAAACTTTACTTAGTGATGCACAGATGACAAATATTTACTGAAACCCGTTTCCCACTCATTATCATTGGTGTACAGTATCGTTGTATCACTAAAACTGTATGTCTGTGCAAATTTTGCGGCCATTTCAATGGAAAATGTGCTATTTGTAAGTGACAGTGCGCTGCACACGATGCTTTAGTTACATAAAAAAAAGACAGATCCGCCACATACCTTCTGCCTGCACCGTTCATATTTCTTTACTTTTACTGTATTTGGGTAGTGTGGGGTGGGTGGACCTACCCTCCTCTTCCTTACCCTTTGTCCTTTTTTTAAAAATTAAATAATTGAGACCTTCCGTTCAGCAGCGTTTTCTCCTTAATTTGACATTTATTTTCAAAAATTTTTTTATTTACCTGTTTGTTTTTAGGTATTTTTCCCAGGTCATGATACATAAAATCACACGCTGCCCATCTTCAGTTCCCCCGCCACTCAGTGGTCTTTAGCTTTTGTTCATCCTTTCTTGGGAGACCAGGCACTGCCTCACACAAACATCCTCTCTTACTGTTTACCAGCAAGAATAGTAATTATATCTACTCATTTCTTACATCCATGGACATAATCTGTATCAGTGCCAGAGTCAAACTGTGGAAAGATTAGGGTGGTCCTAATCTGAGGGGGATGGCGAAAGGTGCAGTGTTTCAGGAACATTAGTCTGTAGTGTGACAAAGATGTAGATTCGGTGTTGTATTTTTCCATCGTTTTCTGATCCCTGTTACGATCACAGTAAAAAAGATGATACATTGAGCAGAGAAGATATTGCTCAGCACATAAGGTGGAATAAATGGTGACCTAAATTGGCACCTATGTCCGTTTCTGTCTAGCATCCGGGACCTTAGTGACCTAAACAAATGTCCTTGCAAAGGGAGGGACGTTTTTCCCCTTGGGACTCGCCTATTAAAATCAAGAGTGTTGAAAGTGTGCTGTATATCGGTTAAAAAGCAATTCAATCGCTTCAAATAACTGTCTATTCAATAACTTATTATCTTTTTCCACCAGGAGGCAGCTTTCCGAAAAGTTGTTCAGGCAACAATGGTGAGAGATCGTCAACATGGACCAGTGGTGGAGCTGAACCGAATTCAGGTAATCTCGCGCGGACGCCGAAGGCCCGCCGCAGCCCGGGATAATCTCATTAGTCCATCTCCTCCTGCCAGCTTCTAGAATGCTTGTGTTCTTAGCTCAGCAAGGCAGCCATACACAGTTTAACCTCGCTTTTCCTCACATGATTTTGAGAGCTGTCCAAATTGCCTGCCAGGTATGAAACAGCAGTTGTTAAATCAGATGTGCCTCCAATTTCAGGCATCACATGCAGCCGCACAAATGAAAGAAGCGGTTGTTAGAAAGCATTTTTTCCCCTTTATTGACGTTGATGTGTTGAACTCTTAACAAAAAAAAAAAATGCCTCAAGCAAGGTATGTCGCTTTCAAAATTGTGTGCCTCAGCATTTTACAGTTTGCCTTTTTAGTGGTTGCCGTTCATTTGAAACCAGCACACCAGGAAGATTAGGTACTTGCTAGCAATACAACAGCCAAGTAGATGGTAACAAACTCAGGCACAGCTATAGTGTTTGAGGCAACCTCTATAACATTGCACACAGTTTTGATCCAACCTTCTTTGGCCGCCCCTATAACAGCCATCAATTTAAATAAACATTCTTCATTCCAAACTGGCCTCTAGGTCCCGATCTAAAATCATCATCATAGAAGCGGTACCATTGGTGAGAAACTGTCTTAGGCATCCTATGATGAGCTCGCGCTCAACCTCATCTCAGAGGTGACAGACATAAGGAGGGCATCCCAGGCCGCCTGCATCCCGGCGAGCTATCATCGTCCCCTCTCCCACGATCTGGGATGGGGCCTTCAGGGAGTGAACTTTACCTGTGAAAGACATATTAAAGGCCACTATTGTCAATAAATAATCGAGATTATTCTGATGACCTTTATCTTTTGGCTTGTTAAAAAAACTAGCTCAGAGTTTTGCCAGGACAGACAGCCATGATTAACATTTGCCTCGTGATTATCGTTATACCTCATGTTTAGAACACATGGGTTGAGCCCCCTGTCAGAAAAAGCAAAAGCATTGACTCGTTAGACAGAAGTCATAACCACCCAATTACGCTTTTTCTTGCACTAGCTAAATTGCATAAGAAGCTGTTGGCAAGAGAATTCATGTTCTTATTTAAAATCTGATGTTTCGATGTCTGATAACTGGATTTTCACCCAAGTCTGACTTAATCACTGCGGTGGATGAAATCAGTATGATCGTGACATATAAGGTCAGTGTGTATTTTTTTTTTAAAACTATTTTTTTTGTATTATTTCAGCACAGATCAAATACAATAAAAATTCACAGAGGATGATTGGGGGTGTCTACCTGAAGAGCTCCTACTATTGTTGGACCTATATCATAGTAATACCCATCCAGCCTTTTCCCTCCTCCCAAACACCAGGTAGATTACCAAAATGAGCCAAAACAGCATTATACCGATGCAGAATAGTCAGTACTGAATCGGCCTATAACAGTTCATAGTCATTCTTTTTTCGGGCATGTATTTCTCTTGTTATGGATGAAGACTCCCTCAGTGATACAGGCACAGAACCCATGAGTTAGGTGGGCATGTTACTTCCCTTCACTCATTTCCATATAAAACAAAGAACAGGTGACAAGGAAAATAGCCCTGTCCTTCACCAGATGTATTGTATCTCTCACTTTCACATACCAAGTAGCCAGAGTGGGGGTAGGTACTTGTTTCTATGAATTTTGTAGGGCCATCATGACTTCTGATAAGACTTAAAACAATGGACTCCACTCTCTAAATTACTTTATAATAGTAATTTGGGCTCAGACCCAGGATTACTGATCCTAGATCTTCTTGAATCGGAGAGCCCACTATTCCCTTAATGACTGGGCATACCTCATTCTAGTCTGTTTGTAAAGTGGGAGATGCTCACCATATCTGAAGAAAAGTTCCCACTCAGTTCCTTCAGCAGGAATTTATTGTTCCTTAAACCAAGCTTCTCCAAAAAGTAGCTTGTGAGGTACCGGTAGCTCTCCAACTACATATAAGTAGTTCTCCTGTGCGCAGCCCAGCCTTCTAATTCTGAAGCTTTTGCTTGGTTGAATTAATGTAGGAATGCCAAAATTGAGAGTGTATATTAGAGACAAAATGTGTTTCTTTTCAAAACTCATAAGCTGATTTTTTAAAAACAAGATCTGAATATCCTTGTTCTATCCAGGTGGCTGGTTCACCTGTTCGGTATAAGTCAATAAGGACGTTCAATGAAGGACCACACGCAAATTATGAATACATTTGGTTTTACTACAATTTCAGATAAATGCAGGCATTTAGCACATTAACAATAGTGAAATAAGCATGACAATGAAAAGCACTTATTCATATATATGTACACTACAGATAGTATCTATGTATACGAATGAGCAAAGAGTTAATTGACAGAGTAAGAATAGTAAATAAAAAAAATAAAAAATATCTATATAAATGTTTATATATCAGTGCACTACAAAGAGCATCTATGCATACGTCTGAGTAAAGAGTTCATTGACAGATATAAACTTGTAATAACTGTATACCAACATGTGATACACTACGATTTTCAGGGAGCAGAATATTAACGAGTTGAACACTTCAGATAAGCTTTGATTTACTGCACACTAAAATGCACATTTCAATTACTGTGGCAGATTTACACTACGATGTTCAGTAAAGCAGGAAAAAAACTATAAATGAGCTGAATTTCTCAGATTATAAACACAGTGCAAATATAATAATCAATCAATCATAATAATAGAGCAGAGAAACGAAAAGCCTTTCATCCCTGAGTGGAACTTAACTTAGTCACTTAGTCCACGAGTGCTGGGAAGCCCTCTACCGCCCGCTTGGACCTCTCTCCCCCTCGAGCGTCACAGTCTTGGAACAGCAAAACAGGGAGGCAGCGCTGGGTCTGAAGATGACAGTTTCATAACTCCATCTGCGAGCTTCAAAATTCCTTCACCCACCTTTCAGTGTTTAAATAACCTGAAGCTTGGATTCTACCCCCTTCCAGTATTTTCTAGCTATGTATGTTATCAGTACATGTCTCTTGGCTGCCTTGCCATTCCCTGGCCATTGTTTTCATTCCATCTTTTACTGTGGTCTCGTTCTCAAGGTTGAGACTGACTCTCCTTTACAGCCTGTTTCTCACACATGCAGCTGCGAATAAGTTTATCTACGGAATGTCAAAAGAAAACAAGCTTGAAAGCGAACATCGTGAATTTCTTTCACGTTGTTCTGGCTTCGGCAGGCATCATGCTCATCTACACTGTTCAAGCTAATTAACCCTTCGTGTTACAATGTCTTCCGCATCTTTCCCTACTGCTACACTGATCAATCCTAAATATATTTAAAACTGATAATTTAAGTGATAAATCAATTGGCACTGGGGAGATTTTTGTCAGATGTGTCAGAGTTGTTGCAGCTATGTGATGCCTGTTATGTATTACCCATTTAGAGGCATTCCACATTGACAAAGCCTTTTTTATAGTCTGGTTTGACTGCACAGCTGTCACCAGACAATTACGTGAGCATCAATAGAAAGGGGATTCGGCTCCGTCCACTTGTTTGGAGCCAGGAGTATATTTTTCATTAGACAGAAGCTGTGTGCTTCAACAGAAAAGGTGCTTGCCCTCCACAGACCTATGATCGTTTTGTTTATTTATCCAGCTGCCTAAGCTTAAACTTTAATAGCGTTCCACTGCGCAGCACTTTAAGTCTGCACGTCCGATGAAAGGTTTACATCAGTCTGCACATCAAGACATTGCCATTCAAACAGGGAGAATAGAGGTACAGACGGACAGAACACTGTTGTAAGTTAATCCTATACCAGGCACTGAGGAGAGCTTTCTACTTCGTAGCGAACCCACACAGCATATCAGTGAGTACTCAAGTGGCAGCAGTAGCACCTGCCCCCCTTGCAGACAACAATTTTCTAGCAGACTGCCATGTAGTCTTTGATGGCAGTGGGGAATGTATTGTCGACTGATGCGCATACGTTGAGTGTATCTATGGGCCTGAATAATATACACACCTTGTGAGGAACTAGCTGGTTTCCGGAACACTGGTTGAATATGAATAATTTGATGGCCAGGTTTATGTTTGCAAATTGTATTCTTCCTTTCCATTGCAATTGTTGTACTTTAAATAGACGTGGCTTATAAAAAGTTGTGGACCATCTTTACAATTCGACCAGCAGATGATCATCTCCCTTCTGTTTTCCTTTGGTTTCTCGATCAGTGAGATGGAATTCCACCTTCAGCCAGTGCAAAGGATTCCCTTTATATGGGCTGTTCTAGACAGGGTTGTAGGAAAGTACCCCCTTTTTGGCATGTTACCCCCAATTTCTGCCTGTCAGTGTGTTGTAGACAGTGTCACTGGGATCCTGCTAGTCAGGACCCTAGTTCTTATGGTTTATGGCCTGCTTGTCAGTATGTTTCACTGTTTTTTAAATTGTCACTGGAGTCCTGCTAACCAGGACCCCAGTGCTCATGCTCTCTCTGGTTCCAAATTTGTCCTTACATACTGATAACCAAGTATTTCACTCCAAATTGGCATACTGGTCACCCCTTGTAAGTCCCTAGTATATGGTACTTAGGTACCCAGGGCATTGGGGTTCCAGGGGATCCCTATGGGCTGCAACATTACTTTTGCCACCCATAGGAAGCCCATGCAAAGGCTTCTACAGGACTGCCATTGTAGCCTGTGTGAAATAGTGCATTCTTTCCTGGCATGTTACCCCCATTTTTACATGTATGTCATTTTGTTTTTGCCTGTCTCACTGGGATCCTGCTAGCCAGGACCCCAGTGCTCATAGTTTATGGCCTGAATGTGTATACCTGTGTAGTGACTAACTGTGTCACTGAGGCTCTGCTAACCAGAACCTCAGTGCTTATGCTCTTTCTGCCTTTAAATTCGTCACTATAGGCTAGTGACCACTTTTACCAATTTAAATTGGCACACTGGAACCCTCTTATAATTCCCAAGTATATGGTACCTAGGTACCCAGGGTATTGGGGTTCCAGGAGATCCCCATGGGCTGCAGCATTTCTTTTGCTACCCATAGGGAGCACAGACAAACCTTTACACAGGACTGCCACTGCAGCCTGAGTGAAATAACACACATGTTCCATTTTCACTGCACTTAAGTAACTTATAAGTCACCTATATGTCTAACCTTCACTTGCTGAAGGTTAGGTGCAAAATTACTATATGTGAGTGCATCCTTGCACTAGCAAAAGTGCCCCCACATAGTTCAGGGCCAATTCCCCGGACTTTGTGAGTGTGGGGACACCATTACACGTGTGTACTACATAGAGGTCAATATCTATATGTAGCTTCACAATGGTAACTCCGAACATGGCCATGTAACATGTCTAAGATCATGGAATTGTCCCCCCATGCCAAATCTGGCATTGGGGACACAATTCCATGCATTCCGGGAGCTCCACTATGGACCCTGGGTACTGCCAAACCAGCTCTCTGGGGTTTTCTCTGCAGCTACCGCTGCTGCCACCCCATAGACAGGGTTCTGCCTTCCTGGGGTCTGGGCAGCCCAGTCCCAGGAAGGCAGAACAAAGAATTTCCTCTGGGAGAGGGTGTTGCACCCTTTCTCTTTGGAAATAGGTGTTGAAGGCTGGGGAGGGGTAGCCTCTCCCAGCCTCTGGAAATGCTTTGACGGGCACAGATGGTGCCTTCCTTGCATAAGCCAGTCTACACCGGTTTAGGGAACCCCCAGTCCCTGCTTTGGCGCGAAACCGGACAAAGGAAAGGGGAGTGACCACTCCTCTGTCCATCTCCACCCCAGGGCTGGTGCCCAGAGCTGCTCCAGTATGTCTCAGACCGCTGCCATCTTCGATCCAGAGGTGTGAGGGCACTCTGGAGGCCTCTGAGTGGCCAGTGCCAGCAGGTAACGTCAGAGACCCCTCCTGATAGCTGATTACCTGACTAGGTGGCCAATCCTCCTCTGAGGGCTATTTAGGGTCTCTCCAGTGGGCTTTTCCTCAGATAACGACTTGCAAGAATTCACCAGAGTTCCTCTGCACCTCTCTCTTCGACTTCTGCCAAGGATTGACCGCTGACTGCTCCAGGACGCCTGAAAAACTGCAACAAAGTCGCAAGAAGACTACCAGCGACAGTGTAGCGCCTAATCCTGCCGGCTTTCTTGACTGTTTCCTGGTGGTGCATGCTTTGGGGGCTGCCTGCCTTCATCCTGCACTGGAAGCCATGCAGAAATATCCTGTGGGTCGAAGGAATCTTCCCCCTGCTTCAGCAGGCACCAAACTTCAGTGTCACCGGTACTCTGTGACCCCTCTCATCCTGACGAGCATGGCCCCTGGAACACAGGTGGTGGACCCAAGTGACCCAGACTGTCCAGTGGTCCAACTTTCCAAATTTGGAGGAGGTAAGTCCTGGCCTCCCCTCTCCAGACAGTAATCCTGTGCACTGCGTGAACTGCAGCTACAAGGGCTTCTGTGCACATTTCCAAGAAATACTACATGCACAGCCGAGGCTAGGTCCCCAGCACTCTGTCCTGCGATGCTCAGCTCCCTGAGTTGATCTCCGGTGTCGTGGGACTTCCTTTTGCAGTGTTGAGAATACCGCCGTATTCAGACTTCTTTAACCCGTGTTCAAGGAATTCTGCGGGTGCTACCTTCTTGTGCGTGGGCTCTCTACGATGCTGAGGGCCCCCTCTGTCTCCTCTCCAAAGTGGCAACATCCTGGTCCTTCCTGGGCCCGGGCAGCACCCTTTCTCTTCAACCGTGACTCTTGCAGCTAGCAAGGCTTGTTTGCGATATTTTGCCAAGGAAACAACTCTGCATCCTCCAGCACTCCATGGGACAAATTCTGCATGAAGGAGAAGTTCATAGCACCTTTCGTTGTTGCAGAATCTTCAGCTTCTTCCAACCGGAGGCAGCCATTTTGCACCTCCATCCGGGGTTTAGTGGGCTCCTGCCCCCCTGGACACTTTCACAACTCTTGGACTTGGTCCCCTTCTTTTGCAGGTCCTCAGTTCCAGGAATCTGTCTTCAGTGCTTTGCAGTCTGTTGTGGTATTTGCAAAATCCTTTATCACAGCTTTAGTGTGTTTCTGGGGAAATAGTAGCAATTTACTCCTACTTTCCAGGGTCTTGGGGTGGGGTATCTTGGACACCCTTAGTGTTTTCTTACACTCCCAGCGACCCTCTATACATTACACTAGCCTAGGTGTCCATTCGTGGCTCACATTCCACTTTCTCAGTGTATGGTTTGTGCTGCCCCTAAGCCTATTGCATCCTATTGTAGTCTACAGTGTTTGCACTACTTTCTGACTGTCTTACTTACCTGATTTGGTTTGTGTGTGTATTTTGTGTATTTTACCTACCTCCTAAGGAAGTATATCCTGTGAGATATTTTTGGCACATTGTCACTAAAATAAAGTGCCTTTATTTTTAGTAATTGAGTATTGTCTTTCTTACGAAATAGTACCTATTTGATATAAGTGGTATAGTTTTGCATGTCTGCTAGTTCAGCCTAAGCTGCTCTGCTATAGCTACCTCTAATAGCCTAAGCTGCTAGAACACTACTACTCTAATAATAAGGGATAACTGGACCTGGCACAAGGTGTAAGTACCATTGGCACCCATTACAAGCCAGGCCAGCCTCCTACAATGCTCTATCTCACAGCCACTTTCACTGCACAAGGTCACTTATAAGTCACCTATACGTCAGGTCTTCCAACCCTGAAGGCTGGGTGCAAAGTACCTGTGTGTGAGGGCACCCCTGCACTAATAGAGGTGGTCCCGCATTGTCCAGGCACATTTTCCCAGACTCTCTGAGTGCTGGGATGCCATTTTACGTGTGCACTGGACATAGGTCAATACCTATGTACAGCTTCACGATGGTAACCCCTCATATGGCCTTGTAAGGTGTCTAACAACTGGGAATTGTACCCCAATACTGATTCCAGTATTGGTTGCACAATCCCCTGCACTCTGGGGGCTCCACAGTGGACCCCCAGTACTGCCATACCAGCCTTCTGAGGTTTTTCAGGCAGCCCCAGCTGCTGCCACCTCACAGACAGGTTTGTGCCCCCCTGTTGCTTGAGCATCTCAAGCCCAGGAAGGCAGAACAAAGGATTTCCTTTGGGAGAGGGGTGTTACACCCTCTCCCTTTGGAAATATGTGTTACAGGCATGGGAGGGGTAGCCTCCCAGAGCCTCTGGAAATGCTTTGAAGGGCACAGATGGTGCCCTCCTTGCATAATCCAGTCTATACCGGTTCAAGGACCCCCAGTCCCTGCTCTGGCGTGAAACTGGACAAAGGAAAGGGGCGTGACCACTCCTCTGTCCATCACCACTCCAGGGGTGGTGCCCAGACCTCCTCCAGAGTGTCCCTGTGTTTTGCCATCTTGGATTCCAAGGTGGTGGGGCACTCGGAGCATCTGAGTGGCCAGTGCCAGCAGGTGACGTCATAGACGTCTACTGATAGGTGCTCTTGTTAGTTGACCAATCCCCCTTTCAGGGCTATTTAGGGTCTCTCTTCTTGGTGTTTCTTCAGTTTCTGATTGCAAGACTCCAGCAGGAATCCCCTGGACTCTTTACTTCGTCTTGACTGACGGAACCGCAGCTGAACCCTCCAGGAACTTTGAAGACTGCAACAAAGAAGCAAAGACGACTTATGCAACATTGTAACTTCAGCTCCTGCCAGCAACTGCAACAGTTTACAGGTCGTGCATCCTCTGATGACTGCCTGTCTTCAGCCTGCACTAGAAGAACCAAAGGAATCACCTGTGGAGTAACAGTCACTTCCCTGCTTCAGCAGACACCTCTTTGAAGTGACAACTGGTGGCGTGGGTTCCCTCTCCAGACAAAGAGCGTGTATCTAGCAACATGGGTGGTGGACTAAAGTGACCCCGGCAGCCCCAAGGTCCAGCTGTCCAACTTTGGTGGAGGTAAGAGCTTGCCTCCCTATGCAAGACAGTACCCCGTGCACCGAATGACTTGCAGTTGCCAAGGCTTGTATGCTACCTTCCAAGTAGTTCTTCGTGCATAGCACAGCTTAGGCCCCCAGCACTCTATCCTGCGACACACAGCTTCCTGTGTGGTTCTCTGGCGGCGTGGGGTCCCTTTGTGTCGTGCTGCGTGGGCCTCCATTTGCACCTTGTAGGAAGTTGGCTCTGTATATTCTATTTCAAAGTAAGAAATAGTGTGCACAGAGTCCAAGGGTTCCCCTTAGAGGTAAGATAGTGGCAAAAAGAGATAATTTTAATGCTCTATTTTGTGGTAGTGTGGTCGAGCAGTAGGCTTATCAGAGGGTAGTGTTAAGCATTTGTTGTACACACACAGGCAATAAATGAGGAACACACACTCAAAGACTTACTCCAGACCAATAGGTTTTTTATATAGAAAAATATATTTTCTAAGTTTATTTTAAGAACCACAGGTTCAAGATTTACAAGTAATACTTTAAATGAAAGGTATTTCACTTAGGAACTTTAGGAACTTTGAATAATCACAATATCATGTACAGTCTTGGCAAAAATGGCAATAAGCTATTTTAAAAGTGGACACAGTGCAAACATCAACAGATCCTGGGGGAGCCAAGTAAAGGTTAAGTTCACAGGTAAGTAAAACACTTACAGTCTCAAAGTTGGGTCCAAGGTAGCCCACCGTTGGAGGTTCAAGGCAACCCCAAAGTTACCACACCAGCAGCTCAGGGCCAGTCAGGTGCAGAGGTCAAAGAGGTGCCCAAAACACATAGGCTTCAATGGAGAACAGGGGTGACCCGGTTCCAGTCTTCCAGCAGGTAAGTACCGTGTCCTCGGGGGGGGGGCAGACCAAGGGGGTTTTGTAGGGCACCGGGGGGGGTGGGGGGGGGGGGAACACAAGCAGGCACAGAAAGTACACCTCAGCGGCACAAGGGCGGCCGGGTACAGAGTGCAAACAGGCGTCGGGTTTTGCATAGGAAGTAATGAGGAGACCCGGGGGTCTCTTCAACGATGCAGGCAGGCACAGGGGGAGGCTCCTCGGGGTAGCCACCACTTGGGCTAGGTAGGCAGAGGGTCACCTGGGTGTCGCTCCTGCACTGGAGTTCGGTTTCTTCAGGTCCTGGGGGCTGCGGGTGCAGTGTTGGTTCCAGGCGTCGGGTCCCTTGTTACAGGCAGTCGTGGTCAGGGGGAGCCTCTTGATTTCCTCTGCAGGTGTCGGTGTGGGGGATCAGGGGGGTCGTCTCTGGCTACTCACGGGCTCGCAGTCACCGGGGAGTCCTCCCTGTAGTGTTGGTTTTCCGCAGGTAGAGCCGGGGGCGTTGGGTGCAGAGTGGAAAGTCTCACGCTTCTGGCGGGAAACGTGAAGTCCTTAAAGTTGTTTCTTTGTTGCAAGAAAGTTGCATATTGTTGAACAGGGCTGTTGTTCACGGGAGTTTCTTGGTCCTTGGTTGCAGGGCAGTCCTCTGAGGCTTCAGAGGTCGCCGGTCCCTGTTGGATGCGTCGCTGTTGCAGTTTTCTTTGAAGTTGGGAGACAGGCCGGTAGGGCTTGGGCCAAAGCAGTTGTCGTCTCTGTCTTCACTGCAGGTCAGCAGTCCTTCTTCTGGTTAAGGTTGCAGGAATCTAGTTTCCTAGGTTCTGGGGAGCCCCTAAATACTGAATTTAGGGGTGTGTTTATGTCTGGGAGGGCAGTAGCCAATGGCTACTGTCCTTGAGGGTGGCTACACCCTCTTTGTGCCTCCTCCCTGTGGGGAGGGGGACACATCCCTAATCCTATTGGGGGAATCCTTTATCCACAAGATGGAGGATTTCTAAAAGTAAGAGTCACCTCCGCTCAGGACACCTTAGGGGCTGTCCTGACTGGCGGGTGACTCCTCCTTGTTTTCCTAATTATCTCCTCCAGCCTTGCCGCCAAAAGTGGTGGCAGTGGCCGGAGGGTGGGCATCTCCACTAGCTGGGATGCCCTGTGGCGCTGTAACAAAGGAGGTGAGCCTTTGAGGGTCACCGCCAGGTGTTAAAGTTCCTGCAGGGGGAGGTGACAAGCACCTCCACCCAGTACAGGCTTTGTTCCTGGCCACAGAATGACAAAGGCACTCTCCCCATGTGGCCAGCAACATGTCTGGTGTGTAGCAGGCTGGCACTGGAAGTCGGGTATGTTTTCAAGGGGCATCTCTAAGATGCCCTCTGGGTGTATTTTACAGTAAATTGCACACTGGCATCAGTGTGCATTTATTGTGTTGAGTAGTTTGATACCAAACTTCCCAGTTTTCAGTGTAGCCGTTATGGTGCTGTGGAGTTCTTTTTTGACAGACTCCCAGACCATATACTCTTATGGCTACCCTGCACTTACAATGTCTAAGGTTTTGCTTAGACACTGTAGGGGCATAGGGCCAGATGTAGGTAGGAAAAATTTAGCGAGTCGTTGCGACTCGAAATTTCCAACTCGCTAAATGGTATCCAAGAAGAAAACGCGACTTCAATTTGCGACTCGCAAATGAAGTCGCACCGCAGATTGCGAGTCCGCTGTTTGCGAGGTCGCTTTTTGCGACCGCACTAAAAATGAACACGCAATTTGCGAGTGGGTGTCGCAAATTGCGACTGTGCCGCAAATTGAGTGCAGGTGCTGCAGAACACTCTGGAAAACACTTCCTGGCTCATGATGATGACATCACAGCCAGGAAGTTTACAAATACACCTGGGAGGAGGGAGGACCACACCCATTTTAACAGCAGAACTGCAAACAGAGAGAACAGCAGCTACCTTGGCTGAGACACCAAGGAAGCGCAAACTTAAATTTGCAGAGAAAGAGCAGGAGGTGCTGACAGAGGAGTGCTGCCAGCACCATGACCAACTTTTTGGGAGGGCAGGCCTCACCGTGCCAGAGGTGGAGAAGAGAAGAATCTGGACGGACATCCAAGACAAAGTGAACTCCCTGGGTGTCAGCCACCGGAGTATCGATGAGTTAAAAAAACGGTATGACCTGCGCCCCCGGACCAAGGAGAGGGTGGCAGAGTGGCTCCGGGAGATAAGGGGCACTGGAGGGGGACCGTCCACAATACCACCACCCACACCCCTGGAGGAAAGAGTTGAGGAGACCCTTGAGCCAGAGGCAGTGTGCGGGATGGGAGAGCTGGATACATCAGAGCCAGGACCATCAACCGGTGAGTACCATGAGACATGCATGTACCCTCAATTATGCCATACCCCCACCCACCTTGTACACAGTAGCATGCACAACCAAAATAGCTCCATTTCAGAGTAGCAACCACCAGAATGGTGCATTATGGGCAATGTAGTCAAGTAGGCAGTTGACCTGCACCACCAACACTCAGTCCCCTCATGATACACCAGTTCCCATACTAGTGTGTGATCCAGCACCTGGAACCCGGCCACAGTGCCACTGTAAAAGACACGGAGCCTCCACTGCGTCGCAGGAGACGTGTAAATGTACCACCAGAGCTGCAGGAAGAGTCAGGGGACGCCTCCATGTCGTGTGCTGAGGCCGCACTCCTACGGGGTCAACGCCTGCAAACACAGAAGATTAGGAGAATTTCAGGGGCATTGCGGCGCATGGAGCGAAACCAAAGCAGTAGCATGCAGCTTGTACACACGGAGTTGCAACAACTGAACACACATGTGGGCGACCTTGCACTCTCCATGAGACAACTTGTGGCCGGACTCATAACTGAGAGAGAGGGTGCAAGACGTCGTGACAGGCAGCTACTTAACCGGCTGGACCGCATGTCTGCTTCCATAGTCAGGCTGGCTGTGAACACTACTGGCCTTTCTAGGCGCACGGTCAGCCTCCAAGTTGACATGGGCCACTTTGCCAGTGATGTGGCACGTGGACTGGGCCGTCTCAGCCACACTGTTGATATAATGGAGACACGGCAGATGGCCAGGGGCGAGGCGGGCTCCACCATCAGCAGTGTCTCTGCCAGTGAAACCAGGGTGTTGCTCAGTGGAAGCGCAAGGCAGGGCACTGCTGACCCCTGGTACCAGCCATGCTGGCCGAGGCCGGCATAGGATATGAGCACCACACTGTCCTGGGGTTGGGGCACATGAGGTCAATGTGTCCTCATGCCAGGTGGACTGTTACAGCCCCTGAACTGTTGTCAATGTATATAGTTTTTTTGGTTGCACAAATTAAATCACTTGTTCGTTCCACTTCACACCTGGACTCTTTGTGTGTGACATTAGTGAGTGTGGTGACAGTTAGCAAGTACCTTCCAAAGTATTGGTTTGCAATGTGTTCCCATCTCAGTCTACCTTGATTTGTGATGCTTCTATCCCCATGATGGCGATGTGGTAGCTCTTGCTCTTCATCCTCCGAATCAGGGTCTTCAGGGGTGAGAGGTAGCCCACGTCTGGTGGCAATGTTGTGCAGTATAGCGCATGCGACAACGATCTTGAAAGCTGTTATTGGGGTATACTGGAGGGCACCTCCACTTCTGTGGAGGCATCTGAATCTTGCTTTCAGCAGTCCAAAGGTCCGTTCTATGATATTTCTGGTCCTCCTATGTGCACTGTTGTATCGCCTCTCTGTCTCATTGCTGGGTGTTAAGTACGGGGTAAGTATCCATGGTCGAAGTGCATATGCACTGTCACCTGTGTGGCACAAAATGTACAATGTTAGCTGGGCATAGATGGGTTCCACATTGACCTGTGTGTATGTCTGCAAGGTGTGCTCAGCTATACCTAGGAGGTATCCGTCTCCAAACTCCCCACGTTCTAGGCGTTGGTGTATCCCACTGTGCCTGAAAATGTAGGAGTCATGTGTACTCCCTGGAAATTTGGCAACCATGTCAGTGATAACATAATGGGCGTCACATACCACCTGGATGTTCAGTGAGTGGGTACACTTCCTATTGTGGAACAGATATTCCAGGTTTGCAGGAGGGCATATTTGTATATGTGTCCCGTCTACACACCCTATGACATGGGGGAAGTTGGCAATCCTGTAGAATTCCAACTTGGTGTTGTTGATTTCTGCCTCATTCCTGGGTAGGTATATGTATCTGGACATGTGTGTGAGTAAGGCATCTAGGAATGCCCTGAAGAATCGTGAGAGTGAACTTTGGGATACCCCACCTGCCACGGCAATGACCCCCTGATAGCTACCCGAGGCCAAGAGGTGCAGTGAGCAAAGCACTTGGATATGCGTAGGGATGGCGCAGCCGCGCACAGTCTGACGTTGTAGCTGTGGTTTGAGTAATTCTATTATATCTAGTATTGCTGCACTGCTGAGTCTATATTTATCATAAATCTCCTCCTCAGTTTGTTAGAAAAGTGTCTGCCTGGTTCTGTATATCTTCTCCTGTCTCTGGCTCCTCCTCCTCCTCTGCTGGGCGGCGTGGGCTCTCCTCCTCATTCCTATCACATATATCTCCGCCATCTTGAGTAACCCTGGTGCCTTCTGGGTCTCCTTTTATACTTTGGTAATGGTTACCACCTGCTTTGAGTTAGTGGTAAATTGGAAGTGCAACTTCCTATTAGCGGGTCACAAAATGGGGTCACTATTTTTGCGAGTCGGTAATGGCTCGCGTCGCATTTTGCGAGTCGGAAATGGGATTTTTGCATCCCATTTCCGATTTTGCGGGGTCGCAAATTGCGATTCGGGCCATTTGCGACTCACAAAAGTTTCCTACATCTGGCCCATAGTGCTCATGCACCTATGCCCTGACCTGTGGTATAGTGCACCCTGCCTTAGGGCTGTAAGGCCTGCTAGAGGGGTGACTTACCTATGCCACAGGCAGTGTGAGGTTGGCATGGCACTCTGAGGGGAGTGCCATGTTGACTTAGTCATTTTCTGCCCACCAGCACACACAAGCTGTGAAGCAGTATGCATGTGCTGAGTGAGGGGTCCCTAGGGTGGCAGAAGACATGCTGCAGCCCTTAGAGACCTTCCCTGGCATCAGGGCCCTTGGTACCAGGGGTACCAGTTACAAGGGACTTACCTGAGTGCCAGGGTTGTGCCAATTGTGGAGACAAAGGTACAGTTTAGGGAAAGAACACTGGTGCTGGGGGTCTGGTTTGCAGGGTCCCAGCACACTTTCAAATCATAACTTAGCAAAGGCAAAAAGTCTGGGGGTAACCATGCTAATGAGGCATTTCTTTACACACCTTCTTTGTCCCCGTGCTGTGGGACTCCTGTGCACGCTGCCTGGTCTTCTGAGGGCTCTCTGAGTTGCTGAGAGGCCCCTTTGTCTCCCCCTCCTGGATAGAGGCCACCAGGTCCCTCCTGGTTCCGGGCAGCGCCATCTTCCACTAACTGCGAGTTTTGCGTGTGCCAAGGCATGTTGGCAGAATCCAGCGATGCAAACCAGACGGTAATCATCCCTCCGGCGTGGGACATCTTTTGCACCAACCAGGAACCCACATCTGTCTTCTTGGGTGCAAAACTATCTTTGTCTTCTCACCAGTGGTGGTTCTTTCATCTGGGTTAGCAGGGGCTCCTGTTCTCCCTGAACTTCTCAGTGCTTCTTGGACTTGGTCCCCTTCTTCCACAGGCCTTTAGGTTCAGGAATCCATCGTTGGTGTCTTGCAGTCTCTTCTGGTCCTAGCATAATCTTCTATCACAACTTCTTGTGTGTTTCAGGAAACTTACTGTGATCTACTCCTGTTTTCCTGGGCTCTGGGGTGGGTTCTATTACTTACTTTTGGTGTTTTCTTACACTCCCAGTGCCCCTCTACACACTACACTTGCCTAGGTGGGAAACCGACTTTCGCATTCTACTATTTTAGTATATGGTTTGTGTTCCCCTGAGGCCCATTGCAACCTATTGTGGTTTTCACTATTTGCACTGTTTTCTGACTGTGTACTTACCTGTTTTTGGTCACTACTGTATATATATTGTGTATTATTTACCTCCTAAGGGAGTATAGTCTCTAAGGTATTTTTGCCATATGTGTCACCAAAATAAAGTACCTTTATAACTGATAGAGACTTCTAGCTGCAGATTCCTTACCTTAGAATTCCCTGGCGTCAGCTTCGAATCTGGAATTTTTCTGCTGAGCAGTACCCTGCACGGGCTGTCGGGTGGCGTCGTTCGTATCCGCGTGCGTTGTCCGGCTCCACGTGGCATTGTCAGCGTCGTGGGAGCCGTCTGTGACGTCACAGTCTTCTATATAGACACCACTCCGGCGCGCGTACGTCAGATCTTTTCCTCCCATGTCGGTTAAACGCAGATCTGGAAAGAGCTACCCTTTTGCTTCGACGTTCGTCAAGGCTTTTTTCCTTGATTGCTCACGATGTCGTGGTGCATGTCATTGCACTATGTCGGTCACGGATCCACACAAAGTGTGTCTCTGGTGTCTCGAAAAGGACCAAGATTCCACATCGTGTTCTGACTGTGGGGCCATGGCTCCGAAGGCCTCGAGGGAGAGATCCCTCAAACTTGTGGCGGCCTGACAGCTGTCGTCGGTCGGTGCAACTGCGAGGGGGTCACGGTCCCACAGTAGGAGGAGGTCGCAGCACCGCTCCCAGAGCCACAAGGCCTCTTCCTGCCATTTGAGGTCATCGGGGCACTCAGGTAAGAGGTACAAAAAGAAGACGTCCAAGCAGACTTCGACTTTGCCACACCTGTAGGCCGACGAGGGCCTCTAGGGAACGTTGACGTTCTGAGTGCGGTTCCGCGGAGCCGTCGCCAGTGCCGACTCCGCGTCTTCCCCCCTTTCTGGGAACCAGAGCGACCCCCGCTCAAATAAAATAATTTTACAAGGCTATGTGCCTTGTTTTTGAGCGGGTTGCACCTTTGGGTCAGCAGGGGCCCCATCGGATTCAACGTCGGCGGCTTCTGCATTGGCACCATTGGGGACCTTAGGATCCTGATAGCAGGTCCGAACTGGCGCCGGTCCCACACAGTCGACCTCCAGCGCTGGGTCTGATGCTTCCTTCACCACTGGCGCCGGTGGGATAAGTACTTGCAATTGCCTTTTCACTCTGTCACCGGTGCTTTCCACAGGAAAGTGTACTCTATACCTCGAGCTATACAAAAGCTATACAAAATACTAATACCAAGTCTTTTCACTTGCTTTCTAAAAGACTAAGAGTTATGTAAAGTAAGTATTATTCTTTCCTTTCACTTTACTCTAACTATGTCTGTCTCTGAGGCCACCCCTAGGATCATAAAAACCTCTTATGATAACCTAACTTTTAAAGTACTAAGAGGGCTTTGCTCAGAGAGAAGCTTGGAGGTAGGAAAGAACCCTAACAAGTATTTCCTTTTAAGTCGCCTTCTGCAGGACTACCAGGAGCAGTCTGGTACCCAGGAGGAGGAGAGGGAGGAGGATTCTAACCCTTTAGAATCAGGGGAGCAGCATGAGGATTCTGGGGCGGGTCCTTCACAAAATCTTCTACCTAGCAAACCATCTAATGTAGCTGGCAGTGGGAGGGGTTCACACACAGGTAGCGCTCCCTTCATACCTAGAGGCCAGGTTACTAGGGTTACAAAAGCTGTGGAAAGATCTGCCTCTGCTCATTCCCATGTCACCTTAATCTCTGAGGGGGTCCCACACATCCAATCCAGAGGATAACTCTCTAGACGGGGAACTCTGAAAGCTGAAATTGGAGGAGGCTAGACTGAGGCTGCAACAGCAACAGTTGGCCCTAGATAGGGAAGCCTTAGTTGTGGAAAGGGAAAGGCAGGGGTTGGGGTCAGTTCTCCATGGTGGCAGCAGCAATAGCAGTTTCGGGAGTCATGGTGTTAGGGAGAATACCTTTGATTACAGAAACTTGCATACAATTGTTCCCACTTACATGGAAGGGGATGATATCTTCAAGTGCTTTGCTGCACTTGAGGGGGACTGTAAAGTACAGAGGGTCCCTCAGATGCAGTGGGCTGCTATTCTGGGGTTGTCCTTTTCTGACAAGGGGAGAGATAGGCTCCTTACTGTCAGGGAGGAAGAATCAGATAACTACAATGTTTTGAAGACAGCACTCTTGGATGGATTTGGCTTAACCACTGAACAATACAGAATTAAGTTCAGAGAAACCACAAGATTGGATAGACTTTGTGGACTGTTCAATGAAGGCTTTAGAAGATTGGTTACATGGCAGCAAAGTGTCTGACTATGAGGGTCTATATAAATCTAATTTTGAGGGAGCATATTCTTAACAATTGTGTGTCTGACTTGTTTCACCAGTACTTGGTAGACTCAGATCTGACCTCTCCCCAAGAATTGAGAAAGAAAGCAGACAAATGGATCAGAACAAGGGTGAGCAGAAAAGCTCACACAGGGGGTGACAAGGACCAGAAGAAGGATGTTAAGTCACATGATAAGGGTGGAGACAAAGATAAAAAGTCAGAGTCTTCATCAGGC
Source organism: Pleurodeles waltl (assembly GCF_031143425.1). Taxonomy (NCBI): domain Eukaryota; kingdom Metazoa; phylum Chordata; class Amphibia; order Caudata; family Salamandridae; genus Pleurodeles; species Pleurodeles waltl. Next base: position 418,356,488 of record NC_090447.1, on the reverse strand, counting down.
CCACAAAAATAATCTGGGGTGGGCAAAAATCCTCTTCCAACCAACATGTGTAAAAACAAAGGCCATTGGGCAAGTGATTCCACTTGTCCCAAGAAAAACACAAAATCTCCCATCACCACAACCCCACTGCTTCCACTAGTGCCCCTAGTAACCGCAATGATGGTGGGAAAAACACTACAAATAACCAGTACAAGGGTGTAGTTGGGCTCACTTTGGGTAATGTAGTGGGGGTTAGCTTAGTTAGGGAAACCACTGAGGCTGTTTTAGTCTCTGATGGTGGCATTGACCTAGCCACCTTTGTTGCTTACCCCCTTAATATAGAGAAGTACAAGCAAGAACTCCTAATCAATGGTGTTCAGGTTGAGGCCTACAGTTACACAGGTGCCCGTTGTCACTATGGTGATGGAGAAACTGGTGCCCCCTGAGCAACACCTACTTGGTCATCAGTATCAAGTGACTGACACCCATAATAACACTGTTAGCCACCCCATGGCTGTTGTGAATCTCTTCTGGGGAGGGAGGGTGTTACTGGGCCAAAGAAAGTTGTGGTATCCACTGACCTACCTGTAGAATGTCTACTAGGCAATGATTTAGACACTTCAGCTTGGGCTGAAGTGGAATTGGAGGCTCATACAGCAATGCTGGGCATTCCAGGGCACATCTTTGCTCTTACCAGGGCTCTGGCCAAGAAGCAAAGAGGACAGGGAAACTAGGATCCTGGAACAATTGACAAAGTGCTCCCAAAAACTAGAGATAGAAAGAGCAAACCATTGTCCACTATCCCTCCCTCTCCTGAAGATTCCCCTTTTGATGAGGATGAGTCTACTTCCTTTGCAGAACCTACACCAGAGTAGCTCCAAGCTGACACAGCTGAGCTCCTGGGTGCAAGGGGGGGCGGCCAGAGAGGAATTGAGTGTGGCACAGCAGACCTGTCCCACATTAGAGGGTTTGGCGTTCAAAGCATTTCAGCCCCCAAGCAGGTCATGGATATTCAGAATATGATCCTAATGTATTTGGTTCTGTCCTGTGTTCTGGCCTAGATTATTGTCAAGTTTCTCAATCTCCAGGCTTCGTAGATCCTGCTGGTACCCTATACCCATTCACACTTGCGGATTCTGTAGTGAAGCCCCTACCTTCAAAGGGCTCAACAATGGAGGTGCATTTTGGACAACATCTTTGTATCAGTTGAGGCATCATGGGACCTTCATGGTAGGTGAAGTATTCCTATCTTACTGGTAGCCAACAGCTTCCCATGCCCCACCTAGAGCTTACAGTGATGACAAATGCATCAGCTCTGATCTGGGGATGCCACCGCGATCAGGTGGAAATGAGCATCTGTTTTCAATTTGACCTGAGGCACCACATTAATATTCTTGAACTACATTCCATCTGACTAACTTTCCAGTCTTTACATCTTCAATGTAGGGTATCCATGTGCAAGATGTGTTACTGCCATGTGGTACTGCAACAAAAAGTGTGGTGAGGGGGTTGTGTGTGGTGCCCAGAGACACTTAGGATGTAGTGCTGACTGGACATTTTAGAATTTTCTTGGCTGTCCGTCATTTGGCAGAGTCCCTGAATGCCAGAGCAGAGAAGCTCAGCAGGGACCATCTAGCCAACCACAAGTGGCATCTGCATCTGGAGGCAGGTCAAAGCATCTTTGACCAGTGGGGTGTGCCTTGGATAGATATTTTCTCTACCGCCGAAAGCACTCATTATTGTGTTTTAGAGTTTCTGCTACAAGGCTCTTCAGGAGATGCTTTCTGCGAGACTCCGGTCTCTTGCAAGCATTGCTGTCTTTGCTGCTGCTTCCCTGAGTTCTGAAGAAGGTCAAGAGAGATGGGGCTTAGCTCATTGCACTTCATCTTGCTAAACTGTGACTGGACTTAGGGGGGGGCCTTATACTCCATCCTTCTGAGTCTGAGTATTTGTGCTCCATTTTGGTCTACCCATTTTGGAGACTACTATCCAAGCAACAGTTAAGGGTGCTACATCCAAAGTTCCGCAAACTACTCCTTCATGCATGAAGATTATGTAGAATCAGTTGAGCATGTTCGATCTGCCTGACGAGGTGGTGGGTTTTATCTTGACATCTTGCTGCCCGTGTACTAATTTAGTCTATATTGGATGACAGGCAAAGCTTCTGTCCTGGTGCTAGGACCACTGTGTCAATCTCCTGCTGGCTAAACTATCCTATATACTTCTGTTTGTCTTGTGCATAGCCTGGCAAGGCTGTGCCGTGGGCATAGTTGAAGTCTATCTGTCAACCTTTAATATGTTCATTGTTAACCCTTCCTGTTCAGGTCACCATTTGTAATGCATTTTTTAACTTCTTTCTTGAGTGCCTTTGGGCTCATTCTAGCAGAGCTATAGCTGGCACTTAGCCAGGGGTGTTCCATTGCTGGACATCTTCCAGGCATCTACAAAGACATCTGTCCATGTTTTAACAGACATTGATGCGTTGACTCTTAGGTGTACAGGAGGAGCCATTTAGCCCTCTCGCTCTGCAGGCTTTCTGGGTCTTGAATCTACTCCTCATAACCGTCACCTTTTGAGAGCTACCACTTAGGTATCTATTCAGAAGGTGAAGAACCTACAATTAGAACTATGCATCAGAAGAATGGGTTAGTTATCTTCTGAAGCACTCTTTCTTAAGGATACTCTGTCTAGTTACACAGTACCTACAGCCCTCTTCCTGTTCCATTAAGTGGACATCTAGATGTTACTTAGGTCCAATGTTACATTCTGTGCCCTGTCACAGTTAGAAAGCTGTTTATGAAGCTCCACTTCTGGGGTTTGGAGGCAGGTGGAATGCTGTGTTGCAGACTGATGTCATTGCACATGCGTGGTACCTACATATGGGTCCACGTCGTAATCTCAGGAGGCGGGATGAAGCCTACACGGAATCCAATGGCAACACCTATTGCTATGCAGAAGAAATTGCCGAAAAGTTTCAGCATCCAGTAAGGCACCTGTAGTAATTCAAAAAGTAAGAAAGAGCTTTAATGATGGTAACTTGTTCTTTATGATCTGAACTCCCAAATCAAATCTACTGAGAGATGGGGCAACTCAAATCCTCACTGCCAAGGGCTCACCTGAGAGGATGAATAGCAGTGGGGAGGCTGGACACCTCTGCCTGTTTCCATCATGAAGACTAAAGGGAAGGGAACATACTCTGTTCAGCAGTATTTTGGTGCTTTGCATTCAGAAGCTCACCAGGACAGTCCCTTCAAAGGCCATACCTACACCAGACCTCATTATCTTACTCATAAAGGGATAGTTCACTCCGTCAAAGACTCTTTTGTTTCTAAACCTATAAAACCCAGATTAATCTGCCCATTATTCCAATGTTTCACAAAGTGGAATAGACTTCAAATGTTATCACATTACACTTATTCTTCTACAAAACCCAGCTGATCTTTATGAATCAACAACAGTAGCACCTGTGATAGCATGTTAGTCAGTGCCTTCATGTAAATCTTTGCATCTGTATTTAGAAATGCTGTAGGTATAAATGAATCACAATTTAGAGCATTCTTTCCTGTTTTGGAGATAACCACGGTGTCTGTTCCCAACATCGATGTGAGAACCAACTTAGTGTCCCTCAAGGAGCAGAACACGTGTGTGGTAAGAGGGACACGTTTAGATGCACATATCTAGGAAATCCACCACGGCTCCCTTGCTATTTCAACACGGACCTCTAACAATTATCAGAGCCTATTGCACAGCTTCAGGAAGCTGATACAGGGCCTATTCCTGCTTTGGGGGCATTCACTGCCTGATGAATACAGCTATCTGAAGAAATCCTTTTTCGTCTTACTTTTGCTTCAGTCAGTTTCCTCCCCAGTATGGATTATATCTATTTTCTTTCTTGTTTAGCTTCTGAATCCAAGGGCTATTAAATTGTCACTGATTAATGTTTTCATAGTGTCGCATAACACCACAAGAAGAGTTTCGGTTTCTTTATTATCCTTTGAATAGTTTCTAATAGTTTTGAGGTTTGGAAACATTAACTACGTTTGCTTAATCATTTAGTAAGTATATTACCAGTCCCCGTTTTCTGAGTCCACTAGCAGGATCAATGCATTTAAGTTGTCGGTCACTGGGGTGTGATTTGAAACTTGCATGAAACCTACATCTGGGCTGGTAATACTCGTAAGACAACTGTTCTCTCCAACCATCTGGTGAACATTTTCCATTAATCATTTATGCCAAGATTCTCTAAAGCGAAATAGCAGTCCCTACCTAAGAGGAGCCCACGTTTAAACCAAAGCTCCCCCATCCCCAATGCATTGACAAATTAGAATCACTTGCTATTCTGCTAACCCTGCTACCTTCCACTTTACCTGTGTTAAGAATTGGTTCACTTTGATACAAGGCATGTATTACCACTGTTGTGAACTTCACTGCGTCTACCCTGCCATTTACCACCACATACCTCAGCTCACTAGGTATAATAATTTCCAGAACCCTAAGAGAAAAGGAGATACGTATGAGAGAGGCTAACCCACTTATTTTGGTGTGTTTTGTAGTATGAATTTGGAAACTGTACTGTAGATTTGAACCTTTTAGTGTCTCCCTTTTTGATATTTGTCTATTGGAATATCACCGTGCTCGTTTAATCTGGCGCTAGGATCTTCACCCTTTTTATTGGGGCGAATTGAATCTGTTTAAGTGAAATGTTTAGACTTTGAAGGTTCAACTTCATCAATAATGTGAATGTAGAGGTGGTGAGTAAATGTTCCTGGAAAATGAAATCCCCAAGCATGCTTCCCCCCCTTATCCTACAACACGTGAGTCCGTAAAAAAAAATCAATAAGGAAAAATAAGTAAAGGGATTCGGTGAGGCCTATGTCAGTTGCCTGCCATCTGTAGTCTATTCTGCAGCCACCTCCAATTGTGTGTCCTAGTCTCGCCCCTTCCTGGGTGTAGTACAAGAAAAAAGCATTACCAGGAAGAAACAGTTCATCCAGCTTCACCAAAAGGTTGAATCCCCAGTGTTGGACTTTTGCTGGTAGTCCATCAGGTCTCCTCTCCACAAGTCTAACAACCTTCGTTCCCCTCATCTCCCTGGCTGCCTGACTGTTGTCTTTGTCTGGGCAAACACTGAGGTCTTCTGCAGAGGTAGCATGGAGATTCTTTTCACCTGCCTTGAATGGAAAGCGTGAAGGTAATGTTGAGCGGAACCTTAGCCCATTCCGTGACAATCCTGAGTAAAAGGTGTCACTGCTGCTGCACCCTTGGATACAGCTGGCCTCTTCAATCATGTGACAGTATAACATGTTTATTTGGAAGAAAAGAGCACTCGTCAGAAACATACGGTTAGTAAAATCTTCAAGGAGCACTCACTACGATCGAATGGCCAATATCTGTATGTGTGCATGGTACAATACTTCATTACATTTTGATGTCCTTGGGAGAAGTGTCCTAGAAAGAAGAGGGGGGGATGTCACGACCCCAATTTATTGTTCTCTCGAACAGATATCTATTTATACATGTCATCCACTAACTATGCAGTGTTGCTAACCTCCTTTTTGTTGGCCACTTGGCTTTAAAACGGGAAGGTGGCAGGAATGTAATTCATATTCAGGTAAGCAGTGCTTTAGGGGGTAATATGGTGCTGGTACTCTTCTGTTAACAGTTCTGGTTTGCTCCTGAGAAGGTACTGTGCTGAAATCCTGTCAACTTTGTTTAGATAACAATAACCCATGCTTGATTGCTTATGTTGGATAAGAATTGCCTGAATTCTGATGTTTTAGTGAATTCTAAGTGTCACCTTTAATTCCTCAAACATTTATGTGAGTGAAAATCAGAGAAAGCCACGGCCTAACATCCTCTTTGTTCGTGTTAAACTACTGATAAAAGTATTAGATGAAGTTGGTGATCTTGATGATGTGGAAAAGTTTTTTTTATTTTTCTATCTCTTTTTGCTTAAAGTCCTTAGGTGTCTTATGGTAGTCTTTATGATATGATCATATATGATTTTCTTTCCTTATTAAGCAAAACTCTCAGGCTTTTCACTTATTGCACATTAAATGGGGTTTATTTAAACCAATTATGGTTGCTCAGTGGTGCCTGGTGTAAGAAACATTTGGAGCCATAACAACAAAAATGTAACCAATTTAATGCAGTCATTTTAATGCGTAATTTAACAATTTTAGAAGACCCATTACTTGCTGAGGATCTTTTGCGCAGCTTTTTGTCAGTGACACTGTATTGAATGATTACAGAGGCCTTATTGGTTAGTCTTGCTTCTCACGCTTCCATATAGTGCTTAAAGTTAACGATCATCACATGATGCCTTGATTACTAGCAATGCAATGCCTCAACCCTGGACTTTCATTTCAACAACCAGTGCAATTCGGTTGATTAGTTTACCTGGTCAGGCTGACGAGCCCCATAGACTCCTCACAGGTCCCTACCCCATTAGTGTACCCAACCTAGAATGTACTGAAACCACCAGTTGTATCAGTGATTTTGGATACTGGATTCCAAGATCGCCCCTTGAGAGTCCTCCTAGAGATGGGGAATTACAAACGGAATCTTGAATATTTTATATAATTCTCAAAGTGAGTTTTAGCTTGTTTGCATTTCATAATTCCACCCTTTTTTAAGGGCTCGAGATTGATTTATTTCGGCATTCTTTGTTATTTCCGATTCTTAAGGAAACACTATTTCCAGCTGAGTCCCTAATTAATCGGGACCCAGAGGTCCAAGAGTGGATTAGGAAGATCATTATAAGCCCAGTGCTGGAACATTGAATAGTGTAGTCTGATAGGGCTATCTGATAGGGACATCTATTTGCAGGTTCTGTACCTTAGAATTTCCACCAGGTGTCAGTATGGATGTGGAGATTTTTCTTGAGCAGTACCCCTGTGCGCTGTTAGGTGGTGTTGGTTGGCTCCGCGTCTGTTGACATCATAGTGCGCGCCGGACATGACGTCATGGGTCCTATATAGGCACCACCCCGGTGCGCTGACGTCAGTTCTTTTCTTTCAGTACCAGCCTTCAAACCTTCCTTGTCTGACTCTTCCCCACCAAAGACAAGTCGGAGGCAAGATTTACCATCACCTGCTCTGCTGCCAGTCCATCACGTCAGACATGTGGGATTTGCAGATAGTCCAAAAGGGCCACTCCCTCCCCTTTGAGACTACCCTTCCATCCATGCTACTATCCTACGATCGAATGACAGAGTATCACTTGGCACTTCTCTGCGAGGAGGTTACGGCTCTCTTGGGCAAGGGAGCCACCTCTGCCCTGCCCTAGACCTTCGGTCCCTCAATCACCTCCTCAAGAAGGGGAAATTCAAAATGCTCACTCTGGCTCAGGTCCTATCTGCTCTGGACCCAGGAGACTGGGTGGTAGCTTTGGACTTGCAGGACACTTATTTTCATATCCCCGTCCTGCCTGCCCCCAGGCGTTACTTGCAGTTCATGATTGGCCATGAGCATTTTTAGTTCACTGTGCTCCCCTTTGGTGATGGCAGTGGTCGCAGCTCATCTGTGCAGGTCAGGGGTTTCAGTCTTCCCCTACCTTGACGACTGGCTGTTGAAGGTAGGCTTGCCCCATGCTGTTGTCTCCCATCTCCAGGCTATGGCCAACCTCCTGCATTCGCTGCGGTTCACTATAAGTGTGCCAAAGTCACACCTATTTTCCTCTCAGATCCTCCCTTTCATTAGAGCTATTCTGGACCATGCAGTTTTGGGCTTATCCTCCTGAGCGGCAAGTCCAGGGTATTCAGGATGTGATACCGATGTTTCAACCTCTATCCTGGATTTCGGTGAAAATGACTCCGAGGCTGCTAGCCCTCATGACCTCCTTCATCCTGTTAGTGATTCATGCCAAATAGCATATGCAGGCTCTGCAGTGGCACCTGAAGTTCCAGTGGGGACAGCATCAGTGGAATCTCTACGGCATGGTCCAGATCTCATAGGGAACTGTGCCACATCTACAGTGGTGGTTAACAAACTGCGATTAGGTCAGAGGCAGATCCCTCTCATTTCCCCAACCAGATCTGACAGTTGTGACAGATGTCACTCCTGGGATGCAGTGACCAACTGGGACAGGTGGAGATCAGAGGCATCTGGTCTCCAGCAAAATGCGGACTCGACGTCAACCTGTTGGAGCTCCAGGCTATCAGACTGGCATTGAAAGCAATTCTTCTCTCTCTCCCCAAGGAAAAGTAATGCAGGTGTTCATGGGCAACACCACCGTCATGGGGTACTGCAACAAGCAGGGCGGAGTGAGGTCGTGGACCCTTTGTCAGGAGGCTTTGCACCATCCGGACATCGCTGGAACATCAGGGCTTCTCCCTGGTGGTTCAGGACCCTGGCGGGTTCTCTGAATGGCACAGTGAACAAACTCAATCGACAATGCCTGGTCGATCACGAATGGCGTCTCCATCCGAAGGTGGTGCAGGGTCTCTTTCAGCAGTGGGGAGAGCTTTGGTTAGATCTGTTCGCCTCCACAGTAATGTTAGCAGTTTTGCACGTTGTAGTTTCCAAGGCTGCAGTCGCTCGGCAACGCTATTCATCTGGAGTGGAGCTCAGGCCTCTTGTATGCCTTTCCACCTATACCACTTCTGCCCACAGTTCTCAAGAAGATCAAGAACGACTGGGCCCAAGTAATTGTTGTGGCTCCGGACTCGGCTTGAAGAGTCTGGTATCTGGAACTATTGAGCATGGCTATTGATCCTACTATCAGACTGCCCCTTTGGGAGGATCTTCTGTCGCAGCGGCAGGGAAGGGTTTTCCAACCTTTACAGTCGCCGCCTTCGTGCATGGCTATTGAGCAGTGGCAGTTGGCAGCTGGCAGCTTTTGAGCTTCTGCCTGAAGTCTGTTATGTTATCTTGGCAGCCAGGCATCCCTCCACCAAAACGATATACGCCTGTTGTTGCATACATTTGTGGCATGGTGCACAGACAAGTCTGATGACCCTCTCTGCACCTCTCTCCGAGGTTCTCTTGTTTATACCCTCTTTGGCCCAGCAGGGTTCTGCTTTGGGCACCCTCAACCGTTATTTATCTGCTATCTCTGCATTTCTGAGATTACCTGACCAACTTTCTTTAAGTTTCCTATTGTTAGTAGGTTCTTTAAATGCCTTACCCTCATGTTACCTCCATCCCCATTCATCATGCCCCAATGGGATTTGAATTTGTTTCTGGCATTCCTAAGGTGCAATCATTTTGAGCCTCTCCACAATTGTCCTCTCAGACCTCTAACATTAAAAGTAGCCTTCCTTGTGGCCATTACCTCTGCCTTAAGGGTGAGTGAGGTGCTGGCATTATCATCTAAGCCATCCTACCTTTCCATCTATCCTGACAAAATGGTGCTTCACACTGGGGCTGCTTGTCTCCCAAAAGTGGTTACACCCTTGCATGTAGTCCAATCCATCACCTTGCCTACTTTTTACGCACTTCCACATCCCTCTAAGGAATAAAAGAGACCCTGACCACCTGGACCCAAAAAGAGCTTTGGTGATCTAACTTGACCATCTCAGAGAGTTCCGGGTGGATGATCAACTCTATTGGTTATGTGGGTGCAAAGAAAGGTCAGGCAGTGCAGAAAAGAACCATCTCCAGATGGCTTGATCTCTGCATTAAAATGTGCGACGAATTGGCTAAAAAGCAACGCACAGGGGTACTGCTCGAGGAAAATCTCCAGATCCTGGCTGACCCCTGAGGGAAATGCTAAGGTTAGGAATGTGTAACTAGATATTGTCTACCAGATAAGGCGTTACCAAAGGTAAGTAACTTGTTCATTAAAGATTTGATGTTTTCTTACTAATTATAGCCACATTTTTATTTGTACCATTATGTTTTTCAGGTGAAGCGTTCCAGGAGTAAAGGAGGATTAGCTGGTCCAGATGGTACAAAGTCAGTTTTTGGTCAGATGTGTGCAAAGATGAGTTCTTTCAGCCCAGATAGCCTTCTCCTGCCTCATCGTGTCTGGAAAGTCAAGTTTGTTGGTAAGATCATTTCTTGTTAAGAATGGGTGTAAGACTTCTAGTGTGCTTACTTCCCTGACATTGATCTGTATTTCTACTGTGTTTAACTGGATGTTAATGTTCATGTGAAGAATGCACAAAACATCAACTATTCAAAGATGAACGCAAGTCAGGTGCTAACCTGATATACTTGACTTTGCATTTTGGTTATATTTTGTCATGCTTGCTATAAGTTACAAAAAAAAAGGAAGTGATTGTGTTTCTCATCCACTGTGTAGCTGCCATTACAGGGAGTGCAGAATTATTAGGCAAATGAGTATTTTGACCACATCATCCTCTTTATGCATGTTGATTTACTCCAAGCTGTATAGACTCAAAAGCCTACTACCAATTAAGCATATTAGGTGATGTGCATCTCTGTAATGAGAAGGGGTGTGGTCTAATGACATCAACACCCTATATCAGGTGTGCATAATTATTAGGCAACTTCCTTTCCTTTGACAAAATGGGTCAAAAGAAGTACTTGACAGGCTCAGAAAAGTCAAAAATAGTGAGATATCTTGCAGAGGGATGCAGCACTCTTAAAATTGCAAAGCTTCTGAAGCGTGATCATCGAACAATCAAGCGTTTCATTCAAAATAGTCAACAGGGTCGCAAGAAGCGTGTGGAAAAACCAAGGCGCAAAATAACTGCCCATGAACTGAGAAAAGTCAAGCGTGCAGCTGCCACGATGCCAGTTGCCACCAGTTTGGCCATATTTCAGAGCTGCAACATCACTGGAGTGCCCAAAAGCACAAGGTGTGCAATACTCAGAGACATGGCCAAGGTAAGAAAGGCTGAAAGACGACCACCACTGAACAAGACACACAAGCTGAAACGTCAAGACTGGGCCAATAAATATCTCAAGACTGATTTTTCTAAGGTTTTATGGACTGATGAAATGAGAGTGAGTCTTGATGGGCAAGATGGATGGGCCCGTGGCTGGATTGGTAAAGGGCAGAGAGCTCCAGTCCGACTCAGACGCCAGCAAGGTGGAGGTGGAGTACTGGTTTGGGCTGGTATCATCAAAGATGAGCTTGTGGGGCCTTTTCGGGTTGAGGATGGAGTCAAGCTCAACTCCCAGTCCTACTGCCAGTTCCTGGAAGACACCTCCTTCAAGCAGTGGTACAGGAAGAAGTCTGCATCCTTCAAGAAAAACATGATTTTCATGCAGGACAATGCTCCATCACACGCGTCCAAGTACTCCACAGCGTGGCTGGCAAGAAAGGGTATAAAAGAAGGAAATCTAATGACATGGCCTCCTTGTTCACCTGATCTGAACCCCATTGAGAACCTGTGGTCCATCATCAAATGTGAGATTTACAAGGAGGGAAAACAGTACACCTCTCTGAACAGTGTCTGGGAGGCTGTGGTTGCTGCTGCACGCAATGTTGATGGTGAACAGATCAAAACACTGACAGAATCCATGGATGGCAGGCTTTTGAGTGTCCTTGCAAAGAAAGGTGGCTATATTGGTCACTGATTTGTTTTTGTTTTGTTTTTGAATGTCAGAAATGTATATTTGTGAATGTTGAGATGTTATATTGGTTTCACTGGTAATAATAAATCATTGAAATGGGTATATATTTTTTTTTGTTAAGTTGCCTAATAATTATGCACAGTAATAGTCACCTGCACACACAGATATCCCCCTAACATAGCTAAAACTAAAAACAAACTAAAAACTACTCCCAAAAATATTCAGCTTTGATATTAATGAGTTTTTTGGGTTCATTGAGAACATGGTTGTTGTTCAATAATAAAATTAATCCTCAAAAATACAACTTGCCTAATAATTCTGCACTCCCTGTAATACAGTTCACAAAAATGAACCTGTGTGGGGCTTAAATGGTTATGATCTTGAATTTATTAATTTGTATGGAAGAGACTACTGCATCAGTATTTAGCCACATATGCATATGTGCCATGTATAGCTGGCTCATGCGTCGTTTTGTCTCTCTCTTCATAGAGAAGCCATGTGTGCATTTTTTTTCTGGGATGTGGTGGAGTTTTAAATTTCCATTGCTTGCTCATGGGATGTGGGACATGCATAAGAGGCATTGCCTTGCAGATTTCTGGAAAGAGTATAGGAGCTTAATTGGGATCTTTGTGTGTACTTTCTGGCTAGTTTACGCCAGAGAGTCGTGAGGCCATGGTAACAGGCTCATTCCCTGCTATGGGGGACCAGGACTTTTAAAGAACGGACAAATCAGTCTGAAAAAGCATAAAAAGGAAAAATTACCACCTGAGCAAATGTCAGTATTCTTGACAACAGCATTTCTCAGTGAAAAATTGAAGACAATCCTCTCTCTAGAGGGACTGAGAATGTCCCTGAACTGGTTCACTAGTTCTAGAATCATTTGGTAAATTACTTCAGAAGCTTGCTACTCTGTTGCCCAACTCTTCCAATGGCCATTTGCTGAGGCTGGCTATGAGACAGCGTTCTGCCCTCCTGGGGAGACGTGTGAATGACTCCCAGGAAAGGTAACAATAGTGGCCTGCCACTGGAGGAGGTGTCACCTCCTCCAGGCAGGAAGCCACACGGGGTGTTGAACCAGAAGGCAAGCTTCAAATGGGAGGCCATGTTTGAAGGGCTCGTGGAAAGCACATGTGGGAGGAGTTGCTCTGTTTTGTAGGTAGACAGGCTGGCTGCAGGAACAAAGAGGGGAAAGTGTTGCCAAACCATTTTTTATGTGGGTGTGTAGGCCCATAGTAGCCACACCTATAGGGTGGGCTATCAACCTCTCAAGACCAAGAGATGAGTTTTGCAATCTTGAGAGTGGGAAGAATAGAGCCTTCTGGGATAGCAAGATGCATCACTTCACAGGAAGTTGTCATCAGGCGGTAGAGATCCTGGTAGCCTATTGGCTATTGACCACAACCTACCGTAAAGGGACTTTTTGGACATAAAAAAGGCACCCTAGGCACCCACAGCTCAGATCTCATTGGTCTGGAGAAGAGGACCGAAGGATTATTCTGCTGCACCTGCTGGGTAGCAAAAGAAAGGACTATGCCTGCTGTGTCCTGCTTGTGGAGAGGTTGACCCCTGAGTCCACGAAACAAGAGACTCCAAGGGTCAGTTTGGTGACCTCTAGTTTGCAGCTCAGTACCGCAAAAGTTGAAGAAACTTGCTGTGGTAAATTGGTAGCCCAGACTCCCAGATTGGAGGGACCAGGACCTGACGTTCAAATGTTGCCCTTGAGACTGTTGGACCCAGGAGAGCCGTCTGAGTGCAGGTTGGTTGCCCAAAGTAGAGAACCACTGATACCTCTGTACTGGGTGGCTTCTGCCACATTAGAGAGGACTTTGAGGGATGTCAACCCCTGTGGCCAGGTTTGACTTACCAAGCCTGTGGATCAAGGTGTAGCACCGGGAAGACCCCTGTTAACAGCACAGCATCATTGAGTATCCTGTATCCCTTGCATCCAAGACCACTCAATAACAGTTAATAGCAATGAGCCACTGACAATGGAGCTGAACTCGAGACTGCCTTTCTTGTTGCGGTTACTGTTTTTGTGGACCTTGCTGGTCCCCCTGAGTGGTTCCCTGCCTGAGTTGGTCGCCTAAAGCAATTCTCTAAGTACCCGCATTACAACTTAGCCAATTTTTGCTTAAAAGTGTCAGATTCTATGAATTTGCAGATGATTGTTTAAGGTTAAGTAAAACCTATACCTTGTAAATTCTGTATCTCCGGTGGGTCTTTTTTGTATTGGTATTCATAAACATCTAATCTGTTCATATAAATTTGAGTTGAATTTCTTGAGTGTCTCGTTCCTTTGTCCTTCAGTTGTTTTGGTTTCTGTTTAAATGCTTTATACTTGTTACTTTGTGTAAGACTGACTGCTCACAGCCACAGCTACCAATACCAAGGGTTGAGCTAAAGGTTTGATAAACTAAACCTGACTGGTCCTAAAGGTGTTGGTAGTGTATTACACCGTGAGGTCACAAAACTACACCATATAATACACCCTATTTCTTCAAAAATACCCATTTGAGAGAGCAGTTTTCCTCTCAGGATTCTACCATGCCTGTTCCACAGAGTGGACCTAGAGTTCTCCGATCCGGCATAGGCTCACTAGAGATAAACTGTGTAGTAAAGGAGACCATGCAGTCAGTTCCGACAAGTCATTTTAGTTCATATATAGTCCTTTTAACATAATTTCCCACACTTAAAAGGTGAAACCACCTTTTACCCATAGGTTCACTATTCAATAGAGTCACTAATATTTTAAACAACGACCCAGGAACCTACACCTTTCCTCCCTTTACTGTAGCTTTTAAAATTACTTTCCCTTTTCCTCATCCTCTGTCACTTCTAAAATCTTGTATTCCTGGTCCTTAGCTCATTTTCAGTAGGCTCCAGCTTTCGGTCGTTCTGGCACTGGTCTCTCACTACAGTTACCACCTCTTCTTGCATGCCAATTATTCTGTATCAATTAGCACAGCCTCCTTAGATCTTGCTTGTCTCTACTCCTAGTCAGGGACGTCTGTTCACCAACGCTTGTCAATTTGTTTTCAGTGGGGCAGTGTTTACGCCAGTCCTATGTAGCATCTTCATCACATTAGGTCCTATTGGTGAATTGTCTCAGGAGTGTTGAGGGGAGTGCGAATGGTTGGCACTGTATTCCTCTTGTCTGGTTGAAGCCATTTTGGACATATAAAATCAATTTTCTCCACATCTGCAAATCCTTTTTGTCTCGGCTAGGGCAGTCTGTCTCAAACACAGTGCTACATCAAGGAAAACTGGTCTCGTCACTGTGTAGTTTCACCATTCCAAGGTGACATCCATATTCATCCGTGTAGTTCTCAGATTCTGTGTGGGCCTTAATATGGAGATATAGCAGAAACATTTTGCTGCACAGCCATGTGATTTGTTTTTTACATCCACCACCAGGATTGCCCCAATAAGATTTCAGCATGGCTTCAGTTCTAGCATCCCAGTGCAACCTCCTGTGAGAGGTTCTCTTTGTCTTCCTGTTGGAGTAAACATTTAAACAGGTGACTGGGTACCAATAGCATCCTTTAATTCAGTCCAGGGGTCAGAGATTTGAGACACATTACCATACATGCCAATAGACCCGAATCGGGCTGGAGACTCCTGATTGTTGAGGCACAAAATGGTTATATTTTGGTTGTCTCCTGCCTGAAATTGCCTCTCCTTCAGTAGAAGTTAATGGGTAAAATACATTCTCTCGAATATACATATATTGTTTTAAATCTCCCACTTTCCTCTGAAAATGTTTGCATATATGCAGTACCCACTGGATTACACCATAATTTTACTCCCGCTCCTCTGTTATATCGGCATGATTCCATGAGTCTGTAGACCCAGATTTTCAGGGAGTGGTATTGAGCTCTATACTAATCCCCTGAATGGGTACTGCCACTCTCAAAGCACTATGATTTTCCTTTGTGTTCTCCAAAATGTTCTAGCATCTCTCAATGTGCAGAAGCCCCAGCGTCTTACCTCAGCTATGTGTTTTTTCTCTGAGTATCAGGTTACTATATTGGTCGCTGAGGTTTCAGTAGTTGCAAGATATTTGATATTTTGTACATAAATTTCTTGGAACGGAGGGTGATCAAGTTCACTCAGGCAGTGTTTCTTGCCAAAGTGTGAAGGGGGGTACGTTCTGGTGTTGGCGAATAAGACTACTGCCGTGCGCTGTATTAAGATGAGCAGTGAGAGCTTAGTGAAATTGTGCATGAAAGGAATGGCTCTTAGACATTGGGCATCCTTCTTCGTGCTGCTCACTAGGATTCAACAGTTTGTAATTTGAAGTTAGCCACAGGTGGACCACACAAATCAAAATGCCCAATGTTTTGCTATTCGGAGTTGAAAAGGAGATTCAGGAAGGTGGACGAGAGGCTGGACAGAGTAGGGTCTGGTGTGTGCAGAAGCCGTTTTATTTCTAAATCAAAGAAGTACAAGATGGTTGGTCAGCTTTTTCGTTATCCATTCCATTCCTTCTAAAAGTGCGGCTGTTTAGAAAGAGAAAATTGCAACATAAACAATGTTATGAATCAGGCATTGACAATAATTAAAGATTTTAGACTTGACAGTCTGAGGTTGGAATATTTCAAAGATAATGAATCTCCAGAGGGAACTCTGTATCCACTAATGCTAGTGGAACACAAGGGTACTTGATTTTTTTCTTCTGGTCTAGTTTTTCCCCCAATCTTCTATTTGGTGAGAAATTGATTAGCACACTAGATGTGAAATGAAGGCCTTTGATGCTGTTTAGGCGAAAGGAAGAAGATGAAAAAATCCAAGAAGATTTTAGTTAATTATAGACCTATCCACATTTACATAGCTATCTCCAAGCAATCCAAAGCCAACTGACGTGTGCCAATTGTTGTTGCATCTTATGAGAAGTCAAACAGGCCCAGAGAGTAGTCTGGAAGCCCCCTCAGCAACCGGTAAAGCAGCAAATATTCTCTTTTGGAAAACTATACTGTAAATTAAATTTGAAGATTGACCATCTTGAGATATGTCTACGTCTTTGCCAGATTTGGGAGTCTGGAATCTTATTCCAGACAAGATGCACTAGTATCAAAAACTCTCAGTGAAATGGGTTTGGATACTTATCTGTTTCATTTGAATTCCCCATTCTCTTGGTTTACCCTCCTCCATGTTTAGGAGATATGCTTGCAAGTCTGTATTGTGCTTATCTAATTAGTAAAGATCCAATAATGGAGGAGGAATAGTTAGTTATAATCTCGGTTCTCCGTTACGGCCCTATGGGTATATATATTGAATTCATAGGCAAGCTACCCTTTTGACCTATAAACCAGGTGAATGGTTAGGACACTGGTGATTAAGGTATTTTCTCTTACTGGTATGTGGCGATTACCAGACTTTCCCAGACCCTACATTTGATTGTGGCACTTTGAAGCATTCCTCTGCTTACAGTAACAATGTCAATTTCCACATCAGTGAGGGTGCGGCTCCATTTACCTGTCACCTATCATGCTCTCTTTTTTCACATTTGAAGAATGAATGAAGAAGGGGGTTCTGCACAGGAGTTTAAGCTTTAGTTTCAAACCTTCTTGACTATTGTCAGACTCCTTTTGAGGGGGGTCAAGGGGCAGTCAGCAGCTACTGGGCATCAGCCATGAGGGGTGAGGTTGTTTGCCTCTGATGTCCAGCGGTCAGCGGCTCTACAAACTGGTCCAAGTAAAATAGCTGCACCCACTTGACTGTCAGTGGCAGAGATGGTAAGAGTTCACAAGCCTCTCATGGAGGTTAGAATGGGGGAGTGTACAACAAGCGCATTACTCAGGAAACTCCCAATAGCATAACAACTTGATTGTTAGTCCCAGTGTTTATCTTCATAAAAGAGAAGTACTTTAATACATTGTAAAACATAATACTACACACTGCAAAACTCAGTCTCAGGGCGAGGTGAGGATGCCACTCCTTCATCCCACGCTGCCCCTCGACCTCCCCTCACACTCCCCATCTTCACTCACTCTCCCCATATTCACTCACTCTCTAGCTTGTAGAAGGAGAACTACACATGAGTGGGCCAGTAGGTCATCACTCATGTGACCCAGATAAAAAGGTCTGGTCAGAACTATCTGATCGCTGAAAAACAGTGTGCTGTCACTACCTCTGCATATGTTAGTACCAGTGACAGGGCTAGCAACCCACCGTCATTAAAGAGAGAGCACTTGGTGGACTCCTCTGGGTCCAGGATCACGCTCATTTCAAGAGACAGACCTAGGTCTTTAAGCACATGCCGAATTAGCCTGAGGATGGGCCAGATACCCCAAAAAACAGTTGGCCATTCCAGAGAGGGAACATGGCTGTACAGCATGCAGGAGACATTCCCATTCTAAGTATATATATATATATATATATGTTTTAGAGAAAATTTGCCTTTGAGTAGGCTTTTTTTTATTTTAAGAAAATGGTAAAAATAAATCTCCTAAAACTAGCATTCCAGAACCCTGCACATGCTCAAAGATGTTCTTTAGTTATACATTACCTGAAATACCCATGATAAAGAATTAGGATTATAAATAATTCACTTCCCATCCATTATTTACATGCCTGATAGTGCATGACTATTTCCAGTAATATTTTCAGTAATTAAATAATTGTGTGGTAAAGGGAGAAGTGAGAGCTGCTCTTTGTAGCAGACAAACCCTTAGCCGAAAAACAAAAGGTTCAGCCTGCCTGAAAATGTAGTTAATTTCAAATCCAGATTGAATTAAAGCTCGCTTTATTTCCATTCATAGAGTGAACTGGCCATAACATTTTGCTGTTATAAATTAATAGTAAAAATTGCGGTAAGGAAAAACATGCACTGAAAGCTTAACTGGTCTATGAAGTAACTAAACTCTTGTGGTTTTTACTTCCACTAGGTGAGTCTGTTGATGACTGTGGGGGTGGATACAGTGAGTCCATTGCAGAGATGTGTGAGGAACTCCAGAATGGTCTCACTCCCCTCCTGATCGTAACCCCAAATGGAAGAGATGAATCGGGAGCTAACAGAGACTGCTACCTGCTGAACCCAGCAGCCAAGTCTTCCCTTCACATGAACATGTTTCGTTTTCTCGGTAAGTATGTCAATAGCAAGTGTTAGCTGCTCATATGATTTATCATACTGTTCCTTTGTGGAGTGAATGCTAAAGGAAACGGTAACAAAATCTATCAAGCAAAGTATTAATGTCTTGGGTCTATGCTGCTTATTACCTGTAGTGTACCCTGACATCTAGTGGAGGTACTGGAAACTACTTCTGAAAAGCTTTTGATTTCAGAGCTCTGTACTATTAATACATTAATTGTGTTGAATCACCATGCTTCCTTCTCTCATGCAGTTGTGTTTTCTCTCTGTGTACCTTTTATTCGCTTATCGGTGTAGACTGTAAACTGCTTCTTTGCTCTTAGTACTGTCTGACCCAATTAGTGCTCAGTTTCCAGCTGTTTTTTTCTATATTCTTCTGTAGGTCAGGCAGTGTAAGCAGCTATGCTCTGATTGCATGCAGACCATGTGTGAAATGCTACAAAAAAATGTTCAGCAGCATACCCACATATCTATTGCCTGCCTCTTGCAGGAAACTTCCATCCTGTGCACAAGGCAGTATCTGTATCACAATAGGGCGAGGTCTGCCAAGCATGTCTGGCATGTATTCAGAGTAAATGAGATGACAACAATTTAAATATATTTTTAAGAAGCTGAGTCCTGAGATTTAGTTAAGTGATTTGTGTTGGCCATGCATGCCATTTTGAAAGCTGCTTAATGAAGCTGGATACCACCTTTGTGAGTCGAGACTGTCGGCATTTTCCTTTATGCCCTCTTAAAAAGGTCCTGTTATACAGGCACGGCCCGACCTTTAGTGCGGAGTGGCCACGCCCCCTCCTTTTGCCCTTCATGAAGAGTGCCTGTCGGGCTGAGCAAAGGTCAGCCTGACAGACACTCTTCATGTTCAGGCAGCCAGGAGCAGACATACGCGATTTGCACAGACTCCTAGCTGCCTGAGCTGAACTTTGCTGGGCTGAAGAGGTCAGAGCTCCTATGGGCGTGACCTTCTCGTCCCAACAAAGGTGCCTCAAGGCCCTCCCCAGGTGACGAGGAAAGCATCACCTATTGACTTCGACCTGGGCGCTTCAGGCTTAATCCCTGAAGCGGCCAGGGTGAGTGCCAATCAGTGACACCTCATCACAGAGTGGGGTGGGGTCAGCAGTCTCACTGATCCCATCCCACACTGTGACTAGGCTGTTGTTAATGGATGTGTGTGTGTGTGAAAGTGTTAGTGTGCTTCCCACCAACCCCCTCTCTCCTAAAACTGCCGGCTGCCACTGCTTTTTTATTGGCTTATGAAGCAGTGATGAATTTTTAGTCCTGAGGCTTCCTGGCCAATTAATTTTCTTGGGGGGAAAAGGGGGGGTATTCTACCGAACTGCAACTGTTTGCCCCCCACAAATCCCCAACCAGGCTGTTTTATTCTTTAGCAGATTGAAGAATGTGATTGTAGGCTTTCGTTTAAGGTAAGCAGGTCCTTCATACCATAATGTTCTGTGCTCCGACCACAACAAATTGTATGTGCTCTTTGTTGGGATGCAGTGTTATTCTTTTCAGGGCTGGTTTACTATGAACCCTTGCCCAGCCTGAAAACTACTGACATCTGTGTCTTCCCACAGCATTAGGAGGCTTTGGTTCCTACAAAGTCACTGCCTTCAGCTAGCCATCTGCAACATTCTGTGTGTGTTCTCAAACTCCCCACTTCCAGCTGTAGCCTCAGAAAGAAGTAGCCCTACCTTCCTTTCTCCGTGAGCAGACTAAGAATGGCAGGATTACTGCGCTTGGTCAGCTTGCAGCTCTTTCGAAGGTCCCCCTTCATTCACAGCCATTCCTTCCATCCCTGGCCTGCTGCCTTCCACACTGCACGGCTGTCGCAGCAGCCCTCGGGGGCCCTCCTCCCCCAGCTCGCAAGTTCAGGAGGGGAATCTGACCCTCCAGATAGTGGAGACATGTCGGAATCCACACCCCGGGGCCCTGCCCTCACGAAGCTGGATAGCTTCACGCCTTGCTCGACACCCTGCATGGTCCTCTCACTCATTCCTCTGTGGGACAGAGGACATCTTTCTGCAGCTCTCATAGGGACAACGATCTGGAAACCTACCTGCTCCTCATATACGGTGCATCCCCTTTAAGAGCACTATTGGAACACCTGTTGCCCGACGTGCTGGTTGTGTGGGCCCGCAGTGGCCCAGTGGAGCTGTGACTGGCGATGGAGAGGAACCCGCAAACTCTTTGCCTACACACAAGTGGCAGAAACATTGGAGGAAGACCCCCGTCTGTTCTCTTTGGCGTTGAGTGCTGATTGAGGGTCCTGGGGGCCCAACAAGGACTAAATATAGCCACAGATCTCCCCAAATACTAGTGGCTTCCTGCTTCTACCACTGCACTGGCAGCCTGCTTCCAAGGACTCACTTCAGCTCCGTCGAAAGCACTGGTGCTTGAAGGAGGCCGGCCCTGCATCCCACTACCAAACGACCCATGAGTGAGCGGCACCCCCGGGGAATCCGCTAGCCTGTAACAAGGGGGGACGGACAAAGAGAGACGAGGTCCCTTCCCCCCAAAAAACAAAACCTTGTTGGTCTCACTGAGATTACCGTGCTGGGCCTGAGGGGCCTGGGGTGTCTGGCCCTATCCTGGTGTGCCAATCTAAGAGGACTCTACCGTGGCCGCTGCCCGGACTAAAAAGGATCGCTTCCTCAGAGACATGCTCTTGAAGTGGAATGGGATTGCGTATGATATCAAGCCCTTCCCAGAGCATGGACCAGCCTCTCGACATGGAGGATCTGGAAAATCAGGTAACTAGGTCCTTCCTGGAGGCCCTCTTTTTAGCTCCCTCCATGAGGACCTGTAAGCAGTAAAGAAGCACCTCTCCGCAGACCTACGAGAGGTCAGACAGAACTTGGAGGAGGTTAAAGACAGGGTATCCACTATGGAGGACTGCGAATCTGGACGTGACAAAGAGGTAGAATGGCTGCAACAAGAAGTCCCATTCCGGAAATAACATTTTGAGCACCAAGCCCACACTGAAGACCTAGAGAACCGTTTGCAACTGAACAGTGTGCGAATCAGGGGAGTTTCAACACATGCAGAGAGATCAGTCCTCAGAGAATACATTCAAGTTTGGTATGGTCATATTGTAGGAGCAGTGGAGAACACAGATGTTCAACTGGACTGCGCTCACTGCATTGGGCCTCGGAGGACCTCCTGCTGATATCCTGATTTGCATTGATGACTTTTAAATGAGAGAAAACATCCTTCGCGAGGTCCGGGAAGCCCACCTGATCCAATTCTGAGGCCACACCCTGGTGCTGTACCAGCATCTAGCAGCAATCACCCTTCAGAAATGGTGAGAATTTCGCCCCATCACAGACCACATTCATCAGGCTGGAATCAAGTACTCACTGGGCCACCCTTTTAGGATCAGCTTCCGCCACAATGGGAAATTAATCCGATTTGAGATCCCTTACTGAAGCCTGCAATATCCTAGGCATAGTGGACTCTGCATCAGCTGACAGTTGCAACTGGCCATAGGACAATAAGAAAAGCAAATCATCTTGATGGCGCTGGGCTGGGGGCCCTTCTGCTGGAACCAAGCCAAACCCCCATAACAATAGCCAAAGAGTGACGATTTGTTATCCGGACACTGGCAGAAAATACTTTGAAACTAGGCGGATCATGATGCAGAAGGCAAAAGCCTCTCTATTACATTGTCCTGCCGGGTGTGAGGGCTTCATAGGGGTGGGGACGGAGGGTGCGATGCCCCATGCAGATGGGACAAACTCCTGAACCTCAGTGCCTCACCCCATCAGCCCGCTCAATTATGGTGACTGCCATCGTTGATTGACTCAACTTGTTGCGTTAAGTATGTTGTTATTTCCTTTAAATTGTTACTGGGATTGTTATTCCTTCATCATGCACGGTGGCACTAGTACAGGTCTAGGCTGGCTGGGGGGGCAATGGGAATCTTTGCTTGGCCCTCCGCCCTATGTCCCCACCTCCCACTGGTATCTGGCATGACCTTAACATCCCCATAACTGACAAACCTGGAAATTAAAATCTCAAGCCTCACTGTTAGAGGCCTTAATAGCCCCACAAAGAGGAAGGAGATCTTCTCCCTCCAGGAGCGCTTGGGCAGCGATATAGGCCTACCCCAAGAAACCCATTTACTGGCCAAGGATGTACCACGCATGCACTCCTGATGGTTCTCTCAATAGTTGTGGTTCGCTGGTCCCTCCAAAAGAGAAGGGTGGCCATTCTGTTATACTCTCAATTTAGGGGCAACATTGTTTCTAAGGTAACAGAGATTAGGGGACAGTTCCTTGCTTACCGTTTCAGGGTGGGGACTTTCCAGTTTACTTTAGCAAGCATATACGCTCCAAATGAACAGCAAGAAACATTTGTCCTGAATACCTTTGCACCCCTCTTTCAAACTCCAGACAGAGCAGTTCCGATTGGAAGCAATCAAAATTAAGAATTGGATAATGACCTGGACAGCTCTGCCCAGCGCTTGAACCAAACTGGGGCCTTATCACCCCAGGGACTATGCTGACTAGCGGACTGTGGACTGGCCGATGTCTGGCATGCACACCACCCCAGCACCAGGGACTACACTCACTACTCTTCAGCACATAAAACATATTCTCAGATCAATTTCTTCCTAGCAACCCTTACCATCCAGACACAAGTTGGTGACTCTTCCATAGCTTCCAGGTCACTCCCAGACCATGCACCTATAACTCTCACCATGTGGGCAGCTACTCCAGGCTGGTGCCTTAGAGGGTTGCTACTTCAATCTCTAGAGACAACTGCAGCCATTTGAAAGACATTTGTTGACTACCTTCACACCAATGACTCTGAACAGGTTGCATTAATTTCCCTCTGGGAATCTCTGAAATTGGTTGTCAGGGGGTAACCTATCACCATATCCACCGCAGAAAACCGTCTCCAGAAGGAGATGCAAAAAGAACTTGTACAAAAAGTCAGTGAGCTTGAAACTATTCATTAAACATACAGGAGCCCCACAAGTCTGGCAAGAGCTGGAGTGAGCATGTTCGCTCCTTAAACGTTCAGACTTAGATAGAGCAGAATGGGCCAGATATATCAAAGGATTTTACCCGTTCTGTGTCAATGGGAAAATGCATTGGTATATATGGCCCAATATGCCTTCATCCGCCTGAGGCATAAACACTACCTGGGGGGAACCCGGAGTGGTAGAATGTTTGAGGACCAAGGTACAATATAGGTCAATCCGTACAATCCACCCCACCCCCAATACAGAAGTACATTCAGAGAGACAGATCGCTGATGCTTTTCACAACGTCTACAAATCGCTCTATGCAGAACAGTCAGGAGAGCCCACTGACCCCTCTGAATACCTTTTAGCCAGGCCTACTCCATTTCGGTCACAAGTAGCAAACTTCCTGGATAACCCCATCCGAATTGAGGAAATTATTTCAACTATTGCCCATCTTAAACTCCTAAAGTCCCTGGGACACGACAGCTTCTCTCCTACGTTTTACAAAACACTCTGTCAAGCGCAGGTCACGGTCCTTCCTGGACTCTTCACTCTTTCACTTCTACAGGCTCCCTTATGGATTTGGTGTTCGAAGTTTCCATTTCAGCTACTCCTAAGCCCAGAAAGGCACCCGCGCTCTGCTGGTCTTATAGGTCCATATCCTTCCTCAACGTTGACGCCAAGTTATTTACTAGCATACTGTCCCTGCGGCTTAACCTGCATATGCCGAGACTAAGGCCATCAAAATGACCACCCTTTTGCGCATTCTTTATCTCTTTCAGGCGCTGCTGCTGACCCTGCCTAAAAAAACACTCAAAACTATGCAGGTAGATATTAATAAGTTTATCTGGGAGAAGAAGCTACTCTGGCTCCATCAACATCTTCCCTCCTGAAATACTACCAGGCTTCACAACTGCAGTTCCTTGTCGAATGGAGCCGACTGCTCACTGAGAAGAATGGGTGTTTGATGGACCAAGCAGTGGCCGGCTCCCATATTTGGAAGGAACCCTGGCTCCCTAAAAAACACAGCTCTTTGGGCAATTACTCTTCCTCAGTAACGAGTGCTATCCTAAGTGTGTGGGATGTGGTGGTGGTCAGAGCAGGGCTGACAACCTTCCCTTCCCAAATGACACCCATTCTCTGCAACCCAGAGTTCACTCTGGAGTTTTAGCCTGACCGATTTCGGCCCTGGCGCGAGGTGGGTTGTAAGCAAATTGGATGCCTGTTGGATCCTAAGGGGATCATTCCCTTCGACCAGCTCAAAGCTGACTGTAGACTAGAGGAAGCTGATCAGGTCCAATAACTTCAAGTCCGTCACTGGGTGCTTCAACCCTCTGTACGGCCTCATGTGGAGAGGGCCCAGACTTCCTTTGAAAAAGGTCTAGTCCTGAAAAACAACGATAGGGGCCTTATCACTGAATTGTACACCCTTCTTAATAGGCAGAAGACCAATACCCGAACCCCTGGACAGAGTCGTGGGAGTGGGAGATTGGCAGACCACTTTCGGGCACAGAGGTGGTGGATATATTCCACAGAGTGCGACACACAACATCTCAAGCACAGAGACCACATATAAGATAGTATCCTACTGGCATTGAACCCTGGCCAGATTCAACATATGGCACTCGGAGTGCTCTAATGACTGCTGGAGAGGTTGCAGTGGGACAGGCACCCTACTTCACCTGTTATGGCATTGCCCCAGGCTCTCACATTTTTGGATACAGGTACTATAAGATATTGACAAAGCATTTGAGACTTCTATCCCTAGGTTTCCTGCCTACACTATTCTTAGGCTTCCCAACCCCTTGATGTTTCCCTAATACTCACGCCGAGGGAAACAGATGCAGTGGCAATTGGGGCGGCACACCAAGCGATTCTCTCCCTCTGGGGCACTGATAAAATCCTCCAATACTTAACCTGGCTACACAAATTGTGGTATATCCTAGGTATGGAGAGGATGTCACTTGCCTTGGACCAGAGGTTGGAGGACTACTCCGCAGACTGGGCCCCTTCATACGCATCTTATCTGCAGAATTCAATGAACTGACCTGTCCCTCATACTTGAAATTGTTGTGACTATTGCCCATTCCTGATCCTCTCCCAAAGCGCACCACCACTCACCCACACTGAGCTGCCACCCCTACCGCCTCTAGACATAGGTTTAGACATACTCTCACTGTGTACCTCACCTAACGCATCCAGAAGGAATAGGGGGGAGGGTAAACTGTTTCTTCGGGGTTTGTTAACTTTTTTTATTGGTCGCTGGTTCAGTGTTGTAGACACGCCAGAGCTTTGGATTTTTGCATTGTACACCTGGATTTTTGCAGTGTACACCTCTCTCCTCATGTTACTACGCTGCCGGCCCTCTGGGTTGTAGGCAATCAGTGGTGTATCACTCCATTTGCTCTGCGACTTAATAAAACAGAATTGATCCATAAAACAATCTTTAAAGGTTTTCACCTGAGCCTGCTGCAGAATGTAGATGTTGCTGAATTCCAAGGATGGCTAGTCTTGATTGCACCTTATGCTTCCTTCTCCAGCCTTCCTGTCACACTTTCTGCCTCTATCTCACTTTTGCTGTTTCTTTTCATCCTTGATTTCTCCGTTTGTCATTGTTAGCTTTTATTTATGTTTCCCCCTTCTTTGTCTTCTGTTGTTCCCCGATAATAGGCACGGGCTTGGCATCCCATTTCCATGTAGTCTGAACCAATCAGACCCCAAAGCTAAGTCCAATACCATCTTATGTTCCGAAACTCCCACCAGCACCGCCTCTTCTTCTGCCTTGAACTCTTGGTCCAAGAGAAGATACTTTAATGGGATGATCATTCCACGTCTTAGCCCTCCATCTTAGGTGAAGATGTCCTAGTGCTTTTCCTGCTAAAATAATTGGTTCAAGTCAAAACCTAGAAAACCTATTTGGCAGCCATCAGTGTCCACAGAAGCAGGCTACTGCAGGCCATGTCACTTTCTAACACGGCATACAATCCAATCTGACTTGCTTCTTGCATCTCTTTTCACCAGTCAGAAGTCCTACCATGAAATGTGATTTTATTATTGTCCTGTCCCATCACATGCACAGTTTGTATTGAGCCAGTGGCATCCTGTACAATTACATTTCTACCATAGAAGGCAGCATTGCCATTACTTCCATAACACATTTCTAACTGATGCTCCTTCTCCAGGCTTCCCATGAGCCTCATCCCCAGGCTTCAGACTGAATCTGTTAAATGGCCAGCACATTCTACTTACTAACTAAATAAGTCTTCATGTTTTCATAGACATTACCAAAAAACAGACATACAATAAAATATTCAGACACAATAAACACATTTCACGTAGTGCTGCTGCACTTCTTCCTGTTTTGCGCACTTAAAGTGCAAGGTGTGTTTCACATAAAAATGTCTGAAGTTTGCAGGATCTCCTACAATCACAATCCCTGAGCCCATTCCAGTAGAGTCAAAGTGGCATGCATGAGATTCTCCAGGCATGTTCTTTGTGTAGGCTATTTGCTGGGTGGCAATGCCCAAGATATCTGCAAAATCCGCAGGGCAACTAAAAGCGAGGTGCTTCATCCAGGGCAAGACAGAATGTTGCCGGGAACATTCTAGAGATAATTTTTGCTTTGGCAGTCTGTAGGCTATAGGCTGTTTTGTATTTCCTCTTGGATTTATTTAATTTCTTGGATGAAGGGATCAACCCAGAGATCAAATAAGGGGACCATGTACAATGATTCGAATGAAGATGTGACTCATTAAAACAGTTTCATAGGGGTTCTACTACTCTGAACATTCATCTGCCATCTTATCAAAACTAACACACCAGTCAGCTAAAACAACTGGCAGATGTGTGTGCCTATGAAGTGAAAGAAGCACAAGCATCAGTAAGTTATGGCACATGAGTGGTGGTAGCTGCACAACGCTCTGAATTGGTGAGTTTTGAAAAGCAGTTTCTCATTCTGCCACAAGGATCGTGAATAATATAGTTGCTGTGGACTGCAAGCAACAGTATTCAGTTTCTGGTTGTTGATTTCAATAATCACACCATTGCATTTTGAATTAGCTGCAGGAGAAACACTTGCCTAAAACCAGGAAGGTCGCCGTTACATTCATTTAACAAACCAACCCACAAGGCAGTTTCAAATTACTGACTTCCTTATTAATATGACTAATGCTTATGTAATTGAGAATTCCTTCCAACTTTTTGGTCTGACCATATTACTACATTGTTGAACATAGTGATGACCATTCTGTTTTTAAAAGAGCATGGAAATCTTTAAATTAGACGATCCTGGCATTATTTAGTTGTTTTATCTTTGACATCGCGAAATGTTTTTGGGGATAGAAAACGGCAGAACCCAAAGTTCGCTTGTTCAAAAAAGTATCCTCTAATAAAACTTGTATGTTCACATCAAGATTATTTTTCACTGTAAAATTGAAATAATCTGTTTGGATATTGGATGTAAGGTTACACTTAAGTTTCAGATTGCATCTCTTTCATGTAGAACACTTTACTCCATCCCTGCTATACTCTCAGCTATTGAGTGTACCAATAATGGGAAAATATATTTTGAACCAATGATACTCAATAGTAAGAATCAGGTTCTTAACACTCAGACCCTCTACATGCAGGATCCCTCCTAAGTTTATATTGCTGTGTCGGTTCCTTGCAATTGGTAAAACTAAAGGGAGCATAACTTTGAATTTTTATGGAGAGACCTTTCTGTTCTGCATGCGCTTCTTTGTTATTATTCTGTCGGTGATAGTCTGTGATGGTTGCACTTTTTGCCTTGCTCAGAAGAAAGGGGGTGATTGTAGTCTCAAGGCCTTAGTTCTGCTGGATTTGAGTCACTGCTTGACTCAGAGGCAATGCAAACCTTTTAGATCGACTTTTTATGGTTACAAATCCCTTTTCCGATTATCTTTTTAGTTTCCAAACCGAGGTGAGGCTCCAAAATCTTATATTTTTACACAACTGTCATAGCAAGGGTTAGCTCTATTTAGTCACAGTTGCACAGTGTGCAATTTTCTATATAGCCCGCATAATAGTGCTGGATTAATGAGTATTTATGTTGTAACCAGATTTCGTTATGTAAGTTACCCCCAATATGGTGCCCCATCTGTCCTTTTTTCTAATCATGTTAGTCTGAGAGTCCAGCAGTTCACTGAGTGGTGTCTGGCTTGCATGCTTGATACAGTTAATATGGTGGGTTTCTTGGGTATCAGAAATTATCCCCAAATGGGGTATATGCTTTTTCCGTTATAACCTTTACAAATGTGAGAGCATTTCACTGGTTCTGTTTACTCTCCAGTGGAATGCCAAGAGGCTACTGAGGCAGTGCATATCTAAAATGCACTTCTGACATTGGCTCTCAATAATCATTATTGACCAATGCAATTTAGTAAAAATAAATATTCTGCCTAAATTCCTTACTTGTTTACTGCTATTCTACTACCTGTCCCTATTTACTTTATTCAGCATTTGGATCCCCAATAGATAGCTTTATATGGGGTAATAGACAGTGCCATCATCTATTAGATTTGTTAAGTACCCTCCATATAAGGGTGTCTGGGCACTACCAGATTTTAAAACATACGTTTGGGCAGCCATAGGACAGTGTATTTCTTGTCTTCTAATAAAGAGCAGTGACAGAAATTATAAGCTCATATACTAGTTGACTATTGGCACTGATATAAACAATTTTCTTTGCAGACCTACTGATCCTAACTAATAAAAGCAGACGCGCTTTAAGATTATTGTGAGCATTTGTTTAATATGGAGTGAATGGTGTGAAGATTATCAGATATATTCTTTCAGTTCATATACACCACTCTGGGGTAAAGTCCCTTTCCCATCTATCTTTCAGGATGAAGTCTTAAGTTTATGGCGTAGAAAGGGGCTTGCCACTGCCAATCTATTGTTCGATGGAGTGGTCCTTGATAGTTTTTCAGACCTGCAGTCAGAATTTAATATTCCACATAAAATCTCTCTAAACAAATGCAAATACGTGAATATGCTAGTTGACATTTCAGCAGAACTTTTGCTTTAAAGATTCATAAATACTTAAATTAACATATTCTGGCAAGGCTGAATTGTAGAATTTTATAAAGCTTTGAGTCACTATAGAGAGGATGATCTATTATGTTAGTAGTCGTTAATAAATATACAGCTGAAATTGAGTCACCAATTCAACCACACAAGATAGAAGAATCTATTTAGATTTTCTGATATAAAGGTTCAACAGTTCAAAATAGTTTGCATGTTGTATTGCATACCTGAAAAAATATTAGTTTGAAAAACCTATGGTAACTCTGAAAATTTTAAATGTCCAAGATCTGGGCTAGAGGCCCCAGATATCATCCATATGTCCATTGGTTGTCCCCAATTGCACACATTGGTTAGAAATTACTATGTATCTATCGGAGGAGGTACATCTCAACATCGAGCTCTTTGAAGATATTGTGTTGGGACTAAATTAAGTGTATATTAGCACCAATTGTATTTATTGCCATTGTATGGGAATGGATCCACAAAGAGTTATATAAAATTGAGACCACCATTTTAAAAATGAAGGTAAAAAAAAGGAGCTCGAGATTGTCTGAGACCTGGTTATTGTTTTAAAAGAAAGACTTTATACTGTATACTCTGCTTTTCCTGCCTGCTAACATATTGTTTGACAACATATGAAATGAAATGACTCAAGACACCTTCCTGTTTATATTATTTTGCTTTGTGATATGAGTCTATGTAATTTATTCTTGGACTGTTAGAATTGTCCAGTAAATAAAAGGAATGCCGAGAATCGACTGATCGTCCTGTGTGCATTTGTCCACAAATGTTTAGCAGTCGTGAGCAAACAGTGTCTAATTTAAGACGTCTTTTATACCCCACATTCATCATGTGACCTGATATCTTTCTTGTCACCATACTTGAATGCGCAACTTTCTCTAGTTGACTGTGGACATTAAAAGCATGTCTATGAAGTTTGTGTTAGGGTCCTTTTATTCATTAATTATGCTGTCACTGAACTAATCATTTATTGTTTTTTAGTGATGTACTTTGTGTGTATAAACTGTAGAGTTGTTGCTATGTGAATCCCTAGTGTTTATATTTGAGATGTTAGATATGTGTATTTACCCTATTACGTTTTGAGCATGAATTCTTAAGATGTATTTGTTTGTTTTGTAAGCATGAGATGTAAAATCTAGATGATAATTGCCCCTATGAAGGGTAGCTTCCAGCATATAGCGGGCAGATTTTCAAAACTTATTGTCAAATTCATTAATATCGAAGAAGTAAAGGGCATTTTTGCGACTACCAAATGGATACATTATATGGACTTAACATACTGGCTGAAATTGAATATGTGATAAGTTGAATGTAATGCTGTGTGATGGGTGATCTTTCGGGCTTAAAGGAGAACTCCGCAATGCATGCCAAAAAGCATAAGATTAATCTAACATAGCTTTAATCTAAAGAGTGTGCAGAGCTAGGGCTTTGAATTTAAGTCACTTATAGGTCAACGTTGCCACCTGAGAGGTGAAAGGCACCAGAAAGCAAAGAAGAGATTCCCTTTGTAATTTAAGAGACCGTGCCTCCAAACTGAACTGAAAAGGCTCAAGTACTAGTAGAGCAGGCCCCATAACGAATTCTTGTATTTTAGGCATGACCGTTCCTCACAAAGGAAGAGGAAAGGGCCCTCCTATCCAAACCTTAGTAAAGAGCCGGAGCCTCTCATAGAATTACTTGTTTAACAGCTTTGCGTGACTTCCAGCCCACAGTGTGAGGGGAGTTGGTGGCTTCTTTGGCACTTAAGACCAAGCTTTTAGATTTAGTGAATCAAGTTGGTTTATTGTCTCCTTTAATTTTTTAAGAACTATTGTTGATGTACTTTATATGATGTTTTGCAACACAGACATAATCTAAGTTCACATGCTGTTCATTATTCTGCCTTCTAGTGATTGAGCCTCGGAAAACGTGTTAGGAAAAATGTTTGTTTTTTATTTTGGGTTTCAACCATTTTTAGTTCGTCTTCGATCGTAAGCCCCACTATCTGACCACCAATTTTATTTTCTGCCATATGTTTTAAACATGGATCTTATCATATGTTGAAACCTTGTTGTTTCAGCAATAGATAAACATTAGAAAGACTGAAAAACGAGATTTCAGTGGTAGATGTATAAAAAATATTCATCATAGAAGCCTTGAGAATCAGCAGCAAAAGTCATCCTTCTTCCCTGTACCAAAGACTATTCTGCATTTTCTGCCTCAGTATGACGTTGCTTTATTCACTATCCGTCTGCTTCGTAATTTTAGGTTAAATTAAAAAAATGTTTCTATCTCCGCTTTTACAAAAGTTTATAAAATTACTGAACGCAGTTGTAATGCAGCGCTAGGCATTTTACGAAAATTAACTGGTTGTCTTCAGTTGATGATTGCTTTGCGTAGACATTTAAAGAGGTGGTTGACACTATTTCTCAGGTTCTGGATGCCATCTGATTTTGATGGACTGAGGGAAGGGCTTTCATCTGCAGTAGGAAACAAAAATCTTAAAACCTTAAATTTAATTCAGTCAGTAGAATGTTTCCTTATTTGTCTTTTGTCTATTTTACTGTGACAACAAATTATGTGCACACTGCAGATAGCTTTTTCTAAGATACACTTATTTGAGGGGGGCAATTAGACTCCAGCTGAATCACAAATATTTCTTTACTGCTCTATGGAACTATATTTAAATGGAAAGAGCTGCACATTATCTTTCCTTGAAGCCCACTTTAGTCAATCCTGCCACATAAATTTGTGTTCCACTGCCACATAATTCTAGAGGACCTGAGAACAGGACAAGTTGTATAACATGATTGCTTCCAAAAACTGTTTCCTACACTTGTTCAAATATTTTGGTAATGGACAGGAATCCCTTTACATTCTGCCTTCTGTGTTGTCATTGGTACCCTTGAGTGGATAAGCACGCTGTATGCAAACTTAGCTTCCAATGAATCACAGTGACATGGGCATGAAGCTTATTCTGTTTCCTGCATGGGTTAATTACTTAATAGCAATGAGATCAGATTCTGGAATGTTCCAGGGATTTGGCTTTGATGGTGGCTTTAAAAGTGGTGGAGTTTACGGAGTCAGGTACTGAAAAAAGAGGAGGAAATGGTAATTATGTCGCACCTTCAGTTAAAAAATGTCAGAGAAACACTTTGCCACCTTTACAGACCAAGAAGCAAACTTCTGAGTTGAACATTTCTCAATTGGAATCTCATTAACACTTGCACTTCCAATTTCCAGGATGTTGGAAAAACTAACACAAAAGACCTTTAGTACAATGGCAGTTAGGATGAAACGTATCTTTATTGATCAAACAGACCAAGAACTTGGCCAAAAGACAAAAAACACATGAACAGCTCGACTTCTCTGACGAGTAATCCAGTTTGATTCAAACTCAACCAAATAGACTGAAATATCTGAGAAGGGAGAATTAAAGTCTCAATGTCCAAAGTGGCTCAAGAATATTTGGATTTGAAAAGTTCTCTGACATTTTGACCCTCTAAGCACAACTTAGAACAAAAATAAGAAATCTTTTGATAAAGCCCTCCAGTCCTGTATCAAACATAAGAAAACATAATATAAAGACAGAGAGGAATGAATGTGAGCTAGAAACAGTTGAGTCACCATCACAAATATGTTTAAAGTCACCTTAGCGTGCAGAAGAGGAGGTTCCTGAAGGCATGAAAATAGATGGAAGGAATAGGAGGAACAAAGGAAGTGTGACACTTCATCTGGGCGTGATAACTAGAGTTTCTCTTGTAATCCTTAAGTCTGCAGAGGCATACCAGCTGTCACTAAGGAGACCTTGGGGAACATAGCCAGTCCCTCTGCATAAATTAGGGTGGGATTCAACAGTATTGTCCTTCATATTACTTTCAGCTTCTGACTGCCACAGCTAGGACATCCAGATGCTTGGTACTCCAATACAAACCTCATTTGGAACCAGGCTCTTGACTTTCTTTGGAAAGGGACTTCCTATCCGAGAGCAATAACAACTCTGTTTACCCTTCCATTGCAACATTTAAAACTTGGGTTCACAGAGTGTTCGCGTTATGCCTTCTGAAGCACTTTTGTGCAAAAACGTGAAGTCTAGAAAAGATGGGTCTGGTCTACCTTTTAAAAAATATGTGTGCATTTTACTTGAGGGAAATAGGCATTTGAATAGAGGAATTTGCCCAATAGACACAGAAGCCAACTGAAACACTTGATAATTCCATGCCCTACATTACTATTAGAAATGATTTATATGTGTTTAATGTGTTCTTCAGTGCTGGTGCCACATCATGTGTGGGGTCTGAGCATTGTTTTGACCTCGTTGGCAATACATTTTGGCATCAGTCATGTTTGAACAACTGCAAGGGATAATGAGCAGTCTAATAAGATTTATGCGCACCACAAGTCGATGAAGCTTGATTTCCTTTTCACTTCTGACATATGAATGTTTTTAACCGACTGTGTTACTCTGTGCTCTCTCTTCCTTTATTCAAAGTATTCTTTTGGAGTCCTCCACCTGAATCAGATTATCATATTTTCATCCTTCGCCTATCGTACTCACTATAAGCAAGCAAAGGAAAGCAAGCAAAGGAAAGGTTTAACCACTGGGATGTGAGAACAACTTTCAGGTTCTATTTTAATAAAGTCATGGACACAAGGTATCTTCCTTCCAGCTTAGCTGCCTATGTAGTTTTTTTAGCAGAATAACTAAAAAAAATAGATATGCAGGACAGTCTAGAACTCTTCTTCACATACATTCAAACAGTCCTGTCCTAATATCTCTTACAGTCTCGGTGCACCTATGCGAGCACCACATCCCAGTATTTTGTTACTCATGAATCATGGTTAAGGTTACTTGCTCAGAAGGGAGATTTATGACTGATAAAGGGGAATTTGCCTAGAAACGCCAATTTCCATAGTCCTTGTTGTCTGTGGTTTCACCACTTTCACCACTTCCAACTTTAAACCACAGTTGAGCATCAGCCGAATGTGTACAGCTAGTACCTCTGGTATTACTACTTGCTCAGGGTGGATGCTAGGCTCAAATTCCAGGTCCTGTGTACCACCCTTACTGGAGCAAAGATCCTGCAAAAACCTGAAGAAACATCTCATTCCCTCCCTATCAACCACTTTTTAAAATCTTCTAACCGATAAATCAGCAATCCTTCAAGAGGATGGAATATGCAGACTGATCTCTGGGTGCTCACGAACAGATTCTGGAACACCCTTAACCCCCAAAGTAAGACATCCTGAAGTTCAGGGAAGTCCTGAAAAGTAAACTATTTAGGATTGCCCACAGTTGGACTTTATGTGCATCATTGGTAGTGCTGAAAAATACTGGTGATGGTTACTCAGTCCACCTGATTTAAAGAAAATGTCCCATTCTAACAAGCAAGATGTATAGTATTACCGGAAAGTCATCTTAAGTTACTAAAAGTTCCTGAGAGGCAATGCGCAGTGCCATGCAAATCTCCTAACTAAATAAATCTAAAAACATGAAAGCAAACAATGCCGGGGAGTAGAAACATAGTAGTGAGATATCTAAGTTTATTCAAATGTGTATAGCAACACTTCAAAAACAGATTGTTAATAATTTTCCATAGTTAGCAGATGGTGATTTCATGCTGCAGCATGCTTCCATCCCCACCCACCCCCGAACACCCTCTCCTGTACTACATCTTGATAAAGAAAGAACGGTGCTGTTATTATCAGCCAACAACATTAATTTAACTAAATTATCTTTCTTTGTTTTTAATTCACCAGGTGTTCTTCTGGGCATTGCTATCCGGACGGGTAGCCCTTTGAGTCTGAACTTGGCAGAGCCGGTATGGAAGCAGCTGGCAGGAATGAATCTAACAATTGCTGATCTCAGTGAGGTAAGCTTTGTGTAGATGCCTGCACAAAAGAGAACATTATCACAAATCCTCCCTGTCCACCCCCTTTCTTTGTAGATGACAGTGTGACCTAAGGTAACTGTCCATTCTGTCAAACTACAAAGACATAGTTATAGCCGGCTGCAAAGCAATCATTTAAATAACAGTGCAGCTAGAGCGATAGTGAATTACTTAAGAGTGGGTTTGGGTTTAAAGTTCATGCTGTCCTTGAAAATTAATTGATACACGTTGGGAGCGAATTTAGAAATGAGGAGGAGGGGTGCTGTTTTGCTGTCTATCAGTTATGTTATTGCATTTTGTGTTTCAGGAAAATGAAAAGATGTTTTATTTTTGTACTGTCACGATAAGGAGATGATCCTGTCTAGAAATGCAAGACAAATGATAGCATAGAAGGAGCAAAAAATGACACTGTTGAAGAAAGTAATTGTAAGGAAATGCCTCCTTGGCATGGTTACCCCCTGCCTTTTTGCCTTTGCTGATGCTAAGTTATGACTTAAAAGTGTGCTGGGACCCTGCTAACCAAGCCCCAGCACCAGTGTTCTTTCCCTAAACTGTACCTTTGTGTCCACAATTGGCACAACCCTGGCACTCAGGTAAGTCCCTTGTAACTGGTACCCTGGGTACCAAGGGCCATGATGCCAGGGAAGGTCTCTAAGGGCTGCAGCATGTCTTATGCCACCCTAGGGACCCCTCACTCAGCACATACACACTGCTTCACAGCTTATGTGTGCTGTGGGGAGAAAATGACTAAGTCGACATGGCACTCCCCTCAGAATGCCATGCCAACCTCACACTGCCTGTGGCATAGGTAAGTCACCTCTCTAGCAGGCCTTACAGCCCTAAGGCAGGGTGCACTATACCACAGGTGAGGGCATATGTGCATGAGCACTATGCCCCTACAGTGTCTAAGCAAAACCTTAGACATTGTAAGTGCAGGATAGCCATAAGAGTATATGGTCTGGGAGTCTGTCAAACACGAACTCCACAGCACCATAATAGCTACCCTGAAAACTGGGAAGTTTGGTATCAAACTTCTTAGCACAATAAATGCACACTGATGGCAGTGTGCACTTTATTGTAAAATACACCCTGAGGGCATCTTAGAGATGCGCCCTGAATACATACCTGACTTCCAGTGTGGGCTGACTAGTTTTTGCCAGCCTGCCACACACCAGACATGTTGCTGGTCACATGGGGAGAGTGCCTTTGTCACTCTGTGGCCAGGAACAAAGCCTGTACTGGGTGGAGGTGCTTCTCACCTCCCCATGCAGGAAATGTAACACTTGGCAGTGAGCCTCAAAGGCTCACACCTTTGTTACAGCACCACAGGGCATCCCAGCTAGTGGAGATACCCGCCCCTCCGACCACTTCCCCCACTTTTGGCGGCAAGGCTGGACGAGATAATGAGGAAAACAAGGAGGAGTCACCCCCCAGTCAGGACAGCCCCTAAGGTGTCCTGAGCGTAGGTGACTCTTACTTTTAGAAATCCTCCATCTTGTAGAAGGTGGATTCCCCCAATAGGATTAGGGATGTGCCCCCCTCCCCACAGGGAGGAGGCACAAAGATGGTGTAGCCACCCTCAAGGACAGTAGCCATTGACTACTGCCCTCCCAGACCTAAACACACCCCTAAATTCAGAACCGAGGAAGATAGATTCCTGCAACCTAAAGAAGAAGAAGGACTGCTGACCTGAAGCCCTGCAGTGAAGACGAATACGACAACTGATTTGGCCCCAGCCCACCGGCCTGTCTCCCTACTTCGAAGAAAACTGCAACAGCGACGCATCCAACAGGGTCCAGCGACCTCTGAAGCCTCAGAGTACTACCCTGCATCTAAAGGACCAAGAAGCTCCCGAGAACAGCAGCCCTGTTCAAGAAACTGCAACTTTCTGCAACAAAGAAACAACTTTAAAGACCCCACGTTTCCCGCCGGAAGCGTGAGACTTTCCACTCTGCACCCGACGCCCCCAGCTCGACCTGCAGAAAACTAACACTACAGAAAGGACTCCCCGGCGACAGCGAGTAGCCAGAGTTGACCCCCCTTTGTCAAAAGTATACATGCTATTGTGATTATTCAAAGTTCCAAGAATACCTGAGTGAAATACCTTTCATTTGAAGTATTACTTGTAAATCTTGAAGCTGTGGTTCTTAAAATAAACAAATAAATATATTTTCCTATATAAAAACCTATTGGCCTGGAGTAAGTCTTTGAGTGTGTGTTCCTCATTTATTGACTGTGTGTGTACAACAAATGCTTAACACTACCCACAGATAAGCCTACTGCTCGACCACACTACCACAAAATAGA
Organism: Pleurodeles waltl; assembly: GCF_031143425.1. NCBI lineage: Eukaryota > Metazoa > Chordata > Amphibia > Caudata > Salamandridae > Pleurodeles > Pleurodeles waltl. The sequence goes on along the minus strand of NC_090447.1, from coordinate 418,318,718 downwards.
GCATTAGAATTATCTCTTTGTGCCACTATCTTACCTCTAAGGGGAACCCTTGGACTTTATGCACACTATTTCTTAATAGTATATACAGAGCCAACTTCCTACAGTAATCAAATGATTTTTGTTCTAGTAGCCGTAGATAAGAGTTTTATAAGGTAATTTAAAAGCTGTAGTGTTGTCCTTCTGATTGCTACTCTAGGTTGTTGAACATAGAGGTTGTGGTTGAAACATAAGTCCCATTCTAAGTTGCTGGCTGCTTTTGATCATGTTCAAGAGGCTGGTCCTTTATGGAGTTCTGCTGTCTTTCTTTCAAACTTGAAAATGCACCACAAGGGCAAAATGCTCAGCAGGTCTCTGCCCCCACACCACCTCTCTAAACCAGGCTTGAAGGCACAAGTGCATCAGTAGAAAAATTACACCCTCCAAGCATCTTCTTACTCCACTCTAGTCCCACAGTTCTGAATTCCCTGGGCCATTATCAAACCCATAGCAAATTATGGACTTCAAATAGCCCATTTTGCAACTCTTTCAGACCCTTAAAGCTCCCTCTAGCCCTCCAGATGGCTTTCAGTCAGCGGACTGTTCCCTGGCACCAACTGACCCCCTTGGTTCCCTGCCCAGGAGCAGTCCCAACAAGTGCCTGTTCAGACTTCCAGCCCAGTTCCTGAGTCTATGCCAGTCCGTTCTGTACTGGCGCCCATGCAGACACCACCAGTGCTAGTCTTGAATCCATTTCCAATGTAAGTCTCCAAAAGTCAGCTGACACTAGCCCCATGTGCATCCATGAGATTACAAAAGCACAATCACTCATTATGCAATCACACGCTAGAAGCTTAATTCAGATCCCATTCTGTGCTGCTCACTGTATACAAAATGTCCTCCACAATTATGATGATGATTGCGAGGAGGCAAACAAACTGCTTATCTCTTACTGTACTGATAATACGCTGTCTCTCGATGTACCGAATGCCAGCTTGCTAGATTAATCCCTACCAGAAGTGATACTCTTACTGTCGCTTACTGCTGAAACTAAGGAAGACAAAAACTTGAAGCTGAAATGTTTTAAATAACTTCAGCCACTGGTATTAACTAGGGACATATTCTGGTTGCATCCATTTTTGCCCACTATGCCACCTTAGACAGGAAGCAGGCACATGCAAATCAGCTTTTGTACTGGTTTAGTAGGAACAGTCAGGCCCCAACTGCCAGTCAACGTCCCCTCTGAACCACAGCATAGGCAACCCCAGACCAGTTTGGGCCTATCCAGTAGGGTGCAGCTTAGTTCCAGTCGCACAGTGAGCATGGTGCCTATGGTTGGACATACCCATCAAACAGAAAAGCTTGTCTGAGGTGGCATGTGGGCAGAAAGAAAGGTGAACTAGATATGGCCCAAGTAAATAATAGTGACAGAGATTAATTCAAGCATTCCACCAGGACCCCACTGACTCTGCTCTCTCCCTTAAAATTTGGTTGCTTGGACCACATACACCCCACATGTGGCATACTGGGGTCTCCCTGTAAGTCCCTGGCAAATGGTACTTAGGTACCCAAGGCATTGGTACACCAGGGGTCTCTCATGGGCTGCAGCATTATGCCACCCATGGGAGCCCATGCAAACTGTCTGCAGGTCTGCCATTGCTGCCTGCGTGAAATGGTGCATGCACCTTTCACTCTAGATATAAGGCTTGCCTTATACCGCGGTCACTCCACTTGGACACTGTGAGTCACCCTGTGGTAGGCCGTTCAGCCCAAGCGCAGGGTGCATGGGTCTGAGTGTGAGGGTATCCATGCAAACCCCAGGCTCCATTCTCTGGGCTTTGTAAGTGTGGGGAAGCCATCTTAAGTTATGTAGTGTGCACCGGTCAACACAAGTAGTCCAACTCCATAATGGCTTCTCCGAAACTAGGCAGGTTTGGCATCAAACGTTGGAATCATGCAACTACAGCAATTCCATTGTAAGTTGCATAATACCATGTACCATTTATCACCCCTTCTAAGATTTTAGTAGGAGATGGAAGAAGTAATATAGGGCAGTAGTTTGAAAGAAGTAAGGCCTCCGTTGTAAGTTTTCACCCATAATATCGCTACCTCTTGTTTGCAGTTGGTAGGGGAGATGTCAGATGTAAGAGATTGGTTGCAAAGAAAGGTGAGAGCTGAGATGCCTTTATCCTTTGTTTTCTTTAAATCTCCTTTGAGATATGGATCAATGGTGAGCCATAGCAAATCTTGATCTTGGAGTACATGGTAGCAGAATAATGGAAGTGAGCAGGGAGAGCCTGTTAGAAGCTTCTTCAGAAGCAGTGTTGTTGTTCCTTGAGGCTAAGGAAGTGTTATCAGAGCAAACAGATTGCCCGATAAGCTGCTTTGTTTAAAAAGGTTGATAGCTTGGCCCCCTGTGGATGGTGGAATAGTAGTGGAGCAGCAGGAAGATTAGACAATGGTTCACAATATTGAACACTTATTTAATGATTTTAGTGGTCTTGCTAGTGTGATGTTACTGTACAGTGTTTTCTAATGAGGACAGTTTATACAAATATTTGGCCTGCCATCTTAAACTTGTTAGAGATGCTCAATTCTTTGAAGCTCTCTTTATTTCAGATGACTCAAAAGAGTGCCAGGGTATGAAGGGACATGAGGGCTAAGCAGCCCGCTTATTAAGAAGGGACCCAATTATTGAAAGAATCAGTGCTTCTTTCACTGCACATTATGAGCTTCATGCTTCCTATGCCTTGGAAAGCTGCCTATCTCATTACTATTTAAAGTAGCAAATGGATCTCCTGTGTACTTGTGCTCCCATAGCATTCAGCAACATTAATAATACAAATATACCTTTAAATTTGGAAATTGCAGAATGATTAGATAGCAATAACTTCAAGAGGCCCCAGGGTATAGGTCATAAATTCAAGATCAGAGGTCTCAAAGTCAGTCCCACTCAATACATTTCCACAAAACTCAGCAACATTCCCACTCCCATCCTGGACCCCTCTCAGTCAGGATTCAAACGCAACCATAGCACCAAGACCTCACTCCTCGCCGCCACAGACGACATCCACACCCTCCTCGACTGAGGCGAGACCATCGCCCTCATCCTCCTGGACCTTTCTGCCACCTTCGACACAGTCTCGCACAACACACTATGCACCCACCTCCACAACTCCAGCGTCCAAGTCTCAGCACTGCAATGGCTCTCCTCGTTCCTCACCGGGAGAACACAGAGAGCCCTCAGAAACTCCCCCACCCCTACTGACCCACCCGCAGTCTCAGTGTCATCTTAGACTCATCGCTGTCAATGGACCACCAGGTGAGCGCAGTCTCATCAGGTTGCTTCCACACCCTGCGTATGCGTCAAAAAATCTACAAGTGGATCCCCACTGAAGCCAGAAGGACAGTCACCCAGGCCCTTTTCAGCAACCGCCTCGACTACGGCAATACTCTTTACGCCGGAACCACCGCCAAGGCCCGTAAAAGACCACAACGCATCCAGAACGCCTTCACCTGTCTCATCTAGAATGCCCACAACACAGCCACACCTCTGCCCTCCTAAGAGACATACACTGGCTGCCTATCGACAAGATAATCACCTTCAAGCTCCTGACCAACGCCTACAAGGCCCTACACGACGCCGGACCAGCCTACCTCAACCACAGACTCTCCTTCTACACTCCCGCCAGACAACTCTGCTCCGCCGACTAGGCCCTCCTCAAGGTCTCCCACATCAAGCAAACCACAGCCGGAGGAAGATCCTTCTCCCACATCGCCATCAAGACCTGGAACACCCTCCCCATCCACCTCAGGCAATGTTCCACCCTGTCTCAGTTCAGGAAGGACCTCAAGACCTGGGTCTTCGACTGAGCCTCACCCATCCCCCTCCCCTTCCTCCCCCAGTGCCTTGAGACCCTCACAGGTGAATAGCCGAGCTCTACAAATCACTGATTGATTGATCAATTACATTCCCACTACCAGTTGTTGAGTCTCAATTATTACTAGTTGTTTTATTCAAGTATATTTCTAGTACATAAAGGAGCATAGCTCATCCTGTAGAGGGTGCCCATGTTCACTTGCTGGCTACATCTCATATATTTTTCCAGTGCGTGCTCTTGTGCTGATTGTTATGTCACCAACTTTTCCTATCATTCCACAGCTAATTATGGATAGTAGCTTAAGGCGTGTCTTGTTCAGAACTGGTCTTCTACCTGCTCTTCCTTTACTGAGGTCATCATTAGGAAGACCTCAGAGGACCCATCTTTGGCTGACTCCCAGAGATAGAGATGCAGACTCTAAAGATTGGGTGAGATGGAATCAACTCTTTTGCCATTGGATTTTCATCACCTCATGTTGCTGGTATTGTTCAATAGGGTAAAAAATGTAAGATGGCTTACCTGAGAGTTTTACACATACCCGTTGTCAACATTTGCCTAAGCATCTCTAAATCTATCAACCATGTTTAGGGTGAGCGTTAGGTCTCATTCGTTGTGGCCCCTCATCTATGAACTATGTCTGGCCCACTGGTTTTTCACAAACTATAAAGGAAATCCCTCTATCATTTATGTCACTCATACAAATATGGCATTGTTTTGCTGTCTCTCTAACGGTGAAGTTCTTTAACTATCATAGGCTTGAGATTTGTGTGGATGACCTGTAATTAGTTACCCACTACACTTACATTCCTTCGTGTCACATGTCCACCTCTAAATTGATTCCCTTGCTACTGCTCTGACTGTTTCTTTTCCTTTTCCATATCTGGGTGTCTTTCGCATTCATCAACTGCTTTACCTATTGGTGCCCTTGTAGGCTTAGTCTCTGGATCAAATCTCACCTACCTCTATGCTATTGTTCCATGGTACGTCATATTCTCATTTATCTTCCCCTATTCATCTTTAGACTGGTGACACATTTTTTTCTATTTTTCACCTTTCCACTCTCAACCCTCCCAACTACTGACCTGCAGCAATGTAATTCCTAACAAAAAGGTATGTAGGCCAGTTAACAGGGTTCTCTCAGTTCAGCACTGGCAGACACTACTGTCTAGCCTCTGATGTTCAGTCTAAAGTTTTGCTTCCCTGTTGGGTCATGTAAAACTTTACTAGTTTGGTGTGTATTTTCAAAATGTATTTTCTCAAAATGTAATAACTTGAACTTCTAGGGTTGTGTCTGGGGAATCTGTTTGAGTCGAGAATTTGTAAGATATCACAGGTCGGACAATTTGTATGTTTTTTGTGGATACCCTTTGCAGATTGTTATCATGTATATACCTTATTGTTTAGGCATCTTCCTTACAACATTTGTTGTCACTCTAGTAGTGAATAATTGTGAGTGAATCAAGTGAAAAAGCATAGCCAGAGCCTGAATAAAGCTTTAGTGTGACACTGATCACCAATGTATTTCTGTGTCTCCATTTCCTTCTTACATGCATGCTTTATTCAAGGTACTTGCCAACTTACTCTGGAACCTATGAATATTTAATGCTATTTACAACTCTCCAGGGTGAATAGTATCCATGAGAATTATCATTACATGAATGTTAGATACCTAATCGTGGATCACATGCTTATACTGACTTTGTTTATCCTAATGTATTTTCTTACTAAAGGTCGATAAAGATTTTATTCCTGGGCTTATGTACATCCGCGACAATGAAGCTACCTCTGAAGAGTTTGAAGCCATGAGTCTTCCGTTTACAGTGCCAAGTGCTAGTGGTCAAGACATTCAGCTAAGCTCCAAACATGCTCATATTACTCTTGAGAACAGAACTGTTTATGTGAGGCTGGCAATAAACTACAGGTTTGTTTTGATAAATTTGTCTGCTGCTTCAAGTTGTGAATATTTATATTGTGCATAACTTATTAATCTTTTGGTAACAGAATGTTCCCAAGAACCGTTCACATAAATTTAATTACTTTGTGTTCTGATTGATACAATCGCAGATTCCTTGCCTTTTTAATTTCCCTAGGCACCAGACTAGATCCAGAAACTTAATTCAACAATTGCTCCTACGTGCTGACAGGTGGTGCCATCGGACTCTACTATAGTCTTGTCCCGCCTCTGGAATGATGACCTAGAGCCATATAAAGATGCCACCGAAGCAGTTTGATGTTCTTTTCTTTCCATGCCCATTGATATGGATCCAGAGCTCCACTCCCAAACATTTTTTGGTGCTTTACCGACCTCCAATATGTTTTTCTGTATAGTGTGCTAGTAAATCTCTATTACGAAGACCACAGGCTTCACTCCACGCTGCACCTCCATGAAGCAGATGTTGGTTAGAGACCAGTGTGACGTCTGTCTTTGGAGTCTCTGATTGTAGGAAAGTAGCCTCTTTCTAGCTTGGTTACCCCCCCCCCCACCCCCACCCCCCCCTTTTGGCCTGTTTGTCAGTGTGTTTGATTGTTTTCACTGGGTTCCTGCTAACCAGGACCCCAGTGATTATGCTATGTCTTCTAAATTTGGTTGCTAGTAACTTTATGTTCCCACCAGTGGCATACTGGTTCCCCCATGTAAGTGTTCCATGGTATATGGTACCTAGGTACCCAGAGAATTGGGATTCCAGGGGATCCCTATGGGCTGTAGCAGTTATTCTGCCACCGATAGGGAGCCCATGCAAAGGGTTCTGCATGCCTGCCATTGCAGTCTGCGTGAACTGGGTACACACACACCTGTTTTTACTACAGGTCACTGCACCAGGTCACTGTAAGTCACCACTGTAGTAGGCCTTCTCAGCCCAGAGGGCAGGGTGCAGGTACCTGTGTGTGAGGACACCCCTGCACTATCAGAGGTGCCCCCACAAACTCCAGATCAATTTTTCGGGACTTTGTAAGTGCGGGGACGCCATTTTATGTGTGTACTGGACATAGGTCACTACCCATGTCCAGCTACATGGTGGTAACTCCGAACCTGGGCATGTTTGGTATCAAATATGTCGAAATCATACCCCAATACTGTTGCAAGTATTGGTTGTATGTTTCCATGCATTCTAGGGATCCTTAGAGGACCCCAAGCATTGTTGCCACCAGTCCTACAGGGTTTTCCGGGGCAGCCCAGCTGTTGCCACCCCTCAGACAGGTTTCTGCCCTCCAGCTGCTAGATCTGATCAAGTTCAGGAAGGCAGAACAAAGGATTTCCTTTAACCTGTTAGGTGCGGGCGTCGGCCACTGGCCGACGCCCACACACCCTCCCTGGTGCGGGTCACGACCAGTGGCCGACACCAGGAAGGGTATCAATAAATCCTCGGGTGCAATTATTTTTTTTTTTAAACCCCCCCCGGGAGAAACTCCCCTTTCTTACGAGGCCTTCCTGAAAGTGTTTCCTGGCCCCCCGGTCGCAGCTGTGCTGCGATCGGGGGCCAGGAAACACTTTCAGGTTTCCTGGCCCCCCGATCGCAGCACAGCTGCGATCGGGGGGCCAGGAAACACTTTGAAAAGGCCTCGTAAGAAAGGGGAGACTCTCCCCTTTCTTACGAGGCCTTCTCAAACTGTTTCTGGCCCCCGATCGCAGCTGTGCTGCGATCGGGGGCCAGAAACAGTTTGAGAAGGCCTCGTAAGAAAGGGGGAGAGTCTCCCCTTTCTTACGAGGCCTTCTCAAAGTGTTTCCTGGCCCCCGATCGCAGCACAGCTGCGATCGGGGGCCAGGAAACACCACTAGACGCCAGGGATTTCACTTTGGGGGGGCGGCCCCCTCGGAAAACGGGCCCCCCCCCCCCCCCCGGGGGCATAATTAATAAAAAAAAAAAAAAGGTAGGTGCCCCCTGGGGGGGGGGGGGGCGCGATCGCGCCCCCCCCCCCCCCCCCCAGGGGATTGTTTTTAAAAAAAAAAAAAAATAATAATTAAAAAAAAAAAATGACAGGGGGTCGCCCGTGGGCAGGGTGACCCCCTGTGGGGGCAATTTTTTTTTTAGATGTTGTAGGGTTTCCCTGGGGGCCATTTTGGCCCCCAAGGAAACCATACAACAACTAAAAAAAATAGATCTATATATAGATCTATATTTATATATCTATGTAGATAGATATATCTATGTACATGGATATATCTATAGATATATCTATGTACATAGATATATATATATATAGAGGTAGATCTATATATACCAAAGAGATTTATAAAGTGTGCTACTCACCTGTGAGGGTCTCAAGGCGCTTGGGGGGGGGCGGGGGGAGGGAAAGGGGCTGGGAGGTTCACTGTTCGAAAAGCCAGGTTTTGAGGGCCTTCCTGAAAAGAAGTAGGTTTTGGGTCTTGTGAAGGTGGGTTGTGAGGGCGTTCCAGGTTTTGGGTGCAAGGTAAGAGAAGGATCTGCCCCCGGTGGTGGTGTGTTTGATGCGGGGGACAGAGGCGAGAGAGAGGTCAGCTGAGCGGACGTTTCGTGTGGGGGTGTGGAAGGTGACTCTCGTTGAGGTAGGCAGGGCCTGTGTTGTGGAGTGATTTGTGTGCGAGGATGAGGATCTTGAAGGTGATCCTTTTGTCAATGGGGAGCCAGTGGAGGGATTTGAGGTGTGGAGAGATGTGTTCGTGTTGGCGGAGGTCGAGGATGAGTCGTGCTGCTGAGTTCTAGATGCGTGTAGTTTGCGCTTGAGTTTTAGAGTGGTGCCGGCGTAGAGGGCGTTTCCGTAATCAAGCCTGCTGCTGATTTGTGCGTGAGTGACAGTTTTTCTGGTCTCTGTGGGGATCCATTTGAATGTTTTTCAGTATACGGAGTGTGTTGAAGCATGAGGAGGTGAGAGCGTTGATTTGTTGGGTCATCGAGAGGGAGGAGTCTAGGATGATGCTGAGGTTGCGTGCGTGGTTGGCGGGGGTGGGTGCAGGGCCTAGCGTGGTGGGCCACCATGAGGGGTCCCAGGTGTTTTTGTGTGGGCCAAAGAGGATTATTTCGGTTTTGCTTGAGTTGAGTTTCAGGTGATTGGCTGTCATATATATATCACTTTTGTCAATATGTATGTGGTTTCCCTGGGGGGAAAAGGGTCCGACTTGTCTAGTGGCAGTTTTAGTGCCATAAAGAAGCGCAGAAGGTTTATATGCCTACTGCAAAGAGCAAATCTGTATTTTATGTAAATAGCTGAGTACATTAGCAAAGTCTATGGAGAGATGAAGGGCACTTTTGCTGGGTGGTAATGAGGGAATCCGAGGAGGAGGGAGTGGGAGCACCAATAATGATTGTTGGACTGGGCGCAGGAGGTGCTAAAGACTGTGACGAATGGTATGTGACAAGGTGTTTTTTGAGTGTCTTGAAAGTACGTGCTGATTGAGGGAAGAAGCGCAGGTAAGGTGGCCTCTACTGTTGCACGTATCTCACACACCATCGATTTTGTGACTGTCTACGTAGGCTAGTCTTTTAGAGCAACAGTTTAGCCAATAGCAGAGATGGCATCTTGATGGATGACTGCTGCCTACACTCGGGTTATAGAGGACCGCTCTGACATAGGATCAGAGACTGAGACATCAGATACTGAGACAGCATCTGAGGGATAGGACATTGGCGCAGACTCTGGGAGTGATTTTTCAGTCAGAGGAGTCCCATTCGATAACTCCTCTTCCAGTACATTATGAGGGAGGTGATGAGGACAGTCCTGCTGTCCCTTCGCAAGCTGTTTGTGCAACTGGGTAATAGTGGGTTAGGTCAACCCAGAGAGCAGGTGAATGCGGCGGCAAGCAGAGAGAGAGTGCTCTCTTGGGAGCTCCCCAATTTAGTTCAGCCCCAAATTCCACCACCCAAATCATATTGTGGAGACATCAAAATTATCCATGGCAAAACAAACTGGTTTTGTAAGGCAGGCACCTGTGTTTTTGGTCCTGGATTCGGCGGCCATATAGAGAAACACACTAAACCCAAACATTTCTGGAAACTAGACATTCGGGGGAGTCCACAGAGGTGTGACTTGTGTGGCTTCCCCAAAGTTTTCTTACCCAGAATACCCTGCAAAGCTGAAATGTTGAAAAAAAACTAAATTTTTCTCGCATTTCTGTCACACAAACTACAGGAATATGCTGGGATCCACAATATTCCTACTACCCAGTGACTCCTCACCTGTCCTGATAAAAACACTACCCCACTTGAGTGCCTACACCTAGTGTCTGTGTCAGGAATGGATCACCCCAGGGTCAACAGCTGCCTCACGTAAGGACCAACATTGACCGTTGTGTGATCTATTCCTGTCGCAGGCACCAGGCCTAACCACACAAGTGAGGTATCATTTTTATCGGGAGGCTTGGGGGAACGCTGGGTGGAAGGAAATTTGTGGCTCCTCTCAGATTCCAGAACTTTCTGTCACCGAAATGTGAGGAAAACTTGTTTTTTTAGCCACTTTTTGAGGTTTGCAAAGGATTCTGGGTAACAGAACCTGGTCCGAGCCCCGCAAGTCACCCCTCCTTGGATTCCCCTAGGTCTCTAGTTTTCAGAAATGCACAGGTTTGGTAGGTTTCCCTAGGTGCCGGCTGAGCTAGAGGCCAAAATCTACAGGTAGGCACTTTGCAAAAAACAGCTCTGTTTTCTGTGATGTGTCCACGTTGTGTTTTGGGGCATTTCCTGTCGCGGGCGCTAGGCCTACCCACACAAGTGAGGTATCATTTTTATCGGGAGACTTGGGGGGACGCTGGGTGGAAGGAAATTTGAGGCTCCTCTCCGATTCCAGAACTTTCTGTCACCGAAATGTGAGGAAAACTTGTTTTTTTAGCCACTTTTTGAGGTTTGCAAAGGATTCTGGGTAACAGAACCTGGTCCGAGCCCCGCGAGTCACCCCATCTTGGATTCCCCTAGGTCTCTAGTTTTCAAAAATGTACAGGTTTGGTAGGTTTCCCTAGGTGCCGGCTGAGCTAGAGGCCAAAATCTACAGGTAGGCACTTTGCAAAAAACAGCTCTGTTTTCTGTGATGTGTCCACGTTGTGTTTTGGGGCATTTCCTGTCGCGTGCGCTAGGCCTACCCACACAAGTGAGGTATCATTTTTATCGGGAGACTTGGGGGGACGCTGGGTGGAAGGAAATTTGAGGCTCCTCTCCGATTCCAGAACTTTCTGTCACCGAAATGTGAGGAAAACTTGTTTTTTTAGCCACTTTTTGAGGTTTGCAAAGGATTCTGGGTAACAGAACCTGGTCAGAGCCCCGCGAGTCACCCCATCTTGGATTCCCCTAGGTCTCTAGTTTTCAAAAATGTACAGGTTTGGTAGGTTTCCCTAGGTGCCGGCTGAGCTAGAGGCCAAAATCTACAGGTAGGCACTTTGCAAAAAACAGCTCTGTTTTCTGTGATGTGTCCACGTTGTGTTTTGGGGCATTTCCTGTCGCGGTCGCTAGGCCTACCCACACAAGTGAGGTATCATTTTTATCGGGAGACTTGGGGGGACGCTGGGTGGAAGGAAATTTGAGGCTCCTCTCCGATTCCAGAACTTTCTGTCTCCGAAATGTGAGGAAAACTTGTTTTTTTAGCCACTTTTTGAGGTTTGCAAAGGATTCTGGGTAACAGAACCTGGTCAGAGCCCCGCGAGTCACCCCATCTTGGATTCCCCTAGGTCTCTAGTTTTCAAAAATGTACAGGTTTGGTAGGTTTCCCTAGGTGCCGGCTGAGCTAGAGGCCAAAATCTACAGGTAGGCACTTTGCAAAAAACAGCTCTGTTTTCTGTGATGTGTCCACGTTGTGTTTTGGGGCATTTCCTGTCGCGGGCGCTAGGCCTACCCACACAAGTGAGGTATCATTTTTATCGGGAGACTTGGGGGGACGCTGGGTGGAAGGAAATTTGAGGCTCCTCTCCGATTCCAGAACTTTCTGTCACCGAAATGTGAGGAAAACTTGTTTTTTTAGCCACTTTTTGAGGTTTGCAAAGGATTCTGGGTAACAGAACCTGGTCAGAGCCCCGCGAGTCACCCCATCTTGGATTCCCCTAGGTCTCTAGTTTTCAAAAATGTACAGGTTTGGTAGGTTTCCCTAGGTGCCGGCTGAGCTAGAGGCCAAAATCTACAGGTAGGCACTTTGCAAAAAACAGCTCTGTTTTCTGTGATGTGTCCACGTTGTGTTTTGGGGCATTTCCTGTCGCGGGCGCTAGGCCTACCCACACAAGTGAGGTATCATTTTTATCGGGAGACTTGGGGGGACGCTGGGTGGAAGGAAATTTGAGGCTCCTCTCAGATTCCAGAACTTTCTGTCACCGAAATGTGAGGAAAACTTGTTTTTTTAGCCACTTTTTGAGGTTTGCAAAGGATTCTGGGTAACAGAACCTGGTCAGAGCCCCGCGAGTCACCCCATCTTGGATTCCCCTAGGTCTCTAGTTTTCAAAAATGTACAGGTTTGGTAGGTTTCCCTATGTGCCGGCTGAGCTAGAGGCCATAATCCACAGGTAGGCACTTTGCAAAAAAACAGCTCTGTATTTTGTGAAAAAATGGGATGTGTCTACGTTGTGTTTTGGGGCATTTCCTGTCGCGGGCGCTAGGCCTACCCACACAAGTGAGGTATCATTTTTTTCGGGAGACTTGGGGGAACATAGAATAGCAAAACAAGTGTTATTGCCCCTTATCTTTCTCTACATTTTTTCCTTCCAAATATAAGAGAGTGTGTAAAAAAGACGTCTATTTGAGAAATGCCCTGCAATTCACATGCTAGTATGGGCACCTCGGAATTCAAAGATGTGCAAATAACCACTGCTCCTCAAAACCTTATCTTGATCCTATTTTGGAAATGCAAAGGTTTTCTTGATACCTCTTTTTCACTCCTCATATTTCAGCAAATGAATTGCTGTATACCCAGTATAGAATGAAAACCAACTGCAGGGTGCACCTCATTTATTGGCTCTGGGTACCTAGGGTTCTTGATGAACCTATAAGCCCTTTATATCCCCGCAACCAGAAGAGTCCAGCAGACAAAACGGTATATTGCTTTCAGAAATCTGACATCGCAGGAAAAAGTTACAGAGTAAAACATAAAGAAAAATGGCTGTTGTTTTCAGCTCAATTTCAATATTTTTTTATTTCAGCTGTTATTTTCTGTAGGAAAACCTTGTAGGATCTACACAAATGACCCCTTGCTGAATTCAGAATTTTGTCTAGTTTTCAGAAATGTTTAGCTTTCCGGGATCCAGCATTGGTTTCACACCCATTCCTGTCACTAACTGGAAGGAGGTTGAAAGCACCAAAAATAGTAAAAATGGGGTATGTCCCAGTAAAATGCCAAATTTGTGTTGGAAAATGTGGTTTTCTGATTCAAGTCTGCCCGTTCCTGAAAGGTGGGGAGATAGTGATTTCAGCACCAGAAACCCTTTGTTGATGGCATTTTCAGGGAAAAAACCACAAGCCTTCTTCGGCGGGCCTTTTTTCCCATTTTTTTTGGAAAAAACTAAATTTTCACTGTATTTTGGCTATTTTCTTGGTCTCCTCCAAGGTAAACCACAAACTCTGGGTACCATTAGAATCCCTAGGATGTTGGAAAAAAAGGACGCAAATTTGGCGTGGTTAGCTTATGTGGACAAAAAGTTATGAAGCCCTAAGCGCGAACTACCCCAAATAGCCAAAAAAGGGCTCAGCACTGGGGGGGAAAAGGCCCAGCAGCTAAGGGGTTAAGAGGGGGAGGTAACACCCCTCTCCTTTTGGAAATAGGTGTGACTGGCTTGGGAGCCTCTCCAGCCACTGGTTTTGCTTTGAAGGGCACATTTGGTGCTCTCCGTGCATAAATCAGTCCACACTGGTTCAGGGACCCCCAGTCCCTGCTCTGGCGTGAACTGGCCAATGGAAAGCGGAGTGACCACTCTCCTGTCCATCACCACCCCAGGGGTGGTACCCAGAGCTCCTCCAGAGAGTCCTTGGGTTCTGCCATCTTGATTATAAGGTTGACATGGAACTCTGGGAGCATCTGAGTGGCCAGGCTGGTGACTTAAGAGGTACCCTCTGATAGGTAGTTACCAGGTTAGGTGACCAAGCCCCCTCTTTGGGAAATCTAGGGTCTTCCTCTGGGGTGGGTCCTCAGATTTGGCTTGCAAGATCCCAGCAGGACTCCTCTGCAACCTCTACTTCGATTTCTGGCCTCTGGAACTGCGACTGGACCGTCCAGGATCCGTCAAGTTGCTTCAAAGAAGAAAGGACTCGTCTGCAACTTTTTTCTCCGGCTCCTGCCAGCTATGCAACATTTTCCCAGCCGTGCATCCTCAGAAGACTGCAACTCTTCAGCCTGCACAAGAAGAAAAAGGAATCTCCCTTGAGGAGGGGGAAGGTATCACTCCCCTGCATCCGCAGGTACCTGGTTGCAACTACGACTGGCTGCGTGGGTCTCCCCTCATCCTGAGTGGCATGGATCCTGCATCATGGGTGGTGGTCCGGAGTGGTCCCCTTGGTCCTCTGTACCAGCTGTCGCACTGTGGTGGTGGGGAAGTCCTTTCCACTCCAGGCAAGACAGTACCCACGTGCACCGCGTCCTTTGTAGCTTCCAAGACTTGTTTGCTTCACCTCCAAGGGGAACTTCAGGCAAAGTGTAGCTCCAGCTCCCAGCACTCCCTCCTGCAACTCCTGGGCCTTTGCGTGGTTCTCCGGTGACGTGGGAGCAACTTCTGTGGTGCTGCGTGGGCTGCTTCAGTGACTTCTGTGTCCTTGTCCTGTGGGACACCTGTGGGTGCTGCCTCTGCTCCTGTGGGCCTTCTGCAACACAGAGGGTCCCCTGTGACTCCCCCTCTTGGGTAGAGTCCTCCTGGACCTTGCTGGTCCCCTGCAGCAGCTCTTTTCCTCCACCTGCGAGTTAGCCCTTGCCAAAGCTTGTTGGTGGAAATCCTTCACTGACACCCGTCTGAAATCCAGCTTCCAGCCTGGGACACCTGTTGCACTCATCAGGAATTCTTCACCAGCTTCTGGGCTTTAGTGCTGACCTGTCTTCCTTCTTCATCGACTGACTCCAATAAGTACCTTTGGGTGGGAAGTATCTCCTACTCCTCCTGGACTCCACAGACACTTCTGGACTGAGTCCCCTCTCTCCACAGGTCTCCCTCTTTGGTAATCCATTGCTGGTTTCCTGCAGTCTGTTCTGGGTGTCTTCTTTTTCTTTTTTGATCCTTTGAGGTGGTTTGGGGGGAAATCCTGCATTCCTGGTCGCTGGGGGACTCTGAATTACTTACCTGTGTGGTTTCCTAGTACTCCCAGCTCCCCTCTACACGATTTACTTACCTAGGTGGGGGCCCTGTGTTCACATTCCACTTTCTTAGTATATGGTTTGGGTTCCCCCTAATGCCACTATTGCTTATTGCTATTTTACACTGTTTTCTAACCTTTTTATGCCCCTTACTGTTTATTAGAGTATATATATTTACATGTTTATTAGAGTATAAATATATATATATTGTTTGCCGTGATTTCACTATTGGAATAAAGAAAACAAATAAGGCACAATAACGGAGTGCGGTTCTCTCTTTTTAAACATAAAGAGATTAAATTTAACAAGATACGGTCGTCCTACCGGAAAACCGGCACCACCGAAGAATAAAAG
Organism: Pleurodeles waltl; assembly: GCF_031143425.1. Lineage (NCBI taxonomy): Eukaryota > Metazoa > Chordata > Amphibia > Caudata > Salamandridae > Pleurodeles > Pleurodeles waltl. Next base: position 418,303,290 of record NC_090447.1, on the reverse strand, counting down.
CGTGCCGCAGCATGCCACTCAGGACAACTTCTTTCATATATATATATATATGTTCGATGGCATGTGTAGGTGCAGATACACATGCTGTGCATATCCCACCATCTAGTGTTGGGCTCGGAGTGTTACAAGTTTTTTTTTTCCGAAGAAGTCTTTTCGAGTCACGAGATCGAGGGACTCCTCCCCTTTCGGCTCCATTGCGCATGGGCGTCAACTCCATCTTAGATTGTTTTCTTTCCGCCATTGGGTTCGGACGTGTTCCTCTTCGCTCCGTGTTTCGGTTCGGAAACTTAGTTAGATATCGGAAAATTTGACAGTATTGTTTGCGTTCGGTATCGGGTTAGTTAACGCAGATCGACACCACATCAAGAAAAAGCTCCGGTGGCCCTTCGGGGCTTCGATTCCCCGGCGGGGCCTGGTCGGCCCGACCACGTAAGTCTTCAAGGCTAATGGAACGGACCCCATTCCGCTTCTGCCCTGAATGCCACAACAAGTATCCTTACACATATCAACATCTGGTCTGTAATTTGTGTTTGTCTCCCAAACACAAAAAAGATACCTGCGAGGCCTGTCGGGCATTTCGGTTGAAGAAAACGCTACAGGACCGGAGAGCATGAAGGCTTCAAATGGCGTCGGCGCCGTCAGGACACCACAACATCGAGGAAGAAGAGACTTTCTCCATTGCTGACTCGGACGAGGCCGAAACAGAGCAGACAACAAAAACCGTGAGTAAAACAGCCCCGGCCAAAACTCACGTAAAAATCATGAAGGCCCAGGGGACGCCACCGCCGGCAGGCCATGGCTTAACCCGTAAAGTCGGTGACCGTCCATCGGCACCGAAAAAGGGCACACGTGTCGAAGTCATCCGACTCCGGTCGAGATACCGGCACAGAACATACTCGACACCGTGACCCTGGCACCGAGATGAGTCGGCACCGAGAGATCGGAACACCGAAACCCAAAAAAGTGGCTTCGGAGCCGAAAAAGACTGTTGAAAAGGTTTTGGTACCGAAACATCCGGCTTCGGAGCCGAAAACAAGCTCCTACACCGAGGAACAAGGCCTTTCAGCACAACTGCAAGGCCATAAATTCGGACAAGAGCTAGAAGCAGTGGAGCCAGATTATACACAGAGAAGGCTCCATATTCAAAAGGATACAGGGAAAATAAGAACTCTCCCTCCTATAAGGATGAAAAGGAAACTTGCTTTCCAAGACAAAGACAAACAACCACAGGCAAAGGTGGCAAAACAAGTAACTCCACCACCATCACCACAACACTCACCGCAACCATCACCAATTGTTACACCACCTCTGATGCAATCTCCAACGCACAGAGGATGAGCCAAGATGACCCAGATGCATGGGATCTTTATGATGCGCCTGTATCAGACAATAGTCCAGACTGTTACCCAGCAAGACCATCACCACCTGAAGACAGTACTGCTTACACACAGGTGGTGTCCAGAGCAACTGCTTTTCACAATGTGACACTGCACGCTGAACCGATTGAAGATTACTTTTTATTTAATACTTTGTCGTTAACACATAGTCAGTACCAGAGTCTTCCAATGTTACCAGGAATGTTGAAACACGCAAAGCAAGTATTTCAAGAGCCCGTGAAAGGCAGGGCCATCACACCTAAGGTGGAGAAAAAGTACAAGCCTCCCCCTACAGACCCTGTGTACATCACGCAGCAGCTGACACCTGACTCAGTAGTAGTAGGCACAGCACGTAAAAGGGCGAATTCACACACCTCTGGAGATGCACCACCACCCGACAAGGAAAGTCGAAAGTTTGACGCAGCGGAGAAAAGTTGCAGCACAAGCAGCCAATCAATGGCACATTGCCAATTCACAGGCTTTGCTGTCAAGATATGACAGAGCTGAGCTCATTGGGATGAAATGCAGCACTTTATAGAACATCTGCCAAAAGAGTTACAAAAGCGTGCACAGCACGTGGTGGAATAGGGCCAAAGTATCTCGAACAACCTGATACGATCGGCAATGGATGCAGCACACACAGCTGCAAGAACTGTAAATACAGCGGTCACTATTCGAAGACACGCATGGCTACGCACCTCAGGATTCAAGCCCGAATTCCAACAGGCTGTGCTTAATATGCCTTTTAATGGACAGCAGTTGTTTGGGCCGGAAGTGGACACAGCTATCGAGAAGCTGAAAAAGGACACAGATACGGCCAAGGCCATGGGCGTGCTCTACTCCCCACAGAGCAGAGGCACATTTAGGAAGACACAATTTAGAGGGGGGTTTCGGGGCCAAACCACAGAACCCTCAACCTCACAAACCAGACCCACATACCAGAGCCAGTATCAGAGAGGAGGCTTTCGGTGACAATACAGAGGTGGACAGTTCCCTAAAACTAAAGGAAAGTTCCAAAGTCCAAAGACCCCTCAAAATAAAGTGACTTCAGTGTCACTAATCCCCAACACATAACACCAGTGGGGGGGAGACTAACAGATTTTTACCAAAACTGGGAGGAAATAACAACAGACTTGTGGGTCCTAGCCATTATCCAACATGGTTATTGCTTAGAATTCCTACAATTACCACCAAATGTACCTCCAAGAACACACAACATGTCCAAACAACACATGGATCTATTACAGCTAGAGGTCCAAGCGTTGTTGCAAAAAGATGCAATAGAACTAGTACCCAATCATCAGAAAGGAACAGGTGTTTACTCCCTGTACTTTCTCATACCCAAAAAGGACAAAACTCTAAGACCCATCTTAGATCTCAGAACACTAAATCTTTACATCAAATCAGATCACTTTCACATGGTGACACTTCAAGACGTAATCCCCTTGCTCAAACAACCAAACTACATGACGACATTAGATCTCAAGGATGCGTATTTCCATATACCCATACATTCTTCGCACAGAAAATACTTAAAGGTTTGTAATCCAAGGAGTACATTACCAATTCAAAGTGTTGCCATTCGGGATAAAAACAGCCCCAAGAGTCTTTACAAAATGCCTTGCTGTAGTGGCAGCCCATATCAGAAGACAGCACATACATGTATTCCCTTATCTGGATGATTGGTTAATCAAAACCAATACGCAAGAACGGTGTTCTCAACACACAAAATATGTCATAGAAACCCTTCACAAACTAGGGTTCTCACTGAACTACCAAAAATCACACTTACAGCCGTGTCAAATACAACAATACTTGGGAGCAACAATCAACACAAAAAAAGGGATTACCACTTTAAGTCCACAAAGGATACAAGCATTCCAAAACGTAATACAAAGCATGCACCCAAACCAAAGGTTCCAGGTCAAATTAGTGATGAAACTACTAGGAATGATGTCCTCATGCATAGCCATTGTCCCAAACGCAAGATTACACATGCGGCCCTTCCAACAGTGCCTAGCAACACAATGGTCACAAGCACAGGGTCAACTTCTGGATCTAGTGTTGATAGACTGCCAAACATACACCTAGCTTCAATGGTGGAATCCTATAAATTTAAACCAAGGGCGGCCTTTCCAAGACCCAGTGCCTCAATACGTGATCACAACAGATGATTCCATGGTAGGGTGGGGAGCACACCTCAACCAACACAGCATCCAGGGACAATGGGACACTCAACAGAATCAACTTCATATAAACCAGTTAGAACTACTAGCAGTGTTTCTAGCGTTGAAAGCATTTCAACCACTAATAGCCCACAAACACATTCTTGTCAAAACAGACAACATGACAACAATGTATTACCTAAACAAACAGGGAGGATCACACTCAACACAGTTGTGTCTCTTAGCACAAAGGATTTGGCATTGGGCGATTCACAATCACGTTCGCCTAATAGCGCAATACATACCAGGAATTCAAAACCAGTTAGCCGACAATCTCAGTCGGGATCACTAACAGATCCACGAATGGGAAATTCATCCCCAGATTCTACAAACTTACTTCCAAAGCTGGGGAACACCGCAAATAGAATTATTCGCAACAAAAGAAAACGCAAAATGCCAAAACTTCGCATCCAGGTACCCACAGCCTCACTCCAAGGGCAATGCGTTATGGATGAGTTGGTCAGGGATATTTGCTTACGCTTTTCCCCCTCTCCCACTCCTTCCGTATCTGGTAAACAAATTGAGTCAAAACAAACTCAAACTAATACTAATAGCACCAACTTGGGCACGACCACCTTGGTACACAACACTACTAGACCTGTCAGTAGTGCCCCATATCAAACTGCCAAACAGACCAGATCTGTTAACTCAACACAAACAACAGATCAGACACCCGAATCCAGCATCCCTCAATCTAGCTATCTGGCTCCTGAAGTCTTAGAATTCGGACATCTAGACCTTACACAAGAATGCATGGGGGTCATCAAACAGGCTAGAAAACCTACTACAAGACATTGCTACGCAAATAAGTGGAAAAGATTTGTTTATTACTGTCATAATAATCAAATCCAACCATTACACGCATCTTCAAAAAACATTGTAAGCTACCTACTACACTTACAAAAGTCTAAGTTAGCTTTTTCATCCATTAAAATACATCTCACAGCAATTTCGGCCTATCTGCAAATTACACATTCAACTTCACTATTCAGAATCCCAGTCATAAAAGCATTTATAATGGGTCTAAAAAGGATTATTCCACCAAGAACACCACCAGTTCCTTCGTGGAACCTCAATATTGTATTAACACGAGTCATGGGTCCACCATTTGAACCCATGCACTCTTGTGAGATACAATATTTAACCTGGAAAGTAGCCTTCCTAATAGCTATCACATCTCTCAGAAGAGTAAGTGAAATACAAGCATTTACCATACAAGAACCCTTTATACAAATACACAAACATAAAGTAGTTCTACGCACAAATCCCAAATTTTTGCCAAAAGTCATATCACCGTTCCACTTAAATCAAACAGTGGAACTCCCAGGGTTCTTTCCAGAACCAGGTTCTGTAGCTGAAAGAGCATTACATACATTAGACATAAAAAGAGCACTAATGTATTACATTGATAGAACCAAACAAATTCGGAAAACAAAACAATTGTTTGTAGCTTTCCAAAAACCTCATGCAGGGAATCCAATATCCTAACAAGGCATTGCCAGATGGATAGTTAAATGTATTCCAACCTGTTATATGAAAGCAAATAGAGAACTGCCTAATACACCAAAGGCACACTCCACTAGAAAGAAAGGTGCCACCATGGCCTTTCTAGGAAATATACCAATGACAGAAATCTGTAAGGCAGCCACATGGTCTACGCCTCATACATTTACTAAACATTACTGCGTGGATGTGTTAACAACACAACAAGCCACAGTAGGTCAAGCTGTATTAAGAACATTATTTCAAACAACTTCAACTCCTACAGGCTAAACCACCGCTTTTGGGGAGATAACTGCTTACTAGTCTATGCACAGCATGTGTATCCGCAGCTACACATGCCATCGAACGGAAAATGTCACTTACCCAGTGTACATCTGTTCGTGGCATGAGACGCTGCAGATTCACAGGCACCCTCCCACCTCCCCGGAAGCCTTTAGCCGTTATAAGTTGATAAAAAATTGAACTTGTACATTTGTAAATTTGTAAATATATCACTTTTAGTCACATTATGTACATACATACTTACTCCATTGCTTGGGCACTATTTCTATATACACAACTCCTACCTCACCCTCTGTGGGGAAAACAATCTAAGATGGAGTTGACGCCCATGCGCAATGGAGCCGAAAGGGGAGGAGTCCCTCGATCTCGTGACTCCAAAAGACTTCATCGAAGAAAAACAACTTGTAACACTCCGAGCCCAACACTAGATGGCGGGATATGCACAGCATGTGAATCTTCAGCGTCTCATGCCACGAACAGATGTACACTGGGTAAGTGACATTTTCCATATATATATATAGTATTTACTTACCTCCTATTGGAGGGTTGCCTCTCTAGTTTTTTCTGATACTGTGTGCCAAACAAAAGTACCTTTATTTTTGTACAACCAAGTATTTTCTTTCTTGTGTGTAAGTACTGTGTGACTGTAGTGGTATTGCATGAGCTTTGCTTGTCTTCTAGAGAAGCCTTATCTGCTCATCCACAGCTACATCTAGAGAGCCTGGCTTCTAGACACTGCCTACACTTCACTAAGAAGGGATACGTGGACCTGGTATAAGGTGTAAGTACCACAGGTACCCATCACACGCCAGGTCAGCTTCTTACACCTATCCTAGAAGATTCTAGGACATGCAATAAATGTTCCCTAATGCATACAAAAGCCATCAGGAATTGGAAGGTGATTACAAGAAAAAAAGACCAGTTGTGCTAAAAATTTTGGCCTTAAGTTCTGATTGTGGGCCATATCGTCCTTATCTGGTTCATACAAGACAAAGTTCAAAGACGAGCCGTAAGCACTCTCCCTGTCTCTACCATACCAGGTAGAGATCATGCAGAATTCAGTCAAAGGGTCTGTCTTTTCACCTGTTGTCGACCCTGACCTTATCCCCCGATGGGGCCGAAATGCCCAATTTCCCCAGGCCATCATCAGCTCTGCAGCAGGTAGAGGCCTTCAATTAGGCAATGCTGCAGCTAGGTTTGATGAGCCTGGGTCCCCTGGTGCTCCTTCAGGCCTCTCTGATCCACTGGTTCCCCTAGTCAGACTTCTGCCATCCATTCACACATCTAGTCCTTTACCGAAAGCCATGGGTTCATGTCAGTTTGTCACTAGTTAGAGACCAGACACTGTGATAGGTTTGGCACACTACCATGTTTGCAGTCTGTTGATCCACGTTTGAGTCCAGTTTTCGCTTTCTACTCTTCCATGCTATTCAGCATGCATGGCAGCATATATAAATTGCTCAGTGCCTGCACTTATGGAAGTGTTACAGTGCCACAACAGAGTTTGATGCCAACATCTATCAATGTCCGGGAGCAGTTTCTAAAAAGTTCTCGATCAGTGTACCACCTCAAGGATTTTCAGACAGTGGCTAATCTGCGGGTAGATAGGTGTCCACCAAAAAGAGCATTACCAACGGTAAGTAACTTATTAATCTTTTTTTTACATGTTGGGTGACACCTGACATTAGCCTTTTTCCTTTGTTTGTCAAGGGGCATCTGTGTTTATATTTCCTGATGATGAATTCCAGTTGAACTAGTGCTTCTGTCCATTAAAACATGTCATGTAGTTCCCTGTCTTCATCCATTTCTGATTGAGACAAGATTGCCCCCTAGCAAGCATCTTGAGTCCATATTTGATGGATCAAATCATTTTGTTTTCCATTGTATTGATTTACATATACACCTGCGCACATTCTGGAGCCAGTGGGGAAAAAAGAACATCAACCGTGCCTTACTGTGCAAACTTCCTCAACATTCCCCAGTTCGAAGAGACATTGTCTCCAGGAAAGTAGAAAGGTTCAGTACTATCGGTCGACGGTTATTGTTGAGGCGGCCCATGTGGGCAGAGTGTGGAAAGGATTGTGATTTACATCAGGGTGGGTTGTGGTTTGTGAGCGGCAAAACTCGCAAATAAACTTGGGCAGTAGAGTTCTGTGAACTCCATGGACTGATATCTTATTAGCTGAACCCACATGTTTCTGAAGTGTTCCTCTCTTGGCTCCAACACCTATGTGATTTTCTCCATTCTTATCAGTTCTCAAAGTTTCTGTAGTCTCTCATGTATGGAGGATGTCTTTTCCCCAAAGAATTTTGATTGTTTGGTTACGCAAAGGCTACGGTCCTCTGTTTTCCCTTATGCAAATAGAGGTGGATGTCTGCGCAATGGGAGAGCAGCTTGTATTTGTCCCTCCCCTGGAGTATAGCCTATCTAACCAGAAGCTGAGCCGCTGAACCGGAAGCACAGCGCGAGGAGGAAGAGGATCGGGCTGCAGCAGGATGCCGTGGACAATCGGTCTTCCGAGAAGCCAGACAGCCACGGTCTGACCAGGAAAGACTTGAAAGGGCCAGCGGAAGGCTCCCACTGCTCCTCAGCCTCCTCCAGCCTCCCTTCCTTCCTCTTCTTCGGAGCAATGCACCAGGATGCAGGAGGAGGAGAAATGGAAGGCAGGTGTAGGCGGCTGTTGCCAAGGGAGAGCCCCGGTCCTCCACAGGAGCGGCCCAGCTAGGTCTGGGTGTGGCTTGTGGAGGGGGGGGACAGTGAGACCTGCTCGCCAGCCACACTCTTGGGGGCACCACGCAATGCACCCCTGCCTCAGGCCATACAGTACGGCCAAGACCCAGCAGGAGCCAACCGGCCCTACCAGGCCCCCAACAGGATCCACCAGGACCAACCAGGACCACATCAGGGCAACCAGCAGGGCTCAGCAGGATTCGGAAGGGCCCAGACAGCCCCAGCAGCATCCCAGCAGGCCTACAGTAAGACCAGAGGGGGGTGCGCCCCAGGAATCGAGCTACGTGCGCCACCATACCACCAACTTCCAGTTCCCCAATCAGCAGCGACCTTATCAGCCACAGCCAACAGACACCAAGATTGGGTGGGAATAGCAAGTGATTATGAGAACCCGCAGCTCCCTTCTCCTGAGTGCCCACGACAGGATCCAAAACCTAATGAAAAAAGAGAAAGCATTGCCCAACAAGCACAGTGGGGGAAGATGAAATATGCCAGGAGACATCAAAACACAATAGAGGCAGACCCCCAGAAAGCAAACGAGTTCATGGAGCCAAAGGTGTGCACCCCCAGAGAACACAAGCAGGCAGAAGGGGTAGGTCGAAGCACAGGCATTGGGGGCCAAGGAATTGACCAGTACTTCACACCACTGGGGAAAAACGACTGCTGCAAAAACCCCCTAGGAGGAACATTTTCAAGACCACAGCCAAACAGGAGATCCTTCAGGGAAGCCGCTCCCCCAAGTAAAACGGCACAAGAATTCCTGCCAGATTTATCCATCCCAAGGGCATCAAGCGCACAACCCCTCCATATAACTCATGACAATTCACTCGAGCACACCGTCCAGCCTCAGAAGTGGAAACCCCCTGTATCTCCAATTATAGTGTTAAAAGGCAGGGGTGTGACACCCAGAAACCACGCCCCCAAAGAAAATAGCACAGAAGGAAACCAGGAAAAGCTGGGTCCAGTATCACCAGCACCAGCCTTAGCAAAACAATCAACCTCCCCCCGCTGGGTGGCTCACTTACACAAAAAGAAATAGAGGAGGTCTTCAACAAAGAAGAGGAACAGTGTGTAGAGGGAGAGGATGCTCTCCTTACACCCACAGAAAAGCGTCAATCATCCTAGTACTATAGGGGCACAGGCACTTGAAACAGCACAAAACCATAGCCCCACTGACACGAAGGTCGCCCTGCTGACTGGATGGGATGCCTTAAACAACACACTAATGGCCATAACCAATGCAACAATCTTTAACACAGACAAATTAGACATCCAAATCGAAATTCTGCAAAATTAGGCAACCACTACAATGGCAATAGACAATAAGCTGTACAAGTTAAACGCGCTCATTCGAAGAGCACAGTCCCACATGGAGGCCGACAAGGGCATGGTTAATCAGACATAACAGTGTCACTGTGGCCCAATCTTTGATAAACTCCAAGAACTGCCATCAGTCATGTCCATATTAGTGACAGACCTAAAAAAGGAATTGCTCTAGCGGGAAACGTCAAGCAGCTCCCACAGTGCCCACAAGGCGCAAACAACCCACAAAAAAGAACATCTATCCATACCGCCCAGGACACAGCAAGTCCGGTACAGGCTTTAGGATCTTCAGTTGAAGGCTTAAACCAGGAACACACAACTACGAAAGGCCCCTTCATTCCTGTTCTTTCCAGGAAAAACAAAAAAACGCCTCAGGAAAATGCACAATAAAACAGTGATGGACCTGGAAAGTAAATACTCACACCCTTCCAGCCATGGCAATCACAGCTCACCAAGAGGAAACCCTAGGGCAAAACAAAAGCTTCCACGGCTGCCCAACTGGGAGATTCAAAGTCACCGACAACAACAGACCAGCAGCTGTCCCTACTGCACATGAACAATCCTACAAGGCAGCAAGAAGAAGGAAGAACATGACAAACCGGACATAAGATCATGGGGGCACTCGGCTGAAAAATCACAATAGGAGACTCAAATGGATTACAATCAAATCACTCAGGACCCAAAACCCAGACACAATCCGCAACCACTCAGCTTCCATTTATGGAGAAGTCAGACGGTTCAGTATTAAATCATAGATCCATCCCCAGCTCAAAGACACACCTGAAAAGAACAAGTGAACAAGAGCACAGTAAGAACCAGCTCCACTCAGATCAACTCGAGGCTCTTGCACAAGTATCCTTCCTCGGAAGGGACTCTGAGGGCACTAGCAAGCGGACCGGTGATCCCACCTACGAGGGGTCTACACTCTGGACTCCAAAACCAATGATGCCCTAACCAAACCCTCCAAATTACCAGCATCGTACAAATACCACAAATCAAGTGATCACCGCATCAGAAGAAAAGGCAACCATAGACGCTGCAGTTACATCAGCCCTGCACACTACAGACAGCAAGAAATCAACAATTAAGCTCACACCCCCAAAAGTTGGGGGCGCTAACATCCTTATTTTTTGCCCATCTTACAAATCTCAGGGCCCTTGGGACATTCTTAATCGAGGCAACCTTCTGAGAATCTGCAGCTCAATCCAAGGATTAGAAACAATAAGTAGTAAAGATCTGCAATATGTGGCCTTCTTAACACCAAAAAAGGGCGACATAAGTGAAAGTAACGAAGTCTGCTTCAACAGCACAGAGATAGCACAGTTAGTAAGGTCCAAATCGGAGATATTGAAAGACTGGGGCATAGAGCTAAAGGAAGTATGTAAAGCAAAATACCCCTCCTTTCTAATCCCACAAGAAGAGACCAATAAAAGGGACAAATTCTGGACAACTATCTCCCGAGCAGCTAACCAGCAATCTTTTTTGCAACACGCTAAAGGGACATCCCCTACCTTCACTATGAGCCCAAGAGAGATCACTATATCCATCACCCAGGGCATCTCAGAGATAAGGCATTGTCCGGAAGGTGGACTGCAGGACGAGGGAGTCAGCTGGTACAGATCCACTTCTTGATTCTGACAGAACCCTGCAGCATTATGTCAGATCTGGAAGCCTCTCTGCCAAAGCAATCCCAACTGGACTAATGCTGTCCAAAAGCCGGGTGTGGGTCACAAACATAATATCTTAGAACATTGCAGGGGCCAACAAAATCGTACAAGACCCAAATTTGGAAGTCCACTTGAACGACTTCAACATCATCTGCCTACAGGAATCCTGGAAAGCAGCAGAAAATCCGTTAGCTGGAATTGAAGAATTCCTAAGCCCTGCAGCTAGACCTAAACCCAAAGGGCACCCAAAAGGCAGCCTCTCAATCTACATAACCACACGCAAATCTTTCAATGCCAAGATCATAGACCTGAAGTCAGCTAACATGTTAGCTATCATTATTGAAAACTGGATGCTGGAACAAATGCCCATGTCCATCATAATAATACATATTTACATCAACCCTAAGATGACGTGTAATCAGCACCTGCTAGACACAACTGAAAAAGAGTTGCTGTCTCTAAAAACGGCATTCGGGAAACCCCCCTGGATCATCAAAGGTGATTTTAACCTTAACATGGCCAACCATGGCAAAAGAAGCTCCAGAGAAGGCGCCCTGGACCAGCATCCGGGCATTTCACCACAAGAATCGTCTTTTAAGGACAAGCACAAATGTGATCACTCCCTGGTCAGACTCCTAGAGGCACCAGGGCTAAGGGCCCTAAAAGGCAGATTCCCTAAAGACATCCCGATGAACTCGAGCCACACCACCAAGAACTCCGCTTCTACCCTAGACTACACTTTTTTTTCAGCGGACATCTTCAAGTACTTCCAAGATTTCAGCATAGAGGTGAGATGCGAAACTGACCACCACCCACAAACAATGAAAAAAGCGAACAATAGCGTTCTTGCTGCTCCACTACAGAGGATAGGCGGAAAAAAACCGGAAGCCACCTTCATCGCATAAGATGGTCCAACAAGTGCATGGAGAAATACAAAGTATGGAATGCCAACTTAAGGTCGGATCAAATGGAACAGGTGGACATAATTTCAAAATGGGAGGCCACATTAACATCATTAAGGAACCAGCTAGAGCTTAATCAACCATCCAAGGTCGGGCCATTGCTGAACATAAACGGTTGGTTCACGCAGACATTAAGGCAACAAAGACAACAGCTTAACAAAACTGGCAGACTCCTAAAGAATCAACCACCAGGTAACAGCCACCAGTGCACCTTTCATGAACTAAGAAAGGAATACAAGACGGCACTATAGGAAGCAAAGCAGGCTCACATAGATCAGGAATGGATCAGAATTGTGGAAGCCACTAAAGAAAAGAACAGCCGGTCGCTGTGGTCTATTGTCAGTCAGCTGGAGCGCAGGACAACCAGGATCCAAAGTAACACGGTTCTGGAGAGAAAGTGGATTTAACACATCTCCAACCTCTACGTCAGCCCTAACACAGAGAAACCATCTCCCACTGCAAGCAGCGAGGCAAAGCCATTATCCTTCAAAGTACAAAATGTTGAGGAACAACCACGACGCTGCAGACAGAGTGGGGCTCTTGGGCCAAATGGTTTCCTGGCATGAATACTAAAACAGGACCCGCCCTTTGGACTGGCCTGCTCTGCAACGTTTTCAATGTCAGCAGCAAAGAAAACAAAATCCCGGATTCCATAATGGGGCAATTTTCCACCCAATCTACAAGAAGGGTCCCTACAGGAACCCAGACAGCTATCAACTATTATTACTGCTTGACATCAATGCAAAAATATTTGCACGTCTCCTGCTTGAGAATGGGCTAGCAAATGCAATCAAATACCTCTGAATCAAACTGGCTTCCGGCCCTCGGTGAGCACTTCTGACAACCTGATAACGCTAGCCATGCTCGCCGGAAAATATACAAACAAAAAAATGGCCCTATAAACCTGCTTCGTGGACTTGTCCAAAGCCTTTGATTCAGTGGACCGGAACAAGTTGTTGGGGAAACTAGCAAACCTCAAAATCCCATCAGAGCTGCTAAAAGGAATACACCTTCTGCACTCAGAAAATTGGGCAAGGGTGAAAGTAGGAAATAATGGAAGAGTGTCTCCCAGAATTCAGAGGTGTAAAGTAGGGCTGTGTTCTGGCTCAAATGTTCTTCAACCTTTACTTGGCAGATCTGTGCACACAACTAAACACCATTAGCTCCCATCTCCCCCAAACTGAGCAACCACCCCCTAACAGTATTACTATATGCAGATGACATTGTTTTACTGAATCTCTCAGGTACAGGACTCCAAAAAGTTCTAAACACCTTCAATCAATATTGCATGACTAATGAGCTGGTGGTAAACAGGGAGAAAATCAAGGTAATCATCTTTGGCGAACTGACAATTAAGAAAAATAAATGGTTCTGTGAGAATCAATCTGTGGAAATAGGCAGAAGCTATAAATACCTTGGCATCTGGCTACAGGAGCCCTGGTCGCATCACCTGCACTTAAACACCCCGAAGGCGAGGTTGGCGTCTCTACTTGCATCAGTCCTATCCCTGGCCTCAAAACTTCAAAGCCCAATCTGGTGCCCATTCCTTACAGTGATCAAAGCAAAATTCCTGCCACCCCGGACATACGGTTCGGAAATATTTCCAGGCAAACTGAATGACTTCATGAACATTGCACAAAGCAAGGTCTTTCGCCTTCTCTTCCGCCTTCACACAGCTCCTTGCCAGCGCAGATTAGGTTGGAATTCAGATAGCAGGACCAAACATTAGTACAAGACGCGACATTGCTCAAATACACCTCCATGTTAAGACAGGCCCAACCAAACACTGATTTGGGAGGAAATCAACACAAACCACGTGGAAGTCCCGAATCCATGGCTACAGAGAATCGCTTTAGCCATAAAGCATCTGCTGGCAGAGGATCTATGGCAAATGTCTTTACCCCATAAAAATTTCAAGCAATTTCTAAACAAACAAATCAAGATGCTGTCCTGGAGCAAGGACAAAGATAAGTTCAAAAATCGATCACACTCTTCGATAACAGTTAACACTTATAAGGCTCCAACAGCACAGCCTTACATAGCAGAAATATTAAAAATGGCACTAAAAATAAAGGTGCTACATGCCAGACTCGGACTACTACCTGCATTGGAGGCCGAACCAAAATGTCTTAGTCCCACAAACAATAGACAATGCAGACTTTGCGCACATCACTGGGAAGACTTCATACACATCCTTTGTATTTGCCCCGCTCTACTACCCTGGAGAAAGCTGTATCTGAAAAACATTTTCAACGCCAGTGGTATTAAAACATGCCAGCAAGCTATCCTGTTTAGTCTAAAAGGATTGACTCCGCAGCACATGGCCTGTTTTGCAAAATGTATTTTAAAAACAGAACACTCCTTAAAACATGCCACAAAAAAACAAGATGAGAAAACAAGCCCTTAGCTGGCATAGGAAATTAACACTGTCTGCTCCGGGGTTACGAGTAACGGCCGCAGCATTCCCACCAATGGCACTCCGCATACTCCACCTGGGGACTGGACTACATATATTTTATTAGTAAAAAAAAAAAAAAACGCTTTCTGATGTTTTTCACCCAGATCCCCTTGGAGAAAGGTCTAATTTACCAGTCAGTAACTCAGTGTTGTTCCAGTAAGTATGACTATACATCTCAAGACGATCAACACATGAATAGGGCTTATCTGGCCTAAAAACCACAAAGAAAGCAAGAATGTATTAATTGTTTTATGGTGTTTTTAACGTTTCCTTTTGTACGGTTCCAATGATTTTAAGTAATTAGGCAGTAAAGCATAAACTTCAAGCCTATGCGTTTGGTAGACCATGAAGGGCATAAGCGGAGAATTTGCAGATGTTTATATTGAATATTTCATCTAAAGCGGCCAGTTCCGCCTCCCAGTATTTTCTCGGTTTCAGACGCTCCCCTAGCAGGCGTTGCAGGGTTCCCACCTGTCCACAGGGGAATTTGCAGTAAAAATATCAATTACCAGAGTGATATTGCAACATTTTTTACTGCTTAATATTCTGTTTTCTCACTCCTTCACCTGATTCTTACTGATTTCACCTTCAGTTGCCTTCCACTCCTCTCTGAGCACTGATGGGTGTTTTCAGTCATTTTCTCAAGATTGATTCTTTACCTGGATTCCCTATTTCCTCTTAACCTGCTTGGATCAGGGAAATAAGATGGAATTAACATAATGGAACCTTATCACATTCACTTAAAAATTAACAGCTAAAAGACTGGTGTCACCCTGGTGCGACATAACATCCATTACTGAGATAAAAGACTCCTGCTTCAGTCGGACGCCTGGGGATATTTAAAGAAAATACCTGTCACCGTAGTTAAGTAACTTGTGGTTTATTCTTTGTCTGGCATAGCAAGATGTTAGAAAATATCATAAATCTGCATGAAAACAAATGTATAATCGGGAAACCGTTACAGGACCTATCATCTCATGCTTTACAAACTGAGTCAGAATGCCTCTAAAAGTAACGTGTTCCTAAGAGAAAATGATGTATTGTTTCAGGTTGCATGAATTTGACGAGCAGGTTGCAGCGGTTCGTGAAGGAATGGCACGAGTTGTCCCAGTTCCTATCCTTTCCCTCTTTACTGGATATGAGTTGGAAACCATGGTACGTAGCTTTGTTTCTCTTCTTATAATGATAGCAGACAGTGTGTGTCAAATGATTTGGCCTGACCATGCCACAGTCAAAACATGGCCTAATCACCCTGCATATTGTGAAAGCATTATAACAATTTAATAATTGAAGAATTTCAACAATACATATTTTATTACCAAGGGAAAGAATGAAAATTAGTGGTTGTATGTCAGAGTATAAACCTGCAAGGTTACAAGTAGAAGCTTGCAGTGGTCACTACACACTGTTTTACTAATATTTTACAAAGGATGGTCCCGTGCACTAAAACAAAAGACCCTCTCTTGCTTTCGCTCTCCTGAGCTGTATCCATTTATTCCACACTGTGTGTGTTTGTGTGTGTGTATGTATGTGTATATACACACACACACATATCAAAACCACAAAGATGCTGGCAATGCACTCCATTGAGTCTTAATCCTTTACTTTTAATCAGTACATTTATAAAAATAACCATGAAAAATTATTTGGAGTATATATCTTGGTACTGTATCGGCATCTATGACGACCCATTGGATTGTCAGAATGAGAAAAAAACACTTTAATAATATTTTATGTTTCTTAAACAAATATTAAGGATATTGGGCTCTATGAAAAAAACATCGAAGATTCTTTGAAACCATTTAGAATTATAAGCGAATAAACCATTCTTGAGAATATTGGATACAACATTTGAATCTTACAGGCTTTCACTCTTAAATGTGTAATTAATTTAATTTTGTAAAAGTAATTTGTGTGGATATGTACATTTTCAATTATATTATGTGGTATTACAATACTTGAATTGATTACATATAAAGGAATTGTTTTCTTTTGTTAGGCACTACTATTTCCAGAATGCATTGTATTGGCGATAATTATGTGAGAATATAAAAGTGAAAGAGTAAGGACTTGTAAACTCGGAAGAAGACCGGTTGGTCGAAACGCGTCAGTTTTGTTTTTGCTGCACTCATTAAAAGTAAAGGATTAAGACTCAATGGAGTGCGTTGCCAGTATCTTTGTGGTATTGCTATTAAATCGAGGGGACGGTCTGCCCTCAGGCTCCACACCAGCTGTAAGAGCGCACCACCCCTTCGACCGCATTGCTTTGAGGACTATATATATATATATATATATATATATATATATATATATATATATATATATATATATATATATATATATATATATATATAAAATATAGCATTCTAGTTCGGTGTTGAAATAAGTTCAAAACAAATGCTTAAAAACCACCACAAAAAAAACCCTGAAATTCGCCAGTTATGGTTCAGTAAGCTAACTTCAACTTGCGCCCATGCCATGGACTGCTTATGACCTCACATATTACATCACATCTGAAATGACATAATTGATGACATCACTGATATCATCCAATGAATTTGGCAGTTTGCTATATGCTTTTCATACTGGAAGTTATCAGCGAGTTTCACCTAGACCCAGTTTTCTAACATCTCTCTAGTGTCATTGAGTGTAACCTTTTACAACATGAAGAAAATAAAGCATATATGTTAAAAGAACACATATAGTACAAAATTTGCTTTTTTGTTTTTTTACTGTCATTCAGGTGTGTGAGGAACATTATGTCAATGTAGACATTATTGCAATCAGTGATTTATTAAACCTTTAATACCGTTCAAAAGAGTTTTTTGTGTTTGGTCATTATTTACCTTATTGATATGTACCTGTAAAATACCTAATCTAACATAGAATTTCAAGTCAGCAGCCTCACAATTATGCTTTAGCCATTGATAAGGCATTTTTGTAAAAATACCTTACACATATTCTTGAAATGAGCAGAATGGCATACACAATTACAACTCATACAATAATTCTGCAACGCAAATCATTGCAAGTCATCCAAAGGTTATGCATTCTTCAACAATCTATAACGTCTCAGAGTTTTTATTGAATTTTTGGAAATAAATATCTATACCTTACAAATGTTCAGTTTATGTAAACATTGTTTATAGCACTACATGACAACTGATTAATATCAGGATGTGCACAGAAATCCACATGTGTGAATATTAATAATTTTGGCAGCAGGTCTTTGGTTTAAGCCACAATCTATTAGTAACATATATTTTGCAACTCCCACTAGTCTTGGGACTTGTGAATCCTAAAAAAAAAAAAACAGGTGTTGAAAAAATTAAGTGTATAGTTCATTAAAGCTCTGCTTGTCTAACCACATTGTGTTGGGTGCATGACTTGGAGTGAGATAGGCTCTATGGGCAACTCCCACTGCGCACTGCCTTTGGTCTTGTATAACAGAGATCGCTGTCCACAGTTGGCCATCAGCCAACCACAGGCTGAGCATGGCCAAAGTCCTAGAGCAGCTGGATTTGCTGACCACGGTGAATTGGATGCATGGCCTGACAGAAGGCTATTCTACAGTCAACCCCGTCGTGCAAGGGCAGTTGCTGTGAACTGCGGGTGTTGACCGTAAATAGGAGGCTAGATGAAAAGAACAATCCGATGTTGCATATGATAAAAAAAAACTAAAATAACTCAATGAGAAAACAAATGTTAAAGTGAAGTTAGAGTCAAAAACTGAAAACCACAGAAATTCACCATTTATTGGTTGGTAAATTAACCATAACCCACACCCCAGTCATGCACTGCTTATGAACATACGTATGGCATCTGATAAGAGACTTCTAGTTTCAGATTCCTCACTTTAGAATTTCCCCCAAGTGTCAGACTGGATCTGGAGATTTTTCTTTGAGGAGTACTCTTGCGTCAGGTGGTGTCGGTCGACTCCGCGTCAGTCGTTGGTGTCGTGGTCGCGATGATGATGTCACAGTTTTATATATATATATATATATATATATATTCCACCCCTGCGCTCTGTCAGTTCTTTTCTTTCTGTGCCAGCCTACACGCAGATCTAGAGAAGAGCTACCCTAATTAGTTTGACTGACTTTTTGATGTTTTGTCAAATTCTTTTGACAACCTGGTGCATTTACATGTCATCCCGAAGACTATATTCAAGCCTTGTGACTCCTTTCACTGCATGATGTCGGCGATGGGACCCACACCTTGTGTGCTTGTGGTGCATGCAGTGCGACCACGATCCGAAGTCATGCTCCGAGTGCCTGGCCATGAACCAACCCGAAGGCTTTGAGGGAGCGGTCCCTAAAGCTCATGGCAGCTCGGCTCCACATTGCTCCCGGTCTTGCTCAAGAGGGCAGTCACAATACCGCTCGCAGAGCCATGACCACTCATCCTCATCCCACTCCAAATCGTTGAGACATTCGGGTCACAAGAAGAAGAACAACAGACGTTCTTTGACTCCACCCTGTCACTCACATGATGAGACGCAGGAGGAGCGTCGCTGCTCTAGGCCTCCGTCCTTGGAACTTGCTTTGAATCGGCTCTGCGCCTCCCAGAGTTTCCAGGAGCCGGAGCAATCCCTTCCCAACTCAGGGAGTTTTATGAGGCCATGTGCTTCATATTTGGCAGTACGATCCTCCTGTGATGCCTTCAGGCCCAGTTGGGTCGGCAGGCCCTCCCCCTCGGGTTCTGCGCCTTCGGCCTGGACTCCGGAGAGCATCCCAGGATCCATTACCGGATCCAAGCTGATGCCGGCCGTGCTATTGCAACCTGCGCCGGTACAGAAGTTGACGCTTCTGACATGGGTCGGCCCATGATTGACATCGACACCATACTGAGTCCTGACTCCAAGCCAGAGCTGGAACGACGTCGCCCAAGCCAATTCAGACTTCGGCGGGGATCTGACTCCACAGGTTGGATCCTGACCCTTATGCCTATGGGTATGGTGAGAGTATGGAGGGGTTGCTGGAACCTTTGGAATACCAGCAAGGTGACCCCGATGTAGAGTGGTCTTAGGATTTGGGTGAAGCCAGTGGTCTTGACACCTTCTCTGATGTTTGCATGCTTTCTCCCCCTACCGTGGCAACAGAGGAGGGAGCCTCCTATTCATTGGTGTTGAGAAGAGTGGCTAAGGTCTTGGGCCTCGAGCTGCCTTCTGTGGTTGTCAGGACTAATCTCCTGACTTAGGTGCTTCAGCCCGGGGCTTCTGCATCAGAAACCCTTTTGACCTTCACTGGTCCCTCCCTCATTGACTCTGGTACTGCTGCAAAGGGAGGACTTGCTGCTGATTCTGAGGTCTGATCGCAAACAGATTTCAGCCCAATCCCAACTGATGGAATGCTACAAAAGTGTATGCAGCCCGTTTCTGATTTTACAACTCACTAGGGTGGATGCACCATCATTGTCTCCATTATCCTTTTGGCCCAGATTCTGACCAGCACTTACTACCACCCAGAGTTGATGATGATGAATGTGGGGGGCATGGGGATAATTTGAATCCTCATTATAACAATGACTATTTTTGCATAGACTACAAGAGGCCATTAGGCTTGCTATAGGGTTGAGGTCTCCATCTGGAAATCCAAAGGAAGAGAGTGCATCATTTGCAGTGGTAGTCCGACTAACATCTGAAGTCTTGGACATACCACTGCCCTCTATTGAGGTTAAGATAAATGTCCTTATAAAAATCTTACAGCCTGGGCCACCTTCATATGAGTCCTTGGTCTTTTTTTAATGACACCTTAATAAAGTACATCTGGTTAAAGCCCTGTTCTTGTCTTCCAGTGAATAGACAGGTGGCCAGACGTCACAGACCAGCACCTGGGGACTCTGGTTTTCTTACAAAACATTCTACTCCTGAGATTCTAATTGTTCAGGCTTCAACCACCAACGTGTACCCCATCAGTGCCCTACGACTCCTCCGGATAAGCAGCCTTCAAATGGATCGAGGCATTAGGAAAAACAATCCTCTTCAGTTAGCCTAGCAATGAGATCACCGAATGCAGTCTGCTTAATAGCCTGATATATGCATCTCCCTTTGGTACATGACCAGTGAGATCTTGCCTGCTGTTCTTATTGACATTAGGGGTTCACTGGCTCACACCATTTAGGATGGTCAAGATGCTGCCATATACTTGATATGTGCCAGCCTAATACTACTTTTTGTCTGGGAAGTGCAGTTAGCATCAGTGTGAAGCCCGGTCACCATTTGTGGGTGCGCTCCACAGGATTTTTTGAGACGTTCAGGCCTCTTTCATGAATATGCCTTTCAATAGCTTATACCTGTTCAGCAAAAAAGCTGATATGGCCCTAGAAAACTTTACGCTCTATGGTTCTTTAAACACCTGCCAACAGTTTCCTTGTGTATTCTGGAAATCCTGTCTTCTCAGCCCCCTCTGCACTCATCCAGTCCTTTAATGGCTGAAGACATGGAGCAACAGCACGCAGGTCGTCTGTGGCATATGTCCTCTCTTTCCCCTTCCCCCTACATCAGTAGTCTAGGTGATGTTTTAGCCTACATTTAGCGATGCACAGCTGCCCTTTGAGAGGCAGAATCCAGGACTTCTCCCTCGGTGGCTATCTATCACATCTGACAGATGGGTCCTCCAGATCATTCAGCAAGATTATGCCCTACTGTTTCTTTCTGCCCCACCACACCTCCCTCATCAGACC
The DNA here is from genome assembly GCF_031143425.1 of Pleurodeles waltl. Classification (NCBI taxonomy): domain Eukaryota; kingdom Metazoa; phylum Chordata; class Amphibia; order Caudata; family Salamandridae; genus Pleurodeles; species Pleurodeles waltl. The sequence continues at coordinate 418,282,079 of NC_090447.1, read as the reverse complement.
AGCTCTCGGAGAAGCACCTGTCCAGACTCATGTAGGAAGTGTGAACTTTACTCTCTAAAGGACCCAGCAAGAATGTTCTGGACTCAGGAATTAGAACAGTTTGTTACGCTTGCTATTTCCTTGTTCCTTTGAAGGGCTGCGGCCCATCTTAGATCTTCACCATCTGAATGCCTTCCGAGGGAAGGACATGTTCATAATGCTCATGCTGGTGAAAAACGAATTTAAGAGTTTTTCACTACTGTGACATGTTAAACTTAAAAGTACATGTCCAGCTTCTTAATTACACTGCACCCTGCCCTTGGTGCTAATTTAGGCCTACCTTAGGGGTGACTAACATGTAATAGAAAGAAACTTTTTGGCCTGGCAAGTGGTAGTGGGTTGCACAATCAGTGCGGCGGGCCCACTACTAGCATTTGATTTACAGGCCCTGGGCACATATAGTGCAATTTACTAGGGACTTACAAGTAAATTAAATATGCCAATTCTAAAGGAGCCAATGATAACATGTTTATTGTACAGAGTACCTGCACTTTAGCAGCACTGGTCAACGGTGATAAAGTGCCCAGAATCCTAAACGCCAGCAAAAATGAGTCAGAAAAACTGGAGGTCAGATGGCAAGAGATTAGGGGTAACCACTCCAAGGATAGCAAGTGTAACACCTTTCCTGCAGTCCCACAGACATTACCTGCAGTTCAGGTGAGGCTAGTAGCATTTTCAATTTGCTGTGCTCCCCTTCTGCCTCACAAGTGCCCCTCGGTATTCATAAAAGTGGTGACGGTGGTAACCTCCCATCATCGGAGCTCATGTGTACCAATTTTCCTCTACCATGATGACTGGCTTTTGACGGAGGGCTTGCCACAGTCAAAAGCTCATCTCCTGACAGTGGCAAACCTCCTGACATCGTTCACGATTAACGAGCCGAAGTTGAACCAGACTCTATTGCACAAGCTCCCTTTTACAGGACCTATCTTGGATATGGTGCAATTCAAGGCCTCCCCTCAGTTGCAGTGAGTCTAGGACATTTGGGCTATGATCCTAATGTTTTTGCCTCTGTTGTGGATCACAGTGCGAGCAGCTGGGGGGCTTTTTAACCTTTTAACCTCTTGCATCATGGCTTCCTGCTATGCCAAATGTCAAATGCAGGCTGTGCAACCAGATCAAAGTTCCAGTCAGCCAAGCACCAAAGCAACCTGTCAGATATCATCCAGGTTTTGGAGGTGACTTCTGGTGATCTTCAGTGTTGGTTTTTTAACCACTTTGGACCAGCAGCAGACTTCTCTCCCTTCCCCACCCATAGCTGACAGTGGTGAGAGATGCCACTTTTGGGTTGGGGATGTCATCTGGTGGAGGTAGAGAACAGAAGACTCTGGTCTAGAGGGGAAACCTAGCTCCATATCAGTTTGTTGGGGTTGTGCGCCATTGTTCTGCTACTGAAGGTCGTCCTCCCATCCATCAAGGGAAAACTGGGACTGATTTGCATTGATAGCACTAACACTTAATGGTACTGTAACAAACAAGGCAGATCTGGGTCCTGGGTTAGAGGTCCTGCGCGTCTGGAGTTGGATGTAGAGTTAGGTTGTATCCTGATTGTGTACCTCATGGTGGGATCCCTAAACGATGGGAGAGAGGAACTAAGCTGGTGGCGCCTGGTGAATCATGAATGGCACCTGCGTCCCAAGGTGGCATAGGGCATTTTTTAACAGTGGAGGGAACCCAGGCTAAATCTTTTTGCAGCTGTCTAGCATGCAGTGTGAAAACACATTGGAGGTCCTGCAAAAACTCTTCCTTGGAGATGCGTTCCAGCTGGAGTGAAACAGGTCTCCTGTACGTCCTTTCACTGTTGCCTTTCCTGCCTCAAGTTGGTGTCACTGGGCCCAAGTAATCCTAGTGGCTCTGGATTGGGCCTGGAGAGCATGGTACCCAGAACGTCTGTGCACGAGTGGCTGGCTTCCAAATTGGTTGCCACTCCTAGTAGACCTTGTGGCACAAGAGCAGGACAGAACCTGGTTATCAATACCTTCATGCGTGAAACATGAGCATTCAGTCTACCACCTGAGTTGTGGATGTCCTCCTTGCTGCCAAGCACCCATCTATGAAGTCCATTGACGCCAGGCCCTGAGACAAACTTGTAGTGTTTAGTCTGCAAAATGAACTCTTTGTAAGCCAAAATATGTGACATTATATTGTTTGTTTTGTCTTTGGTCTTTGACACTATTATAGGGTATTTGTCACCCCTTGCAGCCTTTTTGCTTTTGTCACACCAACTGTCTTTGCTTAAATCACCTATTGTCATGCAGTTTATTAAAGGTTTAATAGAGATGTTCTCTCCCAAACCAATTGTGATGCCACAGTGGGACGTTAACTTGGGCTTGATGTTTTCCATGTATACTCCATTTGAGCCGATGCACAGATTCAATTCATTCTGGTGCTTGGGGAATATTATAAAGGTGAGTACTTTGTTGTTAGAGTATCCACCAGAAACAGTGTTATCAAAGGTAAGTAGCTTATTCATCGTTCTTCGTGTGCATGCCCTTCAAGCCCATAGATAGCTGCTAGCTGTGTCGCTTGACTTTGAAGACTGTCTTACTCATTATGATTATTATAGCTCATAGTGTGGATGAGCATCAGGCACTGTAAGAGCTTCAGCACTACATCACCATTTTTGTCCAGACAAACTAGAGTGGAAAACCCAGGCTGCTTTCTAGCCTAAAGTTAGGACTCCTTTTCATGTTGGTTAATCTTTCATCCTGCCTACTTTCTTTGCCTGTCCTCATCTCACAAACAAGAGAGGAGAGGTTTCATCGAATGGACCCCAAGAGGGCTTTAAACTTTTATATAGATCATGCAGAGAATTATCGAGTAGGCGATTAGCTTTTTGTAGAGGCTCTTTGAAGCAAAGAAAGGTAAGGGTGTGCAGAAGAGGACCCTATGAAGGTGGATACTCCTCTTTAATAAGATCTGGTATGCACTGGCTAAGAAGCAGCCACCGGAAGGTCTGAGAGCCTTCTCAACCTGGGTTAAGGCTGTTACCACTGCGTTGGGGTGCGGAGTGCCTCTTCCTGACATCTGCTAGGCTGC